>NC_091769.1:38014866-38684033 GCF_029378745.1 Bos indicus
CAATATTGTAAAGTAATTAGCCTCCAATTAAATAAATTTAAATTAAAAAAAGAGAGAGAGACAGAATAGACATTATGTAAGAGAAGAAAGTGAATGAAGCCTTTTAAGTTAAGTGGACAAAGTAAACTGCATTAATATACACCAAGACAAAAGTATGAGAGAGGATAATGATTTCTGGTTGGGGATTTTGCACTGATTTATCTATGGAACATGGAAGTTGTGTTAGAAATTTAGGGGTAGAGTTTAACAGAGGTCAACCATGTAAGGCCTCCCAGTGGCTCAGTGGTAAAGAATCTGCCTGCCAATACAAGCAGACACATGTTTGATCTCTGGGTTGGGAAGATTCCCTGGAGAAAGAAATGGCTACCCACTCCAGTATTCTTGCCTGGAGAATCCCATGGACAGAGGCACCAGGTGGACTACAGTCCATAGGGTCGCACAGAGTCAGACACAACTGAGCACAGACACACAACCATGCAAATAGACCTATGTATTGTCAATGAGGTAGGAGTTGACTGCCCAGAGAAGACAGATAGTTTGAGAGAAGGACACCAGTTAGGACACCAGCACGTCAGGGAAAGAAGAAGGAACTAGTGAAGGAGACTGAGAAGGAAATCTATTCAGATTTTCCATTTCTTCATGAGTCAGTTTCAACAGTGCAGGTTTTTCTAGGAATTTGTCCATTTCATGTAAATTATTTAATTTGTTGTCATGTAATTCATAGTATTCCCTTATTATAATTCTTTTAAAATTCCTGTAAGGTCTGTAGAAATGTCCCCTCTTCCACTCCTGATTTTAGTAATTTCTGTGTTTTTGCTTCCCCCACTCTTTGTCTGTCTAGTAAAGGCTTGTCAATTTGTTCATTTTTTAAATAAAAGAACCAATTTCTGACTTTGTAGAATTTTCCCCATTGTTTTTCTAGTCTCTCTTTTATTAATTTCCACTGTAATCTTTCTTATTTCCTTCCTTCTGCTTGCTTTAGGTTTAATTTGCTCTTCTTTTTCTAGTGTCATAAGGTAGAAGGTTAGGCTATTTACTGAAAATCTTTCTGGTTTCATGATATAAGTGTTCACTGCTATAAATTTCTTTCTAAGTACTGTTCAAGATGTACCCCATAACTTTAGGTATCTCGTGATGATGAAGTTTTAACTAAGCAATCGGTAGAACCAGTTTTGAATCTTAGAAGGTAGGGCCATTAATGCCATATATTATGCAGGACAACCTATTATTTTTCTCTGAAGGAGACACAATACTGCTGGAAAGAAAAAAAGCATTAGCTTCAAGTTAAATTTCAACTCTGCCACTTAATAATTATGGGACTTTGATCAAATCTTGGTTTCCTCAACAGAACTACTGAAAAAAGTTAAATGAGATAATATATTTATAAAGCATTTTCTTGATTAACTATTCAGTGCTCATTCCTCCTTGCTAACAGTACCCAAATTTCCCTTTGGAAATGATCTTCCCCTGTCTCAATGGATTTGATTTACTCAGGCAAGGTGGGACATTAATTGCTCTAAGCCAAACAAAATAATCTAGAAATAGAGATCAAGCTCAGCTGGTAAAGAATCCACTTGCAATGTGGGAGACCTGGGTTCGATCCCTGGGTTGGGAAGATCCCCTGGAGAAGGAAATGGCTCCCATTCCAGTATTCTGGCCTGGAGAATTCCATGCACTGTGTAGTCCATGGGGTCACAAAGAGTCGGACATGACTGAGCAACTCGCACTTTCATTTCACTTGATGATGGGAAGAAAACTAGATATTCAAGACTGGAGACAATCAATGCATGATATTACTCTAATAAGTATAATTATTTCTGGGGTGTTATAATCAGAGCAAAACTCAATACCTTCATATAATTACAAGAGATATTATATTTGAATATAGGCCCCTTCCAGTTGCTATGGGCAATCGTCTCTCAACTGTGAAAGAAACCAACATGAGGATAAAGTTCACAATATGGAAGAGTTAACTGCAGGGGAAAAGAGTGTCAGATGGACAGTCATATGCAAAGGAATGAAAAGCAGACTCAATCTTATACCATATACAAAAATCAACTATCAAAAATCAACAATCCATCAAAATGGATTAAATACTTGACCGTAAGACTTGAAACCACAAAACTCATAGAACAGATCACAAGGGGTAAGTTGCTTGACATCAGCCTTGGAGATGACTTTTTGGACTTAACAACAAAGGGCAAAGATGGCAAATGCAAAAATAAACAAGTGAGATTACATTAAATTGAAATGTTTCTGCACAGCAAAGGAAACCACTAAAATACAACTACATCATATATCACCTCTGAATCTTTCAGCTTGGCATGGAAGAAAACTGCATGTGCTCAAGACTGCTTGAGTTAAATATTAGCTTTTTCACCTGCCAGCTAGTTATTTAATCTCAACAAGCCACATGAAGAATAACAACAGCACTTATGTCAAAGAGCTATTGCACAAGTGGAATCAGCTAAATAAGGTATTTCTAATACTTAATATACTGCCTGGTACAGAATAAATACTCAATATATGCTCCCTATTACAATCACTAAAGCTTAGTAATTTTGACCACTAATTTTGGAAGGAAACATATATAAACTCAAATCTTGACTCTACTGAGCAGGCTCACCTAGCATGTGCCTCTCTCTGAGGCCATCTATTCTGTCATATCTGACTGTCCTTCAGTGGACCAGGCCAAACATGTCCCCTAATGTCACTGCCCACACACTAGTCATTAGATAATCTCCCTAAAATAACTTTTTATCATCTGCCTACTCAAGAAACCATAAACAATAATGCCTGAAGAGATTAGATTAAAATGGTGAGCCTGGATTTCAAGATTCATTCTACATTACTTACCAAACCTCATTTCCTTCACTTTAACAAAAATTATACACTCTGATGAAGTTGTTTCTTTTTTTATTCTCCCTCACAAATGTTCTACCTTATTTTTTGTTCACATTACTTCTCTCAACCTCATCTCCTCAAATCAAATGCAACTCTTAAAATCTAAATATCCCTATACGAGGTAATATCAACAAATTATTAACTCAGGATCAGATTTTCAGATATTTAGCAAGTTAGTCACCTAGCCAGGCACTGAGGGGTAAAAAAATAAACAAGAAAATTAAAATAAGAGTTCCCTAGAAATAAATACATAGAGTCTGGTACACAGATGGAACTAGAGAAAGAAGAGAAGTCAGCAAGTCAGCACTGATCACTAGGAACCATAGGTTTTTGACCACAAGAAAATACAGGATGGAAATATATCAACAAACCAATTTTAACTTTCTGTTTATGTGTCTTCTCTTAGAAATCTGCTAAAACACAAAGGGAAGTCTGAACATACAAGCCAGATCTTTACTAGCCACTGAAAATATCACCACTAAGGTTTTTTCTTAATCTGCTAGCTTTTGACTACTCTAACCCTACAGGGAATGCTTGAGGTCTGTCACCAAGCTCTGTGCAAAAGAGAAACAATGAGTGATATCTCCAGCCAAAAAAGACCATAAGTAAACTTAATTTAGACAGGTAATATCTAAAGATATTATAGGCAAAGTAGGATCTCACCAGTTAAACACAGATTTTAACTGTGATACAGAAAGGATTTCTATTTATCTAAGGGAAGTAGTAACTATATACTTTTTGTTCTTAAAGGAAGAGATATGCTATATGCTTAATGAAATGCACATTACCTAAAGAATATCTTTATTTTTACGATTTCAGATGATCATCTACTACTTTTGGTTTCAATTCAAGAGCTTAAAACTTCGGCAGGTGGTGGTGGTGTGGTGGTCTACATCTTAATGTTAATTTTTTTTTTGAGTTATTAGATTTCTTTGGAGTCCTAATGTATTTTGGAAATTCAAAAACTGAACAAATCACAGATGGTGCAGTGGATTAACAATAAAAATAATCTGAAATCTTCAAGGGTAGATGGCATCCAGCTCACTACATCAGATTGTACTTTTCTCTCCACTTCTCAATAAAATTTTTAAAAATTTTTTTAACTGGAGGAAAATTGCTTTACAATGCTGTGTTGGTTTCTGCTGTACAACAACACAAATCAGTCATAATCATACATATATCATCTCCCTCTTGAGCGTCCCTTCCTTCCCCCAATCCCACCCCTCTAGGTCATCACAGAGTACCAGGCTGGGCTCCCTGTGAATCCTAGTGTTAAATATTAATATGTTGCAAAAGGCAAGTAATTTTACACGACTTGCTACTAGAGGAAAGTAAATCTATCAAAAAGGGCATCAATCATTTTTCTTTTTAAATAAAAAAGCCATTTAGTAATAAAGTGAAAAGCTGAGCTAAAAGTATCCCTAACCCACTAAATGGGGATGCTCTAGAATTCACAGAACAAACTCCAGGTCAGTTACAAATTAGCAAATAAGGGGATTCTGCAAAGCTGGACAATTAGACTGCTAAGAATACAACAAAATTAGCTTCCTTATCCATCTATCATTTACTCCTCATATTTACCCACTCCTCACCAAAACCAAACCAAATCTACCCTAATAATAACTCATGAAATATCCACACCAATGGGAGATAGAAAAATACATGGTATAGGTCCTATCCGCAAAGAATTTACAATCTTATTGAAAGCAATAAATGTATTATAAGACCAATATGGGCAGTACAGAACAAATTATAGCTTATAAAAACAAAGATTAAGCATTACAGAGAAAGCAAGAAATTAGATAAGAATGCATCACAGAGTGTGCAGCTTGACTGAGTTAACTTGACAGTGATACAAAAAGACAGGAGGGTGTCTTCTAAGCCAAGTCCCACATAAAAGTAACTGAGACAAGAAGTCTAAGGAATAAAGCTCCTACCAGTGTTCATGAGGATGCCCATCTAATAACCCTTAGGTTCTCAGTAGCTCATCAGGAGCCAAAGGCAAAAGAAGTTTTTAGACTCTTCAATCCAGATAGCCATCACAGGGAATTTCATCATTTAAACAAGACTATCCTACCACAATGGCCAACTTAAATCTAGCAGGCTTTTATGATTCAAATGAAAAAAAAATGAGCATGATTTCCTCATCTTATTTTTTAAATGTACTAAAGTATAACAAAAATGTATAAACAAACATATGTTTTAAAAAGGAGAGAAAAGATAAAGAATTAGGAGACCACTACCTCAGGTGGCTCAGTGGTAAAGAATCCACCTGCCACTGCAGGAGATGTGGGTTCGACCCGTGGGTTGGAAAGATGCCTAGGAGAAGGAAACAGCAACTTACTCCAGTATTCTTGCCATGAGAACCCCATGAACAGTATGAAACTGCAAAAAGATATGACACCAGAAGATGGGCCGCCCAGCTTGGAAGGTGACTAATATGCTACTGGAGAACTGCAGAGAGCAATTACTAACAGCTTCAAAAAGAATGAAGTATCTGGGCCAAAGCAGAAATGACACTCAGTTGTGGACATGTCTGGTGGTGAAAGTAAAGTCCAATGCTGTAAAGAGCAACACTGCATAGGAACCTTTAATGTTAGGTCCACGAATCAAGGAAAACTGGATGTAGTCAAGCAGGAGGTGGCAAGAGTGAACATCGACATTTTGGGAATCACTGAACTAAGATGGACAGGAATGGGTGAATTTAATTCAGATGACCATTATATCTACTGTGGGTAGAATCCCTTAGAAGGAATGGAGTAGGCCTCATAGCCAACAGAGTCTGAAATGCAGCAGTTGGCCTTGGAGGACAAAATGATGCAGGGCAAAGGCTAACGGTTTGTCAAGAGAACACATTGGTCATAGCAAACAATCTTTTCCAACGGCACAAGAGATGACTCTACACATGGACGTCACAGATGGTTAATATCCAAATCAGACTGATTGTATTCTTTGCAGCTGAAAATGAAGCTCTACAGAGTCAACAAAAACAAGACCTGGAGCTGACTGTGGCTCAGATCATTAACTCCTTATTGCAAAATCCAGGCTTAAATTGAGGAAAGTAGGAAAACCAATAAGCCATTCAGCTATGACCTGATTCAAGTCCCTTATGATTATACAGTGGAGGTGACAAATAGATTCAAGGGATCAGATCTGTTAAAAAAAAGTGTCTGAAGAACTATGGACAGAGGTTCATAACACTATACAGGAAGCAGTGACCAAAACCATCTCAAAGAAAAAGAAATTCAAGATGGCAAAGTGGGTTGTCAGAGGAGACTTCTCAAATAGCTGAGGAAAGAAGAGAAGCAAAAAGCAAGGAATATATACAACTGAACGAAGAGTTTCAGAGAAGAGCAAGGAGAAATAAGAGGGACTTCTGAATAGCGTGAAGAAATAGAGGAAAACAATAGAATGGGAAAGACAAGAGATCTCATCAAGAAAACTAGAGTTATCAAGGGAACATTTCATGCAAGGATGGACATGATAAAGGACAGAAATGGTAAGGACCTAACAGAGGCAGAAGAGATTAAGAGGATATGGCAAGAATACATAGAAGAACTATACAGAAAAGGTCTTAATGACTTGGATAACCACGATGATGTGGTCAGGCACCTAGAGTCAGACATCCTGGAGTGTGAAGTCAAATGGGCCTTAGGAAGCATTACTACAAACAAAGCTAGTGGAGGTGACAGAATTCCAGTTGAGCTATTTCAAATCTTAAAAGATGATGCTGTTAAAGTGCTGCACTCAATACGTCAGCAAGTTTGAAAAACTCAACAGTGGCCACAGGATAGGAAAAGGTCAGTTTTCATTCCAATCCCAAAGAAGGGTCGTGCCAAAGAATGTTCAAATTACTGGATAATTGCACTCATTTCTCATGCTAGTAAGAGATTATGCTTAAAATCCTTCAAGCGAGGCTTCAAAAGTATGTGAACTGAGAACTTTCAGATGTACAAGCTGGGCTTAGGAAAGGCAGAAGAACCAGAGATCAAATTGACAACAATTGCTGGATCATAGAGAAAGGAAGGGAATTCCAGAAAAACATCTACTTCATTGACTACTTGAAAGCCTTTTACTGTGTGGATACAACAAATTGTGGAAAATTCTTAAAAAGGTGGGAATACCAGACCACTATACCTGTCTCCTGAGAAAGCTGTATGCAGGTCAAGAGGCAACAGTTAGAACCGAACATGGAACAGACTGCTTCAAAACTGGAAAGGAGTAGGACAAAGCTGTATATTGTCACCCTGTTTATTTAACTTATATGCAGAATACATCATGCAAAGTGCTGGGCTGGATGAATCAAAAGCTGGAATCAAGACTGCTGGGAGAAATATCAACAACCTCAGTTATGCAGATGATACCATTCTAACTGCAGAAAGTGAACAGGAATTAAAGAGCCTCTTGAGGGTTAAAGAGGAGAGTGAAAAAGCTGGCTTAAAACTCAACATTCAGAAAACTAAGATCATGGCATCCAGTCCCATCACTTAATGGCAAATAGATGGGGAAAAAGTGGAAGCAGACAGATTTCATTTTCTTGGGCTCCAAAATCCCTGCAGACAGTGACTGCAGCCAGGAAATTAAGAGACGCTTGCTCCTTGGAAGGAAAGTGTGAAAGTGCAAGGCGCTCAGTCGTTTCAGCAAACAGTCCAACTGTTTGCCATCCCATGGAGTGGTTCATGGGAATTCTCTAGGCCAGAATACTGGAGTGGGTAGCCTTTCCCTTCTCCAGGGGATCTTCCCAACCCAGGGATTGAACCCAGGTCTCCTGCATTACAGGCAGATTCTTTACCAGTTGAGCCACAGGGAAGCCCAAGAATACCGGAGTGGGTAGCCTATCCCTTCTCCAGCGGATCTTCCTGACTCAGGAACTGAACCAGGGTCTCCTGCATTGAAGGCAGATTCTTTACCAACTGAACTATCAGCAAAAGATGCTTGCTCCTTGGAAGGAAAGCTATGACAAACCTTGACAACATATTAAAGAGCAGAGACATCACTTTGCCAACTAAGGTCTATATAGTCAAAGCTATGGTTTTTCCAGTAGTCATGTATGGATGTGAGAGTTGGACCATAAAGAAGGCTGATCATCGAAGACTTCATGCTTTTGAACTGTGGTGCTGGAGAAGATCTTAAGAGTTCCTTGGACAGCAAGGAGATCAAACTAGTTAATCCTACACGAAATCAACATTGAACATTCATTGGAAGGAATGATGCTGAAGCTCCAATACTTTGGTCACCTCATGAGGAGAGCCCACTCATGGGAAAAGATCCTGATGCTGGGAAAGACTGAAGGCAAAAGGAGACAAGGGTGGCAGAGGATGAGATGTTTAAATAGCATAACCAACTCAATGGACATAAGTTTAAGCAAACTCAGGGAGATAGTGGACAGGGAAGCCTGGCATGCTGCAGTCCATGGGGTCACAAAGAGTCAGACATGACTTTGCAACTGAAGAAAAACAAAATGGCTAATGATTCTAAGCATCTTTTGCTGAGCTGATTTTCCATTCTATATCCTCTCCCAAAGCCCACTAAAGATTTTTAATTGGATTCTTTTCTTATTGTTGAGTTTTGAAGTTTTTAAATATTCTGAATATAAGTCCTTTGTAGATATGTGATTTGCAAGTATTTTCTCCTGGTCTATAATCTGTCTTTTCATTCTCTTAATAGTGTCTTCACAAGCAAAATACTTAATTTGACTCAGTCCAATTCATCAGCTTCTTCTTTTCAATCATGATTTTGGTGTCATGTAAAAGAACTTCTTGCTTACAGCCAGCTCACAAAGATTTTCTGTGTTTGCTTCTAAACACTGGATAGGTTTATATTTCACATTTGGATGTGTGGTACTTTTCAAGTTCATTTTTGTATAATGTGTGTAGTTTAGGTCAAGGTTTACTATTTTGGTATTTGGATGTCCCACTGTTCCAACACCATTTATCAAAAGTGCTATTATTTTTCCACTTTGCAACTTTGTTAAACATTATTGGCCATATTTCTATGAGTCTACTTCTGGAATCTATTCTAGTTTGGTGATCTATATGTCTATTCCTTCATCACAGTCTTGACTGTGGTAGCTTTGTACTAAGTTTTAAAATCATGTAGCTTGATTTTTCCAACATTTTTCTTTTTTAAAATTGTTTTAGATATTCTAGGTCCTTTGTCTTTCTATAAAAATTCTAAAATCGGTTTCTCTATCATGAGAAACCAATTGTTGCTATTGTTATTGCTTCAAATCTATAAATCAACTTGAGGAAAATTGATGTCTTAAGTATAGTGAATTTTACAATTCATGAATACAACATGTCTTTCTATTTATTTAAATTTTCTTTTTAAAAAATAAATTAGGAGGGGACATATGTATACCTATAGCTGATTCATGTTGATGTCTGGCAGAAACCAACACAATACTATAAAGCAATTATCCTCAATTAAAAATAAATAAATTTTTTAAATAAATAAAAATTAAAGAAGTTTTAAAAATAAGGATTTTACATTTTCACCATAAAGCTCTCATAGTTATTTTGCTACATTGATACCTAAGTATTTCATTTTGGGAGAGCTACTATAAATGGATTTTTTAATATTCCATTTTCAATTATTTATTACCAGTACACAGAAATATGATTTTTTGTGTGTAGGCTGACCTTGAACCACTTACTAAACTCATGTATTCCAGTTATTTTTTCTGGATTCCTTGGGATTTTATAAATATATAATCACACTATCTGCATAAATAGAGACAGTTTTATTTCTTCCTTTCTAATCAGTATGTCATTATTTCTTCAAATATTTTTTTTTTTTTTTAATTTTTTTTTTTTATATTATTATTATTTTTTTTTTCTCTAATTTTATTTTATTTTTTAAACTTTACATAATTGTATTAGTTTTGCCAAATATCAAAATGAATCCGCCACAGGTATACATGTGCTCCCCATCCCGAACCCTCCTCCCTCCTCCCTCCCCATACCATCCCTCTGGGCCGTCCCAGTGCACCAGCCCCAAGCATCCAGCATCATGCATCGAACCTGGACTGGCAACTCGTTTCCTACATGATATTTTACATGTTTCATTGCCATTCTCCCAAATCTTCCCACCCTCTCCCTCTCCCACAGAGTCCATAAGACTGTTCTATACATCAGTGTCTCTTTTGCTGTCTCGTACACCGGGTTATTGTTACCATCTTTCTAAATTCCATATATATGCGTTAGTATACTGTATTTATGTTTTTCCTTCTGGCTTACTTCACTCTGTATAATAGGCTCCAGTTTCATCCACCTAATTAGAACTGATTCAAATGTATTCTTTTTAATGGCTGAGTAATACTCCATTGTGTATATGTACCACAGCTTTCTTATCCATTCATCTGCTGATGGACATCTAGGTTGCTTCCATGTCTTGGCTATTATAAACAGTGCTGCGATGAACATTGGGGTACACGTGTCTCTTTCCCTTCTGGTTTCCTCAGTGTGTATGCCCAGCAGTGGGGTTGCTGGATCATAAGGCAGTTCTATTTCCAGTTTTTTAAGGAATCTCCACACTGTTCTCCATAGTGGCTGTACTAGTTTGCATTCCCACCAACAGTGTAAAAGGGTTCCCTTTTCTCCACACCCTCTCCAGCATTTATTATTTGTAGACTTTTGGATCGCAGCCATTCTGACTGGTGTGAAATGGTACCTCATAGTGGTTTTGATTTGCATTTCTCTGATAATGAGTGATGTTGAGCATCTTTTCATGTGTTTGTTAGCCATCTGTATGTCTTTTTTGGAGAAATGTCTATTTAGTTCTTTGGCCCATTTTTTGATTGGGTCGTTTATTTTTCTGGAGTTGAGCTGTAGGAGTTGCTTGTATATTTTTGAGATTAGTTGTTTGTCCGTTGCTTCATTTGCTATTATTTTCTCCCATTCTGAAGGCTGTCTTTTCACCTTGCTAATAGTTTCCTTTGATGTGCAGAAGCTTTTTAGGTTAATTAGGTCCCATTTGTTTATTTTTGCTTTTATTTCCAATATTCTGGGAGGTGGGTCATAGAGGATCCTGCTGTGATGTATGTCGGAGAGTGTTTTGCCTATGTTCTCCTCTAGGAGTTTTATAGTTTCTGGTCTTACGTTTAGATCTTTAATCCATTTTGAGTTTATTTTTGTGTATGGTGTTAGAAAGTGGTCCAGTTTCATTCTTTTACAAGTGGTTGACCAGATTTCCCAGCACCACTTGTTAAAGAGATTGTCTTTAATCCATTGTATATTCTTGCCTCCTTTGTCGAAGATAAGGTGTCCATATGTGCGTGGATTTATCTCTGGGCTTTCTATTTTATTCCATTGATCAATATTTCTGTCTTTGTGCCAGTACCATACTGTCTTGATAACTGTGGCTTTGTAGTAGAGCCTGAAGTCAGGTAGGTTGATTCCTCCAGTTCCATTCTTCTTTCTCAAGATCGCTTTGGCTATTCGAGGTTTTTTGTATTTCCATACAAATTGTGAAATTATTTGTTCTAGCTCTGTGAAGAATACTGTTGGTAGCTTGATAGGGATTGCGTTGAATCTATAAATTGCTTTGGGTAGTATACTCATTTTCACTATATTGATTCTTCCAATCCATGAACATGGTATATTTCTCCATCTATTAGTGTCCTCTTTGATTTCTTTCACCAGTGTTTTATAGTTTTCTATATATAGGTCTTTAGTTTCTTTAGGTAGATATATTCCTAAGTATTTTATTCTTTCCGTTGCAATGGTGAATGGAATTGTTTCCTTAATTTCTCTTTCTGTTTTCTCATTATTAGTGTATAGGAATGCAAGGGATTTCTGTGTGTTGATTTTATATCCTGCAACTTTACTGTAGTCATTGATTATTTCTAGTAATTTTCTGGTGGATTCTTTAGGGTTTTCTATGTAGAGGATCATGTCATCTGCAAATAGTGAGAGTATTTTTGCCATACCAGAACCATTATCTTCACATTCTGGGTCTCTGACAACACAAATGTTAGACCTTATGAGAGTTTCAGGATTTCTGAGGCACTTATTTTTTTCTCTGTTCTTCAAATTGGATCATTTCTATTTACTTAACTTCACTGACTTATTATGTCATGTCCTCTCTGCTATCAAGCCCGTTCAGTGAGCTTTTCATTTTCATTACTGTATTTCTCAATTCTAAAATTTCCATTTAGTTCTTCTTTACATCTTCTATTTCTTTGCTGAGACTTTCTATCTTCCCACTCATTCCTAGAATATGGTCATAATATCTGATTTTAAGTCTTTCTGAGATAATTTTAACATCTGTGATTCTGGCACTGGTATCTCTTTTCTGCCTTTTCCCAAGTGAGTGCAGATTTCACAGGTTCTTTTTAAGCTGAGTAATCCAAGATTGTATTCTGGACATTTTGAATATAATCTTTTGAGAATCTGGCTCCTATTTAAGTCCCACCAAGAGTGCTGGTGTTTTTATTTTAGCCAGTAATTGACCCAGCTGGGTTCACATTTCAAGTTCTGACCATCCTTCTGTAGCCTGCATTTCCAATTTCAGTTTAGTGTGCAAAGCCTTTGAAGTCATACTGAATGTATTCCATAACTGTCCCACGCAGTGTCCAGTTTGGGGCTTGGGAGTGGTCTATCCCATAATTTGGTCCTCAGTGTGCCATTCAGGATCACACTCAAGCACGCACAGCTTGGAAGTCAGCTCAGGAGTCTGTGAGCAATTTTAAGTGGTCACTTTCCCAAGCTTCTCATTCACCTGCAATCCTCTGGATTCCTGGGGCTTCCTTTTTTCAGCTTCCTGCAGAAAGCTAGGGCTTCATTAGCCCTATTCTTCCATATACTTCCCATAACCATGCCCACATCAGGGCCAAGCAACAGAAGAGCAGAAGGGAAACGAAAAGCAATGGGACTTGCCCCACTCTCTTGAGACCACAGCTCCTCCAATCTGAGAGGAAGGGTCCTATCCTTCCGAGATTCAGGCTCCTGCCTGCCCCACTGACGCCACTGCCCAGGACTGCTTGAGGCCTGGGGTGCAAGAGAATGAAGAAAAAGGGGGAAAAAAAGAAAAAAGAGAAGGATGTGGGATTGCCACATTCTGAGTATTAGGAGACGTCTTTCCTCTTCCTTGGGTCAGAACTAATGGGATTCTCCTGGTGCTTTTTCTGTCCATGTTAATAATGCTCACGTCCAAGTTTCAGGATACATTAAGTTCAGGCTGGGGCATACTGGAAGAAAAAAAATGGTAAACTCACCGACGGTTCAGTAGTACTTTGAATTCTGGTCTTCTTCCCCAATCTGCCTCCTACTATTTATTTTTCAGAGTCCTCAAATAGCCACTCCAAGCATTCTGTCCAGGTCTTACAGCTGCATTCAGTGGGAAAGACAGGGTGAAGTGTGCTTACTCCATCTTATCTGGAACCAGAACCTGGACTACTGCTTCTCATAACAAACTTTGTAGAACTGACTGACTCAACTACTTGTTAAATTTGATCATAAGAAATTAAAATTTTAAAGTAAATATATCCTGTAATAATCTTACTGAGGAAAAGGGAACAAGCAACTTAACAGGATCACATTATTTTAAGCATATATACTTTTGGCTATACAATTATTAGGAAAAAAGTGAAGTTCTTAATTATACTTTGCTTTACTTCTCTAAATCTTATTTTACCTAGGGATTTTTGTGAATACTAGGACTGTTATAAAATTTTTAAAAGAAGGAAAAAAAAAAAAAAAAGATTTATTGAAAGTATGACTCAGAGAAAGCCCAGTGCACTTGAGAAGCTATAAAGTGTTAAGGAAATTGAAAAACAGTTCAGGATGACCAACACTAAGTGTAAGCCCAACAGTTTCAAGAAAACAGTACAGAAAAACAAGCAGATATCAACTCAAGGTTTTGTATGCCATGTTAATTTAAAGTGGGTATAAAGAAAGCAAAGGAAGGCCCTGAAGTGTTTTAGCAATGGACAGGGAGTGACATGATTTTCTTGAAGGATTACTCTTCTGCAGAACATAAAAGTGTATAGAAAATGAATCTTATTGTCTGACTCTAAGCTGGGGGGTCTCATCAAGTTGGAGAACAGTATATACAGTAGGACTCCACATGTGGTTGGGGGTTATGGGTAGGGAGGGAGATTTTATACACACACATGCACATACAGACATGCACACATACATAAAATGTTATGATACACATCATATATAATTGAATGATTACATATCATATATATCCATAAATCATGTGATTATATTAATTTATATCTTATTATGATTCTATATAACATATATATGTATATATTCATGTATGTAGACAAATGGATAGATTAAATATGTATTGAATGTTTCAGGAAAAAACAAAAGAAACCAGTAAAAGTGGTTAGAGAGGAGAGTGAAAGGGCTAAGGGAAAAAACCTTTTACTTTTTACAGTACTCTTCTGTTTGATTTTAAATTCTTTTACCATGAACATTTACACTCTTAAAAAGGGTTATAAAAAAAAAAAAGGAAGGAGAACATATGCAAAAGTTAAATATGATATAGATATAAGACATTAAACTAAGATATGTATGAGCCTACCATTCAGTAGCACTGTTCCTAGCATATAGTAAGCACTCAAACACAGTTACAGATCTTCCTACAAATAAGATGTTATTAATCATTTATAAAGAAGGGTCACAACAAAAAACAGCTGATTTTAATTACACTACGCTATACTGCACAAATTTACCAGGTATTTTCAAGCATTTAGAAATTTGAGAAAAGATAAAGAGTAAAAATGGATTTTAAAGATATTTATTATTATCATTTAATTATACTTTTGCTATAAAAAGAAATGTTTGCATATTTTTCTCAATTTCTTAAGCACTGAAGGGTATAAAGGGAAAAGAGTCTCTCCTCTCCTGGTCCCTCTAATTCCAATACACAAACATAGCCATTCCCAACGGCTCAATGGCTTCTTGAGTTCTATACAATTGCAGACTTTCTTTGTGCATATAAAACACATACAAATATGTATATTTATATATATTATATTCTCTTTCAAGGAAATTAATCTCTGCTCCTTTAAATAATCTAGACCTACTCTATTTCTTAAATGTCATTTTTCTAAACCCAAATAGAGTAATGAATAAACAAATCCTTAAACTGCCAGATGAAGCTAAATCGTCCAAGTTCGGATATACTTAAATGGACAGGTTGAACAGTTGAAGTTCTCAATGATCTCCTAACATCCCTTGATAGAAAAGATAAAGCTTAAATAGGGCAAACAAAAGTTACTTTAAGGGGAAAAAATTACTAGGTAAAATGAACAACATGGCAGATGAAAGGTTTTTAAAAGATTAAAAGATGTAATGAGGGGTAAGGTGTTATCCCTAATCTTTAGGTCCCAAAGTCTGACTACTATGCTCTTTCACAAAGGAAGTTATTTGAGATCTTCTAACATACCCATCGGAGAAGGCAATGGCACCCCACTCTAGCACTCTTGCCTGGAAAATCCCATGGACGGAAGAGCCTGGTAGGCTGCAGTCCATGGGGTCGCTTAGAGTTGGACATGACTGAGCGACTTCACTTGCACTTTTCACTTTCATGCACTGGAGAAGGAAATGGCAACCCACTCCAGTGTTCTTGCCTGGAGAATCCCAGGGAAGGGGGAGCCTGGTGGGCTGCCGTCTATGGGGCTGCACAGAGTCAGACACGACTGAAGCGACTTAGTAGCAGCAGCAGCAGCAACATACCCATATCTGATGGCACAGAAGAAGGAAAGCAAAAAGCAAAGGGGAAAAGGAAAGATATACCCATCTGAATGCAGAGTTCCAAAGAATAGCAAGCAGAGATAAGAAAGCCTTCCTCAGCGATCAATGCAAAGAAAGAGAGGAAAACAATAGAATCTGAAAGACTAGAGATCTCTTCAAGAAAATTAGAGATACCAAGGGAATATTTTATGCAAAGATAGGCACAATAAAGGACAGAAATGGTAGGGACCTAACAGAAGCAGAAGATATTAAGAAGAGGTGGCAAGAATACGCACAAGAACCGTACAAAAAAAATCTTCACGACCCAGATAATCACGATGGTGTGATCACTCACCTAGAGACAGACATCCTGGAATGTGAAGTCAAGTGGGTCTTAGGAAGCATCACTATGAACAAAACTAGTGGAGGGGATGGAATTCCAGTTCAGCTATTTCAAATCCTAAAAGATGATGCTGTGAAAGTGCTGCACTCAATATGCCAGCAAATTTGGAAAACTCAGCAGTGGCCACAGGACTGGAAAAGGTCAGTTTTCATTCCAATCCCAAAGAAAGGGAATGCCAAAGAATGCTCAAACTACCAACAATTGCACTCATCTCACACGCTAGTAAAGTAATGCTCAAAATTCTCCAAGCCAGGCTTCAGCAATACGTGAACCGTGAACTTCCAAATGTTCAAGCTGGTTTTAGAAAAGGCAGAGGAACCAGAGATCAAATTGTCAACATCCTCTGGATCATTGAAAAAGCAAGAGAGTTCCAGAAAAACATCTATTTTTGCTTTATTGACTATGCCAAAGCCTTTGACTGTGTGGATCAAAATAAACTGTGGAAAATTCTGAAAGAGACGGGAATACCAGACCACCTGACCTACCTCTTGGAAAACCTGTATGCAGGTCAGGAAGCAACAGATAGAACTGGATACAGAACAACAGACTGGTTCCAAAGAGGAAAAGGAGTACATCAAGGCTGTATATTGTCACCCTGCTTATTTAACTTATATGCAGAATAGATCATGAGAAACACTGGGCTGGAGGAAGCACAAGCTGGAATCAAGATTGCCGGGAGAAATATCAATAACCTCAGATATGTAGATGACACCACCCTTATGGCAGAAAGTGAAGAGGAACTAAACAGCTTCTTGATGAAAGTGAAACAGGAGCGTGAAAAAGTTGGCTTAAAGCTCAACATTCAGAAAACTAAGATCATGGCATCCGGTTCCATCACTTCATGGGAAACAGATGGGGAAACAGTGGCTGACTTTATTTTTCTGGGCTTCAAAATCACTGTAGATGGTGACTGCAGCCATGAAATTAAAAGACACTTACTCCTTGGAAGCAAAGTTATGACCAACCTAAACAGCATATTAAAAAGCAGAGACAATACTTTGCCAACAAAGGTCTGTCTAGTCAAGGCTATGGTTTTTCCAGTGGTCATGTATGGATGTAAGAGTTGGACTGTGAAGAAAGCTGAGCACTGAAGAATTGATGCTTTTGAACTATGGTATTGGAGAAGACTCTTGAGAGTCCCTTGGACTGCAAAGAGATCCAACCAGTCCATCCTAAAGGAGATCAGTCCTGGGTGTTCATTGGAAGGACTGATGCTGAAGCTGAAACTCCAATACTTTGGCCACCCCATGCGAAGAGCTGACTCACTGGAAAAGACCCTGATGCTGGGAAAGATTGAGGGCAGGAGGAGAAGGGGAGGACAGAGGATGAGATGGCTAGATGGCATCACCGACTCAATGGACATGGGTTTGGGTGGACTCTGGGAGTTGGTGATCTACAGGGAGGCCTGGCGTGCTGCAGTTCATGGTGTTGCAAAGAGGCGGACATGACTGAGCGATTGAACTGAACTGAATTGATGGAACTGAAACTCAGAGAGGGCAAGTAAATTTGGAATAACTTTCACAGACATTCTATACTGAACAGATCAGGGGGTCTACTCCAGAAATCACGTATTTCTTATATTCTTATGACTGGGGGAAGAAAGGAGTCACATTTTACAGCAGCAGCTAAAGACTTCAAGCAGGGAAGGCAGAAGAGGTAGAGCTGATCTTCTGTAGTAGTAACCTTTAATCTCAACTTTCAGCTTGTGCTCTGCAGTCTCCAAAGCAAAAATAAAATTCAGGACCAATATTCCAGGGTTTAAAAAAAAGTTCCCACAAGTCAAAACAAAAATCACAATCTCTTTTTGGGCTGTAAGGAAAACACAGTTTTCCCCTGCATTTATATGGGGAAAGAAAAATTCCTAGTTCAACTGAGGAAAAAATTACTTGGTTATAACAGTGGTATTTACTCTATTTGATATCAATAGGATCTTCACTTGCTTTTAGAAGATCTAGAGGAGAAAAATGTTTAAATATTTAAAGAAGCTTTAAATTAATTACTTTCTCATCCAAGGTAAATATATAAAGAGAAAAACCTCAGTTTTACTTAATTTAGTGCTTTGAAAAGGCAGAAGAGATAAGATGATATTGATCATTTACAGCATGAAGAGCTAAAATGGGATAGAAAGGCTGGGCAATTTTCTAGTTTTAAGTTCAACAAACTTCATTAGATTGAACACATCGTGGAGGTAAGACACATAAGGATTAGTGGTGTGTGTGTGTGTGTGTGTGTGTGTATGTAGAAGGAAATGGAAGTACAACAAACTTCATTAGATTGAACACATCATGGAGGTAAGACACATAAGGATTAGTGGTGTGTGTGTGTGTGTGTGTCTGTGTGTGTGTATAGAAGGAAATGGAAGTACAACAAACTTTATTAAACACATTATGGAGGGAAGACACAGGATTACTGGTGCGTGTGTGTGTGTGTGTGTGTGTGTAGAAGGAAATGGCAATCCACTCCAATATTCTTGCCTGGGAAATCCCATGGACAAAGAAGCCTGGCAGGCTATAGTCCATGGGGTCACAAGAGTCAGAGACGACTTAGAACTAAACCACCACTTGTTTCAACTGGAAGCAAGTAAACAAAATATAAACTTCTCAAGATCCTAGGAAGACTTCCTTTGATGAAAAGATATGAGGATAAATTTTAGTCATTTTATAATATTCTGAATTTCCACATCACACTACCTATATGCAAAGATTAAAAAAAAAACAACTTCAAAACCAAATATAAACCATTTTCTGGAAGATCCAATTGACTGTCTCTTGTAACAATGAAGAACTAAACATCTATATCATGGTTTTGAGAATCTAAACCTTAGTCACTCAAAGATGACTTTACCAACTAGTATTTATAACACTCTTTAACAAATTATTCCAGAATCTTAATAATTTTTTTTCTTACCAAAAAAATAATTTATTAAAATGAAACCAGAAATAGAAGAGTTAATGTTATCCTATTCTCCCACAACTCCATTTACAAATGTACAGTATCACAAAATACAAAGCCACTTTCTACTATCACTCTGCTACTAAGCATAATATGTCAAGTTTAAATGTACAAAATACATTTGGCCTAAAATAAATGTAAACAAATTGTAAAGTGCATATAAGAATAAACTAGGTAATATCTAATCATGTTAAAACCTACTGAAAGAAGTGTGTTGGTCCAATAGCAATTGGTGTCCTAGTCCCCACACCACGATCTCAATTTTTTTCCCAATATAAAGGTTTCTTGGAGAAAAGGGTTCCTGATTCCAACTCTGGTGCAGGGAAAGAAAGTTCAAGGCAAGCCTGGAACATGTACTATGTCAGTAAGCTAGTCACATAAAAGAACACTAAAGTTACATCAGGAGGACAAGCAGCCAATTTAAAAGGGCTTCCACCAGTCAAAAGAAGTGGAAATTTTAGCGTAAAAAGAATAATAACTGGCAATGGATTGAAAGAAAACAGAAAAATCCATGATCTCATAGTGATACTCAAAACAGAAAAACAGCTCACTATTCACATAAGGGCATAACTTGTTATTTTGAAAATTGGTAAATAAACAGGAAAAAAAATCAGGTCTTTATCCTGTCCTTCTTGTAGTAACTATCATTTCAGGAGAACAAACGGCTGATGAAATAAAATTCTACTCTGTAGAATAATTCCAATTCAGAAATTTGGAAGGAATAAAAGAATCAGAAATATTTTACAAGCCCTATGGAAACAATGGATGAAGACAATGTACTCCATCAGCAACAATAACAACATGGATTTCATCGAGCCACTAGGTCTAAGTACAAGTTCACAGGAAATGTGGAGGATAGAGGAACATGTTACCACCACAAGGATGCAATCAGCCAAATCCAGATGTGGACTGCTCTAGCAAACTAAGAACTTCATTTCTCAACAAACAAACTGCAACGCCAAAATTAAAAAAAAAAAAAGAGGAGGGGGAATTGATGTATATTAAGAGATACTTAAGAGAGATGTCAACTAAATGCAAAGTGCTTACCGTGCACGTGAATCTTTATTTGAATAACTCAATGTAAAAAGAGTATTTTTAAGACAGTAGGAGAAATTAAATACTGGCTGTTAGATTTTATATGGTATTGAGAAATAATTTTCTTAGGTGTTTAAGACTACAGTGTTTATGTCATTAATAAAGGAATTCCCTAATGTAAATTATGGACTTTAGTTAACAATAATGTATCAATACTGTTTCACCAACAGTAACAAATATACTACACTAATGCAAGATGTTAATAACAGAGGAAACTGTGGATGGGGACTCTGAACTTCCACTCAGTTTTTCCTGTAAACCTGAACCAGTTCTAAAAAAGTAAAGTCTACTAATTAAAAAAAAAGAAAAACTGGAACATGGGCTTTCTCTCCAATCCATTCTTAAAACTGGTCACCTGCAGAGTTTCCACAGTATTATTATTTCACTTTTTCAATAATGTAGATTCTCCCAAATTTTCCTAATGTTTAACATAAATTACCTCTAATATATTCTCATATCATTCTTTTTTTTTTTTTGGTAGGGAATACGTGACTAAGACTTTCTATGTTCCAATAAATATAAATTAGTGCACTCACAAAACCATTAATCATCAAGAAAGTTCTTACAAAGCAATGTCTGGCATATTTTTATTATTTCCAGCAAAATGCTAAGGCCTTCACACTTTAGGGCCAATGAGAAAGGAATATTCTAGTAATGAGCATTATGCATGAGCTGAGGAAATCTAGAATTGTGAAGTACAGGAAGAGACAGAGAAAAAGGAGAATGGAAGGAATTCAGGAAAAGAAATAATGAGAATTTTGAAAAGGTGGACTGATTTTATTAAAATGAACAAAACTTAGGGTTCAGGCTAAATTCATCATAAAATATCATTTTATGTTAAAAAGAAATAAATCCTATAAACTGAACAACAATTTTAAACCAACCAGTCCTATAAAGGGCTAACCTCTGGTTATATACCTTTTCCTTACGCATATAGCCTTTTTATTGGGGTCACTGAGTAAGAAAATCATTATGACAACAGACAGGCAGGAACAAGAAGTTCAGCTCCATTAAAAGGTTCTCAAAGGGTCTAGATTCCAAAGCACCTTCAACAAAAAGAAGTTATGAGGCTTAAGTATCCAGAAGGCATGGTTAGAAAGCCAAGAAAAGAAAGTCAAGGACTGCCCATTGAAATACAGACCGAAAGATTAAAAAAACCCATTTATTTTGGAAAGTGAAAAGTTCTGAAGAACTAAAAACAGGTAAAAAAAACATTTTAGGTAATAGTATGAAAGATGAAATAAGAAGGAAAGGAGAGACTCAGCATCCAACGATCTCCAATTCACCCATTAAAAGGTACTAAACTGTTCTTTAAGCTTTATCGCATAGAATCCTGAGTAAACCATGGCCAAAATAGGCAGGAGAACTTACTGAAAGGGCTGTAAAGCTGTATCCTG
This sequence comes from Bos indicus, assembly GCF_029378745.1. Taxonomy (NCBI): domain Eukaryota; kingdom Metazoa; phylum Chordata; class Mammalia; order Artiodactyla; family Bovidae; genus Bos; species Bos indicus. Next base: position 38,036,310 of record NC_091769.1, read on the forward strand.
CCTCATCTGGAAGCATTTCCTTAGGATCAAGTAGGAGAAAGACAGGTGAAGCAGCACTGACCAAGCCAAGCTGATATTAACATACTTTCTGATATTAACATAATATGGACTTGGCTGAGAGTAAAACAGATCACTTGGGATCTGTGCAAGCCAGGATAAGATAGCTCTAGCTGCACCTGTTTGTTCGTATCACTGAGATGCAAACAGCTCAAAATAAACATGGAAGAGCAGAAAAGGTGAGGAAAAGAGAGCACCATTCTTTTCTCTATTCTTCCTTCTCTATTTTTTCGAGTAGTTACAATGGGTGCTTATCATATCCACTGTCTTCCTGATTTCCCATGTTTTGGGAAAGCTAAGTTTGGCCTAAAAACAACTATTAAACAGATCTATAATTGTAATAGCATCATACTCTAAAAAAAATGAGTCATTTAGTAGAGAAACTTGGGACAATGAGAAAGCTTAAGGCAAAGGGCAGTGATTAAAACAACAGATGCTGCCAGAATACATAATACACATTTCATTAACTTAACAGAAACTAATTTACTGAAATTCCAAACAACAGTGATTCACAAAGATAGCACATTCACCCTAGAGAATATACAGCTGTGAATCTGGGGGTCTTAAGCTACATAGCATTTTGTCCTTGTTATTTCCACCAATTACAGCAACTTCCTTTGCTCTGTATGTTAATACTAAATTCCTTTAGACACTAATGAATGTCCCATAGCAATATCAACCCTCTAGAGTTTAATAAGATAATTCAGTGTGCTAATCACACCTCTATGATCCAGAAAAAATATTTAAATATCAGTAATATCAGATTATGTCATAAACTGAAAATACAAAGATGAATCAAACTGGCCATGTATTAAGGGTTTTACATCAGTAGAATGATGTCAGAAAAAAAGTTACTTATCCTTGTAGTAAAATAATAGGGACTCAAGTAGTAACACGGACCTCAAAAATGATGGCCAGGGCCAGAAAGGAGTTATTTGATGAAATTGAAGGTAATGAAATCAACATGTAACAAATATTATTTTTTATCCACCCTTCAGTGTGATTTGAAGGCAGCTTTCTTAATGTGATTAAATCGTGTTTAACATCCAAAAACACAAGAAGAAACAACTCAGAGGTGTTTATACTTGGTTATTTTTTAAAAAAGGTAAATTTTACCATAACAAACATTATGCAAACACTTACTAATGCAGAATGTTTCAGGTAATTCACTCCCTCTTATCCTTACTCACCATGAAAAGAAATTCCCCAAATCTAAATATTCTAAGCAATCAGTATCTACAATTACTAGCTAGCAATAAAATGTCCAAGATAAAAATGTTCAGCATGGTTACACTTAGTTGACACCAGAATATTCAACTGATAAAGGATGTAACTTGAGGTTCAAAGACAATAATAAATTGTTTGGCATATCATACAAAGCAGCTTACCTTGTAGTTTTTTCAATACAGCAACCTCCATTTTCAGAACTTGCTTTGGTTGTTGAGCTGATTCCACCTTCAGTGCAACATTTTCCCTGGTGAGCATGTCCAAGGCATCGTAAATTTCTCCAAAGCCCCCACCCCCAATCTTCCTCAACTGCATGGGAAATAAAATAAGAACACATACACAATTAATAGATTCTAATTAGAAGTTGATTCATCTCTTATATTTACAAAATAATATATAATTGACTATCCCTATTTTATGCTAAAAGATCTCAATATTGTTAACTGAGTATATGCCAAGAATGAATACTTAGAAATAATGTCAAAATTTTTTCCCACAGATTTGTCCACAAGAAGTACTGAATTTATTTCAGCCACAAACAATTTTAAAATTAGGTCTACAGCCAGCATCAGAAACATCATAAAAGACACAGTATCTGAAGCTTCACTTCCCACATATAACTCTCAACCACCAGATCTGTTCTAATTCTAAGGCAATCATTTGAAGATGTTTTAAATCCCTAGCATCTTTTTTACCAACTGAAATCTCCTCTGGAACCAGACTGAGATGTGTCTGTGTGGAGGTTGGAGGGACAGGCCACCAGAGCCCAGTTCTCTCAGCACCATTTACCCTCCTCTTGGAGGCACTGAATAGCTACACAGAACATAGAAAATGGGCCAGCAGCTTGGGGTTAAGGGAACTAGAGGACCCCAAGGCACCAAAGAAGTCATTTGGAGGTGGCCCCTCCAATGCTCAAGCTTGCTAGTTGCCACATGGGTAAGAAATACAAACCATATAGGCAGAACTCTTTTTAACTCCTAATCCATAAGACTGTGATCAAAATAAATGATTGTTTTAAGCCTCTAAATTTTGATGTAGCTTGTTACTGGGTTGGTCAAAAACTTTATTTGGGTTTTTCCATAAGATGTAACAGAAAAACCCAAACGAATCTTTTGGCCAACTCAATGAAGAACAGATAACCAAAAGACCATCCTAAACAATGAGCCTGTAATTTTTTTTTTACTAAGAGGCCACTATGCCACTCAAATTTGGCAGACATGCTCCACATGTATATTGGCTCTCATTATCAAGACAGAGCAACTATGCCAGGCATAGCTGCATTTGTCACCTTTTGATATGGACCCCACTCCAGTACTCTTGCCTGGAAAATCCCATGGACGGAGGAGCCTGGTAGGCTGTAGTCCACGGGGTTGCTAAGTCGGGCAAGACTGAGCGACTTCACTTTCATTTTTCACTTTCATGCATTGGAGAAGGAAATGGCGACCCACTCCAGTGTTCTTGCCTGGAGAATCCCAGGGACGGGGGAGCCTGGTGGGCTGCCGTCTATGGGGTCGCACAGAGTTGGACACGACTGAAGTGACTTAGCAGATATGTCTAATGGAGAACTGCCAACCTTTACCACAGCACTTAACACAAAGCTCTCACCAAAGCAACACACGTGCCTGACTTATATAAAGATTACCAACTGCTGGAATCTCCCTGCACCAGCCATGATGATAAGGTTCTTTCCTATGTTTACTCAAGAAAATTTTCAAAGTCTATTGCTTTGCCTAATAAGTAAAACACTGTACCATAAAAACAAAATTTTTATTTCTAGATGAATAATCTGCTTTTTGCAATCTGTTGACAGATGAAGGAAACAATTGAATAACTTGGCTAAACTTGCCAGTGGAACAAAACTTTGGTTAACAAAAGACCAGGTAGCAATAAAACATATTTAAATATATGTAAAAGAAAAATGCTTCTTCACTGGAAGAAAAAGAGCAGATTCCAAGTCCAGGGCAAGGAAGCCATCAAAAGACTATAAGGATCATGTTAAAAAGACTCAGGAGACAACTTGAAGGAAATCCCTTTAGTCAAATGAGACAATTTAAACATCAATAACAATGATAACTACAACAGACTGAAACACATGAAATATGCTTAAATCCATGAATTCTTAATCATAATTTTTAAAATTTCATTAGTCACTCTGAGAAGATGCTCAGTTCAGTTCAGTCACTCAGTTGTGTCTGACTCTTTGCGACTCCATGGACTACAACACACCAGGCCTCCCTGTCCATCACAAACTCCCGGAGTTTACTCAAACTCATGTCCATTGAGTCGGTGATGCCATCCAACCATCTCATCCTCTGTCGTCCCGTTCTCCTCCAGCCCTCAATCCTTCCCAGCATCAGCGTCTTACAAATGAGTCAGTTCTTCACATCAGGTGGCCAAAGTATTGGAGTTTCAGCTTCAACACCAGTCCTTCCAATGAATATTCAGGACTGATTTCCTTTAGGATGGGCTGGTTGGATCTCCTTGCAGTCCAAGGGACTCTCAAGAGTCTTCTCCAACACCACAGTTCAAAAGCATCAATTCTTTGGCGCTCAGCTTTCTTTATAGTCCAACTCTCACATCCATACATGACTACTGGAAAAACTATAGCTTTGACTAGATGGACCTTTGTCAGCAAAGTCATGTCTCTGCTTTTTAATACATTGTCTAGTTTTGTCATAGCTTTTCTTCCAAGGAGCAAACGTCTTTTAATTTCATGTCTGAAGTCACCATCTGCAGTGATTTTGGAGCCCAGAAAAATAAAGTCTTTCACTTTTTCCATTGTTTCCCCATCTATTTGCCATGAAGTGATGGGACCAGATGCCATGATCTTAGTTTTCTGAATGTTGAGTTTTAAGCCAACTTTTTCACTTTCCTCTTTCACTTTCATCAAGAGGCTCCTCGCTATCTGCCATAAGGGTAGTGTCATCTGCATATCTGAGGTTATTGATATTTCTCCCAGCAATCATGATTCAAGCTTTGCTTCTTTCAGCCCAGCATTTCTCATGATGTACTATGCATATAAGTTAAATAAGCAGGGTGACAATATACTGCCTTGACATACTCCTTTCCCAATTTGGAACCAGTCTGTTGTTCCATGTCCAGTTCTAAGTATTGCTTCCTGACCTGCATATAGGTTTCTCAAGAGGCAGGTTCAGGTGGTCTGGTATTCCCATCTCTTTCAGAATTTTCCACAGTTTGTTGTGATCCACAGGGTCAAAGGCTTTGGCATAGTCAATAAAGCAGTAGATGTTTTTCTGAAACTCTCTAGTTTTTTTGATATCCAATGGATGTTGGCAATTTGATCTCTGGTTCCTCTGCCGTTTCTAAATCCAGCTTGAACATCTGGAAGTTCATGGTTCACATATTGTTGAAGCCTGGCTTGGAGAATTTAGAGTATTACTTTGCTAGCGTGTGAGTTGAGTGCAATTTTGAAGTAGTTTGAGAGTTCTTTGGCATTGCCTTTCTTTGGGATTGGAATGAAAGCTGACCTTTTCCAGTCCTGTGGCCACTGCTGAGTTTTCCAAATTTGCTGGCATATTGAATGCAGCACTTTCAAAGCATCATCTTTTAGGATTTGAAATAGCTCAACTGGAATTCCATCACCTCCACTAGCTTTGTTCTTAGTGATGGTTCCTAAGGCCCACTTGACTTTCCATTCCAGGATGTCTGGCTGTAGGCTGGTGATCACACCATCGTGATTATCTGGGTCATGAAGATCTTTTTTGTATAGTTCTTGTGTGTATTCTTGCCACCTCTTCTTAATATCTTCTGCTTCTGTTAGGTCTATACTATTTCTGTCCTTTATTGAGCCCACCTTTGCATGAAATATTCCCTTGGTATCTCTAATTTTCTTGAAGAGATCTCTAGTCTTTCCCATTCTATTGTTTTCCTCTATTTCTTTGCACTGATCACTGAGGAAGGCTTTCTTATCTCTCCTTGCTATTCTTTGGAACTCTGGATTCAAATGGGTGTATCTTTCCTTTTTTCCCATGCCTTTCACTTTTCTTCTTTTCATAGCTGTTTGCAAGGCCTCATCAGACAACCATTTTGCCTTTTTGCATTTCTTTTCCTTGGGGATGGTCTTGATCAGTGCCTCCTGTACAATGTCACCAACCTCCATCCATAGTTCTTCAGGCACTCTATCTATCAGATCTAATTCCTTGAATCAACTTGTCACTTCAAATGTAGTAAGGGATTTGATTTAGGTCATACCTAAATGGTTTAGTGGTTTTCCTTATTTTCTTCAATTTAAGTCTGAATTTGGCAATAAGGAGTTCATGATCTGAGCCACAGTCAGCTCCCAGTCTTGTTTTTGCTGACTGTATAGAGCTTCTCTCTCTTTGGCTGCAGAAAATATAATCAATCTGTTTTCAATGTTGACCATCTGGTGATGTCCATGTGTAGAGTCTTCTCTTGTGTTGTTGGAAGAGGGTGTTTACTATGACCAGTGCATTCTCTTGGCAAAACTCTGTTAGCTTTTGCCCTGCTTCATTCTGTACTCCAAGGCCAAATTTGCCCATTACTCCAGGTATTTCTTGACTTCCTACTGTTGCATTCCAGTCCCCTATAATGAAAAGGACATCTTTTTTGGGTGTTAGTTCTAGGGGGTCTTGTAGGTCTTCATAGAACTGTTCAACTTCAGCTTCCTCAGCATTATTGGTCAGGGCATAGACTTGGATTACTGTGACACTGAATGGTTTTCCTTGGAAATGAACAGAGATCATTCTGTCGTTTTTGAGACTGCATCCAAAAGATCAGACTCTTTTGCTAACTATGATGGCTACTCCATTCTTCCTGCAGTAGTAGATATAATGGCCATCTGAGTTAAATTCACCCATTCCAGTCCATTTTAGTTCACTGATTCCTAAAATGTCGATGTTCACTCTTGCCATCTCCTGTTTGACCACTTCCAATTTGCCTTGATACATGGACCTAACATTCCAGGTTCCTATACAATATTACTCTTTACAGCATCGGACTTTACTTCCATCACCAGTCACAACCACAACTGGGTGTTGTTTTTGCTTTGGCTCTGTCTCTTCATTCTACTGGACTTATTTTTCCACTGATGTCCAGTAGCATATTGGGCACCTACCAACCTAGGGAGTTCATCTTTCAGTGTCCATCTTTTTGCCTTTTCATACTGTTCTTGGGGTTCTCAAGGCAAGAATATTGAAGTGGTTTGCCATTCTCTTCTCCAGTGGACCATATTTTGTCAGAACTCTCCACCATGACCCGTCCATATGGGTGGCCCTACACAGCATGGCTCATAGTTTCACTGAATTAGACAAGGCTGTGGTCCATGTGATCAGATTGGTTAGTTTTCTGTGACTGTGGTTTTCAGTCTGTCTTCCCTCTGATGGAGAAGGATAAGAGGCTTATGGAAGCTTCCTGATGGGAGAGACTGAGGTCTTGTTCTGATGGGCGGGGCCATGCTCAGTAAGTCTTTAATCCAATTTTCTGTTGAAGGGTGGGCTGTGTTCTCTCCCTGTTATTTGACCTGAGGCCAAACAAGGTGGAGCTAATGAAGATAATGATGACCTCCTTCAAAAGGTCCAATGCAAGCACTGCTACACTCAGTGCCCCTAACCCTGCAGCTGGCCACTGTCAACCCACACCTCTGCCAGAGACTTCTAGACACTCACAGGCAAGTCTGGGTTAGTCTCTTGTGGGGTCGTTGCTCCTTTCTCCTGGGCCCTTGTGCACACATGGTTCTGTTTGTGCCCTCGCAGAGTTTGTTTCCCTGGTCCTGTGTAAGTTCTGGTGGTTCTATGGTGGGTTAATGGCGATCTCCTCCAAGAGGGCTAATGCCATACCCAGGTCTACTGCACCCAGAGCCTCTGCCCCCGCAGCAGTCCACTGCTGATCCGTACCTCCTCAGGAGACACCCTAACACAGTTCTGCCTCAGTCTCTATAGGGTCTCTGGGTCCTGGTGCACACAAGGTATGTTTGCGCCCTCTAAGCATCTCCGGTGGGTATGGGGTTTGATTCTCATTAGCATCAGAAGATGCTAGGGAACCAATTTATTACTTTGAAAGCTGGTAAAAAAAGAATCAAGCATTTATCCTGTATTCCTAGTCAAACTATATCTCAGGGTAATCAAATAGTTAATGATGCAAAATTTCTCTTCATAGATGTACTTCAACTAATAAATGAAGGAATGACAGAATATCACCAATCTGCCATCCCTTTGAATTAACAGACCTAGACAATGATGATCAATAGTGTTAACAAAATGATGGGCAATAAGACATTATATGCCTCCCATCCAAAGTTAACAGTACCCTTAAGGGGGGGGTGGGGAAAGCCACTACTTCAATAAACAAACCTGAAGTCAGATCTAATCAAGCCTCTCTACATAACCAACAGCTTACATAAAATACACAAGACAGAGAATCATGTTAACACCACGTGGAAACAAACCAACAGCTTACATAAAATACACAAGACATAGAATCATGTTAACACCACGTGGAAACAACAGGAAAAAACCCAAACTATGGAAAATTCTACAGGCAAATAACCTAGTTTGTTCAAAAAATAAACTGCAAGAAAAAAAGAAAGATGAAAAGGAACTTAGAAATTAAAGGAAACTTAAGTGATGTCAAACAACTGAAATATCCAGACTTCACTTGGATTTGATTCAGCTGTTAAAAAAACTTTACAAAACAATTAGGAAAATGTGAAAGCTGGAAGGATATCTAATGATATTAATGACATTGCTTTCCTGAATGTGATATTATGATTACATTTTAAAAAGAAGTCTATCTTTTAGAGATTATATACTGATGTACATAGAGAAAAGTAAGGTAAAAAATTTCCTTCAAAATATTTTGGGAGCGATCTGTTTTTAATGTTTAAAAACAAATGGGAAGTGAGATCATGCTTCCCGCGGTGAAAGGTTAGCACAAGTGCCCTTTCTTGCTTTCTGCTGTAGTCCCAAGTGGTAGCTGCCTAAATGGGCAAGTTCATGAGACCCGGGAAGGTGGTGCTGGTCCTGGCCTGTTGCTACTCTGGATGCAAAGCAGTCATCGTGAAGAATATTGATGATGGCACCTTAGACTGACCCTACAGCCATGCTCTGGTGGCTGGAATCGATCACTATCCCTGCAAAGTGACAGCTTCCATGGGCAAGAAGAAAATCACCAAGAGGTCAAAGATCAAGTCTTTTGTCAAAGTTTATAATTATAGTCACCTCATGCCCACAAGGTACTCTCCTAATATCCCCTTGGACAAAACTGTTGTCAACAAGGATGTCTTCAGAGATCCGCTCTCAAACGCAGGGCTCCATGAGAGGCAAAGGTCAAGTTTGAGGAGAGACACAACACTGGCAAGAACAAATGGTTCTTCCAGAAGCTTTGGTTTTACATCTGTCCCAGTCATTAAAAACATTAAAAAAAAAAACAAACTGGACTCTATGATGATCTTTTATTTTTATCTAGTTTGTTTCACTTTTTCTATTTCATACTCAATGCTCCCATTTCATTTGGTATGTTTTCCCATTTCTCCATCACTCTCTATTTTTTTTTGATGTTCTTTCTCAAGCAAAGTATAGTAGAAAAGCTTTTGTATACACATATATATCTATATAGAATATGTATAATACACATATTTTAGAAGACTTATGAATTTTTGCCTAGCTAAAAAATTCATGACATTTTGATTCTACTTGTCTGACTCAGTCTGATAGAATGCTAGATTTCTAATTTATATTCACTCAAAATTTAGATATAGTTCCATATATTTTGGCATCTAGTATTACTGCTAGAAGTCTAGAAAGTTTATTATCTTAGTGATTAAAAAAAATGTGAATGAGGCTTGAAACTTCTAATCTAATTCTGAGAATATTAAGAAATATTATGCTGTTAAAAAAAAACAGGAAGTTAACAAGTGATACAGTATTAACTAAAGTACAGATTTTGTTCAAATCTTCACAAAATTTTATGTTAGTGTTCATTATTTGTTTTGACACCTTATTTAAGACTCCACATTATATTTAATTGCATTTAGCAGCTTCAGCTGCATGCAACAGATTCTGGTAAATTGTTTTTTCATTTTTATTCTATTACAAATATGTATTACAAATACGTAATTTCCCATGTTACGGGTTCTTAGATATACCCCTCATTTAAAAGTAGATATTTAATTTCCAAATACATGGGATTTTTAAAAGTATCTTTGATATTAATTTCTCATTTAAATGCTTTCTTCTCTGCAATCACCTTCTATGTTTTTCAGTCTTCTAACTTTATTGAGGCTTTCAAAGGCTAAGTTAAAGAGCTCTCTTGGTAAATGCACACTGTACTTGAAAATATGTGGGTTATTTTCAACTATCGTTTGATAGTGATCGCTAACCTAAATCCACAGAAATAAGAGAACAGATTCTGTATGATTTCTACACCTTTAAGACCATGAAATTTCTGCACCTGATCTTATGTCTCTGGGTATGTTCCAGTGTTTCCTAGTTTATAGTCAATGGGAACTTCAACAGAATCTGTATCCTACTGTTGTGTGAAAACTGTATAAATCTTTATTGTGTCAAATTGGTTTATAGTGCTTTTAAGGTATACTATATTCTACTTCTCTGTACAGTCATCCTATTAATTTCTGAGAGTTTGATATTGAAACTCCAACTAAAAATCTTAATTTATCTACTTAAAACAAATGACTGTAATATATACTGGGAATATATGTAACTTTGTCCTGTATTTTCCATGTCTCCTGTAAATGTGTTATCATATTTTCATAATTTAAAAAATAAGAAAGAACAACTTAAAAATATTTTAGGAAAGAGGTTAAAGAGATGAAGCAAGACTGACTATCAATCTATAACTGGTTAAGCTGGGGCATGGGTACCTGAAGGTTCTTTATAACAGTCATGCTATTTTAACATATACTTACAATTTTCCTTAATAAAATGTTAAAAAATAAAAAGGGCATTACACTGTAGTTTTTTCAATTGTTCTTTCCCTAAGTATACTTTCATTTACCTTACTCAATAGTAACTATTAGAGGTTAGGAAAATTTACTACTATAAGGCGCAAGAACAAGAATTAGGGTATAAACAAAAACTAATCATAGGAAAAGAAACAAAAGTAACTGCTTAGGCATATAAGCAATAAATGTATTATTTCCTAATGAAATGCTACTTTTATCAAGATATCAAAACCTCCTCCTTCCCCCTACCCCACCCGTCTCTCTTCCTGATGTCTACTTACTACTTTCCATCTTTCTTTGACCAGGATTCCAACACTGAGGATATCCGGCTGCTCTCCTCCTCCACTCATTGCAATTCACTGATGTGGTAGAATGGCTACACAGGCATCTGGCTCCCAAGGGTGGTTTCCATTTAACCTGAAACAAAAGAAACAGGAGCAGCATATCAGGAATAAATAATTAACACAAACATTCCAGCACCCAGAAGTACTACTAACCCTATACATTAATTAGATTGCTTGGCTGGAAAGGGGGAAATGCCAAATCTCGGTTCTAAAATCTGTTTAGTGCATATAAAAAAGTACTTACCTTTCCATTACAGAGCCCAGTGAGATAACCAAACATTAAAGAGGCATTATATTGAAAGTGAAGTCGCTCAGTCATGTCAGACTCTTTTTGTTGGTACAAAAGTAATTCTAGTTTCATACCATGAATTTTAAATCATTATATCTAGGTTCAAACACATTTTTCTTAATCAAAATAGGATCCATAACAATCAACACATTTTTGTCAATGAGAAATAAGTTAGTTTATTCCTGTAGTATAAAAATCTGTGCTTCAGGAATAGACAAAACTCTTGGAAAGCATTTTCTGCCTCCTGTGGCTGTGGAAGCATTTTCCCTGTAAAAAGTTGTCTAGAAGTTTGAAGAAGTTGAAGTCGGTTGCCACTGGTGAGAGGTCAGGTGAAGATGGTGGATACGGCAAACCTTCGTAGCCCAATTTGTTCAACTTTTGAAGCGTTGATTGTGCAATGTGCAGTCAGGCATCGTTGTGGAGAAGAACTGGGCCATTCTGTTGACCAATACTGGCTGTAGGTGTTGCAGTTTTTGGTGCGTCTCATCAGTTTGTTGACGGAGAAGGCGATGGCACCCCACTCCAGTACTCTTGCCTGGAAAATCCCATGGATGGAGGAGCCTGGTAGACTGCAGTCCATGGGGTCGCTCAGAGTCGGACACGACTGAGCGACTTCACTTATCACCTTCATGCATTGGAGAAGGAAATGGCAACCCACTCCAGTGTTCTTGCCTGGAGAATCCCAGGGACGGGGGAGCCTGGTGGGCTGCCGTCTATGGGGTCGCACAGGGTCGGACACGACTGAAGTGACTTAGCAGTAGCAGCAGCAGCATCAGTTTGTTGAACATACTTCTCAGATGTAACGGTTTCGCCAGAATTCAGAAAGCTGTAGTGGATCAGAAACAAGCAGCAGACACCAAACGATGACCATGACCTTTCTTTGGTGCAAGTTTGGCTTTGGGAAGTGCTTTGGAGTTTCCTGGACCAACCACCAAGCTGGTCATCCCTGGTTGTACTATAAAATGCACTATTCATCACACATCACAATCCAATTGGAAAATAGTTCATGTTGTTGTGTAGAATAAAAGAACATGGACACTGCAAAACGACAATTTTTCTGATTTGCAGTCAGCTCACGAACGTGAGACACCCACTCATTGAGCTTTTTCACCATTCCAATTTGCTTCAAATGCAGACCATGGAATGGTCAATGCTGAGTTATTCAGCAACTTCTTGCATAATTTTAAGAGGATCAGTTCTGATGATGGCTCTCAATTTACTGGCATCAACTTACGATGGCCAGCCACTATGCTCCTCATCTTCAAGGCTCTCGTCTCCTTTGCAAAATTTCCTGAACCACCACTGTGCATTCATTAGCAGTTGCTGGGTCAAATTCGTTGTTGATGTTGTGAGCTGTCTACCCTGCTCTATGACTCATTTTGAACACAAATTTAAAAAGCTCAAATTCACATTTTGTCTAACATCATTTCTATAGTCTAAAATAAATATAAAATAAACACCAAATAATAAATCATTAAAGTATCTTAAAATGAAGAAAGTGGGGAAAAACCACTAAACCATTCAGGTATGACCTAAATCAAATCCCTTATGATTATACAATGGAAGTGAGAAATAGATTTAAGGGACTAGATCTGAAACACAGAGTGCTGAATGAACTATGGACAGAGGTTTGTGACACTGTACAGGAGACAGGGATCAAGACCATCCCCAGGAAAAAGAAATGCAAAAAAGCAAAATGGCTGTCTGAGGAGGCCTTACAAATTGCTGTGAAGAGAAGTGAAAAGCAAAGGAGAAAAGCAAAGATATAAGCATATGAATGCAGAATTCCAAAGAATAGCAAGGAGAGACAAGAAAGCCTTTCACAGCCATCAATGCAAAGAAACAGAGGAAAACAATAGAATGGGAAAGACTAGAGATCTCTAAGGAAATCAGAGATACCAAGGGAATATTTCATGCAAAGATAGGCACAATAAAGGACAGAAATGGTATGGCCCTAACAGAAGCAGAAGATATTAAGAAGAGGTGGCAAGAATACACACAAGAACTGTACAAAAAAGATCTCCAAGACCCAGATAATCACCATGGTCTGCTCACTCATCAAGAGCCAGACATCCTGGAAAGTGAAGTCAAGTGGGCCTTAGGAAGCATCACTACAAACAAATCTAGTGGAGGTGATGGAATTCCAATGGAGCTATTTCAAATCCTGAAAGATGAAGCTGTGAAAGTGCTGCACTCAATATGCCAGCAAATTTGGAAAACTCAGCAGTGGCCACAGGACTGGAAAAGGTCAGTTTTCATTCCAATCCCAAAGAAAGGCAATGCCAAAGAATGCTCAAACTACCGCACAATTGCACTCATCTCACACGCTAGTAAGTAATGCTTAAAATTCTCCAAGCCAGGCTTCAGCAATACGTGAACCGTGAACTTCCAGATGTTCAAGCTGGTTTTAGAAAAGGCAGAGGAACCAGAGATCAAATTGCCAACATCCACTGGATCATCGAAAAAGCAAGAGAGTTCCAGAAAAACATCGATTTCTGCTTTATTGACTATGCCAAAGCCTTTGACTGTGTGGATCAAAATAAACTGTGGAAAATCCTGAAAGAGATGGGAATACCAGACCACTTGACCTGCCTCTTGAGAAATCTGTATGCAGGTCAGGAAGCAACAGTTGGAACTGGACATGGAACAACAGACTGGTTCCAAAGAGGAAAAGCAGTACGTCAAGGCTGTATATTGTCACCCTGCTTATTTAACTTACATGCAGAGTACATCATGCGAAATGCTGGGCTGGATGAAGCACAAGCTGGCATCAAGATTGCTGGGAGAAATATCAATAAGCTCAGATACACAGATGATACCACCCTTATGGCAGAAAGTGAAGAGGAACTAAAGAGCTTCTTGATGAAAGTGAAACAGGCGAGTGAAAAAGTTGGCTTAAAGCTCAATATTCAGAACTAAGATCATGGCATCTGGTCCCATCACTTCATGGCAAATAGATGGGGAAACAGTGAGAGGCTTTATTTTTTGGGGCTCCAAAATCACTGCAGATGGTGATTGCAGCCATGAAATTAAAAGACGCTTACTCCTTGAAAGGAAAGTTATGACCAACCTAGATAGCATATTAAAAAGCAGAAACATTACTTTGCCAACAAAGGTCCGTCTAGTCAAGGCTATGGTTTTTCCAGTAGTCATGTATGGATGTGACAGTTGGACTATAAAGAAAGCTGAGCACCGAAGAATTGATGCTTTTGTACTGTGGTGTTGGAGAAGACTCTTGAGAGTCCCTTGGACTGCAAGGAGATCCAACCAGTCCATCCTAAAGGAGATCAGTCCTGGGTGTTCATTGGAAGGTCTGACGTTGAAGGTGAAACTCCAATACCTGATGCGAAGAGCTGATTCATTTGAAAAGACACTGATGCTGGGAAAGATTGAGGGCAGGAGGAGAAGGGGAAGACAGAGGTTGAGATGGTTGGATGGTATCACCGACTCAACGGACATGAGTTTGGGTGGGCTCCAGGATTTGGTGATGGACAGGGAGGCCTGGCGCGCTGCAGCTCATGGCATTGCAAAGAGTCAGACAGGACTGAGTGACTGAATTGAACTGAATAAATTATTAGCAAAAAACATAATGCAATAAATGCACATTAAAGTGAAGTATAGCATAATTACATTTAAGAAGGCATCTCAAAATCAAATAACAAAGATCAACAATGCAAAACCGCAATTACTTTTGCACCATGCTAATACTGTTGAGAGTCCCTTAGCGACTCCTTAGAGACAGCAAGGAGTTCCAATCAGTCAATCCTAAAGGAAATCCATCCTGAATATTCATTGGAAGGACTGATGTTGAAGCTGAAGCTCCAATACTCTGGCCACCTGATGTGAAGAGCTGACTCACTGGAAAAGACCCTGATGCTGGGAAAGGTTGAGCACAGGAGGAGAATGGGGTGACAGAGGATAAGGTAGTTTGATGGCATCATCACTCAATGGACATGAATTTGAGCAAACTCCAAGAGACAATGAAGGACAGGGAAGCCTGGGGTGCTGCAATCCATGGGATAGCAAAGAGTCAGACATGACTGAGCAACTGAACAACAACAATACTTTGCAGCAACCTAATATTACAACTGGATTAAGCACAAGCTAGAATCAAGACTGCAGGGAGAAATATCAGTAACCTCAGATATACATATGACATCACCCTAATGGCAGAAAGTGAAGAGGAACTCAAAAGCCTCTTGAGGAAAGTGAAAGAGGAAAGTGAAAAAGCTGGCTTAAAACTCAACATTCAAAAAACTAACATCATGCCATCTGGTCCCATCACTTCATGGCAAATAAATGGGGAAACAATGGAAAAAGTGAAAGACTTTATTTTCTTGGGCTCCAAAATCACTGCAGATGGTGACTGCTGCCATTAAATTAAAAGACGCTTGCTCCTTGGAAGAGAAGCTATGATAAACCTAGATAGCATATTAAAAAGCAGAAACATTACTTTGCTGATGAAGGTCCGTCTAGTCAAAGCTATGGTTTTTCCAGTAGTTATGTATGGATATGAGAGTTGGACCATAAAGAAAGCTGAGCTTCAAAGAATTGATGCTTTTGAACTGTGGTGTTGGAGAAGACTCTTGAGAGTCCCTTGGACTGCAAGGAGATCCAACCAGTCCATCCTAAAGGAAATCAGTCCTGAATATTCATTGGAAGGACTGATGCTGGAGCTGAAACTCCAATACTTCAGCCACCTGACACGAAGAACTGACTCATTTGAAAAGACCCTGATGCTGGGAAAGACTGAGGGTGGGAGAAGAAGGGGACGACAGAGGATGAGATGGTTGGATGACATCACTGATTTGATAGACATGAGTTTGAGTAAGCCCTAGGGGTTGGTAATGGACAGGGAAGCCTGGCATGCTGCAGTCCATGGGGTTGCAAAGAGTCAGACATGACTGAGCAACTGAACTGAACTGAACTGAATACTACTACACAAATATAACTTACAATAACTGAGATTGCTAGACTATAGGGCAAGCATGGTGCCAATGGCAGTTGACTCAGACTACTACCCTTAGTCCAACCTTTTACTAAGAAAAAAAATACCTAATTTACAATAGCTTACAGTTTAATAAGTTGCAAGATAGAGCTTAACATCACCAGAGCTAATAAAATTTTAATGTTACATAATGCACTTGAAATGCATAGGAAATAAACATGAGCCACAGGAAATAAACATGAGCCACAGAAAATGGCTGTTTATTAAACCCAATGCCAAAATACAGTCTAGTTAAACTACTGAATTTTAAATGGGAAAAAAAATACACTGGACACAGGTGCAGAAAGTCCAAATTACACATAAGGGGGAAAAATCAGTCTGAGAACAGACATCAGTACAAACAGCTTATAATATATTTAAGTATCCAAGGAAATGTGAGCCAAGCATGGTCTACCCTGCCAAAGTAACCTTCAAGGTAGGCTAAGGGAAGTAGTTATGAACACACAGAACCCAAATAATACTGGTCCTAAGAAATGCCGCTAGGAATCAACTACATAACAAGTATCAGACAGATTACAGTAGAAGATTTAACATGAGGATTGATCTGAGAAGACCTAAAATCAATGACAACCCAGCAGCAATAAGAACCCCTGCCTTCAGACTGCAAACTCTAAACATCATATCCCACTGAAAGAAATCAGGGCTCTTTGGAGAAATGTCTTATTCCAGGTCTGGCACAGGAAATTATGCACATTCAACCTGGTGCATCTCATCAAGTAAGAAAGCAAAAATGTTAACAACACTAGTATTAACAAATCAAAAGGAAATCAGAGACAAGGGAAGGAATTCTCATTTGTCAAAGATGAAACAATTTGAGCATATACAAGAATACAATGATTGAAAAACATCAAAAATATAAATACATACATATATATATATATATATATATATATATACACACACACACACACCCATGAGTTCACAATGACACTCAAATAAGAAAAAAGAATATTAGAGGTCAATTTTCAAGATTGCGTGGGCACAACTCGTTATTCTAATAATTGGCAAATAAACAGAAAGAATCAAACATTTATCCTGCCTTTCTAGTATAAACAGTATTTTGGGGAGACAAAAAAGATGAGGAGGGTTACTTTTCCTTAGAGAACAGTCACAGCTAATAAATGCAGGAGAACTTATAGATTTAGAAAATCAACATTTTCCAATCCCTGGTTACATAATGAATCTAGACAATGACCATCAATGGCTGCTAAAGCCATAATGTAACAAGCGGATGGAGAACTTTAATATGGAAGGATCAAGTTGAACTCATTGGTAATCCTTAACATCACTAAAAGCCAGGACAATGAAACAAGAAGTGCTTCTTGATGCAACAAATGCATCACCTATGAAGTCTCTTGCCTTGAAACAAACAAACAAACAAAAAACCCTTAAATCTAGTCAAGCTTTTAGATTTGATTATAAGTTTACAAAAACAAGGGTGATCGAGGTACATGATAAATGACAACATGAAGATATAATGAGCTAAATTCATGATGACGGAGATCCTAAAGAACAAAATGGCCCATATAAATGACAAAATGACCCAAAACAAATGGCATGGAAAATAATAAAAGCTTTACACTGCACATTATAAGAAATAAGATATATATATCAACCTAAAGCAGCAACTAGCAATTGGACCACCTCATGCGAAGAGCTGACTCATTGGAAAAGACCCTGATGCTGGGAGGGATTGGGGGCAGGAGGAGAAGGGGACGACAGAGGATGAGATAACTAGATGGCATCACCGACTCAATGGACATGAGTCTGAGTGAACTCCGGGAGTTGGTGATGGACAGGGAGGCCTGGCGTGCTGCGATTCATGGGGTTGCAAAGAGTCGGACACGACTGAGCGACTGAACTAAACTGACTGAAGCATGTACTGAGTGAGCAACAATTGGTAATTTTGTAGGGTGTAATAACAGTAGTGTAGTTATGTTTATAAAGTCTTTCTCTGTAAGAGATACATAAATTACCAATGCAAAAAGTGATAAAAGGTCTTGAAAGTGAAAGTGTCTCTTTGTGACCCCATGGATTGTAGTCCAACAGGCTCCTCTGTGTCCATGGAATTCTCCATGCAAGAATACTTGAGTGGGTACCCATTTCACTTCTCCAGAGGCTCTTCTCAACCCAGGGATCAAACCCCAGTCAGGATCCTGCATGGCATGCAGATTCTTTACCATCTGAGCCACCAGGGAAGCAAAGTGATAAAAGCTCTTAGATTTGCCTTAAAACACTCTAAGGGGAAAAGGAGTTGTATTGGGGACAGAGGATCAAATGACATAAAAATAACAGAATTTTCATAAATTTTGTATGATGGGTACATGTAAATCCATTATACTATTTCTCAGTATATCTGCCATATTATATATTAAAAGTAAAAAACAAAAGATACATAGATTAAAAAGATCTAGAGTTCGTTCTAACAAATGGAGCTAAGACAAGTACATACTCATATGCAAGAAGAATGAATTTGTACCCCTACCTAACATCATACATAAAAGTTAACTCAAAATGGATCAAAGACCTAAATATAGAAGCTAAAACTATATGAAACTCTTGGAAGAAAACACTGGCAGAAGTTTTCACTGGCCTTGGATTAAGCAATGATTTCTTAGATATGACACCTAAAGCACAACAAAGCAAAGAAAATATATAAATTGGAATCCATCAAAATTTTTAAAATTTTATATGCCAAAAGACAACCTATGAAAGTGTCGGAAATAACTGCAAACTATATATCTGATATGTGGCTAGTACCCAGAATATATAAAGAATAATTCAACAAAACGAAAGTCAATAATTCAATTTAAAAACGGGCAAAAGGCCTGAATAAATATTTCTCCAAAAATATATACAAATAGCTAAAAAGCACATGAAAAAAATGCTCAAAATCTCTAGTCATTCAGTCAGTTCAGTCGCTCAGTCGTGTCCGACTCTTTGCGACCCCATGAATCACAGCATGCCAGGCCTCTCTGTCCATCACCAACTCCCGGAGTTCACTCAGACTCACGTCCATCAAGTCAGTACAGAACTACAAATCAAAAGCACATGAAAAATTGCCTCATACCCATTAGAATGGCCACCATTAAAAGAAAGTATCAAGTGGTGACAAGGATGTGGAGACATTGGAACACTTGTACACTGTGAGTGAGGATATAAAATGATGCAGCCACTATGAAAAATAGTTTGGGAGTTGTTAAAAAATTAAGTAGTCAATTCCCATATGATTTAGCAATTCCACTTCAGGGTATATACCCCAAAAATTGAAAGCAAGGACTCAGACAAATATATTTGTGCACTCCAGCCCATAGCAGCATTATTCACAATAGCCATAAGGTGGAAGCAGCCCACACATCCATCTACAGATGTATGGATAAAGAAAATGTGGACTATACATACAATTTAATACTATTCAGTCTTAAAAAAGAAATCCTATCACATACTGCAACATGGCTGAGTGATAAAGCTAGTGACCAAACAACAAATACTTTTATAATTCCATTTATATGAGATATCCAGAGTAGTCAAACTCATGAAAATAGAAGAATGGTGGTTACTATGGGCAAGTGGAGAGAGGGGGGAAAGGGGCACTGTTGTTCAATAGGTACAGAATTTTAGCTTTGCAAGATAAAGAACTTTTAGAAATCTATTTTGAAACAGTAATAAATACACTTAACACAACTGAATGGTATACTTAAAAATGATGAGGATGGTAAATTTTGTTGTGTGTTCCTTATCACAGTAAAAAAAAAAAAAACAAAACTATGGGCCCCCTAGAGGAGAATCTGGTAATATTCAGCATAATAAGATAATTTACATTTAAACTCCAATCTAGCAGGGCTTCCCAGGTGGTGCTTGTGGTAAAGAACCCACCTACCAATGCAGGGGACATAAGTGATGCAGGTTTGATCCCTGGGTCGGGAAGATCCACTGGAGGAGAGCATGGCAACCCACTCCAGTATTCTTGCCTGGAGAATCCCATGGACAGGGGAGTCTAGCAGGCTACAGTCCACAGAGTAGCAAAGAATCGCACACGACTGAAGCGATTTAGCATGCACTCCAGCAATTCCACTTCAGGGAACCTATTTCCAAGGTACCATGGTGAAAGTATGTGAAATGAATTCTTCATAAGCCTTTTCACTATAACATTATTTGTAATTACAAAAAAACAGGGGAAAACTAACAGTCCATATTGGTTGAATATACAATGTTTCACTAAGGTAATGGAGAACTAGTCCAGGAATAACAGATATATTGACACAGAGTGACTTTCAGGATAAATTGTTAAGTGAAAAAAAAAAAAGATGCAGTGATGTGTTTACAGTATACTACCTTTTATGTAAAAGGGTAAATGTTAAGTATATTAGCATATTTGCTTTCATTTTTTTTTAAAGGAAGGAAAATCCAAAAAGTGATAAAAATGATAGCAGAGATCAGTAAATTTTTTTCAGTAAAGGGACAAATAATAAATATTTCAGTTTTTACAAGCCATATAACCTGTCATAGCTACTCAGCTTGGCCGTTTTAGCACAAAAGAAGACAAAGACAATACATAAACAAAAGAGTATGTGTTCCAACAAAAATTCATTTACAAAAAGAGATAGGTGGCCAAATGTGGCCCGCAGGTTATTGTTTGCCAACCTTTCCCAGGAGAAACTATGATGGAGGGGATACAGATAGAAGTTAAGACTTCAAAGAATGTACTTTGTGATAGAGTTTAGATTCTGGAATGAAAATTGTTGTTTTACATACGAGAAAAAAATTCCTATACTCCAAATTCAAGAAAGTACCATAGCAACAAGTACTCTGGTCACTTGACGCGAAGAGCCAACTCAGTGAAAAGACACTGATGCTGGGAAAGATTGAGGGCAGGAGGAAAAGAGGGCATCGGAGGGTGAAATGGTTGGCTAGCATCACTGACCCAATGGACATGAGTTTGAGCAAATTCCAGGAGATAGTGAAGGACAGGGAAGCCTGGAGTGCTGCAGTCCATGGGGTCGTAAAAGAGTCGGACTCGACTTAGCAACTGAACAATAATAGCAAAAAGTAATCATCAGAACCTGCTTTAAACTCATCCCAGTCTTATCAATGACAGCTTCAAACTAGTAACCACAATTCAGAAGGTCAACCAACACAACCACATTTCATAACCACATTTGTTTATCAAAAGTTCAACCACTTCCTAAACAGTCCCACTTCACCAATCCCTGAACTCTAAGTTTCACAGCTCTCCTCTGAATGAGAGCAATAATTTAGCATTTTGTTCAGACACTAAGTGGTGACTTCTTTGTTCAAGACAATTAAAAGATAAATCAAGAGAAAAAAATACTAAAAATGAAAGGACTACAATCTCTAAAAATTAAAAATAAACCAAGAACCCTCTGCATATCAAGTATGCGGCATTATCACACAGAAAATAACTCAAGGGGCTTTATTTTGATTGCATAACTCCTAATCAGATATATCTTAAGTAAAAAAAGAATTATAAAGAAATCTTAAAACTACATTTTGTAGTTCTACTATTAGAAATGATATCAATTCTGTTATTTAAAACCTATTATAGAGCTTCCCTAGTAGCTTAGTTGGTAAAGAATCTGCCTGCAACGCAGGAGACCCAGTTTTGATCCCTGGGTCAGGAAGGTCCCCTGGAGGAAGAAATGGCAGCCCACTCAAATACTCCTGCCTGGAGAAGTCCATGGACAGAGGAGCCTGGCAGGCCACAGTCCATGGGATCACAGAGTCAGACGCAACTGTGTGACTAACTTTCACTTTTCATAGGTATATTGCAAGGCAGAAAAAAAAAATCTAAAATAATGGCTAAAATGACCTCTCAAAAGTTTTGTGAAAGACATAAAACAATAGACTGAAGAACCTTAATTAAACAGGATAGGCACACAGGATAGAAAATAATCCATTTCCAAACACATCAAAACCAAACTGCTAAAAATTAAACACAAAGAAAAACTTGATTTCCCTGGTGATCCAGTGGTTAAGAATCCATCTTCCAGTACAGAGAACCTGGATGTGATCCCTGGGTGGGGAACTAATACTCCACCTGCCACAGGGCAACTAAGCCTGCACACCACAACTACTGAGCCTGTGCAACTCAACCAAGGCCATGCAACTGCAACTCCTGAGGCCACGTGCCACAACCACAGAATCCATGGGCTGCAGCAAAAGATTCCGACTGGCAAGTAAGCCTCCACGTGGCCATAAATAAACAAATGGTTTTTTAAAAACAGCCAGAGAAAAATGACATATTCCTTACTGGGAACACTAATTCAATTGACTGTGACTTTCTCATAATAAAACATGGAGGTCAACAAGAAACAGAAAAACATGTTTAAACTACTTAAAGTAAAAAAGCACTGTCAACCAGAATTCATGCCCAGAGAAAATATCCTTCAGGGATAAGGACACTCTTAGATAAATGAAAATTAAGGTTATGTATTGTCAGCAGAGCTGCTGTGAAAGGTTCACCAAAGAAATTTCTTCAGAGAAAAAAAAAATATGACAGAGGGGAAGCTGGACTAATAGGAATGAATGAAGAAAGACAGAAATCTAGGTAAATACAATAGACTAATCTCTTAATTTAAAAAAACCATGCTTGAAAACTAAGAGCTAAAATTCTAACACTATCTAAAACGATTTTCAATGTATACAGATATAACAAGACAATGCTAGTGGAGGTGATGGAATTCCAGTGGAGCTATTTCAAATCCTAAAAGATGATGCTGTGAAAGTGCTGCACTCAATATGCCAGCAAGTTTGGAAAACTCAGCAGTGACCACAGGACTGGAAAAGGTCAGTTTTCACTCCAATCCCAAAGAAAGGTAATCCCCAAAAATGCTCAAACTACCACACAATTGTACTCACCTCACACACTAGTAAAGTAATGCTCAAAATTCTTCAAGCCAGGCTTCAACAATACGTGAACCATGAACTTTCAGATGTTCAAGCTGGTTTTAGAAAAGGCAGAGGAACCAGAGATCAAATTGCCAACATCTGCTAGATCATTAAAAAAGTAAGAGAGTTCCAGAAAAACATCTATTTCTGCTTTATTGACTATGCCAAAGCCTTTAACTGTGTGGATCACAATAAACTCTGGAAAATTCTTGAAGAGATGGGAATACCAGACCACTTGACCTGCCTCTTGAGAAATCTGTATGCAGGTCAGGAAGCAACAGCTGGAACTAGACATGGAACAACAGACTGGTTCCAAATAGGAAAAGGAGTATGTCAAGGCTGTATACTGTCACCCTGCTTATTTAACTTATATGCAGAGTACATCATGTGCTTGGGCTAGATGAAGCACAAGCTGGAGATTGCTGGGAGAAATATCAATAACCTCAGATATGCAAGGAGAAGGCAATGGCACCCACTCCAGTACTCTTGCCTGGAGAATCCCATGGATGGAGAAGCCTGGTAGGCTGCACTCCATGGGGTCGCTAAGAGTCAGACACGACTTCACTTTCACTTTCACTTTTCACTTTCATGCATCATTGGAGAAGGAAATGGCAACCCACTCCAGTGTTCTTGCCTGGAGAATCCCAGGGACGGGGAGCCTGGAGGGCTGCCATCTATGGGGTTGCACAGAGTTGGACACGACTGAAGCAACTTAGCTGCAGCAGTAGCAACAGATATGCAGATGACACAGCCCTTGTGGCAGAAAATGAGTAAGAACTAAAGAGCCTCATGATGAAAGTGAAAGAGGAGAGTGAAAAGTTGGCTTGAAGCTCAACATTCAGAAAACTAAGATCATGGCATCTGGTCCCATCATTTCATGACAAATATATGGGGAAAAGGTGGAAACAGTGGCTCACTTTATTTTGGGGGGCTCCAAAATCACTGCAGGTGGTGACTGCAGCCAAGAAATTTAAAAGACGCTTACTCTTTGGAAGGAAAGTTATGACCAACCTCGATAGCATATTAAAAAGCAGAAACATTACTTTGCCAAAAAAGGTCCGTCTAGTCAAGGCTATGGTTTTTCCAGTAGTCATGTATGGATGTGACAGTTGGACTATAAAGAAAGCTGAGCGCCAAAGAATTGATGCTTTTGAACTGTGGTGTTGGAGAAGACTCTTGAGAGTCCTTGGACTGCAAGGAGATCCAACCAGTCCATCCTAAAGGAGGTCAATCCTGAGTGTTCATTGGAAGGACTGAGGTTGAAGCTGAAACTCCAATACTTTGGCCACCTGATGCGAAGAGCTGACTCATTTGAGAAGACCCTGATCTTGGGAAAGATTGAATGCAGGAGAAGGGGACGACAGAGGATGAGATGGTTGGATGGCATCACCAACTCAATGGATGTGAGATTAGGTAGACTCCGGGAGTTGGTGATGGACAGGGAGGCCTGGCGTGCTGCGGTCCATGGGCTCACAAAGAGTCGGACACAACTGAGCGACTGGACTGAACTGGACAAGACAATCACAATGAAAAGACAGAACAGTAAAGAGACCTGTATGACAGTGATTAGACTTCTGTACTCTACCTGATGTGGTGATATAATAATTCTAGTAGATTGTGGAAATTAAGTAGGTATATTGTAAACCCTAGAAGAACCATTCAAAAAGAACTATATAAAAAAGATATAATAAAAAGTAAAAGAGATGAAATATACAGTGGAAAGCCAAAACATGTTAAGATAATTCAAAAAAAGCTAAGAAAGGAGAAACAGGAGAACAAAAGCAGAGACCACAAACATAAGACAAAAATAATAAAATGCTTAGAGCTAAACTCAAATATACCTGTAATTACCTTAAATAGAAATGGCCTAAACACACAACTGAAAAGACAGAGATTATGAAGATGAGTATGATTTCTACAAGAAACTCACTTCAAAAATAACAGAAAACTTAGGCTAAAAACTAAGGTATGCTCATTTTTGCTCCAGTTTTCTTTACCCTCTAAACAGTTCAATCTTGACACATTAGCATGCATCAGCAAAATTTTGGTGACATTTTTGTAGCCTGGCAGAATAGATTAACTTACGGCTATTTCACTTCAAAATATATTGAGTATGACTTCATATTAAGGCAGCAGTAGGTACAACATGGTAATACATAACTAACTTTAAACACTTATAAAAATGTAATGCACCAGTTTCCAGAATTTCCAGTGTGGGACCTCCTGTTCAAATATAATTTAATGTAACAAAATAGAATTTAGAAGTAAGGCTGTCTATTTGATATTCAACTGTTTGCTACATCTTTAAAATTCTTCTCTGTCAGTCTATATTGGTTTTTAAATTATTATTATATTTCAGTTACTTTGAGAACTTTTGAGTTTCATGAATTTTGCTTTTATTATATAAGTATCATTATAAACTTATTTATGAATTTAAAAGCCAAAAGAATGGGGAAAGATATACCACACATAAAGCTGGAGAACCTATATAAATCTTCCTTGATTTATGACAGATGAGGTATCCCATCATTAAGCTGAAAATACTGTAAGCCAAAAATGCATTCAAAACACTAATGTACCAAACATTGAAGCTTGGCCGAACCTACCTGAAACGTACTTAGAACACTTAAATTAGCCTATAATCGAGCAAAATAATCTAACAAGTCTATTTTGTAATGAAATGTTGAATATCTCACATAATTTTCTGAATGCATTATTGGAAGTGAAAAACAGAATGGCTCTATAGGAACAGAATGGCTGTAAATGTATTCATCATGATTGGTTTCTACTCAATCCATATCACTTTCACACCAGCGTAAAGTTGAAAAATTGCAAATTGAACCATAAGTTAGAACTGTTTGTATCACTATCAGACAATGTAGACTTCAGAGCAAAGAAAATCCCCAGAGATAAAGAGGGACATCACATAATCACAGAAGGCCAATTTACAAAGAAACTATAAATGTGCACACATCTAAAAACAGCATCAAAATACATGAATCACATGAACAAGGTGAAAGAAGAAACAGGCAAACTCATAATTAGAGACTTCATCACTCCTGCCTCAAAAGAAATAGACAAAAATACCAGCAAGATATTTGAACAGAACTGAACAATAGTACTATGGTATAATAAAAACATATTGGGTCTTTATATTTGGTCTATAAATCTTTTATCTCCAGCTCCTTCACAGAGCTTGGCATTTACTAAATGACAAGAATGCCTGTTATGCTAATGAGGGGACTCCTGAATCAGATAGACCAAACATGTGATTAGAGGGTTTAAACGTTTGGCCCAATCTCTAATCTCCAACCTCTAGGGAGAGTGGGCCTGGAGATGTGAACTCAATTACATGGACAATGATTTCATTTCTCATGTCTATCTAATGAAATCTTGATATTAAAAACACTGAGTAACAAGGCTCAGGGAGATTCCTGGTTGGTGAACATATTGATGTACTGAGAGGGTAGTGTACCCTGATTCCACAAGGACAGAAGTTCTTGTGCTTAGAATCCTTACAAACTGGCCCTATATACCTGTTCATCTCGTTGTTCAGTTTTATTCTTTATAATAAAAACTGCTGGGCATACACACTGAGGAAACCAGAATTGAAAGAGACACGTGTACCCCACTGTTCATCACAGCACTGTTTATAATAGCCAGGACATGGAAGCAACCTAGATGTCCATCAGCAGATGAATGGATAAGAAAGCTGTGGTACATATACACAATGGAGTATTACTCAGCCATAAAAAAGAATACATTTGAATCAGTTCTAATGAGGTGGATGAAACTGGAGCCTATTATACAGAGTGAAGTAAGCCAGAAAGAAAAACACCAATACAGTATACTAACGCATATATATGGAATTTAGAAAGATGGTAACAATAACCCTGTATATGAGACAGCAAAAGAGACACTGATGTATAGAACATTCTTTTGGACTCTGTGGGAGAGGGAGAAGGTGGGATGATTTGGGAGAATGGCATTGAAACATGTATAATATCATATATGAAACGAGTCGCCAGTCCAGGTTCAATGCACGATACTGGATGCTTGGGGCTGGTGCGCTGGGACAACCCAGAGGGATGGTATGGGGAGGGAAGAGGGTTCAGGATGGGGAACACGTGTATACCCGTGGCAGATTCATGTTGATGTATGGCAAAACCAATACAATATTGTAAAGTTAAAAAATAAAAATAAAAAATAAAATGGTAATACTAAGTATAGGGGCTTCCCTGACAGCTCAACAGGTAAAGAATCTGCCTGCAATGCAGGAGACACAGGGGACTGGGTTCGATCCCTGGGTCGGGAAGATCCTCTGGAGGATAGCAACACCCTCACTCCAATATTCTGCCTGGCGGGCTATAGTCCATGGGGCCACAAAGAGTTGGACATGACTGAGCACATGGCACAATCCTGAGTATAGAACTTTTATGAGTTCTGTTTTGTTCTAGCAAATTATTGAACCTATAAGATACACCACATTCATTGCCAGCCAGGCAAAGTATGAGTGCCTTGAGGATACTCAGGACTAGAAGACATACTTCAAGCTAGAGTCTGAAGCAGGGGCAGTCTTGTGGAACTAAGCCCCTTAGCCTGTATGATGTCATTAACTCCAAGCAGTTAGTGTCAGAATTGAATTGCATTGTAAGACACTCATTTGATGAAAGACAACTAAATCAGAAAGTAACCATCAACCAACTGAAACTACTGTACATTTATATAACACTCCAACAAAATCAGAATACACATTCTTTCCAAGTGCACATGGAACCAAGAGAGACGTGTCATATCCTAGGTCACAAAATAAACCTTAACAAAGTTAAATAAAATCACATACAGAATATTAATGAAATTAAGCTAAAAACCAATAGCAGCAAGACAATAGAAAACTCTTACAAACATTTGGAAATTAAACAAAAATACCAAAGCTGGGTGATTGTTTGTGGTAAGTAAAATTTTATAGGAATAATGCCATGCCCATTCATTTATGTGTTGCCTATGGCTGTTTTTGTACTACTAGAGCAGATTTAAGTAACTACAACTGAGTGTAGACTCAGGTCTTATCATATTTACTACTTGGACTTTTTAAAAAAGTTTGACAATGTATAATATCATATATGAAACGAGTCGCCAGTCCAGGTTCAATGCACGATACTGGATGCTTGGGGCTGGTGCACTGGGACGACCCAGAGGGATGGTACGGGGAGGGAGGAAGGAGGGGGGTTCAGGATGGGGAACATGTATATACCTGTGGCAGATTCATGTTGATATATGGCAAAGCCAATACAATATTGTAAAGTTAAAAAATAAAATAAAATAAAAAGTTTGACAAAGACTATTCTAAATAATCTATAGATTAAAGAAAAAGTCTTTAGGTAAATTAGAAAATATGAATAAAAATTAAAACACAACAAAATTTGGTGGGATGTAGCTAAAGCCTTGGTTGGAGGGAAAATGAAAACATTAAAAACTTGTGTAACAGGACTTATCATTATAGACTCTACAAACATGAAAAAGTATAAAAGATCAATACTGCACACATAACCTGGACAACAATGGACCAATTTCTCAAAAGCTGCAAACCCAACAATTCACCCAAGACGAAAGGAAAAGTCTGAATTGTCCTGTTAAAAAACTGAACCCATAATTCAAAACCTTCCCACAAAAGAATACAGAGATTTTTCCACTGCCAAATTCTATCAAATGTTAAAAAAAGATCTATACAATCTCTTCCAGAAATACAAGGGTAGGAAATACACCCCAATTCATTTTATGAAGACAGCATTAGCCTGATATGAAAACAGTCATAAAGCTGGAGGGGAAAATAGTAATGCCTAGTGTGGAAACTGGAGAAGGCAATGATACCCCACTCCAGTACTCTTGCCTGGAAAATCCCATGGACAGAGGTGCCTGGTGGGCTGCAGTCCATGGGGTCGCTAGGAGTCAGACACCACTGAGCGACTTCACTTTCACTTTTCACTTTCATGCGTTGGAGAAGGAAATGGCAACCCACTCCAGTGTTCTTGCCTGGAGAATCCCAGGGACAGGGGAGCCTGGTAGGCTGCTGTCTATGGGGTCTCACAGAGTCGGACACAACTGAAGCGACTTAGCAGCAGCAGCAGTGTAGAAACTATAAAAATGATTTAAAAAAAAAAAAAACAATAAAAGACAATGCAAGAAAAACCAATCTTCCACATGAACATCTATCAGTTCAGTTCAGTTACTCAGTCGTGTTTGACTCTTTGCAACCCCATGAACCGCAGCACACCAGGCCTCCCTGTCCATATACATAGACACAAAAATTCTCAACAAAATATTAGTAAATTAAATCCAGAAATACATAAAAAGCATTATACTTCAGTGCCACATGGTTTACTCTGGGGAAGTAAGACTTGTTTAATATTCAAAAATCAATTCATAAAATTCATCAGATTAACAGTCTAAAACAAAAAACAACATAATTATTATTTAATGCAGGAGAAGCATTTGACAAAATTCAAGTCATACATGATATAAACTGTTAGTAAACTAGGAGTAGAATGGAATTTTCTCAATCTGATAAAGGACAGTAAAAAAAAAAAAAGCTGCTCAAACTGATCAACATATTTAACAATATTCCAACTGAAATTCAAGGAAAAGCCATTACATAGACATGCTGATTCTAAAATTTATGTGGAAAGGTGGATCAGTCCTGGGTGTTCTTTGGAAGGAATGATGCTAAAGCTGAAACTCCAGTACTTTGGCCACCTCATGCGAAGAGTTGACTCATTGGAAAAGACTCTGATGCTGGGAGGGATTAGGGGCAGGAGGAGGACGACAGAGGATGAGATGGCTGGATGGCATCACTGACTCATTGGACAA
The DNA here is from genome assembly GCF_029378745.1 of Bos indicus. Classification (NCBI taxonomy): domain Eukaryota; kingdom Metazoa; phylum Chordata; class Mammalia; order Artiodactyla; family Bovidae; genus Bos; species Bos indicus. The sequence continues at coordinate 38,065,949 of NC_091769.1, forward strand.
GAGTCTGAGTGAGCTCTGGGAGTTGGTGATGGACAGGGAGGCCTGGCGTGCTGCGATTCATGGGGTCGCAAAGAGTCGGACATGACTGAGCGACTGAACTGAACTGAAAGGAACTAAAGTATCTAAAACAGTTTTGAAAAACAGTAATAAAGTTGGAGGAATCACAGTACATGATTTTAAGACTTAATACTATATAGTTACAGTAATCAAGCCAGTGTGCTATTGGCAAAGGGATAGTCATATTACAAATAAATGAAATACAATAGAGTGCATAAACAGATCTACACAAATAGTTTAATTAAATTTTCAGCTTTTTAAAAATGCAAGTATAATCCACATACCGTATTTTAAAGTATACAATTCAGTGGTTTGTAGTATATTCACAAAGTCGTATATTCACCACCACTATCCAATTCCAGAACATTTTCACCAACCCAAAAAGAAACTTCATACTTATTAGCTGTCACTCTATTCGTTCCTTTCCCTGGTCCCTGGCAACCACTAGTCTATTTTCTGTCTCTATAGCTTTGCCTATTCTAAGCCAAGCGGTATTTGACAAAGACGGAAAGGCCACTCGACACAGATAAGACAGAATTTCCAACAAAGTGTTGGAACAGTTGTAAGCTGTATGGAAAAAACAACCTCAAATCTTAAACCTCAAACCTTACATAAAAAACTTAACTCAAAATGTATCACAGATCTAAATGTAAAACACAAAACATTTAAAAATAAACTTGTAATAAAACTTTGTGCAAAAGGTTTTGGACATGATACCTAAATCACATTTCATAAAAGAAAAAAACCTGATAAATTGAACTTTACTAAAATTGAAAACTTATACTCTGTGAAAGACATTGTTAAGAAAATGAAAAGACAAGCTATATACTGGAAGAAAATGTGTGCAAATCATAATATCCAACCAAGGGCTTGTATCCAAATACATACAGAACACTTAAAATTCAACTGTAAGTAAACGAATGACCCAATTTAAAATGAGGCAAAAATAGACACTTCACCAAAGAGGTTATATTGACTGGACATGAAAAGATGTTTGACATCACTGGCCAGTCTCCAGAAGTTACATACTGTATGATTATATTTATATGACATTTTCAAAACAATAAAACTAGAGCGACAAAGAACAGATCAGTGGTTGCCAAGAGTTAGAGGTAGGATAAAGGTATGATTATAAAGGGATGTTATGAGTGGAATATTACTCAGCCATTAAAAAGAATGAAATAATGCCATTTGCTGCAACATGGATGGACTTAGAGACTGTCATACTGAGTGAAGTCAGACAGGGAAGGATAAATATCATGACATCCCTTATACGTGGCCATCTAAAAAATGACACAAATGAAGTTACTTACAGAACAGAAACAGACTCACAAACTTAGAGAATTAATTTATGGTTGTTGGGGGAAGGCACAGCTAAGGCATTTGGGATGGACATGTACACACTGCTACATTTAAAATGCATAACCAACAAGGACCTACTGTATAGTACATGGAACTCTGCTCAATGCTATGTGGCAGCCTGGATGGGGAGTTGTGACCCTATGGACTGTAGCCCTCCAGGCTCCTCTGTCCATGGAATTCTTAAGGCAAGAATAATGGAAAGGGTTGTCATTTCCTACTTGAAGGGATCTTCCTAATCCAGGAATTGAACCCTCATCTCTTACGTCTCCTGCATTGGCAGATAGATTCATCACTCTGCCACCTGGGAAGCCCCCAGTATCCTGGGTGGAGTCCTTCAAGACACTGATATAAAGCTAAAAAATACACTTGCTCCAACTAGAAATTGAGCCCTAAGGGAAAAGCCCAGAATCCTATAAGCTACCAAGGTATACTATATTGCTTCTAAAATGACTCCTAATAATCCCTATCTTATGCTATTGACCCCTTCCCCTTGAGTGTAGGTGAATCCAGTAACCTGCCTCTAATGAACAGAATGCAGCAGAAGCGACAGGATGCACTTCCCATCTTCATGTCACCAAGTGCCATCTACCTCGCTTATTATCTCTCTTTAGCTCTTCCTACTTACTCTGATGAGGAAAGCTGTCATGTTGCCTCAAGGAAAGACCCATATGCTAGGACAACCTCTGCTGACATATGATTCCACTTATAAAGGGTACCTGCAAGCCCTCAGTCCAACCACCCACAAGGAATGGAATCATGCCAACTACTGGAGTAAGCCTGGAAATAGAACCTTCCCCAGGTGAGCCTTGAGATGACTACAGCCTACCTTAATCGTAGCCTGTGGTTGATCTTGAAACAGAATACCCAGCTGAGTAACACACAAAATCCTTACCCATAGACATTCTGAAATAATAAATGTTGCTGTTTTAAAACACTAAGTTTGAGGTAATTTGTTATGCAGCCATAAATAACTAATGCTATCTATGTATATCAATGTATATCAATGTTATAAGACAAGAGTTTCTCAAAGTTGTACACAAACCACAGGTTCTTTCTGATTCCATACCACAAATTATATCTGAGAAAATTAATTTAATTTGGCTGCAGCATCGATGCTGTCAAGTAATTGTGATTCATTTTTTAAGTAACACTAATAGACTTAAAATAATCTGGGTGAGGGAAAATGAGATACTGCAAGAGAGAAATGAAATAATTCCTTCTTGGCAATACCCTCAAAGACTTAAAATAACAAGTAAATAGCATGCTAATGAATTCAGACAATGATGCTAAATCTGGAGGTGTTGCCAAAACAGACCCAAAGATGATCAAAATATGGACAGAACATACTAAATGGAGATGCAACTTGTAAAAGACCATGTGGTGAAAAATCATTTGAAACATTTACTTGGTAGAAAAAGATTAAGAAGAAAAATAGCCAATAAATTAGTAAGTAAATATTGACAATCTCCTAGATTACAAATTCTTTGACAATGAAGATCATATTATAGTCACTAAATCCTCTGCCATAATAAAAAATTATGAAGTTTGCAGTTAATCAATAGATATTTGGTCAAGTAATTTAGCCAGCTGAAAAAGAGACATTAAACTGCATGTAATTTAAAAGTCACATAGGGTCACATATAGAGTTATAACAGATGAGAGGAAAAATGAGAACTAAAAGGAGAATGGAAATCAGAAGGATAGGACACATAGGCAGATGGATAAAAAGTGTACAAGAATTCCAAAAACATAAACCAGATCAAACCACACTTAATGACGAGAAGTCCCTACAAGAGTATTATCTGAGAAAGTAACGTAACACTGCAGTGTCTTTATTGTCTTTTAGCTTCAGTGAGTGCTAAATCGCTTCAATCCTGTCCAACTCTTTGTGACCCTATGGACTGCAGCCTGCCAGGCTCCCCTGTCCAAGGAATTTTCCAGGCAAGAATACTGGAGTGGGTTGCCATTTCCTCCTCCAGTGGATCTTCCTGACCCAGGGATCCAGTCCATGTCTCCTGCATTGCAGGTAGATTCTTAACGGACTGAGCCATCAGGGAAGCCCAGACTACCTAGATTCAAATCCTGGCTATGTGACCTACGACCCATAACTTGACTTCTCTGTTGTCGTTGTTCAGTCGCTCAGTCGTGTCCGACTCTTTGCAACCCCATGGATGCAGCACACCAGGCCTCCCTTCATCCCAGAGCTTGCTCAAATTCATGTCCATTGAGTCGGTGATGCCATCCAATCATCTCATCCTCTGTCATCCCCTTCTCTTCCTGCCTTCTATTTTTCCCAGCACCAGGGTCTTTTTCAATGGGTCGGCTCTTCGTATCAGGTGGCCAAAGTACTGAGGCTTCAGCATCAGTTCTTCCAATAAATATTCAGAGTTGATTTCCTTTAAGACTGACTGACCGATTTCCTTGTTGTCCAAGGGACTCTCAAGAGTCTTCTCTCCAACACCACAGTTTCAAAGCATCAATTCTTTGGCACTCAGCCTTCTTTATGGTCCAACTCTCACATCCATACATGACTACTGGGAAAAACCATAGCTTTTACTAGACAGACTTTTATCAACAAAGTAATGTCTCTGATTTTTAATATGCTGTCTCGGTTTGTCATAGCTTCTCTTCCAAGGAGCAAGCGTCTTTTAATTTCATGGCTGCAGTCACCATCTGCAGTGATTTTGGAGCCCAAGATAATAAAGTCTTTCACTGTTTCCATTGTTTTCCCAGTTATTTGCCATGAAGTATTTCCCATTTATTTGCCATGGGACTGGATGCTATGGTTATAGTTTTCTGATTGTTGAGTTTAAAACCAGCTTTTTTACTCCCCTCTTTCACCTTCATCAAGAGGCTCTTTAGTTTCTCTTCACTTTCTGCCATTAGGGTGGTGTCATCTGCATATTGGAGGTTATTAATATTTCTCCCAGCAATCTTGATTCCAGTTTGTGCTTCATCCAGCCCAGCATTTTGCATGATGTACTCTGTATATAAGTTAAATAAAGAGGGTGGCAATATACAGCCTTAACTTAACAATACACACTCCTTTCCCAATTTTGAACCAGTCTACTGTTCCATGTTCAGTTCTAACCGCTGTTTCTTGACCTGCATACAGGTTTCACAGGAGGCAGGTAAGGTGGTCTGGTATTCCCATCTCTTGAAGAATTTTCCACAGTTTGTTGTGATCCAAACAGTTAAAGGCTTTAATGTAGTCAATGAAGCAGATGTTTTTCTGGAATTCTCTTGCTTTTTCTATGATCCAATGGATGTTGGCAATTTGATCTCTGGTTCCTCTGCCTTTTCTAAATCCAGCTTGTACATCTGGAAGTTCTCGGTTCACATGCTGTTGAAGCCTAGCTTGGAGGATTCTGAGCATGACCTTAGTAGCATGTGAAATGAGTGCAATTGTGCGGTAGTTTGAACACCCTTTGGCACTGCCCTTCTTTGGTATTGGAATGAAAACTCCATGACTTCTCTATGCCTCTTCAATTGCCTCAGTTATAAAAAGAGGATAATAAGTGTGGCTATTTAAGGATTAAAAGTCATAATATATGGTATATGTAAAAGTGCTTATTCATCCCAGTGCCTGTTACACTGACTATGCCCAATAAATGGTAATCATTATTTATTATTATACATCAGTTTGCATGCTTCTTAACCAACAGAAGAAGAAATAATCACAATCACAAACATAATGCTGTCCAAAACAGTCCCTGAATTGCTTGAATGCTGATGAAAGGAAATAATCACGGAAGACTAGAATTTAAACCTAGTATGCAACTACTACTTATCAAATTGATATGAAAATGTTTTTGTCAACAAGAGAAATTGTTACTCTACAACTATGATTCAAATTAAATTATAGCATTTGATTTGTTATCATTTTGCTCTTAGAGTTAACAAAAATTGGTTGACCAAAAAAGAAATAAAACTATTTCTAGGATGGAAAAAGTATATATTCTTTCCCAAATGTGTTTTGACTTGAAGCAAATTTTGAGTACACACCTACTTAAAAAAAGAAAGCATTGTCATAGTGAATATAAAAAAAGAACTTATTTAAATATAAAAAGTAAAGACTCATATACTGCTAGTAGGAAAGTACTTTGGAAAATGGTTCTTTATTACAAAGTAAAGCTGAAAATATGCACCAACTGTGACCCAGCAACCCTTTTCATATGTATACATCCTAAAAACACTCTTCTCACCTGTACCGGGAACTGTGTACAAGAATTTTCAATCACATTGTCCATAAATACCAAAACCTGGAAACAAGCCAAATGTCCAGCAAGAGAAGAATGGATAAATTATGCTCATACAGTAAAAAAATGTAGTAGCTTCCTACTGCTGACGTAACAAATCACCATAAATTCAGCAGCAAAACAACATAAAGTTACAGTCTTACAGGTCTGGAGATCAGAAGTCCAGACTTCCACTGGGGCTAAACTCAAGGTGTCAGCAAGGCTATGCTCCTTCTAGAGTCTCTAGAGGAGAATCCTTTTCCTTGACCTTTCCAACCTCAAGAAGTTGCCTTCATTCTTAGGTTCATGGCCTCATCCACCATCTTCAAAACTAGAGTGGTTTAGTCAAGCATCTTCAAAACTCTCTGACCTGTGCCTCCATCATCACATCTCTTTATTTCCCTCTGACAAAATATATATGCCTCCTTTTTGAAGGCCCCTTGTGAGTACAATAAGTGGATAATGAAGAATAATCTTCCCATCTCAGAGCTTTAATTTAATGACACCTATAAAGTTCATTCCCCTATAAGGTATCATATTCAGAAGTTTCAGGGATTAGGAAGTGAATATCTTTCAAATAATACCATTATTTGAAAAATATACTAAAATGAAGAAACTACTGCTACTCTGAACTACATGAAGAAACTCAAGTGTTGTTTGTTGTTTAGTTGCTAAGGTGTAACAGACTCTTTTGCGACCCTGTGGACTGTAGTCCACCAGAATCCTCTGTCCATGGGATTCTCCAGGCAAGAACACTGGAGTGGGTTGCCATTTTCTTCTCTAGGGGGTCTTTCTGACCCAGGGATCAAACCAACGTCTTCTACATTGGTAGGCAGATTCTTTACCCTGAGCCACCAGGTAAGACAGCAGATATTGAAAAAAATCAAGCAATACAAAAATATACATACAATGTAAGTCCTTCCATACAAAGTTCAAAAATAAGCAAAACTAAACTATGATAAATAGGGGTACAAATATAGGTAGTTAAGTCTATAAAGAATAAAACAAGAAAATGATTTTTCATAAAAAGCCTAAGAACGAATTGCTTTGGAGTAAGAAAAGGGCTCCCCTGGTAGCTCAGTCGGTAAAGAATCTGCCTGCAGTGCAGGAGACCCATGTTCGATCCCTGGATCGGGAAGATTCACTAGAGAAGGAAATAGCAAACCACTCCAGTATTCTTGCCTGGAAAATCCCATGGACAGAGGAGCCTTGCAGGCTATAGTCCATGAGATCAAGAGAGTCGGACATGATAGTGACTAAACCACCAAAAGAAAAAGGGATGAGATAAAGAAAGGGCTTCTGAGATACTAGCAATGTTCTATTTCTTGTCCCCTTGGCTTTCCTCTTTAAACTGTACACACACTTTTACATACCCTATGATTAGGGCTTCCCCAGGGGCTCAAACAGTAAAGAGTCTGCCTGCAATGCTGGAGACCTGGGTTCAATCCCTGGGTCCGGACATCCCCTGCAGAAGGAAATGGCAACCACTCTGGTATTCTTGCCTGGGTTCTATAGACGGAGGAGCCTGGCGGGCTACAGTCCATGGGGTCACAGAGTTGGACACGACTGAGTAACTAATGACTCTTAAAAAGAACAGTAACAGATAACAGTAATATAAACCAGAGAAGGAAGAGCCAGACACAACGTAGATTAGGCAACAATCATCTAGCAGTATGACAGCAAGAGACTGTCCCATCTGTACAATGGTCAAAAGTCAGGTAACCTGTGAGTTGGGCATGAGGCAGAAATCTAGGTTCAGAGTAAAGAACAGGCTTACAAGCAACTGCAAAATCACATGTCTTCTAAGACACTTTACAAAGTCTTCCTACAAAACTATAAATTTCTTGAGGTCAAGAGCAGAATTCTTCTCATCTTTGTATCTCAGTACCTAGTATAATACCTACCACAGAATAATTATTGAATAAATAATGAATGGAAGAATGAATGAAATGTCTTTTACCACCCAGACAGTTGAATGAAAAGAAGTAGTCCTCAAGTAAATAAGTAAGAGTTGACTTTTAAATTTATCGTATGTGCCAAGTTGCTTCAGTCGTGTTCAACTCTGTGCAACCCCATAGGCTGTAACCTGCCAGGCTCCTCTGTTTATGGGTATACTGGCAAGAACACTGGCAGGGGTTGCCATGCCCTCCTCCAAGGAATCTTCCTGACCCAGGGGTCGAACCTGCATCTCTTATGTCTCCTGCATTGGCAGGCGGATTCTTTATCACCGGCATCACCTGGGAAGCCCAATTTAACAGAATGTCATTCAATAATTCTTACAAACACATAGAAGAGTACAAAGAAGTATAAATGCATAGTTTTGCCCTCAGTGAGATTACAATCAAAGGAAGAAGTTAAACAATCATTTCCAAATTATTTTTTGAAGTAGAATACAATATAAAACCAGAAATTAATAGTATTAATAATTTTCTGGATTAAAAAGGCAAAATATATAAGTTCAGTTCAGTCACTCAGTCGTGTCCGACTCTTTACGACCCCATGAATCGCAGCTCGCAAGGCCTCCCTGTCCATCACCAACTTCCGGAGCTCACTCAAACTCATGTCCATCGAGTCAGTGATGCCATCCAGCCATCTCATCCTCTGTCATCCCCTTCTCCTCCTGCCCCCAATCCCTCCCTGCATCAGAGTCTTTTCCAATGAGTCAACTCTTCACATGAGGTGGCCAAAGTACTGGAGTTTCAGCTTCAGCATCATTCCCTCCAAAGAAATCCCAGGGCTGATCTCCTTCAGAATGGACTGGTTGGATCTCCTTGCAGTCCAAGGGACTCTCAAGAGTCTTCTACAACACCACAGCTCAAAAGCATCAATTCTTGGGCGCTCAGCTTTCTTCACAGTCCAACTCTTACATCCATACATGACCACTGGAAAAACCATAGCCTTGACTAGACAGACCTTTATTGGCAAAGTAATGTCTCTGCTTTTGAATATGCTATCTAGGTTGGTCATAACTTTCCTTCCAAGGAGTAAGCATCTTTTAATTTCATGGCTGCAATTACCATCTGCAGTGATTTTGGAGCCCCCCAAAATAAAGTCTCTCACTGTTTCCCCATCTATTTCCCATGAAGTGATGGGACCACATGCCATGATCTTAGTTTTCTGAATGTTGAGTTTTAAGCCAACTTTTCACTCTCCTCTTTCACTTTCATCAAGAGGATTTTGAGTTCCTCTTCACTTTCTGCCATAAGGGTGGTGTCATCTGCATATCTGAGGTTATTGATATTTCTCCCGGCAATCTTGATTCCAGCTTGTGCTTCTTCCAGCCCAGCGTTTCTCATGATGTACTCTGCATAGAAGTAAAATAAGCAGGGTGACAATATACAGCCTTGATGGACTCCTTTTCCTGTTTGGAACCAGTCTGTTGTTCCATGTCCAGTTCTAACTGTTGCTTCCTGATATATAAGTCAATCAACATCAAACTGCAAGGGCCAACACATATGATAAGCCGGAACTGGGGAGATTAACATGGGCTAAGATAATCATACCAGGTTTCTGAGAGGAGCTAGATAGAATTTATAGTGGTTTGCTGGTTGCTGGCATGTTGCTTCAGTTGTGTCCGACTCTGTGCGACCCCATAGACGGCAGCCCACCAAGCTCCCCCGTCCCTGGGATTCTCCAGGCAAGAACACTGGAGTGGGTTGCCATTTCCTTCTCCAATGCATGAAAGTGAAAAGTGAAAGTGAAGTCGCTCAATTGTATCTGACTTTCAGCAACCCCATAAACTGCAGCCTGCCAGGCTCCTCCATCCATGGGATTTTCCAGGCAAAAGTACTGGAGTGGGTTGCCATTGCCATTGTCATTACAGAGTACTGAGTTCCCTGTGCTATTCAGTAGGACATTGTTAGTTACCTATTTTATATATTGTAGTGTGTATATGTCAGTCCCAATCTCCCAATTTATCCATTCCCGTAGTTTTAAGTTAATTGTGAATATCAATCAGTGACAGCATTCCTGAATGAAAAGTCCCATTCCAGTAATTGGCACAGTAATGTTTAATTAATGAATTCATGATAGAATTAAGCCTTGGCCTTTACAAATAGGATATTACCAAAGTTGTAGCATTTAAAAAAAAAGGACAGGAAAGCAGCAACTGAATACCAGTTTTTCCACTTTGCCATACCCTCATATAACCTGTGTGCATCTTCATTACCTTTCCTCTTTCCCCACAATCCCATCAATCCTTTCTCCTCCTTTAACTGGACCTGCCAGGCCCTGGGTCTGATGGTCCCTTACTCATCTTGCCGGCCAGTCAGTGCTTGGCCGTAGTGCATTTCAATGGTCTCAGGTTTTCCACTAGTCCTATCTCCCATAACCAGCTTTAAAATATATGACTGGATGAGTAAACCCTTCTCTATTAACTTTTATAAAAACCATTCATTATCCCTTAAACATGCTGGGCTTCAAAGTGTTTTCCCTCATACAGTATGGTGCACCACTGCCAAGGGAAGCTCCCCCTCCCACTGGGGTCATCCAGGGAGGCTATAGAGTGCTCCTTTGACTTCTAAAATGAAGCTGACTCACTGGTGATTGCAAAATAGCCCCAAATTCTCCCATAACTGTATACACATGCCTTAACAATGTGACCTTGCTCCGCCTGCCATTGAAAGGTAGAGCTTCTTCAGCATTCTGGAAACTGGGGTTGGCCCTATGACTTGCTTTGATCAGTGGGACATCAACAAATATGTTCCAGAAGGTTAAAAAACACTTATGCTCAAGACTTCCCCTCTTTGGCTGGTTTTGGGAGCAAGATAATGAAGAAACCCAAGCTAGGTGACTGCTTCACACAGACGAGAGCAAATGAGCCCAGACAAGACCAAAAGAACCATTCAGCTGAACCCAGTCAAACTGCCAACCCACAGAATAATTTATGAATTATAATTTTGGTCCCTGAGCTTTGGGGTGATTTGTTTAATGACAAAAACTAATTGAGGTGTAAGCAAAAAAGCAGAAAAGAAAAGGAGCAAAGCATACAAGTACAGGAGAAAATGAATGCGTACATGAGTCTAAATGAAAAAGAGTTCTGATTACAGTGAGAGAACACATAAGCCTGAAAGTAAATTGAGTTTGGATTGTAAAAACCAGGCTAGGAAGAAAATGGACTTCATTCAACTTAAACACAGAAGGAAGAGCCATTGAGGACTTCAGAGCAGGGGAGGATATAACGCAAGAGCAAAGGAAGTCCAGTTACAACTACTATTATCTAGACAGGCTGAAGCAAAAAATTCTCCTACATTTGCAGGAAGCTAAACAGATAACAGCATGGTTCTATACGTGCCATATATAGCTTATGTAAGATTCTGTTCTTTAATAGAAAAACAGGAACATTATTTTTACCACAATTTTAATTTCAATGAGAACAGTCCTAGAATTAATCATCAGAAGAGCTTATGACGTGTCTAAAGAAATAAGGAAAATATTTCTGAAACTATGTTTGGGCACAATGATAATACAGATTTCTAATGACAGCATAACTTTGAAATATGATTCCTCTTTGTTTGAGATTTCAAATACCCACCAGACCACTTTAGCTTCTGACCACCACAGTTAACAGAGACCAGATTCAGCCTCCCACCTTAAATGGGAAAAATAGACAAAATATATGAAATGAAGGATTTTAGACACTAGACAATAGGCAGCACAGAATGAGGATCCACAAAAGAAAATAAGTGAGGTCATCCTTAAGATTGCCCCCAGCTTATTGTCTGAGAGAGTTTTCAGACTGCAGCATAGGAATGAGGAACCCAAACAGAACTAAGCAGTCTCACTGAGTTGAAGAGACAGAATTAAGAGTTTTGAGAAGGCCAAGGCAAGGGAGAACACTGAAGAGAGCTGTCCAAAGATATGCCTCTTGATATCTAGAGGCGGTTCCTCTTGAAACTTTGGCTGAGTACTTTTGAATGCATGTGTATAACAAAGCAAAGAACAACTAGAAAGGCGCAGGCAGAACAATCCTTAATGATCACACAGGTCTGTGAAGAGTCTGTATAGTCACAGGGTGAAAAAATTTTTTTTTAAATCTTTAAAAACATCCAGGGCCATGAATGCATCTAACTATTTTCAAATAACTATCTCAGAACAAATCCCCATAACATTTATGAAAATTAAAAAAAAAAAATTCAGCACACAACAGTGTAAAATCATAATGTCTGGCATCCAAAGAGAAATTACCAGGGATACAAACAAGGAGAAATAACAATCAATAAAAACAGACTCAGAAATGGTGCAGATGATAAAATGGAGGACAAGAACTTTAAAAGAGCTAATACAAATATATTCAAGAAAATAGAGAAGAGCATTAAGCATGAGGAAAGAAATGGGGAGTTTTTTTTAAATGAACTTCTAGACATGAAAAGTATACATCTGAGATTTTTTTTAAATACACTGGATAAATAAAATAAAATAAAATACACTGGATAGGATTAATACCAGCTTAACCACTGTGAAAGAAAGGATTAGTGAAGCTGAAGGTAAAGAAAAATGAAACACACAAAATTAAATATACATAGAAAAAGACAGAAACTAAACAGGGCATCAATGCACAAAAGGATAACATCAAAAAGCTAACATACATATAACTGGAATCCCTGAAAGAGAGAATAGTGAGGTTGTTTATACTTTTATTTTGGTGTGAGTTATTGCAACCATGTTATTGTATATAAAGTTTCTCTCCACTTTCAGTAAATATTTTAATTTCTGGATACATTTATTTGGCCCAAAGAGATTACAAGCTAAAACAAAACAAAACAAAACAAAACCTGAAGAAAAAAATGTCTGAAATTTTTCCAAATTTGAGGGAAACTATCAAACACACTAAACAAATCTTATTATTAAAGTTAAAAATTGGATGCTTTCAAGATAAAACTAAAGTGTAGACACAAATATACAAAGACTACACACGAGCTAAGCTTTTCAAAATATCTAATAATACTAACATAAACAACAGTAGTTAGTATCAAGAATAGGATAAACCCCATGATATTTTTTTTTAATGCTGTAGGTTTTAGTAAAAGCCTCTCTAAAGGGTTGGTAAAAAGAAATGAAGATGAATAACCCTATTTGCTGATAGCAAAAGAGAAGAAAAATTTAGTCACCACTCACACTTCAACTGTTCCTTCTAAACTTTCACAAGAGATAAATTATACTTCCAGCAATATGGACTCTCCCTGGGCGCATATATTCAAGAAAGCAAAATATCTATTAAAAGTGAAGAGAAGCTTTACAAGTCAGTTATGGTTACAATTACCTACAACAGAATAAAAGTGTCAACAACCTAGTTCTCCTCTCCCTGGCTACTGATACTAACAACACATAAACGAATTCTTCCCTTATAGAAAGTACAGTGTAACTTACATAACCAGGTTGTAAGGAAAACACTCAACAAGACCATTCCTTGGATAAAATCTATTGTAACCAGACCAACCAAACAATGCATTGTCTATGATCCTCCCACTAAGAAAAAAAAAAATCAATAAAGAACCTTTTCTGTAGTGATCTACATTATAATTAAAGTATATTAACTTCTTTTTAAAAATAGCAAAAAAAAATCAATAACCTTTTCTGTAGTGATCTTCATTATAATTAAAGTATATTAACTTTTTAAAAATAGCAAAACTATATATGTATATATATATGTGTGTGTATGTGTGTGTGTACTGAGGCAGAGAGGTTAATTAATCTAAGGTCCTATGACATGTTCTCACAGAGATGAGAAAGGATTCAGATCTCATCTTGATGCAAAATTAACAGTTTCATTCATTTAGTAAGCACTGAAGTTTGTGGCTATACTAACCTTATTTTATAAACCAAAAATTAGGAGCCAGCATATGATAAGGGATATTTTTTCTGATTTACAAATAAATTTATATATTTTAAAACTTACAAAGATATTCAACCTATATCCTAGTTACTTGTACATTTAATAACTTACCTATAAGCTGCTGGACTCTGGCTATAGAGAGACTCAATCTACCTGTAAGACCTCTTTCTTGTAACCATATACACCCTCCTACTGAAAGTGCCTACTCCTAACTTCTGATGTTCAAAGAGTGTGAAACATAACATAGGAATTCTGTCAGTACTTAAGCAATTGAGACCTGGGAAAACCCAAAGTTGAAACCCACACTGGAGGGAAGGGGTGGCCTCTTCAGGGCAAAAGTTTTCAAAGTGTCCTGGTGTCCGGAAAGGATTTGTCCAAAGCTGTTTCAGAAGTTGTATGAACGTTTAATTTGTATTAAATATCTTCATTTAAAAAAATTTATTTTAAATCATTTAACTGCTCATAGCTATAAAATATCCACTAACCTCTGCAACTGGTAGACTATGCAGAATAAACTGTGGTTGATAAAATAGAAGACTTTCCTGAATCACTTCCCAGACTGTAGGTTTGTCAGTTAATACATTTATGTGGCAGTCTGCATTTTCCCTTCACGATTCTTGGAACACTTGTAATTCCTTGTTCTACGATTGTCTCTTCCAACTGTACTGCAAATTCTAAAAGTGAGATAATTTCTGTCTTGTTCCGTGCTGAATCTCTAACCCCTACCACAGAAACATAGGAGATATTTAACAAATATTTAAATATTGCTGAGAGAAATATCAATAACCTCAGATATGCAGAAGAGACCACCCTTTTGGCAGAAAGTGAAGAAGTAAAGAGCCTCTTGATGAAAGAGAAAGTGGAGAGTGAAAAACCTGGCTTAAAACTCAACATTCAGAAATCTAAGATCATGGCATCCAGTCCCATCATTTCATGGCAAACAGATGAGGGAACAATGGAAACAGTGAAAGACTTAATTTTCTTGGGCTCCAAAATCACTGCAGGTAGTGACTGCAACCATGAAATTAAGACACTTGCTTCTTGGAAGAAAACCTATGACAAACCTAGACAGCGTATTAAAAAGCAGAGACGTGACTTTGCTGACAAAGGTCCATCTAGTCAAAGCTATGGTTTTTCCAGTAGTCATGTATGGATGTGAGAGTTGGACCATAAAGAAAGCTGAGCACCAAAGAATTGATGCTTTTGAACTGTGGTGTTGGAAAAGACTCTTGAGAGTCCCTTGGACTGCAAGGAGATCCAACCAGTTCATTCTAAAGGAAATCAGTCCTGAATATTCATTGGAAGGACTGATACTGAAGCTGAAACTCCAATACTTTGGCCACCTGATGCAAAGAACTGACTCATTGGAAAAGACCCTGATGCTGGGAAAGATTGAAGGTGGGAGGAGAAGAGGACAACAGAGGACGAGATGGTTGGATGGCATCACCGACTCGATGGATATGAGTTTGAGTGAGCTCCTGGAGCTGGTGATGGACAGGAAAGCCTGGCGTGCTGCAGTCCATGGGTCACAAAGAGTTGGACACAAGTGAGTGACTGAACTGAACTGCAATAGTTCTAAGGAGAGATACTGAAGATCAGAGAGGCTAAATTAAGGTGGTAGCAGTAGAAATGAAAGGGAGAGGGTTTGTGCAGGTAGAATCAGGGGGAAAAAAAGAAAAAAATTAATGAGATGTTTCAAACTGGGTGATTGAATAAATAGTGCCACCTTCATCTATATAATTAAAGAAGTTAAAACAGGGTTGACTTTGGTCTTGGACG
Source organism: Bos indicus (assembly GCF_029378745.1). Taxonomy (NCBI): domain Eukaryota; kingdom Metazoa; phylum Chordata; class Mammalia; order Artiodactyla; family Bovidae; genus Bos; species Bos indicus. The sequence goes on from NC_091769.1 coordinate 38,081,219, forward strand.
GGTTGAATATTTTAAGTGCTAGACAAGTCCAGCAGAAATGAAGTCCTAATCTAGCTTACTACTTACCATACAATTTAGCTTCCAGATGATGTTTTCAAATCAAATTTCACGAGAAGCAAGGCTCATATTTTTCTCTTTAGTTATTCATTTCCCACTCTATTTTCCTCCTCTCATCTCTGCATTAGTCACTGAAAAATACTGATAAAACTTTTTCTGAGAAATTTTAGAAAATGAGGCACCTAGCAGATTCAAGGAAAGAAGTTGAGGGCAAGGCTTTCCAAAATTAATCCATAACACACAACATAAATGGAACACTAAACGTTAGACCAATATTAGCAAAATACAGTATTTAGATGATCACATGGCTCAAACAAGATCAGAGAAACAACGCAAAATCATTTTTTTAAAAAAGGCAATTACATGGAACTTCAGAAAGATAAAAAAGAAATTAAAGTATAGAAATGATGATAAAAGCATTTCAATAAAAACAGACATAATGGCAAATAAGTTTTCTAACACAAACATTAAAAAATACTGATTTTTATTTTCAATAGATGCAAATTCTCTAAAATAAATATCTAATATATACATGTATATATGTATAATATATAATAATGATACTTAAACATGGTTAGGTTATTTCTTGACAGCTTAACAAAGGGAGCTACAAAGCTATTACCTCCCATTTGTCAGAAGACACTACAACAACCCAGTGCTTTTTCTTCTTTTTTAATTTTTACTGGCATATAGTTAGATTCCATCCTGGGATCAGGAAGAGCCCCTGGAGAAGGAAATGGCAATCCACGCCAGTATTATTGCCTGGGAAATCCCATGAACGAAGAAGCCTGGCAAGCTATAGTCCTTGCAGTTGCGAAGAGTCGGACATAATTGAGCGACTAAACAACACAGCTGATGTGCAGTGTTGCCCTAGCTTCAGGTGTACAGCCAAGTGACTCAATTATACATATATCCACTTTTTACAAGCTTTTCCCATGTAGGACATTACAGAGTATTGAGGTTCTTTTCAAAGAACACTTAATTTTTTACCTTGGGAAGATCTACTCTAACTGAAGTGAAATTCAATAGCTTAATACAATAAAAAGCAGCTATCAACATTCCAAACACCAAGGATCTTATATACAAATGTTAAAGAAAAAAAAAAATCACAGAAAAAATCCAAATGCTAACAAAACTTGACATGTATTATGACTCAATTAATACTAAGAACACTTAAAATATTAACCACACAGACAAGAATCATTATGCTTAACTTAGTCATATACCATAAATGAAAATATACCAAGAAGTCTGCTTAAAAATCACTTGTTTAAAAGAAATTTTCTGACAAAACTGATGTTGATGTTATATAAAAAATATAATTTCAATCTGTATTTTAAACTTACAACCAAGGATCACAAGATATTGAGGAAACTTGTGAGTGGTTATATGTGTTGGAATTATGCTCAAAATTCAGCTCTAAAATTCCAAACTTTTTTCATATAGACCTGAAAGCTCTTTTATCAAATATGGAAATATGATATTTAACCTAAAAGCACTGAGTATTTACAGCACAAAAGCTATAAAAGAAAAAAAAAAAGTTTTTTTAAATAGAAAGATTCTATTCACTGAAGCCTGAGGGGGGAAAATCTACCCCATCACAACTATTGTTTACAATATACTGAATAACAACAACAACAAAATGACAACGAAGTAAAACAGTATAAACGTTTAATTTCATATTTCAAAACCTATAAATATTAAAAATGTCCCACCATATTAAATACTTACCAAATAAACTGATATAGTTCCAGCTATATTTTGAATGTTTCTCAAAAACCTCAAAAATAGCAAAGAAAGAAACACATGACTCTAGTAATTTTGAGTAACATGCACTCAAACTGTAAAGAATTCCACATATCTATAAAAGAATTTTTCTATTAGAGATTTTTTTAAATGGGAAAGGAAGCTATACTGTCCATTAGTTCTCAAATGCTTTTTCATTTGCTAATCAATTCATCTGTCACTAGTTCAGTAATGCTCAAACATTTTCTCTTGTTTTATACTATTTTTTGTTTTTTCAGACAACAAACATTTATCATGAGAATTAGGAATCTTATAGTATCTTAGTTGGGTGGTTCCAGCTCACAGTCTGTCCTGAATTGAAGCAAATCATCATTACTTTAAGATACAAAACTTATAAAGTATTGCCTGCTCCCCCCATCACCACCAAAGTTAAATTCCATGTCATAGCATACTGAACTCTGTAATATTTATTTACAATGAGAAAACCACAAACTAGCACTGTCACATTTTGGTGCATTTTTTTTTAATGTAAAATACCCTCAAAAGTTTTTTGTATTATATTCGCTTCACTAAAGCAAATGAGCCTTAATCTCATGAAGATTTCCTGAGGCATTAAAATAAGTATTTAAAAGGAAGTCAAAAAAAGACACAAAAACCTGAAGTTATATATAGTACAATAAAGAATTTCCGATATTATGTATCAGCTATAGTATGATACACTATCCTTAGCCTCCTGCTGCTGCTGCTAAGTCGCTTCAGTCGTGTCTGATTCTGTGTGACCCCATAGATGGCAGCCCACCAGGCTTCCCCGTGCCTGGGATTCTCCAGGCAAGAACACTGGAGTGGGTTGCCATTTCCTTCTCCTACTGAATATCAAATTTATTTCAACTTAATATTACAAATTAATGATGCTAGGGACTTCAATTTCTTTTATGTGTCTAAAACTAAAAAAAGAAAAATCATTTTGTAACATAAAGGAAAAGTTACTAGAAAAACTTTCTTTTATAACCATGCTTCAAACATCCCTTTTAGTGCCTAGACAAAAATGTATCACCTGGAAAACAAAAGCTTCTAAATTAGACACTCCTCTCAGTATGTTTTCAACTTCAAAAGAGCACAAAACATCATCCAAGTCCATACACTTGTTAATCTGAAAAAATTTTAGAGTTGAGATGAATTCTTCAAGATCTGTCATGATTACTGCTTTATTAAAAAAAAAAGCATTCAGCTTTAAAATAAATCGCCCATCATCCTTTCCCTGAAAAATGAACGTTACTCTATTCCATTCAGCCAAAAGAAAACAGCAAATATATCTTTGTGGTCTAGCTTAGCAAATCAGTATTTAGAAATCTGTTATTAATGGATCAGAACCAAACACTGTAACAAAATACACTGAGTTGGATCCTCCGTGTGTCTGCAGGTGCACATTCATAATATCATGATCCTCACATATGTGTTAAAAACTTAATTGTTACTTAATACCAAAGCATCTTTACATAATACATAGGTTATTATAAAACTGCCCTCTTTAATGTTCAAAAAAAGAACAATTTCTAAAGTGAAGGATGAGAAGAGTAATACCAGATTGCCGCCACCTATCAACTTTAATTCAAAGCAAAGCACAACTCAATGTCATTTATACCTCTAAGGCAGCCACGACTAAAACAAAATTAAGTTCACTGTGGATAAAGTATCCTGGCATCCCACTGGATTATTTACTTCTGATTTGATAGTAAGTATGTGTGGAGTCTTTTGTCCTTCCTGCAACATTCCAGGATGTCAACACCATCTTAGTCAAAGGAAATGAGGAGCAAATCCCTCAGGTCTACCTGGCACCCTAAGTATCAGAAAGTCATGGCTTCCACGGTCGTTACTACACAACAAACAGATTCTATAGTCCCGTGCCCCCTTCTATTAGATCTGGGAAAGCGGGGTGGGAAAGAAGTGTTTAGTATATCCTGAGAATCCTCTGTGTTCAGTCCTGGTACCCGAAGCAGCATGAATACAAGTGGTATGTGGGTCACGCACAGAGAGAGAAACAGAACGAAGCTTTGTGACCCTCCAAGTTCAGTGAAGACACCAAAAGCCTCTGGGGATACGGGACACAACCCTCCGGAGAAACCGGGGAGAAGCAGACGGTCTCCAAGTTGGAGTGACTGAGTCTGGCACAAGCCCAGGGCGTGGGTAGCGACCGAGGAGTCTCCGGTTTCCCTCCCCTCTACACCACGGTCCGTCACTGGGCAAGGGGTGCGGCCGGAGGAGGGGGTCAGGACCGAGAGAGGGCGGGGCTCCCCCAGCGGCGTCCTGGGGGGGTCGCGGGGGGTGTGTCCTACCTGGGCCGCGGCGGTCGCAGGGATTTCGGAAGGAGGGCTCGGGTCCAGCTCAGAGCCGGGACCTGCAGCGGTCAACCCTCAGCAGGCGGGACCGCCGCCGCCTGCCCATCCCCCGCCGCCAACTGCGGCGGGACCGGAGCGCGGCTTCGAGGGCCGGCCGGCTGGGTAGTCCCCTCGGGTACCGTCCGCGATTACTGGCGGCGGCGGCTGCTGCTGTTACTGCTGCTGCTGGCCGCCCCCAGCCGCTGTGCTTGTGCCAGCCTCTGCTCCTCCTCCTGCCGCCGCCGCCGCCGCCTGGTCCCCACCGCTCCCATCGCCGCTGCGGCGACTACTGCAGCGCCCGCTGACCCGACCCGACGTTATTCTCCCCCTTCGCAACCCAGCACAGCCTAGCCCACCTGCCCTGCCAGTGCGCACGCCCACCTCTCCGCCACAGGTGCTGATTGGAGAGCACGTCCCAAGCCCGCCAAGTCGGTTGGCTGGTCCCATTGCCTATCACGAAAGGGGCGGAGAGTCAGGCAAGGAGCGTCTCCGCCCCCCACCGGAGAATTGCCGCTATCTTCAGGTTTGCCTGAGAGGGCGAGTTACCGGGAAAGGAGCATCACAATGGCAGCGCGCGTGCGCGCGGGAATTCTGGTACTTGTAGTTCCAGCGGCAGCCGCAACTGCCCGCTCGTCCCGAGCAGCGAAGTAGGGCTTCTGAGACTGGTGGTTGGCGCATAGTGGCGTCGTCCTAGCTCAGCAGTTATCTTGGTTATAGACACAGAGTTATGACGCCAGGGTTGGTTTTTTCGGAGGAAGATCGGAAATGCTTTGTCACGATACGAATTTACACACGCCGAGGAGTTCGGTCGCGAAGGGCCCCAAATCTTGAGGCCCTGCCTTGCCACCTCCTCAGAAACCTCGGTGCCAGGATCTGGCAAATTGGCTCTGTCCCCAGAACAGCCTAACATGAAGCTATTCACCGGTGTGTACTGGGAACAGGCCTAAAAGTGTAAGGAAGAAAGGAGACCGAGACCGCCAGAAAGGAGTCAGCCTGGAGCCCGGCGTATCCTTACGGTTTTCACATTCATGAAGAATAAGATTTCACTCTCTTTTTGGGAAACACCCCCAGTGAAGGGTTTAATGAGCACCCCCCGTGAGGTGTCCAGTATGGGCTTCTTGGGGACACTGCGGGAGTCCCACTAAGACTTTAAAAGAAAAGCGAGAAGGGCGGAGCGAAGAGGGAGGCTGTGTGGGCTAATTTGTCTTTGGTGTATCAAGCTCTTTGGTAAAGAGGAAACCTTATGATAAAACCCCTCTGCCATCCTTACCCACCAATCTACAGAAGAAAAAGCTCAAAGAGGTTAACAGCTTTCCTAGAACTATAAAACTAATTAGTGGAAGAACCAAACTCCAATCTCATAAACTCCCGTGTCCAGTGCTGTTTTTACTTAATAATCACAGTCATTCCTGGGAGTCTGAAATCCCATGGACTGAAAAGATTGTGATGAATTCTTAGCTTCATTTTACTTTAAATCTTTTTATTTCCTCAAGTGACCTTATGATTAAAGTTGATTAAGAATATAAAATGGTTAAATATGAATCCTATATTCAGTCTCATAACTATTATTGAATCCGTTTCTTGTTCAGGAAATGCCATAGCCTCTCGACATTCTTTGAAAAACAGCAGGCACTTCTGTCATGTCTAGATCCTTGGATAAAAAGCAGGACAAAATGTACATTAAAGGCAATTGATGATGCAGCTCTCTTGTTCTATTCAAACTTTAAGAAGTTGCCAAATTGTTTTCTTTCCACTGATTGAAACCACAAGTTGCTTTTTCCGTTACTTTGTCTCACAGAATATAGTTCACTTCAGGGTATTGTCAGGGCAAGTAATTTGAATTGGAAAGGATCAGTGTTTCTGTAAATAATTTTCTTTAATTTTAAAGATGTTTATAGGGGAAAACAAAGTCCAGATTCATTGAAATTATGGATAGCAGGATTTCAAATAGCTATTCTCCATTTGAAGAGAATATTTTTCACTCATTTTGCAAATATAGTGTGTCCTCTTCAAGCTACCCAGATATAATCTCTGCTATCATAGATAAGGGTTTTAGTGAATTTATTCATAGAACTATTGTTTATTTTGAATGAGTTAGTAGATACAGCTGGGTTCTCCAAACGTTGGAACGATGATTATTCTTCTGATATCTTATGACCAACTCTCATTTGCAAATCCATGAAGGATAAGAAAAATAGAAGTCTGTGAGAAAGCAGTCCAGCAGCTGTATCTAAAGAGTTGAAGAGGAAAAAAAAGGTGCAGTGTAAAGGGAAGTGCTGTATGATAAATTTCTTGAGAATAAGACAACAGTATATTTCAGAGTGGAGCTTCCCAGGTGGTGCAGTGGTAAAGAATCAACCTGCCAGTGCAGGAGACACAAGAGATGTGGGTTCGATCTCTGGGTCTGGAAGATCCCCTGGAGTAGGAAATGGCAACCTGCTCCAGTGTTCTTGCTTGGAGAATTCCATGGACCGAGGAGCCTGGCAGGCTACAGTCCAAGGGGTCGCAAGGAGCCAGACTCGACTGAGCACCAGCACTATGTAGCAGACTAGGAAGTATAACAATGAATATTATTATACTGAGAGTATATATTATAGTGAGAGCTAATGCCACAGGTATAGGAATTCCCAAGGAAAATGGCTTCCCAGGCCTCTTTTTTTTTCCTTGGTCTTTTCCATTTGAGAATGATTGGTATGTTCCAAGAGATATTTGTTTAGTTAGGATAAATGGCAAGGTAATATATTATTCAAGAGCTGGTACAAGAACTCAGGAATCTCCTTTTGAGATACATGTATCTCATATATATATTACAAAATAAATAAATGTGGTAGCCAGCCTCTAAGATGGCCCCCAATGATCAATGCCTCCTGGTATCTTTACCTTTGTATAGTCTCTCCCATGCGGAATTGGGCTGCCTCATTTAACCAATAGGGTTTTTCAGAAATTGTGTAAATTCCAGGTCTAGGTCATAAAATACTTTGCAACTTCCACTTTTTTTTTTTTTTTGCCACTTTATTTTTTTAATTGAAGGATTTTGCTTTATAGAATTTTATGGTTTCTGTCATACATCAACAAGAATCAGCCATAAGTACACCCATGTCCCCTCTATCCTGAACTTCCCTTCCCTCTCCTGCCCCATCCCACTCTTCTAGATTGTCACAGAGCCCCTGTTTGAGTTCCCTGAGGCATATGGCAAGTTCCCATTGGCTATCTATTTTACATGTGGAATTGTAAGTTTCCTTGTTACCCTCTCCATGGATCTCACTCTCTCCTTCCCTCCTTTCCCCTGGAGTCCATAGGTCTGTGCTCTATGTCTGTTTCCCCATTACTGCCCTGAAGATAAATTCATCAGTACCATCTTTCTAGATTCTATATATATGCATCAGTATATGGTATTTATATTTCTCTTTCTGACTTACTTTGCAACTTCCACTTTATGCTCTCTTGGATCATTCACTTAGAGGAAAGCCAGTGCTATAATATGAGGACTCTTAAGCAGCCACTTGGAGCAGCTCGCTATCTGGCAAGGAACTCAGGCATTACACCAATAATCAGCACCAATTTGCCAACCATCTTAGTGAACTGTTCTTGGAAACAGATACTCCAGACCCAGCCAAGCCTTCAGATGACGGCAGGCTTAGCTGGCCTTTTGATTACCCCACTGTGAGATACTTCAGCCAGAACCACTCAACTAAGCCACACCCAAAATCCAGAACCACAGAAAGGATGTGATACAATAAATGTTTGCTGTTGTTTTAAGCACTAAGTTTTGGAGGCAATTCACCATGCAGGTGGGTTCTTTACCACGAATGCTACCTGGGAAGCCCAACTAATATAGTAAGACTGACAAAAATATGGCAGAGAAGAACGACTCAAATCTAGAGATGTGTGCTCTGGATATCTGAGCCTGAAACAATGAGACTCTGATTCTAGGATTAGCCTTAGAGTGTATTCTAGGATAATGAGCAAAGTTCAGATTTATACTGAGTTCCCCCAGAACATAAAACCTCTTTCAACACAGCTTCTTTTCTCCTGCACAGAATAAATAACATACTTTATTCTTTACCTTTATTTGTGGCTTCCTCTACCCATATTTAAATATCCACTGATTTACTACTTGTTAAGCTTCCTCTAAATCTGAACAGGAAATAAGTCTAGTTATTTACAGTTTGTACAATACCACAGTGAACCAGTGTGCAATTCAAGGAAAAGAGACCACATACCTTTTGCTTTCCCACTCTCTTCTAAAATAAATCTCATATTGTATGCATGTATGCATGCTTAGTCGCTTAATTGTGTCCTACTCTTTGCAACCCTGTGGTCAGAGGTACACTAGGTTCCTCTGTCCATGGGATTCTTCAGGCAAGAATACTGAAATGGGTTGCCATTCTCTTCTCCAAGGGATCTTCCTGACCCAGGATCGAACCCTGGTCTCCTGCATTGCAAGCGGATTCTTTACTGTCTGAGCCATCAGGGAAGCTCCTCATGTTGTATACCTGAAACTAGTAATATATGAATTATGTTTCAATTTTTTTAAATCTCATAATTGTACACTTTAAATGAGTAGATTGTATGGCATGTGAATTACAGTCATCTCTTGGTATTCCTGGAGAATTGGTTCCAGACCACCACTCCTCCTGTAGGGGATCCCTCCTGTAGGTCCTCCTTGCAGATACCCAAATCCAAGGATACTCAAGTCCTTTATATAAAATGGCATAGTAGGAACTAACAGTGTTGTAGATAAATTATATTTCAAACAAAATCATAGAGATCAGTTTGTGGTTACCAGAAGCAAGATGGTGGGGAGGGGAAAATGAAGGCAGTCAAAAAATACAAGCTTCCATTTATAAGATAAATAAGTTCTAGAGATGTAATGTACAACATGATAAATATAATTAACACTGCTTTTTAAAAATGTTTTTTGCTTTCTTGTCTTTTAGGCTGTGCATTATATATGAAAGTTGTTAAGGGGGTAAATCCTAAGAGTACCCATCACAAAGAAATTTTTTTTTTCTATTTTGTATCTATATGAGATGACGGGTGTTCATTAAACTTGTGATAATCCTTTCATGGTGTAAGTAAGCCAAATCATTATGCTGTGCACCTTAAACTTGTATAGTGCTGTGTGTCAATTATATTTCAATACAACTGGAAGAAGAAAAGCAAACAGCGTAGTACTTGCATATAACCCTCCCATATACTTTAAATCATCTCTAGATTACTTATAATACCTAACAGAATATAAATACTCTTTGAACAGTAGTATGGCATGCAGAAAATTCCAATTTTGCTTTTGGAACTTTCTGAAATTTTCAACCCATGGTTGGTTGAATCCATATATGCAGCACCCAAGGATACAGAGGCCCAAGGCACTGACAGTGGATCTCAATAAAGCTGTTTTTAAAAACTCTCCATGGTCTTTTGAAATGTGAAGCTAGTAGTGGACTGGTGCTCAAGCATTTCCACAAACCAGCAAACAATCCTGTTTTCTAAATTCGTCGTCAATCTAACCAGTTACTATTTGAATGTTACTTAATCCACTAAACAAAAAATTTTAAAAGCCAATCAATGCCAACTGCTCTGCTATGCACTGGAAAAACACATATGAATAAACAGTCTTTGTCCTTAAGAGTTTCAGAGTGCATTAGCAAATATGCAAATCCTATTGCAATGCCCCGTAATAACTATTAGAGGTATATTATGTAGGCTACAAAGGTGCTCTGGAACAGGGGTCAGCAAACTATAGGCAGCAGGCCACATCTGGGAGGGTCCTCTGAGAGCTTGACCTCCTTAAGCCAATTTCAGCAGCATGCTCATTTTGACAGAAATACATTCACATTAAATACACTTCTTCAAGTGTTTGCATTTTTGAAAACTTCATCCTTTATTTTGCTGTGAGGGGTTATTTCTAATTAAAGAAATTTCAAAGAAAAAGGAACCAGTAAGAAAAAAATGGCAGGGGAGGGGACACAGGTAGGCAAAGTAATCTCAGTTTTGGATATATTAGTCTACTGTCTTTTAACCTGTTGGTGTTTGGTGTTTGGTGATCATTAAAATAGACCATAATATTAGGGAAGACTGACACTCATTGATTGAAATTAGTAAAGTTAGAAAAGAAACTAAAAGTTAATTTGCAATTACAAAAGTAATTCTAATCATAGTTATTTCTTGATCGACTTCCTATTTATGCCTAACTTTTATGGAATACAAAACAACAAACCACTAAATGTTAAAATCTAACTTTTTAAAATTGGGTCCTACTAGAACAGTAAATTCTCTACATTTTTGCTCAGTCTTTTAGGTTTTCACTTTGTTTCAAAGTCATCAATTAACAAAGCATCGTTCAGTTCAGTCGCTCAGTCGTGTCCGACTCTTTGCGACCCCATGAATCGCAGCACCCCAGGCCTCCCTGTCCATCACCAACTCCCGGAGTTCACTCAGACTCATGTCCATCGAGTTGGTCATGCTGTCCAGCCATCTCATCCTCTGTCCTCTTCTCCCCCTGCCCCTAATCTCTCCCAGCATCAGAGTCTTTTCCAATGAGTCAACTCTTCGCATGAGGTGGCCAAAGTATTGGAGTTTCAGTTTTAGCATCAGTCCTTCCAATGAACACCCAGGACTGGTTGGATCTCCTTGCAGTCCAAGGGACTCTCAAGAGTCTTCTCCAACACCACAGTTCAAAAGCATCATTTCTTTGGCACTCAGCTTTCTTCACAGTCCAACTCTCACATCCATACATGACCACTGGAAAAACCATAGCCTTGATTAGATGGACCTTTGTTGGCAAAGTAATGTCTCTGCTTTTGAATATGCTGTCTAGGTTGGTCATATCTTTCCTTCCAAGGAGTAAGCGTCTTTTAATTTCATGACTGCAATCGCCATCTGCAGTGACTTTGGAGCCCCCCAAAATAAAGTCAGCCACTGTTTCCACTGTTTCCCCATCTATTTCCCATGAAGTGATGGGGCCAGATGCCATGATCTTCGTTTTCTGAATGTCGAGCTTTAAGCCAACTTTTTCACTCTCCTCTTTCACTTTCATCAAGAGGATTTTTATTGGATACTCACAATTTTTAAATGAGAAAGTGGTGAGGTGATGTGATTCCTGATCTGTGTCTGCAACAGTCTGGAAAATGAGTGATTTTCAATCTAGTTCAGCGATTAGCAGCTCCAAAAGCTGAAAGGCTTTCTGTGATTTAAAGTAGAATAACTGACTGGCAATGCTAATAGCGCACCCTAGTGGCCATAGTATTCCACTGCCAGCTGTATTGGAATAGAACAGGCTCTTCTATTGTGTCTTATTAATCAAAGCTGACTATCCAGTGGGTAGGGATTTATATAATTTTTAGAAATCAGATGATGATGATAAATATGATCTTTAAAAATATATTTCTTGTGGTTTTACTTGGATATTTAATGTTCTACAAAATAAATCTGCAGATGACAAGTGAAACGTCCAGAAATTTAGTGGGTAGTACATCATGGTAAAAGCTGACTTAAAACACAACATTAAAAAACTAAGGTCATGGTATCTGGTCCCATCACTTCATGGCAAATAGAAGGGGAAAAAGTGGAAGCAGAGGCAAATTTTATTTTCCTGGGTGCCAAAATCACTGCAGATGGTGACTGCAGCCATGAAATTAAAACACATTTGCTCCTTGGAAGCAAAGCTATGACAGATTCAGACAGCATATTAAAAAACAGAGTCAACACTTTGCTGACAAAGGTCCACCTAGTCAAAGCTATAATTTTTCCAGTAGTCATGTATGGATTTGAGAGTTGGACCATAGAGAAGGCTGAGCACCAAAGAATTGATGCTTTTGAATTGTGGTGAAGAAGACTGAGAGTCTGTTGAAATCCAAGATCAAATGGGTCAATCCTAAGGAAATCAGTCCTGAATATTCATTGGAGGGATTGATGCTGAAGCTGAAACTCCAATACTTCAGCCACCTGATGGGAAGAGCTGACTGATGGAAAAGACCCTGATGCTGGGAAAGATCGAAGGCAAAAGGTGAAGGGGGCAGCAGAAGGTGAGATTGCTAGACAGCATCACCAACTAGACAGACATGAATTTGAGCAAACTCTGGGAGATGAGTGAAGGACAGGGGAGCCTGGCATGTTATAGTCCACGGGGTTGCAAAGAGTCAGACACAACATAGTGACTGGACAATGACAACAAGAGATAATTTACTTTTTTCAGTTCATCTATATTGTTTATCGAGGACCACATCAACTATTACAATTTAGCTAACTAGTTCCAGCAGCTGCCACAAACAACTTGTGACCGCCCCTGACTGAGGCTTGTTTGTAGGAAAATAAATTCCAGTAACTGATTTTGCATTCATTGAATTGCATTATTTTCATTTTATATTTTACACTGAGCCTGATAGGTTCATTTGTTTCAAGTCATTTTTGTTAACAGTTTGATAACATTTATTATAAAATTCTTTTTAGTGTGTTCTGGAGATGAATTTCCCCTAAAGGAAATGTCTATCCTCAAAATGACTTAATATGTGCATTTTTTAATTGATTGGCTTATTAAAATCACATTTGATTGCACTAAATGGAGACAGACATATTTTATCTTTTAAAAATCAATTATTCTCCATTTTGACTGCCACTCTCCTTCTTAGGAGAAGAAGAAATATCTACATTATTTCAGCTGAGGCTCCTAGCCGGTCTTCTTTCCAGTCTTCGCAGTGTCTTGTTTTTTCCACAGGGTAGCCAGAGAGCTCTTTCTAACTGCAAATCTGATCACATTACTTTTCATCTATGAAAACAATATTAGTGATTTCCTCATTGCCCTGAGTATCACTTACAAAGCTTTTTTATGATCAATTTTCACTCTTGTTATTAAGTAACCACACTCTATTCTCCCATCCATTTAGTAAAAGAAGAAATAAAGTATAAATACTGGACGAGAAAAGAAAAAATGTTTATTACCTACATAGTAAATATCAAATACATCTAAAGGAAAATATTAAAATTAATGATATTAAAAATGATACAAATTATTTATAAAACACATGGAACGCACTGAATCAGAAACCTTTATATGTTGCTGTGTTTCTAACAGGACGAATACTTAGAATTCGGGAATCAAGCAGTCACTCCAACTCACATCTTAAATGACTCCCTAGAGAATTCTGTGCTTTCTGTCCTTGCAATTCTGGGCTCTTCACAGGTAGATGTCTTGGTCCCCAACAGTGTTTCACTCTTGCCAGGGGACACAGCAAGGGTCCTTCTAAACTATAAACTATGGCTGTGGTCTTTTGGACTGCATGCAACTAGCAAGTGAGTAAAGGAGTTGCCATTTTGGCAGGGGCAGTTGACCTGGATGAGCAGAAGGTAGGGCAGCTCTTGGGTTAAGGAGAAGGAACACGTGTGGAATTTAGATGATCTACTTGGACACTTCTGGGTACTCCCTTGCCCAGTTGTGACTGAATGAATGGTTTAGTGCAACAACTTAAACCTTTTTTGCTCCCAAATCTCGGTATCTGCTTACTGTAGGACCTAACCAACACGCTGATTATGTTGTTTAGGTCTGCTATATTCTTCTTAATTCTTTGTCCACTTTATCTAGGATCGTGAGATGTTTGTTAAAGTCTCCTTTATTAATGTATCTACTCATCCTTTTATATCCTGTAGTTTTGCTTTAGGAAAGTTGCTGTTCTACTACAAGATATCCTCAGCCTGCACAGTTCCCACATGCAAGATTTTCCAGTTACCATGTTTTAATTTATTAAAATTAGTCCTCAACAAAACGGTTCAAATTTCACTTATGATGGTATATAACTGAGTAATTTCATAAAGTGCAAATTACATGGCTATTCAATCCACAAATCATTAAATAACAGATGTGTGTCAATGATCAGTGACCAATTCTGTAACTTCTTTCAGAGTTTGCTGGTGATTGGACATTACAAATCTGTTGTTCAGCTCAGTGATGGAAGGCAAAGCATATAGTTGTGTTGTCTCCTTGTCTCCCAGTAATAAATCCATTTGAAATTTTAAGAAAATGGACAACCAAAACAGGGAATGGCCAACAAAGATAAAAATGCAGCAAAGAGACGAAAGTGATAATGCTGGAAGTGAAATTCGAGTCAAATCTAGATGTTTTATAAGTTATACTGGAGTTATAGAAGTAGTAGTTAACTATGGAATTTGAGAGACTACTGCTACTTGAGAGATTGTGTGTCAGAAGCTAGTGAAGGCAAACTTCAAAATATATATATTTTATGTGGTTATGTGGTTAATATATATATGTGTGGTTATGACGAATGTTCTGGAAGGAACACCAAAAATCTTCACACTAAAGGAACTCTTGGAAGTATTTCACGGCTTTGGAACACAACAGGGTAAAACTCTGGAAGCTGATCCAAACTTAGAAATGTGACAATTTGCCAATGCCTAGAAAAGATGCTCACTTTGTATCATCATAAGTTATACAAAGAGAAGGCAGGCATGCTTGTTATTTTCTTGTAAGTTTTAGAAAAAAACACTTTAATTTTCAATGTTTCTAATGTTATAAACTACATTGCACTACATAAATATTATTTTTACTATTTTCATTTCCCAATACTTTTACTATTGACAGTTAAGAGTTTGTTTTGACCAAAAAATTTTAAGGCCATAGAACAACTGTACCTTTCCCATTGATTACTAAGATTGCTTTCTATGGTTCCAGCTTACATGACCATATATGCAGTAATTCATTACTGTACAAAGTAAGGACTGCCTGTATTTGGTCCCAATTCTCCACATCCTCACCAACACATTATCTGTCTTTATCTTTAAAAGACAGCCATTCTTGTGGGTATGTAGCAATACTTCATTGTGATTTTGATTTGCGTTTCCCTAATGACTTGGTGATGGACAGGGAGGCCTGGCGTGCTGCGGTTCATTGGGTCACAAAGAGTTGGACATGACTGAGCGACTGAACTGAATGACTAATGCACCTTTTTTCATGAACTTATTGGCAATTTACATGTACATCTTCTTTGGGGAGAAAAATCTATTCAAATCTTTTGCCCATTTTAAAATTAGGTTCATCTCTTTCATGTTCATCTGACTCTGTTAGCTCATCCAATTTTTTAAAAAATAGGTGAGCTTTGTCTTAGTGACTCGGAGGTAGTCAGCGGCTTCAGAATGAAGCTGAACATCTCTTTCCCTGCCACTGGCTGCCAGAAACTCATTGAAATGGATGATGAATTAAAACTTCGTACCTCTTATGAGAAGCATGTTGCCACAGAAGTTGCTGCTCACACTCTGGGTGAAGAATGGAAGGGTTATACATGGGCCAAATCAGTGGTGGGAATGACAAACAGGGTTTCTCCATGAAGCAGGGTGTCTTGACCCATGGCTGAGTCCACCTGCTACTAAGTTAGGGACATTCCTATTATAGGCCAAGGAGGACTAGAGAAAGAAAGCACAAATCTGTATGAAGTTGCATTGTGGAAGCCAATCTGAGTGTTCTCAATCTGGTCATCGTGAAAAAAGGGACAAGGATATTCCTGGACTCACTGATGTTACTGTGCCTCACTGCCTGGGGCCAAAGAAGCTAGTGGAATCTGCAAACTTTTCAGTCTCTCCAAAGAAGATGATGTCTGTCAGTATGTGTTGAGAAAGCCCCTAAACAAAGAAGGTAAAATTATTTACTGATAAAGAGTATATGGTCAAAAAGTTTGGAGACAATTACACAAAATGCCTATGTGTTTTAAAGAGTTTGTCGGGGCTGACAAATATAACTTTTAGCTAGAGCTCCATTCTAGGTATAGTTTTTTATACTTCAAACCCAAATCCCCAAACATGAGAAGTCCCTTTCTTTCTTTTTAAATATACACATATAAGATATTTTATTTCAAAAAGCACAGAACATTATACAAGTTTTAAATTTACATTTTGCAATAAAAGATATCAATATATGCATTATTTGTATAACTTCATCATGGATGGAATTTGAATCAGTGGTATAAACAAGTTGCAGTCACTAAATATAGATGATCATCACAGTGAACCAAAATTCATAGTTGTTACGAAATGACAAATGACCACTAAAGGGTGACCTCACAGCCCATACACCAACATAATAAATTAATTATACAGATATATGTTCTTCTTCACTGCATCATTAAAATTCCTGCCAGCCCCTCACCAAACATTAGAAAAACACAGTCTTGGAGCCAATCTGTTGAACCAGTTCCTCCACATAATACACTATAGAAAATAAAGTGACTTTTTGCTCATTTTTAAAGTTCATAAGCTTTTAAATTGTTTACAATGATGAAGGCAGACAACGAGGATATTTGAACATAATTAGAAATCCCTTGGGCTGGGGGCAGCACTGAGAACATAAGTTCATCTACAGTGCAAAAATCTGAGTCAACCTCAGGAAATGGAACTCAACAGGAAATGGGTTCTTTGGCAGTAAAGATCTGACTGGCCACTGTAGGATAGTCCCTCTGGCAGCTTGAGAGCCTAACTCTAGGATTTATGAAGTGGATAGGAAAAGGCTAGAAATGAAAAAGCAATTTATCTTTGCTAAACTGGGGCCAACTGATTAGGGCAGAAGTGAGCATCTTCTGTTTCCCAAGCAAATGGCTCAAACCTTTCCAGACAATCCATCCAACAAATTATATAAGAAATAAAGGGAAATGTAATCATTTAATCATACTGGTAAATTTGACAAACTGAATACTGAAATTTCTAATCCTCACCCACCACTAGTTAATAAATTGTTCACTAGAGTTATATCTATTAATATTTCCTGATATTTTCTGAATGATAATTATTCAAGTAGAAAATCATGATTGTGATTCTGATACTTGTTCATACCAATCCCTTATTGAAAAATCCAGACTTTCTTATGCTACATAAAGATACCAAAAAACCTAACCCCAAATGTGTATCATCAATTTGCAAATACATTTTTACTTGCTTGCTTTTGCTGAGCAAAAAGAAGGTAGGAAAACATCTAAATACATATGACCATGGTCACCAAAGGCAAAATAAGATAGTCTTTGAATGCATCTTTCAAACTTCTAACTTTATCCCAGAGACAACAGAAGCTAAAATATAAGATCTCAATTTCTCTTCTGCCTTCTGTTTTATATTCCAAGTTCTTGATATAAAAAGTTAAAGCCAAGAAGTCTATGCACAGATTCAGGAGAGCTCTGTTATTTATAAACAAGATGGCTCAACCACAGCATGTTATATATAACAGGACACAGACCACTGATCACATGGCTTTTTTGGTTGGTTGTATGCATCATCTACCCAGAGTTTATGAAAAGTTTGCACACAGATAACAAATGAAGGATCTGTCTTACAAAGACATTAGAAGGTTACAGAACAGGCTTAAATCTGATTGTTCTAATTTATATCCAATGCTCCACTCATTGGGGGAATTTTTTTACCCTCTATAGATAGTTTAAACAGAACTGCAATAGGTTTTTGAATTAAATACAGTGGTGCCACAATCAAGAGATAAGTGAACTCATTTTAGAAACTTGCCTTTGTAAAATGAAAGTATAATTTCAAAACCCAACAAAGCTAATCCTCACCATCAGAGGTGAGGATTGCAGGCTTTGTCACATCAGGGATAAATAATGAATACACTATCCTAACTCTTCTTGAGGTCTACAGAAACTTGACCTCAAGGAAAGAAAGCATTTCCATACCAGCAGAAATTTGCCGTAGAAATGGAAACTCCATAGAGAAATTTAATTTTTGGCTGAAACAGTAAGTGTAACATGAGGGGCATTTCCTTAAGAGAGACATATTAATAAAAGGTTTACTTTTTAGAAAACTTTCTCAACTGAAGTATACCACATGGTTTCTGAATTCCTCTTTAGCTGCAAGGGAGACTATCACAGATCATTAAAATCTTGTCTGTGATCCATTAGCTAAACCAAATTTTGGGGGAAAAACCAAATTGTAGAAGAGTTAATATATAAGAATGCTCGCCAACTGCTTGATGTGACTTCACTTTTCAGATGGATGGAGTGAAATGGGACAGATGATGAAGGGAAATGAGTTTTCTGGAACTATTAGCAGAATCAGACACTTGGGGTGAAGAAGCAATTCTTTAGTGTTCTGGAACATAAACCAGATTAATCTACGTTGTTTTTTTTTTTTTCCCTTTTAAACATGTTTGCTAATTGAAAGAAATACTCCATTAAGGAATATTTTATTGACGTATGTGAATCTGGACATGGAGCAAAAGACCCTCTAACCCTTCCAGCTTTCAGCAAGGTCTCCATAATTTTGAATCAGTCTTCATTCCTGTCTTTATTCGTGATTGTTCCCAGGTGGAGGTGGAGCTCACAGTAACTGCCAGTTGAATCCAAATAACATCTGATTAGTTTCCTGGCTCCTGGCAATCTCTTCTATGATGCAGTGCTGTTGCCACACCAAATGGAGTTTCCGATACCGCTCACGAGATAAATGAAGGGGGTTGCCCCTCCTTTAGGAGAAAATAACAAAATATGTAAGTTTGAATCAAGTAATTGTAATATCTTTATTGTTTAAATTATACTGAACGTGTGAGATACTCTTGGAACTGGTGGAATCACCAGGACAAGGTTTTAAAAAGTATATTTTCCATTCAACACTGATCACTATGACCTGGATCAGTCACTTGGCTAATGAAGCAGACACCTACTCCTTGATTCAGAAAAATAGGTCAAGTATACCAGGTGACTAGTGGTAAAGAATCTGCCTGCAATGCAGGAGATTCAGGTTTGATCCCTGGGTCAGGAAGATCCCCTGGAATAGAAAATGGAAACTCAGTCCAATAGTCTTGCCTGGAGAATCCCATGGACAGAGGAGCCTGGCGGGCTACAGTCCATGGGGTCACAAAGAGTTGGATATGACTGAGCACGTATGCATTGTGCTGCTGCTGCTGCTGCTAAGTCGCTTCAGTCGTGTCTGACTCTGTGTGACCCCATAGACCGCAGCCCACCATGCTCCCCCGTCCCTGGGATTCTCCAGGCAAGAACACTGGAGTGGGTTGCCATTTCCTTCTCCAATGCATGACAGTGAAAAGTGAAAGGGAAGTTGCTCAGTCATGTCCAACTCTTAGCAACCCCATGGACTGCAGCCCACCAGGCTCCTCTATCCATGGGATTTTCCAATAAAGAGTACTGGAGTGGGGTGCCACTGCCTTCTCCAATGCATTGTGCTAGGAAAGACCAAATACATTTGGGTTTCCCTGGTGGTTTAGATGGTAAAGAATCTGCCTGCAATGCAGGAGACCTGGGTTCGGTCCCTGGGTTGGGGATATCCCCTGGAGAAAGGCATGGCTACCTGCTCCAGTATTCTTGCCTAGAAAATTCCAGGGACAGAGGAGCCTGGCGGGCTACAGTTCACTGGGTCACAAAGAATTGTACACTACTGAGTGACTAACACTTTCACTTTCACATACCATGGGCATTATGGGACCTCATTTAAGTCACCAGAAAGGTTTATAACTTGACGCAGTTCTATTCAATTTTGAGTTGCTAGCCTAAGTAGGTCTTTAATGGCTTTTTGGCCTCATCCAGTTTATTCAGTTTTGATTTCTGAACTTATAATGGTTGACATTAGGTGTGAGGTGTCACACTAAGCCCTCAAATTATATGCTGTTCCTCAGAAATATTTGGTTGTTATGTCTTTCTGACACAACAAACTTGCTGGTGATTAGCAAGTATTTAAATAAAAGTACTCCACACCAATTCTAAAGTCACACAGTTTGTAACACTGTATAACAACTAGTCCAAAATGACCGAAGTTTGGTTATTGCCAATGATGGAAAACTGTGAGATTCTCAGCCTTGAGGCACTCACATGTCTCATCTGGTTGAGTTCTTTCATATCACGTAACTAATTTAAAAATTCTGCTTCTTCACACCTTCCTGGAACAACTCAGACCTATCTGCAATCATAAACTACTTTCACCACCCAGCGTTTTTCTTCCTGAATCCAAAGACCTTCTCTATACAGGTTAAAAGCTGTTACAATAAAAACAACTTCCTGTATGAACAAAGCAATTCCAAACCTCATTTAATAAGCCAATTCATATTGAGTAATACACTTCAAGAGAACAAACTTTCAGTTAAACAAAGAGAGATAGTTTACGGTAAGGGGATCTAACCTTTATCTAGATGTACTTTTTTTTTCTCATACCCATGGGTGGTACTCCAGTTGTTAACATTAGTGAAGGATATAGAAAATTTCAGGATTCTAAGTATTTTTGCTAATGCTTGGGAGCAAAGGGGGCTGACATAGCTGACTAATAAAAAGTTTCAAGTATGGCAATGGAAACTATGAATATCCATTTTAAACCAAGCTCCCTCACTGGACACCACAGATTTTTTTTCTTTTATTTATCAACTTAAACCTTTTAAGTAATTCTAAAGAAAGGCTGATTAAAAATAGTAGAGGTTTCAAATTTTAGGATGACTTGGGTCTAAATATTTTGGAGAAGTTATTACCCCCAATTTGTTTTCTGTGTTTTTTTTTGAGGCCTCCATGTGGCATACAGGATCTTAGTTCCCCGAGCAGGGATCAAACCTGTGTCCCCTGTAGTGGAAGTGGGGAGTCTTAGCCACTGGACCACCAGGGAAGACCCTACCCTCAAATTTTGGAGAAGCACAAAGTTGTTGAAAATTATTTGTTACATTTAGGATAGCATCATATTTAACATTTTCAACTTATAGCTATTTAAAATATCTCTCAATACGTAACACTAGCTTTTGTGTTTAAAGACCTGCTACCATCCACGTACAATAATTTGAGTAAAATTTAAAAAAACTTACTTCAGGCCAGGATCTGTTTCTCCATATTCATCTAAATAAGGGGCTGGATAGGCACAGCCTCTGGCTTTACCTTCAACCAGGACCACTCTACACTCTCTGATTCTGAAGGACGAAACAAACGACAGGAATATTAGGAAGTGCATGTATGCAAATGACAGGCACTGCATCAAGCTAATCTAGAAATGGCCATGGGTGTCTTGTTAGGAATTCAGTATAAAGATAATATAAACATAGACAAGTAGACTAAACTGTGTTTTGTCTAAATAAAAGAAAATGAACATTGCTATTTTTGTTGACACTATGGGAAAGGATCCATGGATTTAGGGAAATGGGGTCAGCCAGTAGTACTGGCTAAATATACTGAAGAGAGGAAGGAGGCTGTCCTGTTTGAACCATAGGTACCCTGGAAAATAGTGGCTAGGGTTGTTTCTGCCCTCTTTCCTGACCTATGACCTGGAGGTGGGGGAGGGAACTTAACCAAAGAACAGAACCACATCTCCTAGTCTGATAACCCTGGGCCAGAAAGAAGGTCATTTATGGACGTGTCATGCCTTTTCTGGTTAGAGCCAGCCTCTAAGAGTACACATTATAAAAAACCACTGCAATCTTGAAGATACCTGGGACTCTTAGAGCAGAGAAATGGAAAAATAAAAAATAATGTTTGTGTAGGGGTAAGTTCTCTACAGAGAAATGATTAAAATAAACGGTTGGAATAGGTAGTAGGTGACTTGCTGTAGATTCCCTAAAAGAAAATAGATGTTTGAACTTGGCTTCCATGCCCTTATTCCCCTTGTTCCAACAGATGCTGAGAAGCAGTGATTACATATTCCCCAGTGTGCGAGATGTTTGGGTTTATGTAAACAGAAACTATATTACATGGAGAGAATGGAGAGAAAAAGCACACGCCATCGACTTTGAATTCTCTCTCTCTCAGGAACTTGCACTCTTCTTTCATAGATATGAGAGATTACTCGTCTGTTCTCAGTCATTTGCTAACATACCAGGGGAAACAATGGTTGACTGACAGAGGAAAGTGAAGAAAATTAAAACGTTCAAAGAACAATATAAAGTAACAATTACATGTCCTTTGAAAATGTAAGTTTTAAGACTCTGAACTCTTTCATTCTACCTGAGTTTTACACTATAGCAGAATAATCAATATAAAGTTTCATATTTAAGGTTTTCCACAAATAATAAAAATGTGAATAGATTCCTATTTTTTAACTACTAATTTTTAAAACTATTTCAACTGCATGTGAATAACAAGTCTATGCTCAAACTTCTGACAGATCATATCCTATCAACATACTGTCCTGCCATAATGGCCTCTAGACTTGACTCAAATTCCCTAAGTTAATTATGAAGCATCCTACTTACTTTAGGAAAATGCAGACTCCAGCACCACAGTGAAGTGCATGAAAAATGCAAGCTCCCACCTCTTCCCCATTCACCATTTCTTGGCAGCAAATGTTCTGAGAACATAGTATGGCTCCGCAGAAAAGACAGAGGACAGGGTGCTTTCGCTCGTCATCTGCAGACCGTGGGCACCTCAAAAGGGAAGAAACCATTTAATATGATGGAGAAACAATAAAAGCAAGATAATCAGTTAGCAATGAATATATAATATTTAGCAGTGTTTCAGATGTATTAGTGTTTTCAGCACTTGCAGCTTTGCAGTGAAGCAAGCTCTAAAAGACAAGGAAACATTTAATTAGATGATTCTTCTTTTAATATTTCTCCTTAAGACAACAAAAAGTCTTCTGATTAATCCATAGTAAGAAACTTTATTTTTGAATATGCAGGGTTCTGGTGATTTCCCATAGAGTCTGGCAATTAAATATGCCTTGAGATTGAGATGCATTTAGAGAATTGAGTCTTCATTTGACATGACTGATTTATAGCCAATTTCCCCCTGCTGGATTGGTTCAGTCAAGTTTGTGTCCATAATGCTGGTGCAATATGACTTTGAAGGTATATAACTGTGGCAGTTGTTTTAACCACAATTTTTAGTAAGGGTTTGAACACATTTCCCCCACTTTTTTGGAGTATTAAGATCTTTAGGCTTGAAAAGGGGAGACTGTAGTCTTTGAGTTGAGGCACCTTCCGACCCAGAAACACAGTCAAGTCTTCCGAAGGAAAAAGTAACAAAGTTGACTTGCTTGAACTAAGTAAGTAGTACTATGAGATTTGGCCATTTAACACAGTGGTATGCCAGATCTTTGCTATAAATGACCCCTAAGGGGTGTATCACTCTATATTAAAGTGATAATTGCTATCTCTGAAAGGGAGCGTTTTATATTCTTATCTGCTATATAATGGATATAAAGCAAACATCAATTTGCACAGCAAAAAATAAATGCAACCCCAGGAGAGATCTAGTGATGCCCACAGTTGGGTTAGAATAAAGAGCACCAACACAAATTTTCATTAGGGTATTTACAATTTATTCTCTGAAGTCCAGTGTCTTAGGCAAGATAAGAAAACCACCATTGTCTATACAGGAGCAGAGGGACTCTGTGCACAGGTATTCCATTCCTGTCTCCTACAGATGTGGGGATTAGTTTCACTTCCAGGATGTTGCTCTTTTTGGATAAAGCCAGCATTTTCTTTCACATTTAGCACAGAATGGCTGAACTCCATCCTAGAGAGTAAAATGGGGATGATGCCTAAGACATAGTCACTGAGCGGCCACACTTCTACCTAGAAATGATTCAGTTTTAATGAAAACTGGCAGTAAAAATAAAACTGGAAGACAGCATAATATTTATTTTCATTTTTACTTGAAACCAATAATATCTAATATCACCCAAGAGAATCTTCACTTGGATTAATGATTAACATTCTTCTCAGATCTTCCTAAGAGCCAACTGCCTGACACTCTTGAATGAAGCCAACATCTATTCACTGGACCTCTGTGGTACCAATGCAGCCCTAAGATTAGGACAATCACTGAATTTGGATCTGGGTGCAATCTTTGAAATCATCCAGCTAATTTTTCAAGGGCTGAGAGGTAAGTGATACAACCACTTCTTTAGTTGGCTGACCTTAGTCTGCATGAGACAAGCAGCAAGGAAGCTGATATTGAAGTAAATTCTAACTGGGAATAGAGGCTGAGCAATGGGCTGCCCAAGCTCCTTCTGGGCCAGTTATATCCCCTGGCTTTGTGACTCAAAGCAATAGTATAACTAAGTAAGACAATTTCGTTAGTCATCCTGTAGGGCTGTGATTCTCAGAGCAGGCCAAAGAAGGGCTCTTCAAGCCCTTAAGATGACCCTAAAATGCAATCTCTCCCTTTGGTTCCTTCAAGTGACAGCAAGTTATTTAACATATAACTAAAGACTACTAATAAGTCACCTTACAGATAGAGGCAGTTACCTGGAATTACTAATTGGTATCCTTAAATTTGAGAATTATTTATGTTTAGTGAGAGACCTAATTAAGTTTACAAAGAAGTTTAGTTGTTGCACAATGCTTGGGAATATTATAAAACACCCAACTGAGCTTTGGAATTTCTGCAATTTGGGGAAAGGACGCTTTGTTAATGGTACATTATCAACTGAGTCTTGAACAGGCTTTGATTTTCAGGCTACTGAGATTCTTGCCTTTTAATTATAAGTTACTACTAGTTTCATGTCTGATTTGCTATGGGTGTTGTGTGTAATGCCACTGGAGCATCAAGGATACATAACGGCATCAATAGTAACTTTGGCTCATTATTTTCAAGATGATGCATTATGATTCCAATATGAAATATTCAGACACCAATGGCTAAAGTAGATATGAATTTGATTTCTCCATTCAGTGACATTTCACTGGTGGTGTGCTGTTCTTTGGAGAAGGCAATGGCACCCCACTCCAGGACTCTTGCCTGGAAAATCACATGGACAGAGGAGCCTGGTGGGCTGCAGTCCATGGAATCACTAAGAGTTGGACACAACTGAGTGACTTCACTTTCACTTTTCACTTTCATGCATTGGAGAAGGAAATGGCAACCCACTCCCGTGTTCTTGCCTGGAGAATCCCAGGGACAGGGGAGCCTGGTGGGCTGCTGTCTATGGGGTCACACAGAGTCGGACACGACTGAAGCAACTTAGCAGCAGCAGCTGTTCTTCATCTTATGCTAGTCAAATAACTTGCATCATATTAAAGATGGTAATTGCAAAATGAAAATTACTGTTACCTTTATAGAACATAATTTTATTATATAGAAATACGGGTTTAAGCTCATGATTTTCTCTTATAGAAGTAACAGGTAATTCACATATGGTATTAGCAATGACTATAATGTAACTTGTTTATACTGCTTCTCACTAGTCTTTATCAGACAGTATTTTTTTGATTTGGAAGTGATCAGTGAAAGGGAAGAAGATAAAAGGAAGTTTGAGAAACACTGCTTTAGAATAGTGTTTAATCTGATTGAGGTAGGAGGAACATGGTGCCAAGAAAGGAGTGTACTCCTCTTCCCAGTACCCAGACTTAAATCTGAATCACAGTGTTATCTGTTTTACTGTTATAATTACTGTTATATAATACTGGGCTTCCATGTAAGATTGTGTTTGGAAAAAAAAAAAAAGAGTTCTTCAGTGTTATTTCAGTGGATGAATATGGTCACCACAGTGTAATGCATGGAAAACAGTGTCTAAAAACACACGTATAAAAGATATTTCCAAGAGGGTTATTGCTTGTGAAGCTGAGAACAGTGTGGTTCCTCTACCAGAACAACTACTAATCTGCTAAGAACTGTCTGAAGCAATTATTTTGAGAACTGAGTCTGGACAAACATTTGCAGTGTCCAAAGGAATGCCTGACAGAAAAGAGGCTGGTAACTTTCAGTGAATTTTGGCATTTTATATAGAGATTACCATTCTTATCCTCAAGCTCCACAGCAGGTAGCTATGGGGGTGGCTGCCCGCAATCATGGTGCAGTGTGTTGCTGTTGCTGCCAAGGTGGACAAGAAGAACCTTGTCCTCAAAAAATTAGGGTTGTAAGCTTAATTTTCCCTGGCAGTTCACTGAGGGGCTGGCACAGGGACTGGCCATTGTTTCAACTCCCATGGGCTGAAGCAGATTTCTTGGTGATGATGATAGTAGAGAGGATTGAAAGAGGCAAAACAGTCTATATTTTTCATTCTCTTTTTTTTTTTCTTATTGGATCCAGGCATTTAAGGAAATCTCTGTCAGTCACTAGCTGACCACAGAGATAATGGAACAGAGATTCCACTTCCAGAACACACAACAATGAGTAGAGTCTTTGCAAAAAAGGCTTGGAAAAGACTAAAACAAACATAACTATAGCCTTTACCAAGCAACAATGGCAGTTCCTAGGATGGGGGGGTCTCTAATTTCCAGAATTATTACATCACAATACTCAAAATGTCCCATTCTCAACAAAACTTACAAAGAAATGGAAAAGTATGGCCCACTCATAGGAAAAAAAAGAGATTGACAGAAATTATCCCTAAGGAAGCCCAACACACTAAAAACAAAGACTTTAACTCTCCTAAATATGCTCTTTGAAAGAAACCATTGATTAAAAAAAAGAAAAAAAACTAAGGAAATTAGGAAAATATATGAAAGAGTAGGGAATATCAGTAAAAGAAATTATAAAAAGGAAACAAATGGAAAAGTACAATAGCAGAAATTAAAAGCTTACAAAGGTGTTGACTAGCATATAGAAGCATGCAGAAGAATTAGTAAATTTTCAGTTCAGTTAGGTCACTCAGTCATGTCAAACTCTTTGCGACCCCATGAAGTGCAACATGCCAGGCCTCCCTGTCCATCGCCAACTCGCGGAATTTACTCAAACTCATGTCCACTGAGTCAGTGATGCATCCAACCATCTCATCCTCTGTTGTCCCCTTCTCCTCCCACCTTCAATCTTTCCCAGCATCAGGGTCTTTTCTAATGAGTCAGTTCTCTGCATCAGGTGGCCAAAGTACTGGAGTTTCAGCTTCAACATCAGTCCTTCAAATGAATATTCAGAACTGATTTCCTTTAGGATGGACTGGTTGGATCTCCTTGCAGTCCAAGGGATTCTCAAGAGTCTTCTCCAATACCACAGTACAAAAGCATCAATTCTTCAGTGCTCAGCTTTCTTTATAGTCCAACTCTCACATCCATACATGACCACTGAAAAAACCATAGCTTCGACTAGATGGACCTTTGTTGGCAAAGTAACATCTTTGCTTTTCAATATGCTGCCTAGGTTGGTCATAACTTTTCTTCCAAGGAGTAAGCGTGTTTTAATTTCACGGCTGCAGTCACCACCTGCAGTTTTTGAAGCCCCCCAAAATAAAGTCTGTTATAGTTTCCATTGTTTCCCCATCTATTTGCCATGAAGTGATAGGACCAGATGCCATGATCTTAGATTTCTGAATGTTGAGTTTTAAGCCAACTTTTTCTCTCTCCTCTTTCACTTTCATCAAGAGGCTCTTTACTTCTTCTTCACTTTCTGCCATAAGGATGGTGTCATCTGCATATCTGAGGTTATTGGTATTTCTCCTGGCAATCTTGATTCCAGCTTATGCTTCATCCAGTCCAGCATTTTGCATGATGTACTCTGCATATAAGTTAAATAAGCAGGGTGACAATATACAGCTTTGATAAAGTCCTTTTCCCATTTAGTACCAGTCTATTGTTCCATGTCCAGTTCTAAGTGTTGCTTCCTGACCTGCATACAGGTTTCTCAACAGGCAGGTCAGGTGGTCTGGTATTCCCATCTCTTGAAGAATTTTCCACAGTTTATTGTGATCCACACAAAGGCTTTGGTATAGTCAATAAAGCAGAAATACATGTTTTTCTGGAACTCTCTTCCTTTTTCCATGATCCAGCGGATGTTGGCTATTTGATCTCTGGTTCCTCTGCCTTTTCTAAAACCAGCTTGAACATCTGGAAGTTCATGGTTCACGTATTGCTGAAGCCTGGCTTGGAGAATTTTGAGCATTACTTTACTAGCGTGTGAGATGAGTGCAATTGTGTGGCAGTTTGAGCATTCTTTGGCATTGCCTTTTTTTGGGATTGGAATGAAAACTGACCTTTTCCAGTCCTGTGGCCACTGCTGAGTTTTCCAAATTTGCTGGCATATTGAGTGTAGCACTTTCACAGCCTCACCTTTTAGGATTTGAAATAGCTCAACTGGAATTTCATCACCTCCACTAGCTTTGTTTGTAGTGATGCTTTCTAAGGCCCACTTGACTTCCCATTCCAGGATGTCTGGCTGTAGGTTGGTAATCACACCATCGTGATTATGTGGGTCGTGAATATCTTTTTTGTACAGTTCTTCTGTGTATTCTTGCCACCTCTTCTTAATATCTTCTGCTTCTGTTAGGTCCATACCATTTCTGGCCTTTATTGTGCCCATCTTTGCATGAAATGTTCCCTTTGTATCTCTGATTTTCTTGAAGATATCTCTTGTCTTTCCCATTCTATTGTTTTCCTCTATTTCTTTGCATTGATCGCTGAGGAAGGCTTTCTTATCTCTCCTTGCTTTTCTTTGGAACTCTGCATTCAAATGGGAAGGTATTTCCTTTTCTCCTTTGCCTTTCGCTTCTCTTCTTTTCACAGCTATTTGTAAGGCCTCCTCAGACAACCATTTTGCCTTTTTGCATTTCTGTTGCTTGGGGATGGTCTTGATCCCTGCCTGTTGTACATGTCATGAACCTCCATGCATAGTTCTAATAATACTAATAATGGCTAACAACTTCCCAAATTTGTTGAAATATATGAGTCTGCACATCCAAAAATCAAACTGAATTACAAGCAGGATAATTTCAGAGATCCACACTTAGGCACATTATAACCAAACTGTTAAAAGTCAGGACAAAGAGAGAAGTTTGAAAGCAGCCAAAGAGAAGCAACTTATCCCATACAAGAGATCCTCAATAAAATCAACTGCTGGTTTCTCATCAGAAACCATGGAGGCTAGAAAATAGTATGATGATACATTTAATGTGCTCAAACTAAAAAACTATCAATCAAGAATCTGATATCTGGCAAAACAATCTTTTAAAAATAAGGAAGAGAGGCGGTCCTAAGATGGCGGAGGAATAGGACGGGGAGACCACTTTCTCCCCCACAAATTCATCAAAAGAACATTTGAACGATGAGTCAATTCCACAAAACAACTTCTGAATGCTGGCAGAGGACATCAGGTACCCAGAAAAGCAGCCCATTGTCCTCAAAAGGAGGTAGGAAAAAATATAAAAGATAAAAAGAAAGACAAAAGAGGCAGGGATGGAGATCCATCTGGGAAAGGCAGTCTTAAAAAAGAGAGAAGTTTCCAAACACCAGGAAACACTCTCACTGGCGAGTCTGTGGCGAGCCTTGGGACCACAGAGGGCAACATAACTGGGAGGAAAAATAAATAAATAATTAAAATCCACAGATTACGTGCCCAGTGGTAACTCCCAGCAGAGAAGCAGCGCAGATGCCTTCATCCGCCACTAGCAAGCCGGGGCTGCATTGCTTAGAGTAAGGACCGGGCATGAATGCCCTGAGGGCAATCTGAGGGAACTAACTTGAGATAGCAAACCAGAGTTTGCTATCCCATGAAAAGCCCTAACCTAAGACACCACCAGGCCTGCTCACAGAACAAAGGACTGAGCAGAGCTAGCTGGCTGTGGACCGGCTCACCCCCCAACCAGAGACAGGTAGGCGAGGGCAGCCAGAGCTCGAAGAGGGCAATCGTGGCCCCAGAGAGGCATCGTCTACCAAACTGCAAGCAGGCTTTGTTGCTAACCAAGACTTCTTGGGATTCTGGATGGTAAACATCCACTGGGAGGGTTGCAGCCAGAGATCAGCTCCCCAGAAGAGACACACGGCACACCTGAGAAGATGTGCTGGTTGTACACCCAGAAAATGGAGCGGCAGGGACGGGGAAGGTGATAAGTCACAGGGACTGCGCATACTGAACACCTGGTCACCTGAGCTGCTCGGACCTGGGAAGGGCACAAAACGCAGGCCCAACTGATTCTGCGCCTTTGTGGAGTACCTGAGTACCTGAACCTGAGTGGCTTAGACCTGGGAGTGCATACAACCCAGGGCTGGCCTCAGACAGTTCCTGGCAGAGCAACCTAGAGCCTAAGCAGTGTAGACAGGGAAAGCACACACACCGTGAGCGCGGGCAAACCCAGTGTGGCCGGGACACTGCGAGCACATGCCAGTGTTATTTGTTTTCAGTGCTCCTCACTCCCCAAGCACAAGTGAGCCTAAAAAAGTGTCCACCACTGCCCCCTTGTGTCAGGGAGGAAATTAGACACTGAGGAGACCAGCAAACAGAAGAAGCTAAAACAGAGGGAACCTCCTTGGAAGTGACAGGTACAATCGATTAAAACCCTGTAGTTAGCACCAACTACACAGGAAGGGGCCTATAGATCTTGAGAAGTATAAGCCGGATCAAGGAACTATTTGAAAATGAACTGACCCCACACTGTCCACAACACCACCAGAGAAAGTCCTAGATATATTTTTACCATTATCGTTCTTTAAATTAAAAAGAAAAAAAAAAACCTTAAAAAAAATTTAAGTCCTCTATTACTCCTTTAATTTTCATTTTTATAACCTACTTTTACTTTGCAAAAAAAAAGACTCTATTTTTTAAAGCAAACTACATATATATATATATATTATAATTTTTGTGACTTTGTTTTTTTCTTTAATATTGTATTTTTGAGACTCCAACCTCTACTCTAGATTTTTAATCTTTGCTTTTTGGTATTTGTTATCAATTTTGTACCTTTAAGAACCCAATCTTCAGTACCCATTTTTACTTGGGAGCAAGATTACTGGCTTGACTGCTCTCTCCTCCTTTGGACTTTCCTTTTTCTCCACCAGGTTGCCTCTATCTCCTCCCTCCCCCTTCTCTTCTCTACTCAACTCTGTGAATCTCTTTGTGTGTTTCGGAAGGTGGAGAACACTTATCGAACTGATTACTGGCTGGATCTGTCTTTCTCTTTTGGATTCCCCCCTTCCTTCCCCTGGCCACCCCTGTCTCCTTCCTCCCTCTTCTCCGTATAACTCCATGAACATCTCTGAGCGGTCCAGACTCTGGAGAGCACATAAGGAAGTGATTACTGGCTAACTTGCTCTCTCCTCTTTGATTCCCCCTCTTCTCCTCCCGGTCACCTCTATCTCCCTCCTCCCTCTTCTCTTCTCCATGTAACTCTGTGAACCTCTCTGGGTGTCCCTCACTGTGGAGAAACTTTTCATCTTTAACCTAGATGTTTTATCATTGGTGCTATATAGATGGAGAAGTCTTGAGGCTACTGTAAGAATAAGACTAAAAACCAGAGGCAGGGGGCTTAAGTCCAAATCCTGAGAACACCAGAGAATTCCTGACTCCAGGGAACATTAATTGACAGGAGCTCATCAAACGCCTCCATACCTATATTGAAACCAAGCACCACCCAAGGGCCAAGTTCCACAGCAAGATATACCACGCAAATTCTCCAGCAACACAGGAATGTAGCCCTGAGCTTCAATATACAGGCTGCCCAAAGTCACACCAAACCCACTGACGTCTCATAACTCATTACTGGACACTTCATTGCACTCCAGAGGGAAGAAATCCAGCTCCACCCACCAGAACACTGACACAAGCTTCCCTAACCAGGAAACCTTGACAAGCCACCCGTCCAACCCCACCCACAGCGAGGAAACTCCACAATAAAAAGAACTCTACAAACTGCCAGAATACAGAAAGGCCACCCTAAACACAGCAATATAAACAAGATGAAGAGGCAGAGAAATACCCAGCAGGTAAAGGAACAGGATAAATGCCCACCAAACCAAACAAAAGAGAAAGAGATAGGGAATCTACCTGATAAAGAATTCCAAATAATGATAGTTAAAATGATCTAAAATCTTGAAAACAAAATGGAGTTACAGATAAATAGCCTGGAGACAAGGATTGAAAAGATGCAAGAAAGGTTTAACAAGGACCTAGAAGAAATAAAAAAGAGTCAATATATAATGAATAATGCAATAAATGAGATAAAAAACACTCTGGAGGGAACCAACAGTAGAATAACAGAGGCAGAAGATAGGATAATTAAGGTAGAAAATAGAATGGCAGAAATAAACGAAGCAGAGAGGAAAAAAGAAAAACGAATTAAAAGAAATGAGGACAATCTCAGAGACCCCTGGGGCAATGTTAAACACCCCAACATTCGAATCACAGGAGTCCCAGAAGAAGAAGACAAAAAGAAAGACCATTAGAAAATACTTGAGGAGATAATAGTTGAAAAGTTCCCTAAAATGGGGAAGGAAATAATCACCCAAGTCCAAGAAACCCAGAGTCCCAAGGTGAGACAGGATAAACCCAAGGTGAAACACTCCAAGACACATATTAATCAAATTAACAAAGATCAAACACAAAGAACAAATATTAAAAGCAGCAAGGGAAAAACAACAAATAACACACAAGGGGATTCCCACAAGGATAACAGCTGATCTTTCAATAGAAACTCTAGGCCAGGAGGGAATGTTAGGACATACTTAAAGTGATGAAAGAAAATAACCTACAGCCCAGATTACTGTACCCAGCAAGGATCTCATTCAAATATGAAGGAGAAATTAAAAGCTTTACAAACAAGCAAAAGCTGAGAGAATTCAGCACCACCAAACCAGCTCTCCAACAAATGCTAAAGGATCTTCTCTAGACAAGAGACACAAAAATGTTGTATAAACTCGAACCCAAAACAATAAAGTAAATGGCAACAGGATCATACTTATCAATAATTACCTTAAATGTAAATGGGTTGAATGCGCCAACCAAAAGACAAAGACTGGCTGAATGGATACAAAAACAAGGCCCCTATATATGTTGTCTACAAGAGACCCACCTCCAAACAAGGGACACATACAGACCGAAAGTGAAGGGCTGGAAAAAGATATTCCATGCAAAGAGAGACCAAAAGAAAGCAGGAGTAGCAATACTCATATCAGATAAAATAGACTTTAAAACAAAGACTGTGAAAAGAGACAAAGAAGGACACTACATAATGATCAAAGGATCAATCCAAGAAGATATAACAGTTATAAATATATATGCGCCAACATAGGAGCACCGCAATATGTAAGACAAATGCTAACAAGTATGAAAGGGGAAATTAACAATAACACAATAATAGTGGGAGACTTTAATACCCCACTCACACCTATGGATAGATCAACTAAACAGAAAATTAACAAGGAACACAAACTTTAAATGATACAATAGACTGCTGCTGCTGCTGCTAAGTAGCTTCAGTCGTGTCTGACTGTGTGACCCCATAGACGGCAGCCCACCAGGCTCCCCTGTCCCTGGGATTCTCCAGGCAAGAACACTGGAGTGGGTTGCCATTTCCTTCTCCAATGCATAAAAGTGAAAAGTGAAAGTGAAGTCTCTCAGTCATGTCCGACCGTCAGAGACCCCATGGACTGCAGCCTTCCAGGCTCCTCCGTCCACGGGGTTTTCCAGGCAAGAGTACTGGAGTGGGGTGCGATACAAAAGACTATTTAGACCTAATTGATATCTATAGGACATTTCACCCCAAAACAATGAATGTCACCTTTTTCTCAAGTACACATGGAACCTTCTCCAGGACAGATCACATCCTGGGACATAAATCTAGCCTTGGTAAAATCAAAAAGATTGAAGTAATTCCAAGCATCTTCTCTGACCACAAGGCAGTAAGATTAGATCTCAATTACAGGAGAAAAACTATTAAAAATTCCAACATATGGAGGCTGAACAACACGCTGCTGAATAACCAACAAATCACAGAAGAAATCAAAATATGCATAGAAACAAATGAAAATGAAAACACAACAACCCAAAACCTGTAGGACACTGTAACAGCAGTGCTAAGGGGAAGGTTCATAGCAATACAGGCATACTTCAAGAAACAAGAAAAAAGTCAAATAAATAACCTAACCCTACACCTAAAGCAACTAGAAAAGGAAGAAATGAAGAACCCCAGGGTTAGTAGAAGGAAAGAAATCTTAAAAATTAGGGCAGAAATAAATGCAAAAGAAACAAAAGAGACCATAGCAAAAATCGACAAAGCCAAAAGCTGGTTCTTTGAGAGGATAAATAAAATTGACAAACCATTAGCCAGACTCATCAAGAAACAAAGGGAGAAAAATCAAGTCAATAAAATTAGAAATGAAAATGGAGAGATCACAACAGACAACACAGAAATACAAAGGATCATAAGGGACTACTATCAGCAATTATATGCCAATAAAATGGACAACTTGGAAGAAATGGACAAATTCTTAGAAAAGTACAACTTTCCAAAACTGAACCAGGAAGAAATGGAAAATCTTAACAGACTCATCACAAGCATAGAAATTGAAACTGTAATCAGACATCTTCCAGCAAACAAAAGCCCAGGACCAGATGGCCTCACAGCTGAATTCTACCAAAAATTTAGAGAAGAGCTAACACCTATCCTACTCAAACTCTTCCAGAAAACTGCAGAGGAAGGTAAACTTCCAAACTCATTCTATGAGGCCACCATCACCCAAATACCAAAACCTGACAAAGATGCCACAAAAAAAAAGAAAACTACAGGCCAATATCACTAATGAACACAGATGCAAAAATCCTTAACAAAATTCTAGCAAACAGAATCCAACAACACATTAAAAAGATCATACATCATGACCAAGTGGGCTTTATCCCAGGGATGCAAGGATTCTTCAATATCCACAAATCAATCAATGTAATATACCACATTAACAAACTGAAAAATAAAAGCCATATGATTATCTCAATAGACACAGAGAAAGCCTCTGACAAAATTAAACACCCATTTATGATAAAAACCCTCCAGAAAGCAGGAATAGCAGGAACATACCTCAACATAATAAAAGCTATATATGACAAACCCACAACAAACATTATCCTCAGTGGTGAAAAATTGAAAGCATTTCCCCTAAAGTCAGGAAAAAGACAGGGTGCCCACTCTCACCACTACTATTCAACATAGTTTTGGAAGTTCTGGCCACAGCAATCAACGCAGAAAAAGAAAAGGAATCCAAATTGGAAAAGAAATAAAACTCTCACTGTTTGCAGATGACATGATGCTCTACATAGAAAACCCTAAAGACTCCACCAGAATATTACTAGAGCTAATCAATGAACATAGTAAAGTTGCAGGATATAAAATCAACACACAGAAATCCCTTGCATTCCTATACACTAATAATGAGAAAATAGAAAGAGAAATTAAGGAAACAATTCCATCCCCAATGCAACAAAAAGAATAAAATACTTAGGAATATATCTACTTAAAGAAACAAATGACCTATATATAGAAAACTATAAAACACTGGTGAAAGAAATCAAAGAGGACACTAATAGATGGAGAAATATACAGTGTTTGTGGATCAGAAGAATCAATATAGTGAAAATGAGTATACTACCCAAAGCAATCTATAGATTCAATGCAATCCCTATCAAGCTACCAACAGTGTTTTTCACAGAACTAGAAGAAATAATTTCACAATTTGTATGGAAACACAAAAAACCCCGAATAGCCAAAGCAATCTTAAGAAAGAAGAATGGTGCTGGAGGAATCAACCTGCCTGACTCAGGCTCTACTACAAAGCCCCAGTCATTAAGACAGTATGGTACTGGCACAAAGACAGAAATATAGATCAAGGAACAAAATAGAAAGCCCAGAGATAAATCCATGCACCTGTGGACACTTTATCTTTGACAAAGGAGGCAAGAATATACAATGGATTAAAGACAATCTCTAACAAGTGGTGCTGGGAAAACTGGTCAACCACTTGTAAAAGAATGAAACTAGAACACTTTCTAACACCGTACACAAAAATAAACTCAAAATGGATTAAAGATCTAAACGTAAGACCAGAAACTATAAAACTGCTAGGGGAGAACATAGGCAAAACACTCTCTGACATAAATCACAGCAGGATCCTCTATGACCCACCTCCCAGAATACTGGAAATAAAAGCAAAAATAAACAAATGGGACCTAATTAAAATTCAAAGCTCCTGCACAACAAAGGAAACTAAAGCAAGGTGAAAAGACAGCCTTCAGAATGGGAGAAAATAATAGCAAATGAAGCAACTGACAAATAATTAATCTCAAAAATATACAAGCAATTCCTGCAGCTCAATTCCAGAAAAAAACGACCCAATCAAAAAATGGGCCAAACAACTAAAAAGACATTTCTCCAAAGAAGACATACAGATGGCTAACAAACACATGAAAAGATGCTCAACATCACTCATTATCAGAGAAATGCAAATCAAAACCACAATGAGGTACCACTTCATGCCAGTCAGAATGGCTGCTATCCAAAAGTCTACAAGCAATAAATGCTAGAGAGGGTGTGGAGGAAAGGAAACCTTCTTACACTGTTGGTAGGAATGCAAACTAGTACAGCCACTATGGAGAACAGGGTGGAGATTCCTTAAAAAACTGGAAATACAACTGCCATATGACCCAGCAATCCCATTGCTGGGCATATACACTGAGGAAACCAGAATTGAAAGAGACACACGTACACCAAAGTTCATCGCTGCACTGTTTATAACAGCCAGGACATGGAAACAACCTAGATGTCCACTGGCAGATGAATGGATAAGAAAGGTGTGGTAGACATACACATTGGAGTATTCAGTTCAGTCACTCAGTCATGTCCGACTCTTTGCGACCCCATGAATCGCAGCACGCCAGGCCTCCCTGTCTATCACCAACTCCCGGAGTTCACTCAGACTCACATCCATCGAGTCAGTGATGCCATCCAGCTATCTTATCCTCTGTCATCCCCTTCTCCTCCTGCCCCTAATCCCTCCCAGCATCAGGGTCTTTTCCAATGAGGCAACTCTTCACATGAGGTGTTCAAAGTACTGGAATTTCAATTTTAGCATCATTCCTTTCAAAGAAATCCCAGGGCTGATCTCCTTCAGAATGGACTGGTTGGATCTCCTTGCAGTCCAAGGGACTCTCAAGAGTCTTCTCCAACACCACAGTTCAAAAGCATCAATTCTTCAGCATTCAGCTTTCTTCACAGTCCAACTCTCACATCCATACATGACCACTAGAAAAACCATAGCCTTGACTAGACGGATCTTTGTTGGCAAAGTAATGTCTCTGCTTTTCAATCTAGGTTGGTCATAACTTTTCTTCCAAGGAGTAAGTGTATTGGCTGCAATCACCATCTGCAGTGATTTTGGAGCCCAGAAAAATAAAGTCAGCCACTGTTTCCCCATCTATTTCCCATGAAGTGATGGGACCAGATGCCATGATCTTAGTTTTCTGAATGTTGAACTTTTAGCCAACTTTTTCACTCTCCTCTTTCACTTTCATCAAGAGGCTTTTTAGTTCCTCTTCACTTTCTGCCATAAGGGTGGTGTCATGTGCATATCTGAGGTTATTGATATTTCTCCCGGCAATCTTGATTCCAGCTTGTGCTTCTTCCAGCCCAGTGTGTCTCATGATGTACTCTGCATATGAAAGGATACCGAAAGAGGAACTCCCCAGGTTGGTAGGTGCCCAATATGCTGCTAGAGATCAGTGGAGAAATAACTCCAGAAAGAATGAAGGGATGGAGCCAAAACAAAAACAATACCCAGTTGTAGATGTGACTGGTGACAGAAGCAAGGTCCGATGCTGTAAAGAGCAATATTGCATAGGAACCTGGAATGTCAGGTCCATGAATTAAGACAAATTGAAAGTGGTCAAACAGGAGACGGCAAGAGTGAACATCGACATTCTCGCAATCAGCAGACTACAATGGACTGGAATGGAGTATTACTCAGCTGTTAAAAAGAATATATTTGAATCAGTTCTAATGAGGTGGATGAAACTGGAGCCTATTATACAGAATGAATAAGCTAGAAAGAAAAACACCAATACAGTATACTAACACATATATATGGAATTTAGAAAGATGGTAATGATAACCCTGTATGCGAGACAGCAAGAGAGACACAGATGTATAGAACAGTCTTTTGGACTCTGTGGGAGAGGGTGAGGGTGGGTGATTTGGGACAATGGCATTGAAACGTACATTATCATATGTGAAACGAATCGCCAGTCCAGGTTTGATGCATGATACAGGATGCTCGGGGCTGGTGCGCTGGGATAACCCAGAGGGATGGAATGGGGAGAGAGGTGGGAAGGGGGTTCAGGATGGGGAACACATGTACACCCATGGCGGATTCATGTCAATGTATGGCAAAACCAATACAGTATTGTAAAGTAATTAGCCTCCAATTAAAATAAATAAATTTATATTAAAAAATAAAAATAAGGAAGAAATTAAGACATTCCCACACTAGTTCACTGTTAGCAGGTCTGTCCTACAAGAAATTCTAAAGAGACTTCTTCATGGTAAAGCAAAAGAACACAAAAGGTAACTTGAAGGTAAAAAACAGATAACTGGTTAAGGTAAAAAAAGCTATCATAAAAGCTAATATTATTGTAATTTTTGATACAAAATCCTTTTTGTTTCCTGTATGATTTAAAAGGCAAATACATAAAACAATCATTAGAAATCTATGTTAACAGGCACACAGTGTATAAAAATGTTAAGTCTGTGATTTCAACAACACAAAGAGGGGAGAAAGAATCAGAAAGAAAGAGAGTTAATGTATGCTATAGAAATTAAGCTGGTATTAACTGAAACTAAACTTGGGTTGTTATCCCTATGGACACCCAGCAAAGTTGCAGGGTAAAAGATCAACAGACAAATATCAGTTGTGCTTAAATACATCAGCAATGAACAATCCAAAAAGGAAATTAAGAAAATAATGTCATTTGTAATAACATTCAAAACAATAAAATACCTTGGAATAAATGCAACCAAGGATGGAAAGTCTTGTACTCTGAAAACTACAAAACATCACTGAATAAAAGTAAAGAAGGCATAAGCATGGAAGGCGTCCATGCTCATGGACTAGAAGACTTAGTACTTACTGTTAAGAAGGGAACACTCCAGAAAGTGATCTACAGATTAATGCAACCTCTATTAAAAAACCTCAATTAAAATCCCAATTGCCTCTTTTGCAGAAAAGAAAAAGTCAGTTCTCAAATTCCAATGTAATCGCACATGACCTCCAAGTAGTCAAAATAATAACGAAAAAGAAAAACAAATTTGGAAAGCTCTTATGTTACAATTTCAAAACTTACTTCAAAGCTACAGTAATTACAATGATGTGGTACTAGGGTAAGGATAGACATATAGACCAATGGAACAGAACTGAGAATCCAGAAATAAAATCAAATATGACCAACTGATGTTTAAAGTAGGTGCCAGAGTATTTAATGAGAGGGCAACAACAGTCTCAAAAAATGATGCTGGGACAACTGGAAACCAGATGAAAAAAAGAATGTAGTTGTACCTCCTACTTTATTAAAAAAATTAATTAAAAATGGATCTACAGCCAAAATAGAAGAGCTAAAACTATAAAATTATTTGGAAAAAACATAGGCATATATCTTCATGACTTCAGATTTGGCAACAAATTCTTATATCAACAGTATAAGCAACAAAAGAAAAAAATATAAAGTGGCCTTTTATATATCAAAGGACATTGTGAAGAATATGAAAACAAATGGAAACTTTTATAGGTGATGGATAAGTTTATGGCTCTAATTATAATCTCACAGGTGTATATTTATTTCCAAACTTACC
The DNA here is from genome assembly GCF_029378745.1 of Bos indicus. Lineage (NCBI taxonomy): Eukaryota > Metazoa > Chordata > Mammalia > Artiodactyla > Bovidae > Bos > Bos indicus. The sequence goes on from NC_091769.1 coordinate 38,120,845, forward strand.
AAGTTTGTATACATTAAATATGTACAGCCTTTTGTATATCAATCATATCTCAATAAAGTGGTTTTAAAAAGTAAAAAAGAATATGAAAACAACTTACAGGAGAAAATATCTACAAATTAAAGTCTGGTAAGGGTTTAATACTCAGAAAATGAAAAGAACTCTTAAAACTCAACAACAAAAGAAACAATTATAAAATGGGCAAAAAACTTAAACACACATTTCTTCAAAGAACATATACAGATACATAACAAGAACACACAAAAATGTTCCACATCACTGGTCATTAAGGAAATATGTATCAAACCACAGTGAACTACCATTTTTTTCACCCACTAGGATGGTTTTAGTTAAGAAAACAGAAAATAGCAAGTGTTGATGAGAATATGGAGAAACAGGGGCCCTCATACATTCTGGTGGGAGTGTAAAATGGTGCAGTCATTGTGGAAGACAGTTTAGTGGTTCCTTAAAACATTAAACATAGGATTACCATAATGTTCTAACATACCACTTACTAGGAATATATATACCCTAGAAAAATTAAAATATATGTCCAACCAGAAACTTGCACATGAATGTTTATAGTAGCATTGTTCATAACAGTCTAAAGAGGGAAACAACCTAAATGCTCATCAATGGATGAACAGATTAATAAATTTTGGTATATACATACAATGGATTATTTAGCCAAGAAAGAAATGAAATACTGATACATCCTACAACTTGGATGAACCTTAAAGGGATGTTAATTGAAAAAATCCAGACACAAAAGGTCACAGATTACATGATTCCTTTTATATAATGTATCCGGAATAGGCAAATCCATGGAGATAGAAAGCAGATTATCAGTTACTAGGGTACTAGCAAAGAACGGGATGGGGAATGATTACATAGTGGATGCAAAGTTTTTCTCTGGTGTGCTAAAAATGTTTGGAACTAGAGAGAAATAGTTACTGTACAATATTAGCAATGCACTAAATGCACGGGTGCAGGAGGGCCAAGAGGAGCTACTCCACAATCAAGGTCAGGAGGGGCAGCGCTGAGGAGATACCCCTCATCCAAGGTAAGGAGCAATGGCTGCGCTTGGCTGGAGCAGCCCTGAAGAGATACCCCACACCCAAGGTAAGAGAAACCCAAGTAAGACGGTAGGTGTTGCGAGAGGGCATCAGAGGGCAGACACATTGAAACCATAATCACAGAAAACTAGTCAATCTAATCACATGGATCACAGCCTTGTCTAACTCAATGAAACTAAGCCATGCTGTGTGGGGTCACCCAAGACGGGCAGGTCATGGTGGAGAGGTCTGACAGAATGTGGTCCACTGGAGAAGGGAATGGCAAACCACTTCAGTATTCTTGCCTTGAGAACCCCATGAACAGTATGAAAAGGCAAAATGATAGGATACTGAAAGAGGAACTCCCCAGGTCAGTAGGTGCCCAATATGCTACTGGAGATCAGTGGAGAAATAACTCCAGAAAGAATGAAGGGATGGAGCCAAGGCAAAACAATATCCAGTTGTAGATGTGACTGGTGATAGAAGCAAGGTCCGATGATGTAAAGAGCAATATTGCATAAGAACCTGGAATGTTAGGTCCATGAATCAAGGCAAATTGGAAGTGGTTAAACAGGATATGGCAAGAGTGAACGTCGACATTCTAGGAATCAGTGAACTGAAATGGACCGGAATGGGTGAATTTAACTCAGATGACCATTATATCTACTACTATGGGCAGGAATCCCTTCGAAGAAATGGGGTAGCCATTATGGTCAACAAAAGAGTCCAAAATGCAGTACTTAGATGCAATCTCAAAAGTGACAGAATGATCTCTGTTCGTTTCCAAGGCAAACCATTCAATATCACAGTAATCCAAGTCTATGCCCCGACCAGTAACGCTGAAGAAGCTGAAGTTGAACGGTTCTATGAAGACCTATAAGACCTTTTAGAACTAACACCCAAAAAGATGTCCTTTTCATTACAGGGGACTGGAATGCAAAAGTAGGAAGTCAAGAAACACCTGGGGTAACAGGCAAATTTGGCCTTGGAGTACGGAATGAAGCAGGGCAAAGGCTAATAGAGTTTTGCCAAGAGAACGCAATGGTCATAGCAAACACCCTCTTCCAGCAACACAAGAGACATCACCAGATGGTCAACACCGAAATCAGACTGATTATATTCTTTGCAGCCAAAGATGGAGAAGCTCTACACAGTCAGCAAAAACAAGACTGGGAGCTGACTGTGGCTCAGATCATGAACTTATTGCCAAATTCAGACTTAAATTGAAGAAAGTGGGGAAAACCACTAGACTGTTCAGGTATGATCTAAATCAAATTCCTTATGATTATACAGTGGAAGTGAGAAAAAATTTAAGGGACTAGATCTGATAGACAGAGTGCCTGATGAACTATGTATGGAGGTTTGTGACACTGTACAGGAGACAGGGATCAAGACCATCCCCATGGAAAAGAAATGCAAAAAAGCAAAATGGCTGTCTGGGTAGGCCTTACAAATAGCTATGAAAAGAAGAGACGTGAAAAGCAAAGGAGAAAAGGAAAGATATAAGCATCTGAATGCAGAGTTCCAAAGAATAGCAAGGAGAGATAAGGAAGTCTTCCTCAGCGATCAATGCAAAGAAATAGAGGAAAACAACAGAGTGGGAAAGACTAGAGATCTTTTCAAGAAAATTAGAGATACCAAGGGAACATTTCATGCAAAGATGGGCTCGATAAAGGACAGAAATGGTATGGACCTAACAGAAGCAGAAGATATTAAAAAGAGGTGGCAAGAATACACAGAAGATCTGTACAAAAAAGATCTTCACGACCAAGATAATCACGATAGTGTGATCACTCACCTAGAGCCAGACATCCTGGAATGGGAAGTCAAGTGGGCCTTAGAAAGCATCACTATGAACAAAGCTAGTGGAGGTGATGGAATTCCAGTTGAGCTATTTCAAATCTTGAAAGATGATGCTGTGAAAGTGCTGTACTCAATATGCCAGAAATTTTGGAAAACTCAGCAGTGGCCACAGGACTGGAAAAGGTCAGTTTTCATTCCAATCCCAAAGAAAGGCAATGCCAAAGAATGCTCAAACTACCGCACAATTGCACTCATCTCACACGCTAGTAATGCTCAAAATTTTCCAAGCCAGGCTTCGGCAATACATGAACCGTGAACTTCCAGATGTTCAAGCTAATTTTAGAAAAGGCAGAGGAACCAGAGATCAAATTGCCAACATCCGCTGGATCATGGAAAAGGGAAGGGAGTTCCAGAAAAACATCTACTTCTGCTTTATTGACTATGCCAAAGCCTTTGACCGTGTGGATCACAATAAACTGTGGAAAATTCTTCAAGAGATGGGAATACCAGACCACTTGACCTGCCTCTTGAAAAACCTATATGCAGGTCAGGAAGCAACAGCTAGAACTGGCTGTGGAACAACAGACTGGTTCCAAATAGGAAAAGGAGTACGTCAAGGCTGTATATTATCACCCTGCTTATTTAACTTCTATGCAGACTACATCATGAGAAAGTACATTATGGGCTGGAAGAAGCACAAGCTGGAATGAAGATTGCTGGGAGAAATATCAATAACCTCAGATATGCAGATGACACCACCCTTATGGCAGAAAGTGAAGAGGAACTCAAAAAGCCTCTTGATGAAAGTGAAAGAGGAGAGTGAAAAAGTTGGCTTAAAGCTCAACATTCAGAGAACAAAGATCATGGCATCTGGTCCCATCACTTCATGGCAGATAGATGGGGAAACAGTGGAAACAGTGGCTGACTTATTTTTTTGGGCTCCAAAATCACTGTAGATGGTGATTGCAGCCATGAAATTAAAAGACGCTTACTCCTTGGAAGGAAAGTTATGACCAACCTAGATAGTATATTCAAAAGCAGAGACATTACGTTGCCAACAAAGGTCCGTCTAGTCAAGGCTATGGTTTTTCCAGTGGTCATGTATGGATGTGAGAGTTGGACTGTGAAGAAAGCTGAGTGCCGAAGAAATGATGCTTTTGAACTGTGGTGTTGGAGAAGACTCTTGAGAGTCCCTTGGACTGCAAGGAGATCCAACCAGTCCATTCTAAAGGAGATCAGTCCTGGGTGTTCTTTGGAAGGACTGATGCTAAAGCTGAAACTCCTGTAGTTTGGCCACCTCATGCAAAGAGCTGACTCATTGGAAAAGACTCTGATGCTGGGAGGGATTGGGGGCAGGAGGAGAAGGGGACTACAGAGGATGAGATGGCTGGATGACATCACTGACTTGATGGACATTGAGTCTGATTGAACTCCGGGAGTTGGTGATGGACAGGGAGGCCCGGCGTGCTGCAATTCATGGGGTCGCAAAGAGTCGGACATAACTGAGTGACTGAACTGAACTGAACTGAAATGCCAATGAATTATACAAAATTGTATGTTATGTGACTTCTTCATCAATTAAAATTTGCTAGTGGTGGTAGTACTAAAAGCAAGCTCAAAAAAAAAAAAAAAAAAAAAAAATTCTTCTTACCTGAAATGAGAAGCTTGATTTAGGAGGCAGCTATAGTCATCAGGAAGCTCTATCAAACTATTTCTTTTTCTAGGGTACCTAGAAATATAATTTAAATGGCAGTGAGTAAATAAGCCTAGGTCAAAAACAGACCAAGTAATAGAAGGATGAATGTTTTAAAAATAATGAGAGAAAAATTCCCTGGTGGTCCTGCTTCCACTGCAGGAGGCACAGGTTCAATCCCTGGTTAGGGCGCTAAGAGCCTGCCACATGGCACAGCTAAAAACAAAACAAAAAACTTAGGGATTCATTTTTGCAATCTGTAGTAATTTCTACCGTTGACTAGATTTATCCAAACTTTTCAGTCTAGAATTCCAGATCTTTCAGCAGCCATGTTTCCTTTCCAAATCCAACTCCTACTATTTCCTAAGACTAAATCGTTCTATTATTTCTATACTGTCTAGGAAGTAATATAAAGTAGCAGTTAAGAACACAATCTTTGCAATCAAACTGGCCCAATTACAAATCCTAGATTCTGACACTCGACAAGCCACTGAACCTAATTCTGTATTAGCCGGTCTGTAAACTCAGAATAAATATATTATGCTCCCTCAGTCATAAGGCAGACTATCAATTTAGTAACACATTTTGTTAGGGGGTGGGGTGAGGAGAGAAACACTAAATACTCATGCTGATTGAAAAAATGTTAAATATGAATAACAGTATCAAGGAACCTCAAATGGCTGCTGAGAACTCAATTAGATATTGAAGCAAAACATAATATACTTAGTACCTAATACATGTTTTTAAGTATTATTTTTCATTCTCACCATACTAATACAACAAAAGCCTTGCATGTATGCCCTGGGAAAGCTCATTTGAATAACAGGAAATGTCATCTGAAATAATATGAATAATAGGAAATTCTCTCCTTAAATCCCAATCAATTCAAATTTTGTAATTCCTTCTGTGTGCAGCAAAAATTATCTCCTCTAAAGCTAAACTTACATCATTAAGAATATTTACTCTTTAACTTTCTATTGGCATTAACAGTATATTCCATATATTATTATACTTTATCTTATCTCTTGAATTTATGAATATAACTAGACTATAAACTACCTATGACCAAAACCTGTATGTGTTATATATCTTTTAACTCTCCAGGAGTAATGTTAATTTGGTACCATGCTGGGGAAACAGCAGATGTCTAACAGACACAAAATGACTTGTGTGAGACTAACAGTCCTAAAATATGTACTCATCTTTTAAACCCTTCTTGGTGATGTGAATACTACTGCCTCTGAGCATAGGAGGTGGAGCTATAATCTCTAAATCGCTAAAATTGGGTTATAGATATGAGAGGATATGTTAGCATAGGTTTCAGGGAGAGGGTAATATTTAAATCAGTCCTTGAGGAAGAGATGGATTTTGATTAAGCCAAAACTTAAAGGAGATGGGGGGCTGAAGAAAACTTTTGTTGAGTAGTCTCCAAGCATATAGAAAGTGAGACTAACAGTCCTAAAATATGTACTCATCTTTTAAACCCTTCTTGGTGATGTGAATACTACTGCCTCTGAGCATAGGAGGTGGAGCTATAATCTCTAAATCGCTAAAATTGGGTTATAGATATGAGAGGATATGTTAGCATAGGTTTCAGGGAGAGGGTAATATTTAAATCAGTCCTTGAGGAAGAGATGGATTTTGATTAAGCCAAAACTTAAAGGAGATGGGGGGCTGAAGAAAACTTTTGTTGAGTAGTCTCCAAGCATATAGAAAGGAGGAGATGGGGAAAAGGGAATAGTTTTACTTATATTTTCATTCTCAAAAGGAAAAAAAAAAGTAATTTACATGAATACTGTCACTACCCTCTCATTTTAATAAGTAGTAGCTCCAAGAAACCATCTCTTCCTTTGCCTTTTAATAGGTATGCATTAGCTTAAGAAATAGGAGTTGGTGGTGCCAAACAATTTAAGAGGGAAAGGACAGTCACTCCAAGAAAAAAATCAATTGTAGGAAGAATCGAATTTTCAGCAAGACATAACAGAAATGTAAGAAATAGTATGCTGAGTGAGAATGAAAAGACTAGAAAGCATACTCATCAGCTGACGGAAGGACTTAGAAGTAAAACCAACCTGACTACAGTGCTTTTTTGCTTCAAACAGTTTAGTAAGGCAGGGTCTGTACACCACCTGTATGGGAAGCAGAGAGAAAAGCAAATGGGTCATCACAACTTTAGTGCAATATTCATCGAGCCATCCTCGCTAAACCTCTTGGCCCCTTCTTTCCATGTGCTGTCTGCTAGACTTCTTTTTACCTTACATCTTGCCTCTTCTTTCTTCTCCTTTTCTTTTCTCCCCTTTTTTAATGTCTTCCTATTTATCCTCCGTCAAATCTTCTATTAATTTCTTTTTTAAAGGGTTTATCTATTACTAGAAAAACATAAACTATGCTCAGTATTTTAAGAAGAAGGAATTTAATACCAGAAATTGGAAATAAAGGTGACAGAAAGGCTGAGAAGCCAACCAGGAGACAAAAAAGCAAGGCAACAAGAAGACCAGCCAATAACAGGAAGCTACTACCCTTGCCAGGCTGGAGGAATGAAACAGTATTTTTGGAATGGTATTGTTGGAGCTAAGGGTCACTGGTGTATCAGATGAACCAGGACCAAAACCACCTGCACTGGCTACGCACTATACTATCCACCTGTATGAGTTATCTTATAATAGGAGGTCCTGGTAAGGAATGCAGAACTAACAAGCTACCACCAAATGGAAGAATTCAGGAAAATCAAAAGGAAATGCCAGTCCATACATCCCACCAACCTCCCAGAATCCTTCTTGCTGGAATCCATCTTGGCTGAGTGATGTAGGTGTCACCAGGAAGGACCCTGAGTCATAGTGATAGGCCAGAGACACCCCGTAAACTAACTCCATTACCATAAAACCTGAGACATGGCAGAGCAGTTCTTCTGAGTTCTCTTACCCTGCTGTTCTCCACCTGGGCACCCCCTCCCAATAAAGTCTCTTGCTTTGGCAGCACGTGTGTCTCCTCAGACAATTCACTTCTGAGTATTAGAAAAGAGCCCACTCTTGGGCCCTGGATGGGGTCCCCCTCTCCTGCAGCAGGTGGATGCTGGAACTATAGTAGACTTGTCTGGCAGGAACTAGAGCCAGAGAAGAGCTATAGTCACTGTCAGGAATGCCCCACAAGGCAAGGAGAGGTGACCTAAACACAGGTTTCTCTCTTCCTCCTGGCTTCCAATATCCTGCCAGTGCCTCCCACAGGCTGAAGCCAACTGACAAAGGAGACCGGGTAATACGGCCTAGTGAGGTCAGTTCATCATCTCTCAGAGCAGACGATGAGGAAAGGCTTTGAGGCAAGCAGAGCCAGGAATGGTACAGACTGTGCATTTCAAACTTTGAATTTTTAACATTAAACTAGAATGGCAGGCTAAAACTCCAACAATATAAAAATAAAATTAGTATAACCTACTGTGATTGTACTCAATCCAAAGCATGGTACTGATTTTTTTTGATCCATCTGATTCATTTTTATCACACTGGAAATTAGAATACCTCATGAGAAATGAGGAAACACGGAAAAGCACCCAAAAGAAGAGATGAGAACACATAGAAAGGTGGCCAGAGATGGGCAGACATTCACACAAATCCTGACTTGAGCATGCAGGCAACAAGACACAGATTAAAGAAAAAGGAGAAAAGAAAAGAGGAGAAAACTGAAAAGACTAACTGTGACTGATAATGTTAAAACAGAGATGAGAAGCCACAAATGGAATTACTTGGGCTAAACCTATGTCTATCAAACCAAGACTGAACACAAGTATGAGGGCTGGTAGCTAGGAGAACTCACCACATTTGGAGAGTTTCCAGGTTGGTGAACACGTGTCAATTCGGGGACAGTGGTGTGCTCAGAGAGTGTGGAAGTTCTGCTCCCTTTTCCCCATACCTTGCCCTGTGTATCTCTTCTATCTGGCTGGCCCTGAGTTATATCCTTTTATAAAAACTGATGCACTAGTAGGGAAAACGTTTCTCTGAGTTCTCTGAGCTGCTCTACAAATTAATCACGCTATATAACCTTTTGGTCAGCACAGGAGACAGCCTGGATTTGTGACAGCCTGGTTCTTTCTGAAGTATGTGATGTTGTCATGTTTTCAGGACTGAGCCCTCAGCCTGTGGGATCTGACACTATCTCCAGGTAGATACTGAGCTGAATTGTAGGACACCCAGCTAATGCTGAAGAATTACTTGTTGGATGTGTGGGAAAAACACCCTCCCCAAGTGTCAGAAATGTATGTCAGGATCTTTAATGGGGGAAACAGAGTAACATGATGAGAACTGACTATTGAAACCATGGTATATGTCAATTATATCTCAAAAAAAAAAAAAAAAAAGATGGAAAATGGTGGTAGCAAAGATAGGGTTAGGAGACTAGAGATTTGAAGGGTAGAGAGCAAGCAAGCAGAAGGGTCAATTAAGTATGGGGGTAGAAAGAAATCTTGAATAAAAGAAAAGCACACTTCCCCATGGGAAATTTAAATGGATATATTTTTGAGTTACCAAATGACTTTAAAAAATTAATTAAATTTTTTTTATTGAAGGATAATTGCTTTACAGAATTTTGTTGTTTTCTGTCAAACCTCAACATGAACCAGCCATAGGTATACATATATCCCCTCCCTTCTGAACCTCCCCCCCACCTCCCTCCCCAACCCACCCCTCTAGGTTGATAGAGTCCCTGTTTAAGTTTCCTGAGACATACAGCAAATTCCCGTTGGCTATCTATTTTACATATGGTAATGTAAGTTTCCACATTACTCTTTGCATACATCTCACCCTCTCCCCTCTCCTCATGTCCATAAGTCTATTCTTTATGCTGTTTCTCCACTGCTGCCCTGTGAATAGATTCTTCAGTACTATTTTTCTAGATTCTGTATATATGTGTTAGAATATGATATTTATCTTTCTCTTTCTGACTTACTTCACTCTGTATAATAGGTTCTAGGTTCATCCACTTCATTAGAATTAACTCAAAGGTGTTAGTTATTTTTACTCAGCCTTTTTACGGCTGAGTAATATTACATTGTGACTTTTATTTCCTCCTCAGTCACCTTTCTAAGATATGTGCTACCATATGAGATACGCTACTATTGTTGCCCCACTCTGGGTTCTTCTGATGCTTAACTGTGACTGTATGGCTGCTGACAACATGACTTATCCTCACTTCACCACCACCTCCACCCCATTTAAAGCAGGGATGAGACAGCAGCTGTGGGGAACTTGAGCACAATGATTGGCAGTCATGGTGGAACAAGCAGAAATCCTGGTGGCCCATTAGTGAAGTCACTCAGTTGTGTCCGACTCTTTGTGACCCTATGGACTGTAGCCTACCAGCCTCCTTTGTCCATGAGATTTTCCAGGCAAGGGTACTGGAGTGGGTGTGTGAATTAGGAACCTTGTGTATTTTTGCCACCACCTTCAATCAATGGTAATCAATCTAAAAGCTTAGCAAGTATTTTAAATTTAAAATTTCCAAACTGTATAATAATCCAATAATGATATTTTATCCCCGCAGTACCTCTGGAGGAGGGGCCTCACAGTATCCCAGTATTTCTGGAAAAGCAGGAACAAATTTGTGGGTAAAGATAAATAGCTACAGAGTACATTGTACTCTCCTTCTGCAGCATCTACAAGAAAACAAAAATATATTTAATAAGTACATTATTCTTACCTGGTCATCCTGTGTCTAGAGTTTCTTCATTGTTTATGCTCGTTTCTATACTCTGCCTATACAGTATACTTTGTAAAACTGTGGATGATAAATAAGACCCAGTGATCCTTTTGAATCTGATTTGAGTCATTGTCCTGATCAGACTTCTCCAACATCAAACCACCCCCAAAATACAAAATACAAAAGTGCTTATCGTGGCAAAAGGCCCTACCTGATCTGACTTCATCTCTTACCTGCCTGCCCCTGTTTATTAGGCTTCAGTCACTCATCTCTACTACTCTTTGATGACATCAAGCGAACGCTTTGCATTTATTGTTCCTTCTGCTTACAATACTCTTCCTTCAACTCTCCATCCAGTTCAACACCATGTCCTTTTCTGATCTCTCTGCTCAATGTCTCCTCACAAAGAAGTCTTCCATGACTCTGCCCCAGCATTCTCTATTCTCATGACTTGCTGTATTTTTTTTTGTAGCACTTACCACCATTTGACATTATACTACATGTATTTATCTACTGGCTTATATTTCATCTCCTCTCAACAAAAGAAAGGACTTTATCTCATCCATTGCCATACGACAGCACCAACAAGATAATAAATAACTTTTTAAAGAATGAAAACACAGATCTGTGCTGACAATCACTTGGAAAGAAAGCACTATCCTATTTGTACAGAATCAGAACAAACCTACATCTAATGAGCCCTACTGAACAGAGTTCAAGATAAAGAACCCTGTTAAGGTTGACCCGAGAAAAGAACAAAAGAAAGCATCTCGGAGGAAATTTGATGACTCTTCCAAAATCATACAAACCTTCTGATTTTTACCCAAACAAAGCCACAAGGAAACCTTCTCTACCTTGATGTAGATTTAAGGCAAGTAAAGAAGAAAGGAAATTATTCTGTTACTCAAATACCCAGGCCTCGGTTAACACAACAGGCCTTTCACAGCAGCATTTTATTTATTTCATAATAGTTACAATCAAATGTTCAAACTTCAAGAAACAGAGTATATTATAAAGCCAAACAGTTCTCTTTCTTTAAAGCCAATCAATCTTTGTAATTTCTTATCTGTCCTATACTGCATGAAGGCATTTTGTAAGCTCAAATACAAAAGTTGTACATAGACAGGAGCCATGAATAGGTTTTGTAGATTATGAGGCTAATCTGGTTTCTGGTCTCACCTTTTACCCACACCAGGGCAGGGGCACACATGTTTGGAATGAACACTGATGGAAGTGTGAGGAATAAAGAAGTGGTTTTGCCTGCTCTCACCCTTGAGGTTGAAAGTAACAAAAAAGTCTCTTATTTACTACTCTGTGATTTCATTTTCCTACTTACTGGTAAACAGTTCTTCAGGTGGAGTTACTCCAAGTAAATAGTGGAAAAACAATGCAGCACAGCGAAGATACGGGATGATGCCATTCTTCAAGGAGACCCATAAATACCAGCCAGGAATACCACACCCAATGCAGCTGAGACGCAACAATTCCAGAACAGAGCAGAATACAAATCAGATGAACACCCAGATTGTAAATACATCCCCTTTCAAAAACACACCTCAGCATTAAATAATTTTTTATGCATTAACGATAAACATTAAAACAAAATATTTAACTAGCTATAGCTTCAGTCTTTAAATCTCCTAATAGTTTCTTAGAGCAAACCACAAATCTTGCATATTTTATGAGGTAGATTCTTAAGGCAAAGAACAACTTTATTCTTTTTCCTAACCCTTGTAATGAAATGTGGAGCAAATGCATTTATCAGTAACTAACCAAAGCAGCTAAATTAGCTTAAAAAATTTAATACTCTCCTGATTTCTGTATTAAAACTGGCGATTTTTAGGGCAGTGAAACTAATAATCTATATGATACTATAATCTTATAACACAAAGTGAACCTTAATGTAGACTATGGACTATATAGTTAATAACAATGTATCAATTCTGGTTCATCACCTTAACAAATGTACCACACAAATGAAAGATGTAATGGAGAAGCTGGTGGTGGGAGGGAGGAAATGGAAACTCTTGGTTACTTTGTATTCTATAAACCTAAAACAGCTCTAAAAAATAAAGTCTATTAACGTAACAATAAATACACATATATTCAGTACTTAAACTGAAAAAAAGTTGACTGATGAAGAAGACGAAAACAAAGAGGGAAACTTGGCAGCAGATGACGCTCAGCAGAGCACTCTATTGCACTTTTGGTTTTAACCTCTGTGTTGTCAATATATTTCACATATTACTCACAACAGCCTTAAAAAAAACTCAGTAGTTAAGTGTATTAACTGTATGAACTGCTTTAAAAGAACAACCTATTTTCAACTTTTTACATTTATTTAAAGTTTAACTGCTGCATCTTGTTAAAATTCTATCATCTTTTGCCTATATTCCTGTAACAGTTTATAAGAATAAAGATGTGTCAAAACTTGTTTTCAATCTCAGAAACAAATGAATGGGTAATTTTTATTTGTTGTTATTCCAAAAGCCTTTAACTGATTTTTAAAAACTGGAATTAAAATGGTTCAAGAGATACTGTCAAACAACTGAACAAAGATGTGTAATTATAAAAACAATACTGAAATAGACTGGACTAATGGGCTGTTACTCACCCACTTGTATACTGAGAAACTTCTGCCAAGAAAGAAGATGCAGAACGAGCCTCTTCACTCTCTTCCTGTATCTGTGCAAGGGGGAGGTCTGAAAAAGAAATTCTGAAAGATAAATCTATGAATTCACTATTCAATTTATTAGTGAAAATCTCAATTTCAGAATTCCCTGGTGGTCCAGTGGTTAAGACTGTCTACCAATGCAGGGGACACGGGTTCGATCCCTGGTGCAGGAAGATCGCACATGCTGTGGGGCAACTAGGCCCATGCACCACAACTACTGAAGCCCAAGCACCTAGAGGTCATGCTCCACAGCAAGAGAAGTCACCGCAATGAGAAGCCCATGCACCACCACTAGAGAGTAGCCCTCCACTCGCTGCAATTAGAGAATGTTTGTGCACAGCAATGAAGACCCAGCGCAGTCCAAAATAAAATTAATAAATAAAGAGTTCAGTGTTTGTATATGATTTTTTGATTTGAGGTAAATTTTATAATGCAATAAAATACATAAATACTAAATGCACCATTTGATGAAGTTTGACAAATGCACATACCCATGTAACAATATCTTGAAAATTACTAGCACTAATCAATGAATAGAGTAAAGTTGCAGGATATAAAATCAACACACAGAAATCCCTTGCATTCCTATACACTAATAATGAGAAAACAGAAAGAGAAATTAAGGAAACAATTCCATTCACCATTGCAACAAAAAGAATAAAATACTTAGGAATATATCTACCTAAAGAAACTAAAGACCTATATATAGAAAACTATAAAACACTGGTGAAAGAAATCAAAGAGGACACTAATAGATGGAGAAATATACCATGTTCATGGATTGGAAGAATCAATATAGTGAAAATGAGTATACTACCCAAAGCAATTTATAGATTCAATGCAATCCCTATCAAGCTACCAACGGTATTCTTCACAGAGCTAGAACAAATAATTTCACAATTTGTATGGAAATACAAAAAACCTCAAATAGCCAAAGCAATCTTGAGAAAGAAAAATGGAACTGGAGGAATCAACCTGCCTGACTTCAGGCTCTACTACAAAGCCATAGTCATCAAGTCATCATGGTACTGGCACAAAGACAGAAATATAGATCAATGGAACAAAACAGAAAGCACAGAGATAAATTCACGCACATATGGACACCTTATCTTTGACAAAGGAGGCAAAAATATACAATGGATTAAAGACATTCTCTAACAAGTGGTGCTGGGAAAACTGGTCAACCACATGTAAAAGAATGAAACTAGAACACTTTCTAAAATTAATAAACTATTTTTTTAAAGCAGCTTTAGGTTCACAGCAAAACTGAGTGGAAAGCACAGATTTCCCATATACCTACTGTTCCCAAACACCTACAGTCTCCCCCACTATTAGCACCACTGGCACATTTGTTACAGCCTACAGTGACACATCATTATCACTCAAAGTCCATAGCTTACATTAGAGATAACTCTTGCTATTGTACATTCTATGGTGGTGGTTTAGTCTCAAAGTCATGTCTGACTCTTGTGACCCCATGGACTGTAACCCTCCAGGCCTCCTGTGTCCAAGGGATTCTCCAGGCAAGAATACTGGAGTGGGTTGCCATTTCCTTTTCCAGAGGATCTTTCCCACCCAAGAATTGAACCCTGGTCTCCTGCATTGCAGGCAGATTCTTTACCAACTGAGCTACAAGGGAATCCCTGTACATTCTATGGGTTTTGACAAACATATAATAAGTTGTACCCACTATTATTGTATCCAGCAGAATAGTTTCATTACCCTGAAAGCCTTCTGCACACTGCCTATTCACGTTGTCTCCCCTAACTCTTGCCAATACCCACTGATCATTTTACCATCTCATAGTTTTGCATTTTCCATAATGTCATATAGTTGGAATCATACAATATGTAGCCATTTCAAATATGCTTCTTTCACTTAGTTGTATACACTTAAGATTCCTCCATGTCCTTTCATCGCTTAATAGCTCATTTCTTTTTAGAACTGAAGAATATTCCATTGTTTGGATGTACCAGTTTATTTATCCATTCACAAGGATACATGGGTTGCTTCCAAGTTTTGGCAATTATGAATAAAGTTGCTATACACACCTGTGTGCAGGTTTAGTGTGGACATAAGTTTTCAGTTCATTTGGGTAGGTATCAAGGAGTGTGACTGCTGGACTGCATGGTAGGAGTATGATAGTTTTGTAAAAAACTGCCAAATGGTATCAAAGTGGCATTGATTTCATTCCTGCCAGCAAAGAATGAGAGTTCCTGTTGTTCCACATCCTTGTCAATATGCAAACGCTGTTAGTGTTTTGGATTTTTCCCATTCTAATGAATGTATACTGGTATCTCGTTGTTGTTTTAATTTGTAATTCTCTAATGACACCTGATACTGAACATCTTTTCATATGCTTATTTGCCATCGGGATATCTTCATTGGCAAGGTGTCTGTTCAAGTCTTTTGTTCATTTTCAATGAGGCTGTTTGTTTTCTCACCATTGAATCTTAGTCCTTTGTATATTCTGGATCACAGTTCTTTATCAGATGCATCTTTTGCAAATATGTTTAACCAGTTTGTGGCTTATCTTCTAATTCTCTTGATAATAATCTTTTGCAAAGCAAAAGTTCTGAATTGTAAGAAGTCCAGCTTATCAATTATTTTTTTCATGGATTGTACCTTTGGTGTTGTACCTAAAAAGTCACTGTATCCTCAAAATCACCTAGATTTTCTCCTATGTTATCTCCTAAGAGTTTTGTATTTTACATGTAGGTCTAAAACTCATTTTTAGTTAATTTTTGGGAAATGTGTAAGATCTGTGTCTGTGTCTTACATGTGGGTATTCGGTTGTTCTAGCACCATTTGTTGAAAAGACTGTCTTTCCTCCATTTGTCTTCACTCCTTTGTCAAAAATCAGTTGATTATATTTATGTAGGTGTATTTTGGGCTCTGTTTTGTTCCACTGATTCATTTATCTGTTCTTTTACTAATACTACACTGTCTTCATTCCTACAGCTTTCTAGCAAATCTTAAAGTCAGGTAATATCAGTCCTCTGTCTTTGTTCTTCTTCTTCAATACTGACTTGGCTATTCTGAGTCTTCTGCCTCGCTAAATAAACTTACAATTAGTTTGCTGATAATCAAAGAACAACTGGTAGGGATTCTGACTGGGAGATTATTTGGTTTATATTTAATTTTTCCGAATTTACTTTTGTGTGTCTTCCTTCTCATACTGAAAATTCAGTTCCCAATGGCATTAACACAATCACTTACTTGATTTAAAAATTACCTAAGATAATTTCAAAATAATAATATTAGTACCACTGATACTACTAATTGAGTTCAAATTAAGATTTTTTTTTTTAGTTCCTCCATTATCAGAATATATCCTACTAGGAAAGTACAGTTGAAATACTGTTTTTTAAAGTCACTAAGCAATTATTTTCTCAATGTATTTCTTAGATTCATTTGTTGTTTTCAACTGTCAAAAAATTATTTTTGCCATTCAGATTTTTTTTGTTAAGTATAATTAGAGTTCTAAGATCAACTACATTAAAAAAACATTCACAAGAGTCTTTGCATAAATTCTTGTACTCTTTACTTTGTACCACAGGTAACTTTTTTGTTTTCCA
Source organism: Bos indicus (assembly GCF_029378745.1). Lineage (NCBI taxonomy): Eukaryota > Metazoa > Chordata > Mammalia > Artiodactyla > Bovidae > Bos > Bos indicus. The sequence goes on from NC_091769.1 coordinate 38,137,333, forward strand.
TTTATACTTCTGTCATTTCATTTATTTAAAAAGAGCAAATATGAATATATGTAAGCATATATATGCATAAATACACATAAAATATCTTACGCAAAGGTATTATACTATAACTTTTGCTCTGTACCCTACTTTTTTTCACTTAATATCCTAGAGCTCACTTCTTCAGTAGATTTTATTCCATTTTATAGCTGCACATCATTCTAATATATGGGTACACCACAGGTTACTCAGCCAATCCCCTAGTTTTTTGTTATTCCAAATAATGCTACAATGAATAATCTTGTGCTTATATTCTTTCATATTTCTGCCAGTAGAACTTTGGGGTAGATTCTTAGAAGTGGGACTCGTGGGTCAAAAGGTAGATGTGTATTTAATTTTGCTAGATACTGTTCTAAGATCACTTTAATTATTTGTCCTCTAAATTATCTGAACTTTCAGTAGCCATTATTGACCACTGATACTCAAAACCCAATTTTGCTTTCTATTAAGAGCAGAATCTAAAAGGACAACTATATCACAATTCCATGATGGTAATATTACCCATGTATCTTCAAACAAGGATATATATATTTTTTTAATCCAAAAAATATTCATTGAGTTCTTACTGGGTGTAACAGAAGTTGCTAACCATTTGAAGCTTATGAAGAAAGATTCTGAAATTTGAATGTTCCCTATTCGAGAAGCTTACAGTAGGGATGAAGGAGCAAGGAGAAGCAGGAAAAAGAGTGGAACAGCAGCAAGATATAACTATAAAATAAGACACCATGTGATAAATGCTATAAAATGAACCAAGTACTATCATTCTAGCTGGAGGAATCGACAATGTTTTATAGACAGGCTTATCAAAAGGCTCAGAGTATTTAGGCAGGGACAAACATTGGAGAGACTAATCTCCAACCTTGACCTTGAGGAATCTGGAAAAAAAAAAAAAAAGAGAGCAGAAAAAGCAGATCCAAATGGCTTCCCTGCGTACCTAGGGAGTAGCTGCAAGGGAGAGAATCAAGTGGTTTAGCTAATTATTCCTGTCACAGTTCTACCTTTCCCTTTAAATAGCATCCGTAAAGAAACAAATGAACGATCACTCAGTAAGAGACATAATACAGAATGGTTAACCACAAGCATAATTAATTTTCCTAGTAAATCACAGGCAAATGTTATTTACAATTAACAACTGATGGGAGCTTTACCTGTGTCTATGGTAAGAAGTATCTGAAGCATGTGTGCCATGGTGATCAAATGGAAGAGATAAAGGTGGTTATACGAAGAGCTAACTGGTGAAGGCTGCAGATCAACAGCATCATCCCAGTACAAGGACGGGAATGCTAACACAGTACCCACCTATGAGAGAAAATCGACATCAACATGGGTAGCAAAAGGACCAACACAAGTTATCTCATAACTAAATGTAAAGAATACAAGATCCTGCACCATGTGTGTTTTTAAATAACCACGATATTTTTCCTAATTATTCAAAAGGATATTTTAGAATATAATATACCATAAACAGAGGATAAAGGCCATCATCAAACAGAGTTATCCCTTTGCTGGGTCCACTTATTCTAGTTCTAGGTAATGGTCTCAACCTTGTGGTTTTAGGGGATTCAACATTACAATCATTTGGAGAGCTCTTAAAATAACATTGATACATAGGCCCCACCCTAGTCCAATCAAATAATTATATCAGGGGTAAGGTCCAGTTTCCAGCATTTCTTTCAAGATTTCCATGAGAAATTTCAAAAGACAGTGGTGACAACCACAGGGTAGAGGATACTGGCTAACCTTGCATCCACAAAGTCCATGGTCCTAACCTTACCATGGCTCTCTAGAAAACTTGTCTTGAAGGAATGAAATGGTGAGAGAGATGGAAAAACTGTACAAGAAATTCACAAAACAGTTGTCACTAACCATAGGTGTTTTGGGAAACACCTAGATGTGCCCATGGCCTGGTCCATATCACGAATAATTAACAATTTTAAGACAGCTCACACCATTATTCACTGCTTATAATGTAAACAAGTTGAGAAAAAGGGGAAGGGGGAAAACATATTATTAGAAAAAGTCTGCCTGTATAGACACTAACTAAATATAATCAACTAGACTACAATCTATTACAATGTAAAGGGTAAATGTGGTTTTATTTTTAAAGTGATTTTGATGGTCTCAGTCAAATCTTTATCTATTTGTAAAGGGAATGGAAAAAAGAGACTAAACTTTCAAGATCAGTATTTATAATCTTGAACAAAGAACATAAATTTGAATGAGGAAAACACTTATAAACTTGAGTGACTTAAAAAGAAAATTTACTGAACACTTACCAAAACATGAAATAGATCTATGGATAGAAGGCAAGGTGTAGCTTCTGATTGCAGGTTAGGAAGAACAACTAAAAAACAAACAAACAAAAAACCTTAATGTAATTCAGCCAGTAATACAGCAATGCAGTTAAATGTAATACAACATACTAGCATCTAAAACAAAAATTTAACAGGGTTATAATACAGAAACTGGTAAACTGGTCCATCACACCTTTAAGATACAGGAACCATAACTAAAGATAAACTAAACTGAGAAAAGGCTCTAAAAAGCTCTGGATGCAATTTAATGGTTGAAAGATAAGATATAGGAGGAAAGGGTAAATAAGTTAGGATGACTGAAATAAGAAATTATTCGATAAGTATTACACTTGCTGAATGAAAAAGGATTACTTTTAAACAATGTTCTCTACCACTTCCTACCTCCAACTACACATTTCTAAATGTTCTGTGATACACAAAATACATGAACAAATTTGGGGTTGGGGAGCAGGGAGAGCATGCAAATTGGTGTAAGTGAAAAGAGGATGGAGACAATCCTCCTGAACAAAACTAGACAATTGATGAGTGGAAGGACATGCAGACAGCTCAAAAATTTTGCCTTTCTGATTTTGATCAGTCTCTAAATTCAGAAGTCAGGCAAAGAGTTACAAGGAAGTGAAATCAAGAATTCAAAACAATAAGTGTTTATATATACATAACCATGAGAATTAATTATATTTAAATAAAGCTATCATTTGGTTAAAATGAAGGAGAGAAGATTCTTTTCAGACTAGGTCAATTTCTTAACCCCAAATCCAAGATTCTAAACAAAAAGCATAAAAGTTAAGAGCATGGGCTTTGGAGTCAGACAGAAATGGGGTCCAGTACTTCCTATGACTATCTGTCACAGGCAAGGTATTTGACTTTTCTAAGCCTCCAGTGTATACAGGATGTTGGGAGGTTTGTTAACCTGTGCATTCAAAGTACTTAACCTAGTGTTGCATACAGTAACCACTATAAACACTATTAATACCGGCTCTATAAAATAAACTAAAGTGAATACAGGGCTCTGCCATTAACTAGCTATGTGTCCTTTTTAAGTAATATTTTCAATACATTAGTTAACATGTCCATGACACAACCAACACTACCTACCTTATTTTCTCAGTGTTAAAGTATTTTGCTCCCAGGATATTTTCAGTTCAGTTCAGTTCAGTTACTCAGTCGTGTCCGATTCTTTGCGACCCCACGAATCACAGCATGCCAGGCCTCCCTGTCCATCACCAGCTCCCGGAGTTCACTCAGACTCACGTCCATCAAGTCACTAATGCCATCCAGCCATCTCGTCCTCTGTCGTCCCCTTCTCCTCTTGCCCCCAATCCCTCCCAGCATCAGAGTCTTTTCCAGTGCGTCAACTCTTCGCATGAGGAGGCCAAAGTACTGGAGTTAGTTTCAGCTGTAGCATCATTCCTTCCAAAGAAATCCCAGGGCTGATCTCCTTCAGAATGGACTGGTTGGATCTCCTTGCAGTCCAAGGGACTCTCAAGAGTCTTCTCCAACACCACAGTTCAAAAGCATCAATTCTTCAGCGCTCAGCTTTCTTCACAGTCCAACTCTCACATCCATACATGACCACTGGAAAAACCATAGCCTTGACTAGACGGATCTTTGTTGGCAAAGTAATGTCTCTGCTTTTCAATACGCTATTTAGGTAGGTCATAACTTTTCTTCCAAGTAGTAAGCATCTTTTAATTTCATGGCTCCAATCACCATGTGCAGTGATTTTGGAGCCCAAAAAGTGTGACACTGTTTCCACTGTTTCCCCATGTATTTCCCGTGAAGTGATGGTACCAGATGCCATGATCTTTGTTCTCTGAATGTTGAGCTTTAAGCCAACTTTTTCACTCTCCTCTTTCACTTTCATCAAGAGGCTTTTTAAGTTCCTCTTCACTTTCTGCCATAAGGGTGGTGTCATCTGCATATCTGAGGTTATTGATATTTCTCCCGGCAATCTTGATTCCAGCTTGTGCTTCTTCCAGCCCAGTGTTTCTCATGATGTACTCTGCATATAAGTTAAATAAGCAGGGTGACAACATACAGCCTTGATGTACTCCTTTTTCCTATTTGGAACCAGTCTGTTGTTCCATGTCCAGTTCTAACTGTTGCTTCCTGATCTGCATACAAATTTCTCAAGAGGCAGGCCAGGTGGTCTGGTATTCCCATCTCTTGAAGAATTTTCCACAGTTTCTTGTGATCCACACAGTCAAAGGCTTTGGCATAGTCAATAAAGCAGAAATAGATGTTTTTCTGGAACTCCCTTCCCTTTTCCATGATCCAGCGGATGTTGGCAATTTGGTCTCTGGTTTCTCTGACTTTTCTAAAATCAGCTTGAACATCTGGAAGTTCATGGTTCACGTATTGTTGAAGCCTGGCTTGGAGAATTTTTGAGCATTACTTTACTAGCATGTGAGATGAGTGCAATTGTGCGGTAGTTTGAGCATTCTTTGGTACTGCCTTTCTTTGAGATTGGAATGAAAACTGACCTTTTCCAGTCCTGTGGTCACTGCTGAGTTTTCCAAATTTGCTGGCATATTGAGTGCAGCACTTTCACAGCATCATCTTTCAAGATTTGAAATAGCTCAACTGGAATTCCATCACCTCCACTAGCTTTGTTTGTAGTGATGCTTTCTAAGGCCCACTTGACTTCCCATTCCAGGATGTCTGGCTCTAGGTGAGTGATCACACCATCGTGATTATGTGGGTCGTGAAGATCTTTTTTGTACAGTTCTTCTGTGTATTCTTGCCATCTCTTCTTAATGTCTTCTGCTTCTGTTAGGTCCATACCATTTCTGTCCTTTATCGAGCCCATCTTTGCATGAAATGTTCCCTTGGTATCTCTAATTTTCTTGAAAAGATCTCTAGTCTTTCCCATTCTGTTGTTTTCCTCTATTTCTTTGCACTGATCGCTGAGGAAGGCTTTCTTATCTCTCCTTGCTATTCTTTGGAACTCTCCATTCAGATGCTTCTATCTTTCCTTTTCTCCTTAACTCCTAATTCCTTGCCCTGATTTTATTAACTTTTCAGTCAGTAGAATACTCTGTCATCAAGTTTTGCTTACAGGCAGTTGTGAAAGTTTTTTGTTCCCAGATGTTACATGTATCTATTTTTAAAATCCTCTGAAATCAAGTTCATTTTTGGCATGCATATTTTCCTCCATTGGTAAAATCTTTCATTTACGCTAAATTAAATATCTCAGGGAAACTTAAGTGATACAGTAGGAAAAGCGTAGGTTTTATGGTCAGGCTTGGGTTCAAACACTAGTTCTGCCTTTTACTGGTTTTATGACCTTGGTCAAGTCACAGAAGTTCTCTGTGCCTCAGCTTCTTCATCTCTAAATTGGGGAAATGATAATTTTGTTGAAGAATGGTGGTTAGAAGACATGATTATATACAAAGATCCTTGTACAATGTTCAGGGATCATTGTACGATGCCTGGCACATACATGGCAATGAACACTGTATGTCCTATTACTACTGGAGAATCAACATGTTAAAACTATATTCATCATCTTTCAAATAAAACAGTCTCTATTGTGGACTTCTCTATTTCTTTCAATAGTCTAGTTATTTCTTTTAATTCAAAACCTTGTTTCTACCCATCCCAATTCCCTCCCTAATTGATGCTACTGTGTGTGTGCGTTTGTGTGTGTGTTAAGTCGCTTCAGTTGTGCCTGACTCTTTGCGACCCTTTAGACTGTAGCCTGCCAGTTTCCTCTGTCCGTGGGATTCTCAAGGGAAGAATACTGGAGTGGGTTGCCATGCCCTCCTCCAGTATGCTACTACATACAGATACATGTTTTACTTCTAATTTTTCCTTTTCCCAACGCAATCTATACAATATCTAGCCTTAGAATAATATTGTTCAAAATGTTTCAAAAATTCCCAATAACCTAAAGTTCAAACTTCTCATTGGGGCATTTAAGACCTTCTATTTTTATCAAAACAACTTCATGCTTCTCTATCTATAGGTGCCACTATTCCTATCAAACCTGTCTATTTGAACATACCACATGCTTTCCTACATCCTCAATCTCTGTTAAAATTGTCCTCCCAGCTAGGAATGCTATCTGTTTCTCTCAATGTATCTTTATATACCTTGTTAGAGCAAAAAACAGCAGAGCCCCTAGAGTGATCTCTTTCTGTCTCAATTCGTAAAGCACATATTTTTACAATACATCTAGCATTTGTCTATTTTATAGTGTGAGTTTTCACAGAGGTTCTGCTTCTTTAATTCAATCATGAGTATTACAATGGCAGGGACCACACTTGTACCTCTACACAGTTTACAGCCCTAACACCTTGCAAGTAAAGATGTTCTCGCTAATAAATTTTCACATGACAAACTTTTACATGAAAAGATACATTACAGAGCAAAAGAACATCAAGTTTATCAGTTACTGTCAATTAGACATTCAGTTCAGTTCAGTTCAGTCTCTCAGTCGTGTCCGACTCTTTGCCACCCCTTGAATCGCAGCACACCAGGCCTCCCTGTCCATCACCAACTCCCAGAGTTCACTCAGACTCACATCCATCGGGTCAGTGATGCCATCCAGCCATCTCATCCTCTGTCATCCCCTTCTCCTCTTGCCCCCAATCCCTCCCAGTATCAGAGTCTTTTCCAATGAGTCAACTCTTCGCAAGAGGAGGCCAAAGTACTGGAGTTTCAGCTTTAGCATCATTCCTTCCAAAGAAATCCCAGGGCTGATCTCCTTCAGAATTGACTGGTTGGATCTCCTTGCAGTCCAAGGGACTCTCAAGAGTCTTCTCCAACACCACAGTTCAAAACACAGTTCAAAAGCATCAATTCTCCGGGGTTCAGCTTTCTTCACAGTACAACTCTCACAACCATACATGACCACTGGAAACACCATAGCCTTGACTAGACGGACCTTTGTTGGCAAAGTAATGTCTCTGCTTTTCAATATGCTATCTAGGTTGGTCATAACTTTCCTTCCAAGGAGTAAGCGTCTTTTAATTTCATGGCTGCAGTCACCATCTGCAGTGATTTTGGAGCCCCCAAAAATAAAGTCTGACACTGTTTCCACTGTTTCCCCATCTATTTCCCATGAAGTGATGGGACCAGATGCCATTATGCAATATTATTTCAGTTTCTGCCATCTGTGATGATGTTAGTCTCCTTGCTTGGTATTTATTTTGAGGTATTTTAAACATTGAGATGGTTAGATAGCATTCCCCAACTCAACAGACATGAATTTGAGCAACCTCTGGGATATAGTGAAGGCATGTGGAAACCTGGCATATTGCAGTCCATGGGGTCGCAAATTGTTGGACATGATTTAGTGACTGAACAACAATCAACAAATATTACAAATCCTAATATTACAAATTAATATTACAAATTAATCTGTGATGAATGTAAAAGCAAGAAGACTATTTGGAAGTGTTGGTAAAACAAGGTATCCAAATTATAACTGAAATGAAAAGAGATAACAAAAATTTTAGAAATTTTTTAAATTTAAATTTAAATTTTAAATTTTAAATTAAAAATTTTAAAAAAGTAAAACCAGAATACTACTATGCAAATAGGATAAACTGTTGACAACAGGAAAAGGTCCTAAGAACTAGAAGCATGTGTAATATGTGCAAAATTCTGGGCCTGTGCAACTGATCAGTAAGAAAAAAAAGTAAATGAAAAAAGGAAAAAATAATTAAGTGTGTAGAGAACAGCATTAATGTTAGATTACTACTAGCATGAGGTTAATTCAGGAGACAGCTGGAAATTAACTTGAAAATATAAAAGGTTAGCACAGTGGAAGTTCTAATGAAACTTAGGTGACAGCTTTGAACGGAGCCATGGAACACCCATGTCATTAGAATGACAGAAAGCTGCCCAGGAAAAGTTCCCTAAGAAGTTTGTGAGACTCAACACGGAGGAAGGTGACCTGTTTCAACAGACTTTCAGGGTGAAACAGTTGGTCCATTTGGGGAAACAAAGCCTGTTTTCTATGTAGAAACACTATGCATTCTTTTAAACTTTAAAAAGAGGGAATGGCTCTCTTATTTGGTAGAAACACACTGAGGAACTGTAAGCTTAAACCTCTTTACCTGTGACATATTTAATTTATGAACAAAAGACATAAAGAGGGTTTTTTAAGCTTGACCTATTTTAGATGCAAAGGAGCTGCTGTGGTGCAAATACCTAAATGGAAATGCAGATAATCAAAATGAAAGTCAAATCATTCTACTATGCATAACCTCTAATTTTTCTTTTTATTATCACAGTGAGACCATCACATGAGCTTAGCTAATTTCTAGCTTATTAGAATCTAAAAAGAAAAAAAAAAAAAAATAAAACCCAACTCAGCTGTTATAGCCTGTCTCTCAAAGAAAAAGGCATGCACGGACCCACAGTCTGAGATTACCATAATTAACACTTCTATTATTTTTATATGACTTTGACACACACCAGAAAAATGACATTTTTAAATGATCTATCCACATTATTGCTCCCTTTTATAGCCATACTGAGATCAGTTCAGTTGAGTTCAGTCGCTCAGTCATGTCTGACTCTTTGGGACCCCATGAATCGCAGCATGCCAGGCCTCCCTATCACCAACTCCCGAAGTTTACTCAAACTCATGTCCATCGAGTTGGTGATGCCATCCAGCCATCTCATCCTCTGTCGTCCCCTTCTCCTCCTGCCTCCAATCCCTCCCAGCATCAGGGTCTTTTCCCATGAGTCAACTCTTCCCATGAGGAGGCCAAAGTACTGGAGTTTCAGCTTTAGCATCCCAGGACTGATCTCCCTTAGGATGGACTGGTTGGATCTCCTTGCAGTACAAGGGACTTTCAAGAGTCTTCTCCAACACCACAGTTCAAAAGCATCAATTCTTCGGTGCTCAGCTTTCTTCACAGTCCAACTCTCACATCCATACATGACCACTGGAAAAACCATAGCCTTGACTAGATGGACCTTTGTTGGCAAAGTAATGTCTCTGCTTTTCAATATGCTATCTAGGTTGGACATAACTTTCCTTCCAAGGAGTAAGCGTCTTTTAATTTCATGGCTGCAGTCACCATCTGCAGTGATTTTGGAGCCCCCAAAAATAAAGTCTGACACTGTTTCCACTCTTTCCCCATCTATTTCCCATGAAGTGATCGGACCAGATGTCATGATCTTCGTTTTCTGAATGTTGAGCTTTAAGCCAACTTTTTCACTCTAAAGCTCAACTTTTTCACTCTCCTCTTTCACCTTCATCAAGAGGCTTTTTAGTTCCTCTTCACTTTCTGCCATAAGGGTGGTGTCATGTGCATATCTAAGGTTATTGATATTTCTCCCGGCAATCTTGATTTCAGCTTGTGCTTCTTCCAGCCCAGCGTTTCTCATGAAGTATTCTGCACAGAAGTTAAATAAGCAGGGTGACAATATACAGCCTCGACGTACTCCTTTTCCTATTTGGAACCAGTCTGTTGTTCCATGGCCAGTTCTAACTGTTGCTTCCTGACCTGCATACAGGTTTCTCAAGAGACTAGTAGTTAATACTAAGGATATCAGTGATTGTGGATGTTGGTGCAAAAACCCCTTGGGTGGGTATAAGGGATACAAGTTGACAATATTTGGAAAACACTTGGTTTTAAAAATAAGATTGCAGGTATTAGAGGGCAACCATGTATTTTGTTTTCTTTTTTTTTCTTTTGTAAGGTTGTGGTAATGAGTGTCTTACATTAGTGTAGTGTGTTGTTTCCTAATACACTGCCAGAAATGCAATTGGAAAAGACATGCAAATAACATAATAATTCAGAAAAGACTCTACCTGATAGAAGACGAATCAGATGTTTCTGTATCAGGACCTGAGAACAGGTAATCCTTTGTGCAATGGCAAACTGCATTAATGCTTTCAGACCATTATGCTAGATTGTAAGAGAAGGGAAGATAAAAAGATAAGTGAAGATGAAAGACCTAAGTCATTCACTGTATAAACCAATCCTACTCTGTAAGAACTAGTGTAAACTTACTATATACTTTACATGACTGCAAATTTAGTTACAATATTTTTAATACTTCTAAAAAGTTTTATGACCTCACTGAATTCTGTAATAGATTTTCCCATGACAAAGAAGTATTAAAGATACAATCATCTCCGTCTCATTTAAGGACTCATTTCCCTCAGAGTCATTCTCTTAAATGTCTGGCCTACATCATTCTGTTCAGGCCTGTGCAAATACATGTCTTTGTAGAAATTCTAAAATGATGGCAGAAAATCACTGAATTCAGGGAACAAATCTTCTGCTTCCAAGATGGAAGGATGGGAACTCAGAAGCACGTCATAGACTCCAAGTCCCCTGGGCCAGCTGTCAGAAAATAAGAGGAAAATGGCTAGGTGAGTGGTCCAGGGAATCCTCAGTTGCCCAGTTTGTTTTCACAGGGCTACTGAGCATACTTCTTAAGTACTGTTTGCAGGGTCCCCAACGTTATAAGGCTTAGGCCTGAGGCAGGAGTACAGTTACATAGAATCAGAATCTGCCCATGAAGGAGTTATGGCTTAGTTTTATTCTGGAGTTCAGTATGAAGATTTATCTGGAGTTAAGCCAGCATTAATACTTAATGTTACATGAAGATGCAAAATTAGTGAGAAGGAAAATATAGGAGACATTAGGGTTCTGATCTGGAAATAAATGGAGAGGGGGATAAAAAGTAACCAAGTATCACCAGAAATGTTTCTGCGAATTACATTTAACCACCAAGATTGAATAAACTCTCCAAAGTGTATAATGTTGGCCTTTCCATCTCCTATGAGTTTGAAGTAGCTTTAAAAAAACCAAAACAGAATTCTGCTTTTACAGAAAAAGAAGTGAATAAAGATTTTTTTAAATGGTAAATGTACTGAGGACTCCCTAAAAAAATACACCATGTGTATACATACCTGTCTATTTTGAAGTGCTCCAAACAAAGGTTTTCCTTCATCTCCCAACAGGTTTTCTCAAAGAGCAAAAAAAAGAAAAGCAATAAATTTTGAATACTGCTACAATTGTATACTTGGTTTCTATCTATCAGATGTTCTTTAATTCTATTTTTGACCAAATAGAAAAGTGCTTTGCACTTTTCCCCTTCAAAATTTCATGTTTAAGTCTATGCCAAGATTTCCACATTTTTGAGTGAGAGGACACTACAGAGGCAATGTAGACCATGGACAAATTGTTTTTATAAATAATAAAGCCCCTGGAGCAATTTATAAAGAACACTTGGGAAAAACAAAGCATTCTGCTTCATTTATCCTCCTTTTAACATCTCTTCTATGCAAAAAGAAAAAACAATTTTAATTGAAGTATAGTTGACTTACAATATTATATTAGTTTCAGGTTTATAGTAATTGGATGCTTTTACAGATTATACTCCATACAAAGTTATTATAAAATACTGACTATATTCCTGTGCTTTATATTACTTCCTTGAACTTTAAATATACTTCCTTGTAAGTATTATATTATTTCCTTATAATAATGTTACATCTAGTAGTCTTTACCTCTTCATCTCCTTCACCTATTTTGCTCCTACCCTACCACTCTCCCCTCTGGTAACCACTAGTTTGTCCTTTGTGAGTCTGTTTCACTATATTGGTTCATTTGTTTCATATTTTAGATAGCACATATGAATGAAAACATACAGTGTTTGTCGTTCTCTGTAAAAAAAACAACACTAATTTTAAAAATATAGTTGCAACCTATTTTGTTAAAAAAATACATAAAACACATGTAAATAGCTTTATTGTTAAGTACTATTAAAAAAGAATTAGGTTTATAGGATAGAACAAGGTGAACAACGTATTTTTTGAAAATACAAAAAAACCCATGAGCTCAGAAATATATTCTGCCTTGTTGGCTAGGGTATTTATTACTTAATCACTTATTTTCACTGATCTTTGGCAGCAAACACATCTATGAAGCTGGGTGGCTTATTTCCTATTTTCCTTTTCCATTTTTGAATGGACAGCAATAAAAGACCCTCTGTTTTGATTCCTCAACTGTTTTTCATAACTATGCCAACACATCCTGCATATGTCTCTCCACACCCATGGGGAGTGAGATAAGTTAGCTGTTTATGTGCTAGGAATAAAGCACAGCCTTATATCCACTGGATGGAAAAAGCCCTGTAGTGAAAACAATGTAACACTCTATTAATCAAATAATTTCCAATGACTATGTTACAGAAACACATACGAAAAATCAATCCTATTCTCCAATGAACTTCTCATCCATTCTATGACAAAACTGTCACTTCTGAAAATGTTCAATACCTAAATAAAAATCTCCAATTCCTAATGCTTGTGTTCCCCAAATAGTCAAGTGTAAAGGTACCTTTACTGGCAATCTGCAGGTATTTAACAGATCATGACTCCAAAAGAATGCTTAACATTTCATATCAAATTGTTCAGATTCTGTTTAAACCTCATTTTCCCCTTTTCTCCTTTTATTTAATGACAGTAAATATAAACTTGTGTATTTATTTTTTTACCCACAATTGAAGTCTGACAGGTTTGGAAATGACTCCTAAAATCTGTTCACAGAGACTAATGCTGGCATGCAGAAAGGGTCTGTGAAAGAAGTAGCTTTGTGCTACTTAATTCAAATCATGAGATAGTGTCATTTTATAAAACTTTATTTAAATGAGGAAAATGGGGGAGAACCATTAAAAACAACTTCCAAAAAATACTGGGAAATGAGTCTGAAAGAATTACAACTCTTAAGTGTTTTTCATGTAGTACTCTTATCTTGTGACTATCATAAGCAAATATATTATTTTAAAAATCTGAGTGATTCTTCACTGCTTCATTTCCCCTAGATTTAATGAGAGATAAGACCATGTAAATGCAAGGTGTATAACATGTTGATTTGATACACTTTTCTCTAAGAAGCTTTCACCACGGCAGAGAATCTAACAGTAGGCTTCCCTTCATATTTGGAAGGTTTCTTGCTGTTAACCTCTTTCTCCTGACCACCTCAGTCTTCCTTTCTCTCTCCTGGTAATTTTTTAGATGGTTTGGTTTACTTTTCTTTTTTCTCTCAAAGTGTAAAAGAAATAAAAATTACTGGATATTTCTGGGTTGATTCTCCTTCCTTTGCTTTTTCTCATATCTTTCATTGTTATATTGCCACCTTTTAAATACAGCTTGCTTCATGCTGTTCATTTCAAGTATATTTAGTTTTCTGTTATGTATGCCCATTTTTGTAGTTAAAAGAGTTCAAAACAAAATATCCTCAAATTAAATGGCATCATGCCACCTAATCTACCGATATACCAAGAGTCCTTGAGTCAAAGTATTCCAGGCCATTAGGGTGGGAAAAAAGGAATAATTTTTGATCAGTCAATGTTAATTCTGTTTCTATAAAAGCTCCAAACCAGTTTTCTTATAGGCTTTACCAATTGCCTGGATAGTAAAAGCACATGTGCTCCAGGTCATCATGGGGATTCGAGGATCCGTTTCATCAGGAGGCACTTTCAATCCAATTCTATAAATTGTTGTGGCAAAGAGAAGGACCATTTCCTTGATGCTATTAGAATAATTTAACCTAAAAATAAAACAATAAAAATTTAAATAAGGATTTACTAAAAGGGGCTACCTACTGAGAAGTCCACTTAGGTACTGAAGCAAGAATTTAACTTCTTTTGAAGGTTTATTCATTAAGAAAAAAATGGTGAAAGCAGAACTGTAACTCCTATGGGTAGAAAAATGTATCTGACAAAATGGTAATGACCCAGATAATTTCTTGTAAAAGATGCAGTAAATGATCGCAGCAGAAAGGGTCGAGGTCCAAATTAAGAACAGGTTAGAGACAGGATTAAAAATCAGAGGAAACATATCTGATATATATTTCAGTATATGAAAAGGGACCAAGAAGTACTTTTGTGCTGATAGGGGTGTATATGTGTCTGTGTGTATATATAATAATCCATGTACTAGCAATGATAATTCCTGGTTTCATGAACTTCTTTGTTTTTTTTTTTGATTTTATTTTTAAACTTTACAATATTGTATTAGTTTTGCCAAATATCGAAATGAATCCGCCACAGGTATACCTGTGTTCCCCATCCTGAACCCTCCTCCCTCCTCCCTCCCCATACCCTCCCTCTGGGTCATCCCAGTGCACCAGCCCCAAGCATCCAGTATCGTGTATCGTACCTGGACTGGCGACTCGTTTCATACTTGATATTATACATGTTTCATTGCTATTCTCCCAAATCTCCCCACCTTCTCCCTCTCCCACAGAGTCCATAAGACTGATCTATACATCAGTGTCTCTTTTGCTTTGTAACAAGTGTTTTCATTAGTGACGGGATATACAATGTAAACAAGGATCACAACTAGAAAAATGAACCTCATATTATTCATTAAATAATAGTATCTGATTTGGATACATTATATTTTTCAAAGCATCTTCACATAAATATCTTTTCAATAACTGTATGAGGTAAATTAGGAGACCACTGTCTCAATCTTACAAACGAGAATATGAATTGCAGTGGGGGTGGAGTGACCTGAAACTTTTCATAAGTCACAGAGCAAGTCAGATGTGACTTTAACTTAAGTCTCTTAAATTCTGCTCTTCCTATAGGTGGAAATATATAAAAATAGCATTTTTGTTGGTTAAAAATAATTATAGGCATGGTTTGTCTTAACACATATTAAATACATATTATTCTATCTCAAATCACTTAATATCAGTACAAATAAAACTCTAGGGAGATGGCAACAAGATAAAAATGGGATAAACAAAACACTTTCACAAATAAAGCAAGAAGGAAGGAAGGAAGAATTGTTCTTCACTCTTATTTTCACAACCATTTACAAACTTCTCTTGTTTAGATACTTACGAAGACTGAACTCCATAACTCAGAATAGAATGGAACTCAAGAGTAGAATCACCCATTCCTTGATCAAACAGGACTGGAATTGTTGGGTTTTCTCCTTACAAATTAAAAGGAAAAAGAAAAAAACAATCATGGGAGTTCAGTGTGACACATACTTTTTAAAGCTTTTGTAAATTACATACAATCACTTTAGAAAATTTGGATAATGCTAATAAGCAATAAATAACCATTCAAAATATTTCCACCCAGATAATTAGATAGCATGAGGGTGATATTTTTCTATTCTCCATATAAATGTTACACATGTAGATTTTTTTTTCTTAAGAGGATAATAACTCTAGCACTGTTGTATATCTTGATTTCTCATTAATAGATCATATATATCTTCCACATCAGTAACTGTCCCTCTATATTTCTATTTAGAAATTAGTGAATGCATAGTACTTTAGTGAATAAGAGCACAGGATCTGGAGCCAAGCTGCCTGGGTCTGAATCCTAGCTCTGCTAGTGACTATTACTAAGACCTTGGGTGAATACTAAACCTCATCAAAATTAAGACTGTCATTCCCATAAGTGCAATGAGTTAGTTTTCTTCCGGTGGTTCTTGAGATTCTTCATCTTTGGTTTCCAGAAGTTTGGGTATGACTTATCTAGGTATGCTTTTAAGTTTATCTTTTGGAGGTTCACTGAGCTTAAATTTATAAATCTAAGTCTTTCTACCAATTTGTAAAGTTTCCAGTTATAATTTCTTCAAATATTTTTTCAGTACCATCATTTTTCTTTTCAGGACTTCAATGACACAAAACGTTGGGTTAAAGGGAACAAAAGAAGAGTCCATATGTCCCTAAGGCTATATGTTTTTCTCCATCACTTTGCTGTCAATTCTTCATTGCATAATTTCCCTTATCTAATTTCAAATTCACTGACTCTTATCTCACCATCTCCATTCTACTACTGAGCGCAGTTAAATTTTTTTTTTTCATATAGTATTCTTTCAATTCTGTTATCTCCATTTGGTCCTTTTTCTACATATGTATTTTTTCCCCTCTGCTAAGAACTTCTGTCTTTCCATTCACTTCCATGAGTCTTCATCTTTAATTCATGTTTCATGATTACAAACCTGCTTTAAACTTTTTGTCTGAAAAGTTCAACATTTAAACATCTCAGGATTGGAACTTGATTGATTGTTTCTTCCTTGAGAGTTGGTCAGATCCTCCTGGTTCTCTGTACCTGTGTAATTTTGGATTCAGTTCAGTTCATTTCAGTAACTCAGTCATGTCCAACTCTTTGCAACCCCACGGAATGTAGCATGCCAGGCTTCCCTGTCCATCACCAGCACCAGGAGCCTGCTCAAACTCATGTCCATCAAGTTGGTGATGCCATCCAACCATCTCATCCTCTGCTGTCCTCTTCTTCTTCTGCCTTCAATCTTTCCCAGCATCAGGGTCTTGGATATTTTGAATATCCATTAAAAAAAAGGCCTGCATTAACATTCTCTGGAAAAATGTACCTTTTTTGTTGTTGTTCTAGTAGGCAACCAACCCAATTAGGTTCCATAAGTTTTGTTTCACTCTGTGAGTGGTTCCAGTGTTAGTTTTCAGAGCCTTTGTTTAACTGTTTGAGTCTGCTAGTACATGTACTACTCAGAACTTAGACTGGGACTTGAGTGGTGGTTTAATGTAGTTTCAGTCTCAAAGCTGTTTTTATTACCCTTCTTTGGGCCTGTTCTGCACCTGTGTAGGCTGGAGGTGAGCTCTGGACCTGTGTTGGTCTCAAAAGTAGGAGATTCCTTTTCATAGCACTCTCCTCTCTGGGATTTACCCCTATTCTCTCTAGCTGCAAGGGGCCCTTGTTTCCCCTTTCCTCTAGTCAAAATGATCAATTTCTTTCAGCTTTATAGTCCCCTGTGCTGTCATGCAGATTCACATGACTGGAGTTAATCTTGGGATGAAGCTGTGAGGGAAAGAAATGGCTAAGACTCCACACTTCCAATGCAGGGGGCACAGGTTTGATCTCTGGTCAAGTAACTAGGATCCCACATGCTTAGTAGTATGACCAAAAAAATAAATTAAAATAAAAAAAATACATAAAATAAAAAATAAAACAAAACAAAAACACCTAACTGGGAATTAAAAAAAGAAAAGAGGATTCACCCTGCAGTTTTTGGAACACAGTGGTCCCATTTCTCCCAGTTCTTTTGGCCAGTAAGACTGATTTTCTCTTGGGAATTTAGATGTCTATGTGGCCACCACGGCAGTGCAGTTCCATGACTGGAGATGGCCTTGGGAAAGAGCCAAAACAGAAAAAAACAAAACAAAAACACGTGCAACAGGAATTCCCTTTACACTCTCCAGCTTCTGAGGAGCTTTTTCTCAAGTTCTCTGGCTAGAAAGATGGCATCTCTTCTGGGTTTTTTACTGTTCATGTCCACCGCATAGTTCTGTGTCTCAGGCTATGCCGGGGTCAAAACTGGGGAATAAAGAAGGGACAAAAACCCCCAGGAAACTCACTGCTTATACTAAACATTCCTCAGATTTGTACTTCCTCCCCTTGGCCTAAGGAAATCTCTATTTTCTAATATTTAATGAATCTGTATTTGCAAACCATATTTTAGAGCAAAAAGTACTTTAAAAAATAAAGATTCTGACACTTAAATCTCACGCAGCTAAATATAAAATAATTTTAAGCAAACCTTTAGCATGTTTCATATTATAACCTGTTATTCTGGCCAGAACAGTCTGTATCCATCGTTCCAGGGTCAAAAGTTGAGCAAGAGGTTCTGTATTCTCGCTGAAAATTGATATTTGAAAGTTATTAAAGCCATTGGCACAGGTCAAACTGAAAAGCTCAATTTGTAGGGTCTTTCTGTGGATAAATAATTGTATGAAAAAGTCAAACTCCTCCAGATTAGCTTCCTAGGTCATAGAAACACACATGTCTAAAAATGCAGTTTTGGGAGGGAGGAGAAATTTTAAAGTACAAAGAATAAGATAACACCCTCACTCCCATTTCCTGGAAGCAATAGATAAATGTCAGTAAGTGAAATCACCCTTTCAGCTGCTCAAGTCAAAAACTAGGTGTCATCACTGATATATATGAGTCCCTCAAACCCCACATTCTAATCTATCAGCTAGTCTTAGGTTTTACTTGCTAAATATATCCCAAATTGGTCACTTCTTTCTATCTCCTTCATGATTACCCTAATTCAAGTTACGTTATTCCTCACCTGGACTGCTTCAGTAGACTGTTCTTCCTGCTTCCACGATGGTGTTTCTTTATTATCTATGTATTCATCAAACAACAGCCAGGAAGATTTTAAAAATGTAAATCATATCATATCACTTCCCTATCCAAAACATTCCAATGGTTTTCCACATAAAACACATAAAACACAGTTCTAATTTCCAATCTTGGCTCATAAGACCTTTTAGGATCTGGTTCCTTGCTTGCTCCATCCCAAGCATACTGCCTTCTTACTGTGCCTTGAACTTGCTGCCTTCTTGCTATGTCTCCATCATGCTGATATGTTCCTACTTCAGGGTCTTTGCTCTCAGTGTTGCCTGTGCTTAGAATTCTCTTCTTTCAGAGAACAGAACTGGTGTCTCTCTCAGAGAATAGAACTGGTGACATAGAACAAATGTTACTATCTCAGAGAGGAGCTCCCTGCTGACTTGGTCTATAAAGAACCTCATGCACTGGTCTGTCCTCTGGCTCTTTATGATTCTAATTTAGTCTTTCACACTATTTCTCAGTACTCAATACTCCATATTTATATGTTTATCGTTGGTTTCTCTTCTCTGTAATACAAATTCCATTGCACAGGAGCTTGATCCAAACTAACAACAAAGGCAGACCAGAAACGGTGTTATTAAAAAGAAGAAAAAGGAGAAATTTGTTTACTTAAAGGATAGTTTTAAGTGAAGTTAAAATATACAATGAACTGTGCCAAAATTCTTATCTCTGGGTACAAATTTGACCTAAGAATTTTTTCAGTTTTCAGAAATGAAAGTATACTCTGATTTATTATAATCAATTTTCTTTAAAAATGCTAGCTTATTATTAGCTTTGATAAAGTTTTTATATGCCCTTAACTTTAGTATCTTGGTGGTGGTTTAGTTGCTAAGTCATGTCCGACTCTTGTGATCCCATGGACTATAGCCTGCCAGGCTCCTCTGTCCATGGGATTCAGGTTATACTCACAATGACTTTCTAACAAAAGAGGCAAATACATTCCTACTATACAGGTAAGTTCAAATGCCTAATAAAAATGTTACATATAATTATATTTTTCAGATCCTAAGTAACAAAACTGTTACTACAGATTAAAATTGTTAGAAAGGACTGCCCACTCCAGTGTTCTTGCCTGGAGAATCCCAGGGATGGGGGAGCCTGGTGGGCTGCCATCTATGGGGTCGCACAGAGTCGGGCACGACTGAAGCGACTTAGCAGCAGCAGCCCTGAGACATCCTATTCTTAAAGATATCAAGGAAAGAAAGTGCTGAATATTCTTTAGAGAATAATTTACATGTTAATAATTCTTGGGAAACCACTGTGTAAAATAGGCTTGCAGAGAGTAACAAGAAGTTGTTCCTTTATTTTATTATGATTTATTTTTGTTTATGGTTGTGGTTATTGCTGCTGTTTAGTCACTAAGTCATGTCTAACTCTTTGTGACCCCATGGATTGTAGCCCACCAGACTTCTTTGTTCATGGGACTTCCCACACAAGAATACTGGAGTGGGTTGCCATTTCCTTCTCCAGGAGATCTTTCTGACCCAGGGATCGGACCCAGGGATCAGACCTAGGGATCAGACCCAGGTCTCCTGCATTGACAGGTGAGTTCTTTACCACTAGCCAACCTGTGTATAGTTAGGTGAGGCTTTAGAGTCAGGTCTAGGTTCAAATCCTTGGTCTGTCTTGGGACAAGTGAAAACCACTCACAGTCTCCAATTCCTCATCTTTAAATGGGAATAATAGTACCTACTTCATTAGACTATATTAAGAATAAAAAAAAACATATAGCATAGAATGCTTACAACATGGTAGTCAACAAATAAAAGATAAATCTTTCTGATGACACCTTCTTCATAAAAGATGACATTCTATGTCCTAGTATACTAAGTAGAAGACAATTCAAAATTATGTTTTCCAATGACATGGAATAGTAGAGACAGAGCAACTACTGTCAAGGCTGTATATTGTCACCCTGCTTACTTAACTTCTATGCAGAGTACATCATGAGAAACGCTGGGCTGGAAGAAGCACAAGCTGGAATCAAGATTGCCCGGAGAAATATCAGTAACCTCAGATATGCAGATGACACCACCATTATGGCAGAAAGTGAAGAGGAACTAAAAAGCCTCTTGATGAAGGTGAAAGAGGAGAGTGAAAAAGTTGGCTTAAAGCTCAACATTCAGAAAACGAAGATCATGGCATCCAGTCCCATCACTTCATGGGAAATAGATGAGGAAACAGTGGAAACAGTGTCAGACTATTTTTGGGGGCTCCAAAATCACTGCAGATGGTGACTGCAGCCAAGCAATTAAAAGACGCTTACTCCTTGGAAGAAAAGTTATGACCAACCTAGATAGCATATTGAAAAGCAGAGACATTACTTTGCCAACAAAGGTCCATCTAGTCAAGGCTATGGTTTTTCCAGTGGTTATGTATGGATGTGAGAGTTGGACTATGAAAAAAGCTGAGCACCGAAGAATTGATGCTTTTGAACTGTGGTGTTGGAGAAGACTCTTGAAAGTCCCTTGGACTGCAAGGAGATCCAACCAGTCCATTCTGAAGGAGATCAGCCCTGGGATTTCTTTGAAGGAATGATGCTAAAGCTGAAACTCCAGTACTTTGGCCACCTCATGCAAAGAGTTGACTCATGGGAAAAGACTCTGATGCTGGGAGGGATTGGGGGCAGGAGGAGAAGGGGACGACAGAGGATGAGATGGCTGGATGGCATTACTGACTCGATGGACGTGAGTCTGAGTGAACTCCGGGAGTTGGTGATGGACAGGGAGGTCTGGTGTGCTGCGATTCATGGGATCGCAAAGAGTCGGACATGACTGAGCGACTGAACTGACTGAACTGAACTGAACTGAACTACTTACTGGCCCTAACTGCCAAGCCTACCACCTTTAACTCCTTTCACGTTAAGTGTTTTATCAATAAAATAATTTTCTTGAGAAAAACTAATATCTGTCACTACTACAAATTCATTGAGTTAAAAAAAAACTAATAGCAACAATAATAAATATTAATAGTACTGTTATCATCACGTAGAATCGTGAGAATATTGAAATAAACAATTAAATGTTCTAGCTGTCATAAAAAACTAATAGTTATTTGCTGTTAAATTCCATTCACAGATGGTCAGAATATAAAAGTTTAAAAACTTATTCTGAATACCAAAAAACTATTCATAGATGAACATATTGTTTTCATTTACATTTATAGTTAGCATTTTGTCCATATCTCTACAACTACAGCATTTGGGTCTTTAGAAAATAGAATAAAAATAATAATACAAAGATCTGAAGAGTAACCAAACTCCAAATAGCAACTCTAATGCTGGCAAAGTACTCTAAGAAAGGAATAGATATTCTTTGCAACTTTTTTCCTTCTGTGAGCGCTAAGATAGACAGCAAAGTTCTATTGCTTTTATGGTTTTTAGAAGAAAGATGCAAAACATGTACACAAGTAAATAAACATTCCAGTTCTTTTAGAAATAAAAAATTAGGGCTTTTATCATATTTTTAAAGTTGAATCCAAGTAATAAAATCGATTAGTATGTTACTTTAATTTAAAAGAAAAAAGAAAGAAAGACTCATAATCTAATCAAAACAGTCACAATGAAAAACATTAACGACAACTTAAAAGAAAATTAACCAAAACATTAATTTAAATATACCTGCTTATCTTTTGATGTTGCAAAGGAATAATGGGGATCACAGTATTGCACAGAGACTTGCATAGAGGGCAAAGATACTCTCCACTCTCCAAGTCGAAAAGATCAACATGTATGCGCTGCTGAGAGCTCAGCTGTACAGCTTCAAAATACCTGCAAAATTCCAAGACACAGGTCCATTCGAAACTACACAGGTATCTTTGCTCTAATCCAAGTGAAAAAATCTGGAATTTTTGCCCCAACATACATCTTTAGAATCTACATGCAAAAATACACAAATTACAGAAGAAATAGCATGCCTATTCTTTTGGGGGTAAACTGGAGGACACATCAGGGCAGAAACAAATTTAAAATAGTTTTACTGAATTATATTGATAAACCTGTCTCCTGCCTCAACAGCATGGAGATATACAATACAGACACTATGTCCCTCTGTTTCCAATGACCAAGTGAAGTAGTAAGTGCAATCATACGAAAATTATGTATTTTAATCTGATGCCAAAAGGTAAACCTGATATAAAATATTTCCCAAGAAAAATATTTCTGCATTTTTATCTCTTCCAGACATATAACTAGAATTTCATGTCCTATTCTATCTCAGAGGTATTTTTCACTGTATGTTTTGAGGGGAATCAGATTTTTATAAAGATAACTACTTTTTATACAAATACTGATCAAGAAAGACTAATTCCTTTGGGAAAGAAAGTACAGTGAAAATTTTAAGTTGATAATTTTACATACCAATTTCAAAGGGTGATACTATAATGAGTATCATGCAAACAAAATTAATAATTAAAACTGCTTCAATTATTCAACTAAGAAGAAAAGAAGACATGAGAAAACATGCCTTTTTGTGGCCTTTAGAGAACTTCAATATTCCTAGCTTCTTTCAAGAAAATGTCAGAAGGACAACTTACTTCTGCCAGCACACTGCATGCATTACGTGACCACAGCTCCCTGTGTAAGTTCCATATGCCAAGTCTGCATCCATGAAAAGTGGGTCTATGGTTTCTGATACAAAAAGACAAAATATAAGGTATATATTCATCTGTTCCACAATGATAAAAAGAAACCAAACAAAAAAGAGGTTTTCACTTCTAACATTCTAATCATAAACTCTCTTAAGAATATTCAAGAATATCAGGGTAGCAGGATATATATTCATAATAGTTAAGTAAAAAGAGGAAAACATAAAGCTAGACTTCAGGTATGATTAGTGTGGATTAATGACAACCACTATTCATAATGTACATTTTTATCTTAACATTAAGTTTCAAGTTGCCTTATTTTGGTTTCATTAGGTTTCAAGTTGCATTATCTTGGTTGTTGAAGTGATATTCTATGATTCAAGCACAATTTCTTCATCAGTAAATGGAGCAAATATTGATACCTAGATCATAGTGCTGTTGTGAGGAATAAGTGAGTGAATACACATAAAGCACTTAATGAGTGAGTATAAATCAGTGGCACACAGTGAGTGTTCATAATGTTAGCCTTTTTTCACAACTGTGGTATAAATATGGTAATACACTAAAATGATTGCTTCCTTGTATTTTCCAACGGCTTCAAAATAACAAAAGATCCTTTTAATTAAAAAAAAAAAAAACATTAGCCTTTTCTATCATTTTTATTATTTCAAAGGTATTTAAAAAATAAAGCAGATAACTCCTAATGTAATGTAAGAATTATTTAATACAGCACATTACCTAATTAGTACTCCAGCCAAAAAAATGTTTAACAAGAACCTAGTCACATGGCAACAATCAGACAAATCCTCAATGTAAAACACTGTATAGGACAACTAACTAGTTTACATTCTTCAAAAAACTTATGATCATGAAAAAAAAGGAAAGGCAAGTGACTATTCTAGATTAACACAGACATAACAAAAACAACATATGAAACATTCTGAATCCTAAATGAAAAAAAAAGTCTAGCTAAAAAAAAGACTTTCTGAGGACAGTTGGGGGAAATTTGAATATGGATTTTATATTAAAAGATATTCCTGAATTATTAACTTTCTTAAATGTTATACCCAGTATGGTAGACAAAGAATACTGGATAGATTAGTTTTAGAAAATGCACGTGTGAACATTTAGGGATGAAATGCCATGAATTCCTACTTTCAAATGGTTCAGCAAAATGAAATGGAGATGGAAGGATTAGATAGACAGAATGAGCAATGTGGCCCTGTGCTAACCAAAAATTTAAAAAATAGACAAAGGAGCCAACTTGGTATGTAAAAACTTAAGAATTTTACAAATGGGTAAATTGTGATCTGACCAAATAAGGCTAAATACAACCTCACTCCCAAACTTCTTTCAGATAGTAATTTTTCTAATTATACAAGAAAGAAAAGAAACGATCAAAAAGACATTTATTAAACAATACATACCCCCTGAGAGTTCTATGGGTTTTCCCCTGTGCTGGGTTAAGGCGGTGGATTTCTGGACACAGGCCGATAATACCATGGCATTATTTTCTATTTTCACCTCTTGTTCTTCTTGGCAGAGGATGCACGTCAGCACCTCCTTTTCAGTAATTGATGGACCCCGTTTAGGACCCAAAGCAATTCTAGAGTAGTCACTGACTGCTGGGGTGCTACCAAGAGAAACGACCAGAAATGAGGACATATGTTTTGGTCACCTGTCTTTAGATTCCGGTAGATTTTAAGTAACTGTAGGGCAAGAACTTTAAGAACAAAAATAATAAAATAAAAATCATACTTAGAAATATTAGCTTAAAATCTGCCCCTCCCCCCAATTTTTCTGACTTTCATCAGTTAATTTGCTTACTAGAAAATACATTCTGTGTTGCAAAGAAAAAAAAAAATGCAGATCACACAGTAGAATGTATATTACAATTATACTTAACTTACTGATATTATAAAAGTAATGCATGCTTATTAAGAAATTTTGGAAAGTCTAGAAAAGTATAAAGAAGAAAACAAAAAGCACTATACTCTCACAACCTAGAAATAACCACTGTGTGTTTCCTCCCAGTCTGCTTTCCAGTTACAACATTTTTTATATAATTAAGATTACATTATATATATAGAGTCTGTGTCCTGTTTTATTTACTTATATCTTAGTTATTTTTTCGTATCATAAAAATTGCTTCAGAAACATTATTTTTAAATGGCCGTACAGCACCCTCACTCTATGTGCCCTATGTTTTATCCTTTTCCACTTATTAGGCATTTAAGTTTCTATTCTACTTTGGTAGCTATTAAAATTAAAAACATACATCTTAATGATTTAGCAACTCATAAGATACACTCAGTGTGTACAATAATAATAATAAAATAAGAGCAAATATTTACAAAGCACAAATTACAATATGAGGCACTGTTTCAAATACTTTAAAAGTTATGCTACTTCATTCATTCCTTCCAACAATTCTATAAGGTAGGTACTATTATTATCTCTGTTTTTCAGATGAAGAAACTGAAGCCTAGAGATGGCATGAGACTTACTTAATGATTCATCTAGGAAGTGATTCGGCTAGGATTTAACCTATATGATCTGACTTCACAGGCCATGCTGCAAAATAATGCCTATCTATCTGCACAAGAAGCTCCCTGAAATATTACGTGTCATCGAACAAACTGAAAATAAATGAAATGGTCATTATCAATGTAAGTGAAATTACGTAATACAGAATACTATGCAGGTTTAAAAAGTGGGTCTCAGCTAGGTGTGGTCCTACATTCTAGGAGGCATCTGGCAACATGTGGGTGAAGTTAACCTTTTGGTTACTGAAGGCCTAGGGGACACTACTGGACTTTAATGGATGAAGGGCCAGAGATGCTAAATGTCCTGCAATTTATCATGAAAAAGAACTGCTGCCCAAATGCCACTGAGCTTGTTTTATATGTGAGAACATACATATACAGATTTCCAAGACATAATAGTAAATGAAAATGGGAAACTGTCGCCACTTATGCAAATAAAACAAAAGGCTGAATGACACATTCCATGGCTACATATATTTGTATGTAACAACACAGTGAAAATTCTTATAAGATAACCAGAGTATCTCTGAGGGAGGGCAGAAAAGAGTGCAGGATTTCATTCAGTACTCAAGAAAATATATTTGTTATCCTGGGATAGGAAAAGCCTGCTTAAACAAGATATAAACAGTTAAAACTCTAAAAAACTGACAAATCTCTCTTTATTAACACTGAAAATTTGCTATAGCTAAAATTTCATTATTAATTTAAACAGGGAAAAATATGGGAAACATGGAACAAACTTTAATATCTATAATTTTAAAGGACTTCTAGAAATCAGTAAGACAAAAGTAGAGTACCCAAAATGGATGGGCAAAGGATAACTGGAAGACAAACTGTAACAGGCTAGTGAATAATCATAAGAAAAGATGCTCAACCTAGTACTAACTAATCAGGGAACTTCAGAACAGCACAAATTTATAATCTTGATTATATCAAATATTTTCAAGTGCTGATAATTTTACGTATTGGTGAGAATGAAAGAAATAGGAACTCTTTATACACTGCTGGGAGTAGACAACTGGGCAAACTACTTTGGAGGGCAATATGCACTGGAGAGGGAAATGGCAACCCACTCCAGTGTTCTTCCTGGAGAATCCCAGGGACGGGGGAGCCTGGTGGGCTGACGTCTACGGGGTCGCACAGAGTTGGACATGACTGAAGCGACTTAGCTTAGCATAGCATAGCATAGCACAGTAGTATCTACTAAAATTTTAAATACTTATAACCCAGTCCTTTCATTTAATAGATTCCACCCTAGAGAGGAACTTGTAGAATTGCAAAAGGGGACAAATAAAAATGTTCTGACACATTGTAATATGGGAAAATTGGGAAATAAGGGGAAAAACACCTTGTGTCCAAAATCTGATAAATACTGGATATCTATAATATGTAATACTATGCAGCAGTTGTGAAGAATGATGCAGAATCTACACTCCAGATCTATCAGTATTGACATGAAAAGATTTAAAAGACAGAGTGAAAAAGCAAGCTGCAGACAAAGTATGATAAAATTTTAAAAAGCCACTAAAACACACAAAACAAGATTCATTATTACTCACATACACATGTTTACTAATGTGTAGAAAGACACCTAGAACAACAGTTATTTATAACAATGGCTATAGGTGATGGACCAGGAATGTAGAGGATGGTTAAAGGGAACTTACTGTGTTGCTGTGAATTGTTCTCAATGACAATACATATATTATGTGTACAATCAATCAGGCAATAAAAATATTCTGAAAGCATTAGGGCCACTAATTAATTCTGAGTACATTTCTGCTTAAACCTCTCATTTAAATAAATACACAATAGTCCCTTGTTCATTACTTAACAAATAATATATTGTTAATATGTAATATTGAGGGGGCTGGGACTTTTACTTGCTTTAAATTTTGTATTAGTTTTTAGTTTTACTACTGTTGTCATCCCAGGATAGTTTACCATCATATATATGTATTTTAATCTTTACAATATTGAGTCAATAATCTTTGTGATTCTTTGCCAGGGTGCTCAGCTTCAGGATAACAGATGTATTATGTATAGCATAATGTTCCTACTGTTATTGTAAAAGCACAATTTCCTAAAAGTATCCAAAACTCACATCATTTTAAAGAGCATTGAAAGCTTGTTTTTAAAAATAAGCATAGAAGGTAGTTTCAATATTTTAAATTGGAATGCTTTCAAAGTACCATTATTTTGCCTCCTCCCTTTACTTACTGTATCTAAATAACAGCCCACAGTGCACTGCTCTCAGAAAGTTAACTCATTTCCCTAAGAGCACACCATTGTCATATAGTCGGAAAACGAGGTTTACTGATTCTCATTCCAATGTGCTTTCCAGGTGGTGCAGTGGTAAAGAATCCGCCTGTCCATGCAGAAGATACAAGAGACACGGGTTCCATTCCTTGGTCGGGAAGATCCCCTGGAGGAGGAAATGGCAACCCAGTCCAGTATTCTTGCCTGGAGAATCCCATGGACAGAGGAGCCTGGCAGGCTACAGTCCATGGGGTTGTAAAGAGTCAGACACAACTGAGCACACACACATGTACACAAATTCCAGTGTGTTCTCCATGACTATAAGTCTAAGTACTGTCTTCTGTTTTAGAAAAAAAGAAAAACTAACATGGTGAAGAGCTGTTTTTGTTTTTTCCCATTCTATAGTAACAGCAGTCATTTTTATTGGAACTCATATAAAATAAGGTGGAATATATGAACTAAAAAATGCACCTAAAAAAGCCCTCACATACAAGAGAACAGGAGCTGATCTTTGCTGTTTCCATCTTCATATCTTTTTGTGTGTAAAGGTTCCTGACAAACTTTACTGCATACTTTAACTGTGTATCAACATAAAATTACATCCACTAAGAGGTTTCACTGTGCCTTTGCTAGCTTAAAAGTAGTGTAACTGTGCTTACTTTAAAATATATTTTGAAAAGACACTATTTAAAAGTGAATATGTAATTTTTCCTCCAAGAAAAACTGAACTGCTAATTTTTGGTTTTGCTTTTATTTTACCTCTCTTCTTCCATAATGGAGTCTTCTTTCCCAGACATTTCTGACGTACTGTCATACATGAGTTTGTGAGTTTCAATGAAGTTTTTCTGTAAGGCAGACATCTGAGCCATGATCTTCTGGCGATGCAGCCTAGCAGCTTCAGCTTTTCTTTTTCGTTCTGCTTTTTCTTTATCATGAGTAATCTGAGTATTGAGAGACCACAAAAATTAGGTAAAATCCATTGTTAAAATCTACATATACTGTTTACTTAGGAAAAATTTCCTATAGTAAACTCAGATTCAATCTGATGTCTCAAAATCCACATACAGGCTTCATCACATCATACAACCAACTGCTCTTTTGTTTACATCAATAATTTAACTCATTAAAAAAAAATTTAAATTAAAAGGCCAAGTACCTTAAATATCTAACAAACTGCCTTTCATATTCAATGCAGATATATTAAAAAACAAAGTTAAATAGTAATTCTGAATCACCTGTCAACCATTTAATGACTGACATTTAATCAATTTAAAATCAACTTGGTGATGTCTAACAGTTACTCCTAGACCCATTGCTAAGAATGAGAATGTTAACATTACTGAGATATATTGGTGTCTTTTTACTTATTTTAACTTAAGACCAGTGTTTTTCTTTTAGAAAAGATAGTTAATAACCGCAAGTAAAAATATTTCAACAATTTTAAGACTAGAATCCTCAAAACCTGATTCATTATACTATGGAAAAATTCATAACCTAAATATTATTGCATTTTATTGAACCTAAGATGCACCATAATCCTGAGTTCCACTATGAATGTTGCTGATTAAATAATAAGAAGGCATGGATTGTAAGACTTTCCAACTTCTGATATTAAAATACTTCAAAAATTAATAAAATATGGTATTTTTCAACAGAGCTCCATTGAAAAGCAATTTCCTCTGCTTTTCCTATATACCTTACAATAAATAGGTTCCTTGTAACGTAACAGAAGCAGTCCCTCATGCCAGTGAAGTTCAAAGACAGAGATGAATATCTCTGTCATTATAATGTTATTACCTCATCATTCTTAATAGAATCTGATCCTGATGTAGTTGCTACAATTAAACAAGATTTTTCTCTTAATCGCTTCACGGTGTCAAACATCTGTGAAAAACAGATGAAATGTTAAAAAAAAAAAAAAGTCTGGTTAAAGTTTGGTTAAATTGAGCAGAACAGAAAAATTAACTCATCTGATTTTGTCATGTTTCCAAATGTTTTTGACTTAAGCTGTTTACACACACACTCACACCCACACACATGCATACACACATACATATAAATACGTAATAAGTAGCAATTCAGCTAAAAAGAAGTTTGAAGATAGCAAAAATCAGCAGAATCAGTCTGCAGGATAAGCATACCTCTGTTTTCTAGGGGAATTTTTTTTTTTTTTTTAATTTCAAATAACATTGCTAGTGCAAAGACATAAAGACAAAGATATGATACGGAAAGTGAAATCTTTTCTTCCTGATGCCAGTCCCTCTCGCCCAAATCAACTAAATTTAAAGATAATTAGCATTTCTTTGCAGGAAAAAAAATTAGAATATATATTTCTTTATATATAGTCTCATAAAAACTGATCCTACTAGTATATGTCGTTTCCTACTTTCCATTTTCACTGAATCATTTATCTTTAGAGGTGTTTGCAAGTAGCTTATACAGATCTATCTTGCTCTTTTCATGTCTGAGTTTTACGGTTTTATTGACACAACATGCACATGTGTTGTGTACTCGTCTTCACTGCACAGCCTGGCACAGGGACTGGTGACTCGGGTGGCCAGCTGGGCTGTCCTCTCCACAACTGCTTTGCACTTCTTGGAGGAGACAGATTTGTTTGTACAATAAGATTTGGTGTACAGTAAGATTTGTTGCATACTAGCGGCACCTCAAGCTCCTCAATGTTATGGACCAGGAACTTTCGGAAGCCACTGGGTAGCATGTGCTTTGTTTTCCTGTTGCTCCCAACATTATCTGGCCCTTGAGTCTTCTGGCATCCCACTGTCAATGCTGGTTTTCTCCAGTTACATTTAATTTTGACATATTGCCCTGACTGGTGCCAGATGAACTTCTTGGTCCTCAGGTCCTCTTTTTGACAATCTTGGGCTTTATGAGAGTGGCCATAATGCCAAGTAGGAGATGGCTACCTCCACAGTCAGTGCCCAGGAAGAGCTATCTCATTTTTATTAATAAATATTAAGATTCCAGAAATAAGATATCACATCCATAAAACTTACAGTATTTATATTTTGAAAGAGCCTCAGTTTCATGTGGGAAACCTCCCACAAAGAACTTAAAACTTTAATCATTTGGATTATCATCTAATGTTTGTAAGATCAGACATTTGTGCTTTTCATATAGTTTGACAATGAACTTTGGTATGTAATAGAAAAATAAACTTTCAGGGCCAGATCTCCAATTTATAACACCATTTACACAGGATATAAATGTTGGACTAAATGACAGTTCAGTTCACTTTTTGTTAATTGAGGTTATCATTGGCTTATAACATTCTACAAGTTTCACATACACAATGTTGTATTTCTACATCTCCATACACTATAGCATGCTCACATCAAAAGCTTAGTTTCCATCCGTTATGATACAGTTTGACTTCCTTTGCCCATTTCACTCTCCCCTTACTCCCTTCCTTCTGGTAATCACTACTCTGGTCTCTGTATATATGTGATTGGTTTTGATCTATTCGTTTATTTATTTATTTTTAAAATTTTTTAAATTTTATTTTATTTTTAAACTTTACATAATTGTATTAGTTTTGCCAAATATCAAAATGAATCCACCACAGGTATACATGTGTTCCCCATCCTGAACCCTCCTCCCTCCCCATAATATTCCACATATGAATGAAATCTATAAAATAGTTATCTACTTCACTTCTTTTGTTTTTGTTTTATATTTTAAAATGATCATATTGGTAAGTTTAAGAAAAATACTAAATTATGAAATCTGCTTCAAGAAAAATCTTGGTAATAACATTATGTTATAGTTGCGTATCAAATTATATCACACTTGTTTAAGAAGTATTTCTGATTAAGTAATCAAAAAAACAGACTGCTTGAATTACAAAGCAGTACAAAGATCTCCAATTGATATAAATGTGGCAAAAAACACTATATTCTAATTATCAAAATAATATCTAGCTGATAACATAAAAATATTTTAATAAATACAGTGAGAAGAAACTTCATAACCTTGGTTTCATGTTTCCATTTGGAGGGTTTTCCATTAAAGTAACATTCCTGACCTCTCTACACCTCATCAACTTCTCCTCAAAGGTACTGCCATCCACTTAACAGTTCAAGCTCCAAGTTAAGTCATCTTTGATTTCTCTCATTCCTTCCATCAAATCTATCAGCAAGTTCTATAGTTCCTACTGCCACATTATACCTGAATCAGTCCAGCTTCTTGCCATCTGCCCCCTAGCCTACGTCATGGCTCATTTCTCACCAGGTTTACTGCAGTCCTTTTAATGGTGTTCCTGTTTTTATTCTTGTCCTTACAATCCATTTACCCTTGACCTCTAAGATCCTATATGACCTGGCCCCTGGCAACGCCTCTGACTTTGCTGCCTGACTTTACCTTTCTCTACCTCCCCCATTATGTTCCAGTCACACTAGCCTTCTCCCTGGCCACCTCAGAGCTTTTGCATTGCTGCCTCCTCAATCTGGAGTACCTTCCCAGATTACTGTAAGACTGGCTCCCTGTCTTTCAGTTCCAAGTTACTACCTAAAGCCAGCCTTTCTGATTACCCATATAAAGTTGCCCCTACTTATCTACTGAATTATCCTGGTATTTTTTGTTTATTGTCTGTACCTCAGTGTATACTTTATGATAACAAGCACCTTATCTGTCTTTTTCAGAGCCTAGAAATGAGCATGGCACATAGCAGTTTTACAATACATATTTACTAATAAAACAAATTTTAATTTATTAAAAAGACTCCTCCACTAAAACATAGGGAAATGTCCTGTTCTATCTATTCATAATAATTCTAGATGGGATCCTCTCACCTGGCCAATTAAAAATACCTGCTCAGAAGCTGGCCATAGATTTAAGTTTCCTCTTAGGGTCATTTAAACTCAATTGGAGTGATGAGCTAAGTCTCAAAAAAAATTAACTTCTCATCTATTAAAAGGAAAACTCCTACAATTATGGGGAGGATCAACATGGTTAACACCAGGCTATGGTCACTTAAGTTTAAAGGCTCCTCTATGTCGGGAACGGTTAAATCATACTAAAAATGATCAACCTGGTAATTATGAGACAAGGCTGGGTGCTTTATGAACTATGCCTGTTATTACCCTTAGAGAGAGTGATTAGTATAGAACTCAGTGGATTTGTGGCATTAATTTATGGCCTTGACATCTACAGGGATGATACAAAGGTGTAGCCTGGGATTCCCATGAATTTAAGGTCATACATGTTAACAAATTACAGGTAACCCCAACCAATCTACCACTGGTATGATCCCAATGGGTCAAAGATCTGTATTCTACTGGTATAACCATTTAGCAACTTGTGTGTGTGTGTGTGCCTTCAATGGGGTTGCAGGATGTAACTGACCACATCTAAGCCTTGACAACTTTCATAAGCTTTAAATGATAGTAACCGGGCTATTAGCCTATTGAATTCTGAGATCTCTATGATAAGAAAGGCAGTGCTACACAACTGCAAGACCCTTGACACCTTACAGCATCTCAGGGAGATATCTGTGCTATAATTCAAACTGAACGCTGTATTTTTGTACCTGATAAATCCTTTAATGTAACACATTTGAACCACATGAAAAATCAGATTACTGCTCTAAGTGACCCATTCCCTAGTCTTGACAATCTTTAAAAAAAAAACTGGTATGAGAGGCTCACAGCTAAAATATTTACTTTTAATTCCACTAATGTTATTAACTATACCATTTGTATTTTGCTTGTTTCACAAGATTACTATTTTTTGTATTACCAAGTATATGACTGAACCTTCAACGGAAATGATGACTAGACTTGAAACAGCTGATCAAATGTATAGTTTGATATATGATCAATGATTGTAATAGTGTAACTCTAGGAGGCAGTGGCAACCCACTCCAGTACTCTTGCCTGGAAAATCCCATGGATGGAGGAGCCTGGTGGGCTGCAGTCCATGGGGTTGCAAAGAGTCGGACACGACTGAGCGGCTTCACTTTCACTTTTCACTTTCATGCCTTGGAGAAGGAAATGGCAACCCACTCC
The DNA here is from genome assembly GCF_029378745.1 of Bos indicus. NCBI lineage: Eukaryota > Metazoa > Chordata > Mammalia > Artiodactyla > Bovidae > Bos > Bos indicus. The sequence continues at coordinate 38,171,218 of NC_091769.1, forward strand.
AGTGTTCTTGCCTGGAGAATCCCAGGGACGGGGGAGCCTGGTGGGCTTCCGTCTATGGGGTCTCACAGAGTAGGACACGACTGAAGCGACTTAGCAGCAGCAGCAAATTAGTATTACTAACATGAAAAATTACAAGTGACCATGAAGATCAGTAATAAATAATTTTACAATTAGCAAATACTATGATTTAATCTTAGAGGCATGCAGAGGATTCTTAAATATTTAAACCAGATATGATTCGTTTATTTTTAAGTTTACCTGGAGTATCCACGTAATCATGTCCTTTTGGCCTTCTAACTGTGGAATCCCCTTGAGTTTTTCCAAAAGCATTTGTATATTCTGAGCATTCATGGCTGAACTTCCCAATCCTTTTTTAAAACACAAAAATTCTACATCATAAACATGTACTTCATAATTACATATAAATTTTAATTTACAGTTAATGTTATTCATATTGATAAAGTTTGGACTCAATCCCTTAGCTACATTAATTTTTCAATGGAAGACTCTGCAATCACACGAAGTACCAAATACTAAATTAAATAACTTGAAAAACTGGAATTACTTTAGGTCTCTCTTGTACATCTTCTACTGGGTCTGTGAAGTGAAAAGTACCCTTAGTGATCTGTCTCTTGCCTTTCCTCTACTTTGCTCGCTGTCTAGTAAAAATACTTACTGAGAAACAAAGCGCCCCAAAATATGGAAGTGAGAGCAGTCATACCTATAAACTGAATAGGTTAGGCTGTATGCAAGAATCTAAAAAAAAAAAGTGTTTAAATAGAAAATGAGATGCTTTTCTCTTATTGATTTTATAAATCAAATGTTCCTGGAATGTGCTCTGAAAAAACTGTCTTAATGACGTAGCATTTAACAAAAATCCAATCTAAACCTATCCTGCTCTTTCAGGTTGAAAACGATGCAAAACACATTATCATTCACTCAGACTTCTGCAATCATTTTAAATTCAGAAACATCAAAACTTTCATAGATGGGAACTCTGAATATTATGGTTGATATAGCAGCATATATTTGATAATACTGTGACAAGGAATGAAAGTAAGAAACCTTCAGTGTATGCAGCCTCCACAAAAGGGGGATGAGATTGTGCAGTAAAAGGATTGTTGTGAGGATTAAAAAACATTATTTGCACTATTGAAAATTTTAAAAACTAAAGATGCTAGGAAAAGATTTAAAGCAATTTCAGAGTTTTTTGTCTTAAGGACTAACTAAACTTTATCAGAAACCCTCTTGCACTGTTGGTGGGAATGTAAATTGATAGAGCCACTATGGAGAACAGTATGAAAACTAGGAATAAAATATCATATGATCCAATAACCCCACCACTGGGCACAGACCCTGAGAAAACCATAACTGAAAAAGACACATGTATCCTAATGTTCACAGTAGCACTATTTACGTAGGACACATAAGCAACCTAGATGTTCATTGACAGATGAATGGATAAGGAAGATATGGCACATATATAAAATGGAATATTATGAGTTAGTCACTCAGTCGTGCCCGACTCTTTGTGACTCCATGGACTGCAGCCCACCAGGCTCCCCTGTCCATGAGATTTTCCAGGCAAGGATACTGGAGTGGGTTGCCATTTCCTTCTCCAGGGGATCTTCCCAACCCAGGGATCAAACCCGGGTCTCCTGCACTGCAGGCAGATTCTTTACCAAGTGAGGTACAAGGGAAGCCCCAAGATGGGATATTACTCAGCCATAAAAAAAGAACACATCTGAGTCAGTTCTAGTGAGGTGCATGAACCTAAAGCCTATTATATAGAATGAAGTAAGTCAGAAAGAGAAAAACAAATATCATATATTAATATATATATATGGAATCTATAAAAATGGTATTGACAAGTCTATTTTCAGGGAAGGAAAGGAGATGCAGACAGAGAACAGACTCATGGACACAGTGGGGAAAGGAGAGAGTGAGGCAAATGAAGAAAGTAGCACAGACATATGTACACCACCATGTGTAAAATAGATAGCTGGTGAGAAGTTGCCCAGCCAGCACTCTGTGATGATCTAGAGCGGTGGGATGGGAGGAGGGGAGAGAAACTAAAGAGGGAGGTGATATATGTATAATTATGGCTAATTTGCATTGCTGTATGGCAGAAACCAACACAACATTGTAAAGCAATTTTCCTCCAATTAAAAAATAGATTAAAAAAATAAATAAGGGGGAAAAAAAACTCCATTAGAATTAAATTTTCCATTACAAATTGGCAATTAGCTAAAACTGCTGAAAATGATACTAAAACATACTTGAGGCCTTATGGTAAAAGTCAAATGTCACTTCTTCTTCAGGAGATTTTTGAAGCTGTTGCTTTTCTTCTAGTAAGCCCAATGCTAGAATGTGAAATGCCTGAAAGAGGAAAATAGGACAAGATCTTTAGAACTGCACTTCTTCAGGTAAGTATATTTTAAATAGAGGTATAAAAGTAAGCAATCTAACAGGTAAAAAAATGTGCAAAGTTTAAGAACAAACAGTTCACAGAGAAAGAAATGATATATACACATATGAAAAATGTTCAACCTTGGGAGTTCCCTGGTGGCCTACTGGTTAAGATTCTAGGCTTCCAATGCCTTGGCCTGGGTTAGATCCTTGCTCAGGGCAAGCTGCATGGCACAGTAAAAAAAAAAGAACGTTCAACCTCACTTAAAGAAATGTAAGTGAAACAAACAAGATCATCTATTTTTCACCTATTAAAATGGCAAATTTTAGAGCTTATTATAATACAGGAGTGACAAAAGTGTTAGGAAGCAGGCATTTCTCATCACGCTGGTAATGGGAAAGTAAACCAGTATGATGTTTTTGGAAGCCAAGTAGACAATATCTATTAGTAATGTAAACGTATAGACCCAGAACTAGGAATCAGTGTGATAGATTCACTTACTTAAGTATACAAATACAACATTCATTTTAGTGTTCTTTATTATGTGTGTGTGTGTGTGTGTGTGTGTGTGCCCTCATGAGTAGGATTCTGTTGTTTAGTTGCTAAGTCATCTCCAACTCTTTGGAAACCCCATGGACTGTAGCCTGCCAGGCTCCTCTGTCCATGGAATCTTCTCAGCAAGAATACTAGAGTGGGTTGCCATTTCCTCCTCAGGGATTGAAGCCACATCTCCTGCACTGGCAGGCAGATTCTTTACCACTGAGCCACCTGGAAAGTGTTCTTTGTTATGGCTGGTGGTGGTTTAGTCACTAATCATGTCTGACTCTTGTGACCCCACGGACCTTTATCCATGGGATCCTCCAGGCAAGAATACTAGAGTGGGTTGCCATTTCCTTCTCCAGTTCTTTGTTATACAAAGACCTAAAAACAACCTAAAAGCATATTAATAGGAGATAGTTAAATGCATCATAGATGTCCATAATGGAATATGCAGCTACTGAGCATGTGTTAGGCCTATATGCACTAATGCGGAATTAATTCCAAAAGACACAAACCTTTTAGACAGGGTGCTAGGAGGCAGAAAGAAAAATTTTAACTTTTGACTTCAAATATGTCTCTATGGGTTGAAAGTTTTAGTGCATTTATTTATCACTGTTATTGAAAAAATGTGAGACACACATAGAGTATGACATCATTTACAGCCTCTAGATCAGTAACAGTCAAGGAAATTCAGTTAGGCAGGTGCTAAATAAGTACCAATTATAGCTACCAAAGGTGACATTATTAAGTAACTTATCTATAACACTATGGAGAAAAAAATAGTTGCTTCCATTTAATGAGCTAAGTCTCAAACAACTCTATGAAACAGTACATGTGAAACAAAAAATATAGGAAACTGTGATACGATAATGACATGCCCATTTATTATTAGCAGGAATAGGCCTTTTCCATTTTTCCTCTGTTTTTATTTATTTTTTTTAATGTAAATTATTCCCAAGAGTAAGGATCCTGAAAGTTTGAGACTGTGTCACAAGGAAATCTCTGCCACATCTGAGCTGTTTTCAATGGCTTTTAGGTCTCAGGTGCTCTAGCTGTGGTTCTAACTGAAGGTCAGAAAGGTAGACTTCTCCAGGCCCTGAAGACCTCTATGAAGTAGAGAAAGTATCTGAAAGAGAGAAAATATTTTCAGTATACATACCATCTGGAGCATTCCTTCAGTCCACAAGTTAGAATCTGGATCTACTGCCCGCTCAAATATGGTCCTGAGAATGTACATCATGATATCACAATTGAGAAGGTTAACTGCTTTGCTGAAAGCAGGGCAGAATTCAGGAGGTGGTGGTGGTGGTAATGCTAAGGTGGGGAGGAGATCAATGTCAGAAGAGATAAGCAGTTACTATTTTATTTGGGTTATCAGACATGTTAAATTTCAAATATCAGAATCATATACTATATGCAAAACAACATAGGATCTTTGTTATCTTTAAAGCACTGAAAACATTAATACTATGGGAAATATGAGTCACTATGTAAGTCGCCCAAAATGAACTCCATTTGTTAAAATTTAAAATTCTATCACCATTGATGTACGCTATGTCTTAATATGTCAACAAGAAACAAAGGGTTCTTTGCATTCCATTAGTTGCTCACTTAAAAAAACAACAAAAACAAAACACTATATGCTTTGCTGCTACAAAATCAGAATACAAAGTCAGTCAATTTAGAATCTCACTTTTACCTTCATCTTTGTTTTCCTGTTTTCTCCTTTTCTTCTGCATGTGTTCAGCCTATATATATTAAAAAAAAAAAAGGCCTATCTTAAAATATAACACTTGACAAGCATGAAACAAATGGAGTACTCTAAAGTAGGCAGGAAACCTACCAAAATACTTTACATACTGAAATATGTATGCAAATGCTACCTTATTCCAGAAACAAAATCATCGTCCTAGGGAAGGTCACTGCAAAATAGATGGTAATAATCCTCATCATTAATTTAGCTCCCCATTTCTTTCAGTCAACAATATTTACCTAGCATCTATTATATACAGGGCATTGTACTAAAAACTGGAACTCATTCATTTCATAACAACAAAGCCAGACATCAAACTTAACTGAATGATCTAACTTAACTTCACTCATCACCTTAACAAAGTGATCTAACTTAACATCATCCTTAATAGGACAAACAGATATTATGCGTCTACTGATGAGATACAATATGTCACCTATGTAGTATTCTTGCTCCAAAATGCTTAACTTGAATCTACTCATGGGAATAAAATTAGACATATCCAGAATATTGGGTATTCTAAAAGACAACTAGCCTATACTAGTTGACATTGACAAAAATGTGAATGTTATGAAAAACAAAAAAAGGCAAAAAGAGTATTCCCAATTAAAGGAGATTATAGAAACATGACAGCAAATGAAGTGCATGATCTTTGATTGAATCCTCCTACCCCAACATAATTATAAAGAATATTTTTGGTATAATCAGGAAAATTTGAATAGTGACTACATACTAGATAGTATTATTGATTCAATTTTAATTTCTTGGGTAAGATAATGCCCTCTAATAATGAAAACCAGTATGAAACTACAGAAAAAGCAGGGGATTGTCTATGGAGCTGGAAAGCCTAAAGCATTTTCGGTTTATTTATCGAAGAGGGTAACTTTTCATACCTTGCTATGCTGTGTTTTGGAGTAATGATAAAAGTACATATTAAAGTCTTTCAGTGATTCATCCTTCAATTCATAAACTCCATGGCCTGATACACCTGGTTTCCTAAAAAGACAGAAAATACAGAGGTGAACTGCACTACCCTTGAAGTATAAAGTAAAACAAAGTAAGAACCTAAAATTTAATCTTAAAATCAAGAGAAAGAAAACAATCATATCTCATTCAGCTTGCTTAAATTGAATGACAAATTTCATTTCATGAAAATAAACTAAAAAATTTAACACTGTAAGCTCAAAGTCCTGGTAACAGATGTGTCTCATAATTATGAAATTTAAACAAATATGAAAAAGTTTATTTTATACCATGTAGATCTGATCCCATGCTCTACTTAATCGCTAAGGCTTTGTTTTTAGCCTCTGAAGCCTAAGACTGCCTATTCAACTAAAGCTTGCATTGTCAAAGGCGAAATCTAAAATAGTAGTTAAGATATCATGTCCTTAGGAAATTGTAAATTCAAATGAAATACTGAATCCTCTATAGAGAACTATAAGGAAAAACACTAAAGCCAAAAGGCGTATTACTGCACATTAAACAGCTTTTGCTCTCTATCAAAGTAAGTGAAATATCTTAGTGAATATTATTAGAGCATAAAAAAGCTATATTCTATTTTTAAAGGTATTTGACACTAGCAATTTATCTATGAGTTCATGACAATAACAAGTAGAAATTCACTACTAGTATCAATTATTTTAATTTTAAGAATTAACCTTTTAAAATCTTATTTCCATTTTACACATCTCAAAGAATCAAACGATTGCAAAATATTTTAATCCTAGCAGAGAAAAATTTTAAATAAGTATACAAAATGAAAATTTAATAGAATAAATGAAGTCATGGCTTAGAATTGATGGGAAAGAGATTATCAGAAAGGTTTGCTTACTTATTAAGTCACCTAACATAAAAAGTGGATATCTCTCATTCATTTGCCAAAAAACACTCCCTTCTTCAGCATAAAGGTACTAAGTGCTTTCAGTGCACCCCTAGACCTCACCCTTTCTGTCTACACTTGAATTTTGCTTTCAGGAGTTCAGAAAAGAACTTCAGAACTTCTACAAGAATTCAAATTACAAGACAAAGATTGACCTACCTTTCAGAATAAGCATAAATATTAAGTACTTACTTAAATGTGGCCACTTTGTTTATGACATTCTCTAAGCCAGTTTCATTATTTTCCTGTTGAAACGATATTTTTGTTATTTTTACCTTCACATAATGACTTTGTTTTCTCTTACTGTGAACTGAAATACCCTTTCAAGACATTTCTGAGTATTTTAAAAATAATTCAAAATAAGATCAATTTCCAATATTTAAAAATTAGGTCTAAAACCTATTAGCTTTGAGGGATGGATTTCTTAACAGAGGTAAGATGCCTGTATAAATTGCTTAAGGAAGAAATTTAATCTAAATTTACCATATATGTATACACATACAACCAGTAATTCAAAGAAACTGTTATTTTCTTTATCTAGTATGTTATTCACCCAAATCATTTAAGCACATGTCCATGCTGAACTAATCCCTAAAACCAAGGTAACAAAATAAATAGGATCTATGGTAAAACACATATATGCTGCTAAGTCACTTCAGTCGCGTCCGACTCTGTGTGACCCCATGGACGGCCTCCCACCAGGCTCCTCTGTCCCTGGGATTCTCCAGGCAAGAACACTGGAGTGGGTTGCCATTTCCTTCTCCAATGCATGAAAGTGAAAAGTGAAAGTGAAGTCGCTCAGTCATGTCCAACTCTTAGTGACCTCATGGACTGCAGCCTACCAGGCTCCTCCGTCCATGGGATTTTCCAGGCAAGTAGATGTCCAAATATATGCTGGCTTCTGCAATTGTAATTTTTTTTTTTAAATTGGCTTGAACTTTCCCTTTAACAAAAAATTTTTCTTTTTCTTTTTGGTCAAGCTACATCACATGTGGGATCTTAGTTCCTTAACCAGGAATTGAATCCATGACCCCTCCAGTGGAAAGGCAGAGTCCTAACCATTGGACTACCAGGAAGTCCCAACAAGGAATCTTTTTTTTTTTTTTTTAAATGAAGTCATTTAAAATCAGGATAAGGACTTAGTCAATATACTAAAGCAAGCTCATAGGCTCCTACAGTGCTGCAAAAAATTAAGAAATTTAGCTTCCTTTAAAAAAGTACTTGAAAGCGGTGGAAAGTAAGGGTATACATTAAAGCTTGCTATTTTTTTGCAAAATATGGTATGTATTTTTTTTGGTATTTATTTATGGTGTTTATGGTATGTATTTATTTTTTGTATGTATTTTATTTAAATATGGTATGTTTTTTTTTTTTTGGCTCCAAAATCACTGCAGATGGTGACTGCATCCATGAAATTAAAAGACGCTTGCTCCTTGGAAGAAAAGTTATGACCAACCTAGATAGCATATTCAAAAGCAGAGACATTACTTTGCCAACAAGGGTCCATCTAGTAAAAGCTATGGTTTTTCCAGTAGTCATGTATGGATGTGAGAGTTGGACTGTGAAGAAAGCTGAGCACTGAAAAATTTATGCTTTTGAACTGTGGTGTTGGAAAAGACTCTTGAGAGTCTCTTGGACTGCAAGGAGATCCAACCAGTCCATCCTAAAGGAAATCAGTCCCGGATATTCATTGGAAGGACTGATGTTGAAGTTGAAACTCCAATACTTTGGCCACCTGATGTGAAGAACTGACTCATTGGAAAAGACCCTGATGCTGGGAAAGATTAAAGGCGGGAGGAGAAGGGGATGACAGAGGATGAGATGGTTGGATGGCATCACTGACTCAATGGACATGAGTTTGGGTAAACTCCGGGAGTTGGTGATGGACAGGGAGGCCTGGCATGCTGCAGTCCATCGGGTCCTAAAGAGTTGGACATGACTGAGTGACTGAACTGAACTGATGGTATGTGAAATTGTTTTTAGGTGGCACAGTTATATATCCTTAAATTTTTGAACAATTATTCATTTATCTTAACATGTATTAAGAAAAAATTAATCTAGAATGTCAAACCTACTATTTCATTGTATTGTTGCTTAAAAAGATGCTAAGGGAAAATGTAAGTTAATTTTAAAATGTACTAGTAATTTCTAAAATTGGTAGACAGATGTGCAGAAATTATGAAGGTGATATGGTTAAAGTTTGAGAATCAGTTAACAGTGAAACTAGAAAAGCACTATGGATATTTTGGAAGAAAAATGACCAAGAGTCAAGGCTTATTTTTATTCTACTTCTCTGTAAAGCCTTGATAGTAAAGGTAAGTTTAACCTCTTATAAGAATCATTGTTCTAATGCATAATTTAAAAATATGTGTTAAAAATATGACTTATAATCTGTAGGATTACTGCTTAAATATCAACAACACTGAATGTAAAGATCACCTGGGATGGCTATGAGAATGCACCCTGCAGACCTCCAGTTAGAGGAACAGAGACACTAATGCAGGCTCACTCAGGGAGGCGTGGGAAGGCACCAAATCTTGATTAGACTACCCAGCAGTCCAGGACATTCCTACCTAATCTTCCTTCCCTCTTTGTTCATCTGGGATCAGACTTGCACTACAGTTTGATGGCTCCCCCAGCCTTTCCCAGCTCCCTCATCAATCCTCTCACAGTCATTACTCCTAATAAAAACTTAAATGTTTCGTCTTGACATCTGCTTCTCAGAAGACCCAGACTAACACACCACCCAAATAGTTTCAGTATTTCACAAAGTTATCTCCTCCTCTGGAGAAAATTTAGGTTAAAGTAAAAAAATTAAAGAGTTTATTGCTCTAAGGTGTTTTCTAAATAGCCAGAATATCCCTAAAATGTTACCTAATGCCCCAAAGCCCAGAATTAAGGTTTATACCACTAAAAAATTAATGGTGAGAGTTTTATATCTGAAAATCAAAATAGATTTTCCTAAAACTTCAAGAGCTTCCAATTAGAGAAAAAGAAAAAACTATCCCATCTTGATGCAAATGGAGTAAAAAAATAAAACTGGACTTACATTCTCAGGTAAATTTTTGGCAATGGCACTGTGTGGCATGGGTTCAATACAAAGCAAGTGAGTAATTTCTCTCATTGTGACCTCTTCTTTGGTCACATTTCCCACTCCAGGTACGTAACGCTCTCCTAATACAAAAATGAAAAGAAAAAGTAAGAGTTAATTGCTTTCCACGTAAATAAAGAACACTACATTAAATCAAATCTATGAGAGAGTGACCAAAAGTTATTTGAACATGTTTCTAAACCTGAACAACAGTCTATATGCTGAAAGAGGAAGAAAAATACAGAGATCTGAGTAACACGGGGCTTGTCTTAACTTAGACACACACACTCAAATATTATAAACAAAGCCCCTCAATTAAATAAGCATGTATTACTAATCAAAAAAACAGAAAAGAGGGTAGTGGCCATCATGGGACAACATGAAATTAAAAGATGCTTGCTCCTTGGAAGAAAAGCTATAACAAACCCAGACAGCATATTAAAAAGCAAAGATATCAATTTGCCAACAAAGATCTGTATAGTCAAAGCTATGGTTTTTCTAGTAAACATGCATGGCTGTGAGAGATGGACCATAAAGAAGGCTGAGCGCTGAAGAATTGGTGCTTTCTAACTGTGGTGTTGGAGAAGATCTTGAGAGTCCCTTGGACAGCAACGAGATCCAACCAATCAATCCTAAAGGAAACCAACCTTGAATATTCATTGGAAGGACTGAGGCTGAAGCTGAAGCTCCAATACTTTGGCCACCTGATGCAAAGAACTCACTCATTGGAAAAGACTCTAATGCTGGGAAATATTGAAGGCAGGAGGAGAAGGGGATGACAGAGGACAAGATGGTTGGATGTTATCACCAACACAACGGACATGAGTTTGAGCAAGCTCCAAGAGATGGTGAAGGACAGGGAAGTCTGGCTTGCTGTAGTCCATGGGGTCACAGAGTCAGACACAACTAAGCAACTGAACAGCAGCAACAAAAGATCATGAAACAACAGCTTTTCTTTCAAGATCTTTCTCAAGTTTGTCTCTACTTGTTATTTAAGAAAGAACAAAGTGAAAACTAAAAGACAAAATACTTAAAAATGTCTCTATAGGCTAAATGACAAAACAGTAATGTGTGTCAGAAATGGATGCTATTGCCAGCATGACCACATGATCAGATTTCTATTTTTTATCTCAATAAACTGCCAAATGGAGACAGAAAACAGCTAATTTTAACTATGGGAATGTCACTGGTGTCAACAGCATCTAATTCCCAATGCCTCAAGAAGAGTTGATATATTTGATCTTACACCACAGCATTCAATAGTACTTAATGATTTCAATACTAAATGTGTACAAAGTCTTGTGATATATCTATAAGAGGGTAATTAGAGTACAAAGACAGGATTTTTTTTTTTTTTTTTGTCTAAGAGATCTGAATTCTACAAATCAGCAAAACAATGAGATTTTGTTAGTTTAATTCACTCTCAACAGACTCATTACTCTTTAAATACATTGTAATTTTCATTTTTTCCCTAGAACAGTACCCTCTGTAAGTTTCATGCTAGAAAGAATCTTACAGATCATGTAGATTACTTTTACATTTTACAAATCAAGAATCTGAGCCCCTGAAAATGTAAATGGCATGCTCTTGATAGTTTATAGCAAGGTCAAGACTAGCTCTTGTTAGTTTATAGCAAGGTCAAGACTAGATCTTATGATTCTTAATCCAAATCTTTTACACTTATTGATGTTTTCTCTGTAATATTACCAGAGATTTTACACATACATACACTTTTTAAAAAATGATGGCTCTTAAAAGTAATAAACTTAGAAATGTAGCAAGTATTAACTAAAAATAAAATGACATCGAAGGAAATATCCAATGAATTTAGGTAAACAAAATAACAGCAGTATAATAGCAATAGTAAAATAGTGAAAATATAAAATACCAAAACCTATTGACAACTCTAATATATGGTATTAATATGCAGTAGCAGAAATTCTTCATAGTATTCCAAGAACAAACACAAAAATTCCCCTCAAGTTTTGTAATCTAGTAATGTATATCATCAACTTAAAAATATTTTGCACATTTTTAACTTGTCCATTTTTTTCCAGAAGTTTCCTACGGAATACTCTGGAATTATTTCAGAAGAGTTGGTGCCTGAAAGATTTACATCTCATGTGGCAATGGAGGTTTACCACACTTTCTGCTGAGACAAGAAGCTAGTCCAGCAACTAGCCCCTGACAAACAGCAAGTAAAATATACCCATGTTTTCAGATTTGGCTAATGGCTAGAATCCTTACCAGGAACTATTAATACAAAGCAGTGTCTCCAACAGTAAGGTAAAAAACAAGAGCCAGAATAAGAAGTTAAGAACTTTTACACAGCTGGTAAAATCAAGAGACTATAATATAGAATATATAAAAGCAGAAGTAAGGCCAATATTGGCACAAAATAATTTAATAGAACTGGATGAAAATACATCTTACTTAGATGTATGTTACACTGAAATTTTACATATATATATAAAATTTTCAGCCCTTAGCATATAGTTATTTTACATCTATGTTTCTAACTAGGGTACTTATTTTCCAGACCTCTACAAACAAGTCCAAACAATTACAAATCAGGTATTGAAAAATGAAGATGTAATAGCTGTGTTTTTCTAAAGGTGAGTTTCTAAACATATCAATCACATTAGTCATGTCAATCTCTAATATTCTCTGCTATATTTGGGAGAAGAACAAAGTAACTTAGAGTTCTTACTAATGTTCTCTCTATAAAGTAACTCATGCTCTGTTTCAAAACATCTTTTACTCTTACCCACTATATAGATGAGGACTTGAAGCATTTCTTCTATTAAGGTATTATACTGCTTAATCAAATCCTATAGAATTATAAAAGAAAAAATTAGTTACATAAGAACCAAAAGCCACCATAAAACACACATTTTTGGGGGGATCAGACTGACAGTCCAGCCAATCCAGTATTTTCTTTCAGACCACAGCAACAGAGAATTATGAGATGAATAATTCCCTTTTGTTGACTTCAAACTCTACAAGGTCACAATACTCAGCATGTAATAAGAACTCAATGCTGCTGCTGCTGCTGCTAAGTTGCTTCAGTCGTGTCCTACTCTGTGCAAACCCATGGATGGCAAAGCCCACCAGGCTCCGCCGTCCCTGGGATTCTCCAGGCGAGAATACTGGAGTGGGTTGCCATTTCCTTCTCCAATGCATAAAAGTGAAAAGTGAAAGTGAAGATACTCAGTAGTGTCCGACTCTTCTCGATCCTATGGACTGCAGCCTACCAGGCTCCTCCATCCATGGGATTTTCCAGGCAAGAGTACTGGAGTGGGTTGCCACTGCCTTCTCCGAAGAACTCAATAACAATTGCTAAATATTATTATTGTTTTTATTATCCTTATTATCCACCAAGCCTTCATTCAGCAAAAGAATTCTTTAACCTTTAACCTTCCCTGTACTATGGCTTCCTTCTTAACAGGGTTGGTGAGACAGTGGCTACAAATATGTAACTAACAGCTATGGTGAGTGTACACCTCCCTAAAACACCTGTTACTTAAATACTATAGTAAATTAGATACTCATTTTCACTGAGTATAAAAACATGACAAAATTAGCTTTGTATTTTGTATCCTATTCTTTGTGCCTTTGTAAGTGACTTCTAATTTGAAGAATAAAATAATGTAATTCATAAATTACAAAGGCTACTTTATAAACTGGTATGAAATATTAAAACAATGAAGAGGTGATAAAACTCCAGAGACAAACTATAAACTGAAAAAAGGTAATAAATACAAATAAAGAATATCTTTACTAAATAAGGAACTTTTATAGAAACAGGAAAAAGGTGAAGGACAGGAACAGATAATTCACTAACAAAAAGGAGAAAAAAAAAGTCAATAATCATGAAAACAAAGTCAACCTCACTGATAACTAAAAAACTGCAAAAATTAAACACCATCTTTCACACATTAGATCAACAAAGTACCAGTGCCATTACAGATGTATATACTGCTAGAGAGAGTCAGTTTGACAATATCTATTCAAGAAACATAAGAAAGGGTATGCTGCATTCTCCAGCAAATCTACCCCTAAGAATTTATTTTAACAAAATAAGTAGGCAAGTATTTAAACCTTGAGGTGCAGAGATGTTCATAAGAGCAACAAAAATCAAAAAACCCCTTCAGCAATAGGAGACTAAAGTATAAAGTGCAATATTATATAGCCATTAAAAATTATGTTAAAAAAGATGATGCAGTTATATACTTCTTTAATGCCAAGAAAAAAAAGTATCACAATATTTCATTAAGCACAGGAAGCAAATTGCAAAATAGCACATATGAAAGATTCAATTTTTCCTTTAAAAACAAACAACACCAAAACTTTAAAAGTGATCATTTCTAGGAGGCAGAGTTTCATTTGATTTTCTTCTCCTTTTTGTTAATCTGTATACAGTCATCACTCAGTATCCTCAGGGGATTACTCCAGGACCCTTGCAGATACCAAAATCCACAGATGCTCAAGTCCCTTATATATACTGACTAGTAGGTCAGGATTCTGCATCCATGTATATGGAGGGCCAACTACATTCTAATTTTTACAGAGTAAAAAGAGTATATGTATGTACATTCAGAAGTACATGTATGTTTTATGTATGTGTGTGGTGCTTAGAGATATACATATATAAATAAATAATCTTATATATGATTAAAATAGTTAACATTAATATTTTCTTTGGATTAATTTACATATCAGTTTCTATCACTTACCTGGTCTTTTATGGATATGGTCTTATTAAAAGCATCAGCAAGTTCATACCTCTGAAGTACGAGTAATAAGAACTTGTTGGGATCCATTAGAGATGCACCAATCTGTGAAAGAAATCAAGTCCCATAGTTCTATGTATTAAATGGAGAAACATTTTGTCTCTAGTAATAGGGCTATGAGAATAAGGTAAATCTGCAGAAGATAATGTAGCAGTCCTTTCTGCTTCTATGATTCTATATTCATCTCAACAGTGAGAAAAACTTAAGTAAATAAAAGTATAATACAATAATAAGTTATAAAAAAGTTATTATGTTATAATATCTTCTCCTATTACAAAGAATATAGGAAGGAAGGTTATGACACATATCAGAACAAATTTAAATAGGTACCTGAAGCATAATGATATCTTTATCGTACATTTCTTCTCTGCATTTAACATCTTGGTAATAAAACACCTATAAAATAAAAGGTAGAACAGAAGCTAAGAGAATCATTTTATTTCAAACAAAATTCTCAGCAAAAACTATTCTTTAAATTTTTTCTAAACTAGAAACCCCAAGAACTACTTTGTAGCAGAAAAAAAAAAAAGCTGTAAATTTATGAATCATTTTAAGGGATTTGGGAGGATGATGTGAGAAAATATTCATGAAAATACTTCAGAGTTTAAAATGCTCTATACTAGTTATTATTCTCAAAATGTGTAACAAAGTAACTGACTCCCCCACCAAGTTCAATTGCAAGAATTTCCTCCGTAGCTTAGCAGTAAAGAATCTGCCTGCAATGCAGGAGACCCAGGTTCAGTCCCTGGGTCCGGAAAATCCCCTGGAGGAGGAAATGGCAACCCACTCCAGCATTCTTGCCTGGGAAATTCCATGGACAGAGGAGTCTGGCGGGCTATAGTCCACGGGGTCACAGAGTTGGACATGACTGAGCAGAGAAAAACATACTAAGTTTAAAACACCCACTTCAAAAAAAGTAAACCAAATTCCTACAATCAATCAATGCCATTTTTCTCCTAAGCAGTATCTTTACAATTCATTTCCCCATCTTTCAGGAAAAGCACTTCTCCTTATTTGCTCTAAAAGAGGGAAAAATTGTAAGATGCTGTTCAATTAAGACTGGTGGTAGGAAGTTCACAGTTCCCAAGTAAGGTAATCTTCAGAAAAGACATCTATTAGTGGGAAAGTTTCTGCTGGTACTACTGGCTTTCACCTGACCTATCCACTTAAGAGGATTAAAGAAAATGTCCATATGGTCACTAGAACTTCCTTGAGTTTACACAAGAGCTGGAAAACAAAAATACTGAGCAGAATCCAGGGATACAAAGTAAAATATAAATTAATAAAGGAAAAAGCAAGCAGAAAATGAACACATAATATGAATAATATGCCTTGCCATACCTGGCTAATGAGAGAGAGCCCATTTCTTCGCCACATCTCAGCAACAACCTGGGCAACCAATACCAGACAACGCAAAGGATATTCAACCAGTACCTCTACCTGAAAATCCTCCTGAAACAGAGTGAGATCAATGTCAATATTTCTCAGAGGTTTGGATGCTATGGCACTATATACATTGCTCCATTTTCTCATCTGTAAAATGGAAGGGCTTGAACTAGAGGACTCCAAGTCACCATGATTCAGGTTTCAATGTTCTAGGACACAGACATAAAATTATTAACTGGGAATTATTCAGGTAGGTTTCAAAATATCTTTTTCTTCCCACTCAACCAAGAGGTATTTAGAAATAGAATATAAGCAAGTCAGAATTTAATAGTCACTTACAAAAGGCACAAATTCATGCAGTCTTGAAACAGCACCCAGCCTGCTCAAACGCACATGAAGACCTAAAAGTTAAAAAATGAAAAAGATGAGAAAGCAATAAACCCAGTTGATTTATTTCCCAGTTAATTCATCAAGTTTGAAAACTTGTGAAATTTAAATATACATTAATTGAGCTTAGATATGATGCTTCAGAATGCAAAGTTTTGATTTCTAATTTTGAAACACAGTATTACTAACATATTTAAGATCCTACGTTGTATTATTTATATATATATAAATATTATGCTGCTTCCTAAGAAATTATTTTCCTCACAAACCAAGTATCAAAAGAAATAAAAACTGTATAGCACAGGGAACTGTATTAAATATCCTGTGATAAACCATTATGAAAAAAGAATATACAAATGTGTGTGTGTGTGTGTGTGTATATATATATATATATATATATATATGTATGTATATGTATATATAACTTAACTATTTTATTGTCCAACAGAAATTTAACACAGCATTGTAAATCAACTATATCTCAATAAAATAAAAAGAAATAAAAACTAATCTAGGTATTTCTTTTTGTAAAAATAGAAGTGACATAAAATCACATGTCAATTATACCACATACAAAAATTACCTAACACTGATATCAGCAATCTGAATACAGATGCTAAATCTATAAAACTCTTAGAATATAACATAGGGAAATGACTTTGCAACATTGGATTTGATAATAATTTCTTGGCTATGACATCAAAAACATAGGTAATCAAAGGAAAAATAAATTAAGACTATACCAAATTAAAAACTTTTGTGCATCAAAGGACACGAACAACAGAGTGAAAAGGCAACCCACAGAATGGAAGAAAATATCAGGAAATCATATATCTGATAAGCAGTTAATATCCAGAATATACAAGGAATTCCAATAACTCAACAATAAAATCTGATTACAAAATAGACAATGGACTTGATCAGACATTTCTCCAAAGAAGAAATACATATGGCCAGTAAGCACAGGAAACAATGCTCAGTATCACTAATCATTAAGAAAATGCAAATCAAAACCACAGGAGATACCAGTTCACACTCATTAGGATGGTTATTTAAAAGAAAAAATAACAAATGTTGATGAGGATGTAAAGAAATTGGAATCCTTGTGCACTGTTGTTGGGAATGTAAACTGGCGCAGCTGCCATGGAAAACAGTATGGTAGCTCTTCAAAAAATTAAAAACTAGAATTATCTTATGATCCAGCAATACCACTCTATGGGTGTATAATTCCAGAACTGAAAACAAGGATTCAAACAGATATTTGGATACCTGTGTTCATGGCAACATTATTCAACAATAGTCAAAAGTCGTAAGCAACCTAAACATCTACTGGAGGATGAATAGATAAACAGAATGTGGTATGCAAACTATAGAATACTGTGCTGTGCTTAGTCGCTCAGTCATGTGCGACTCTTTGCGATGCCATGGACTATAGCCCACCAGGCTCCTCTGTCCATGGGGATTCTCCAGGCAAGAATACTGGAGTGGGTTGCCATGCCCTCCTCCAGGGGATCTTTCTGACCCAGGGATTGAACCCAGGTCTCCTGCACTGCAGGCGGATTCTTTACCAGTTAAGCCACAGGGAAGCCCAAGAATACTGGAGTGGGAGCTTATCCCTTCTCCAGGGGATCTTCCTGACCCAGGAACTGGGGTCTCCTGCACTGCAGGTGGATTCTTTATCAGTTGAGCTACCAGGGAAGCCCACTATGGAATATTATCCAACCTTAAAGGCGAAGGAAATCTTATACACATCACAACATGGATGAACTTTGAGAACATTATGCTAAGTGAAATAAGCCAGTTATAAAAGGATACAAGAATGATTTCACTTATATGAGATACCTAGAGTAGTCAAGTCATAGAGACAGAAAATTTCTATGACAGTGAACAAGGAATGAGAAGCTATGTTGAATGGGTACAAAATTTCAGATTGGGAAGATGAAAAAATTTTGGATATGGATGGTGGTGATGGTTGAACAACAATGTGAATATACTTAACACCACTGAATCATATAATTAAGCATGATTAAAATGGTAAATTTTATGTATATTTCACCACAAAAATATAAATACATACACTTCAACAAAGTTGTTAAAAGAAGAAAAAAAACTGACAGGGCCAATTTACATGGAAGAGCAAATCAAAGGATGATTGAAGGAAATCTAAGATTTCTTTCTTTCAGTGGTGAAAGGAATAGTGACAGAATCACTGGTGCAACCAGATAGAGAAGAGGGTGAAAAAACTGCAACAAGATTTTCCTACACGCTTGGTTAGGCAGTAAGCTACCAAGTTGGTCCTAAAGTGTATACTATGAGGATCCATGAGTTGACCCAGATAACAAAAGATCCAGGTAAACAAACACACTGACATGTCTGGTCACAGCTCTTTGAAGGACAGTGACAGTTCTTAACTGCAGTTATTTGATCTAAGTATGTGCTCACAAAAGCAGTACTGATTCTAATATGAATATCTACAGAAAACAAAGCTAATAGAAACACGCAAGAACCAAATAAACACTCACCAGCAAGAGTCCTAGACAGTGGCAGATGTATGCTTACAAGATCTTCAGATACTTTGTAGGACTTAGTTTCCAAAGTATGACCACACAATTGTATTACTGTTTTGCTACTAGATTTGAAACCTGTACTGCACCTCATCACAGCTTTGTGACATTCTTTATAAGCCACTAGTAAGAGTTCTTCCTAAAAGGAAAATAAGAATGCAAATAAACTGATAAGTTACCTACTTTATTATTAATATATCATTCAATAAATATTTACTATTAAATAAATACAAGCACAAAATTGTTCTATGTGTTATTAAAGCTACCTCAACAGGATCTGCAAACCTGTAGGAAACATTAAGATAGTCAGACAAACACACATACACAATCAAAGTAAAAAACTGTAAGCCATGTAAGTGGTATAAACTAATAACTTTAATAGGGCAAAAAAAGAAAAAATTCACAGACAATTGGGAACACACATTTGTAAACATAGCTTTTGAGTGGGGTCTGAAAGAATATGCAGCTTAAGCATGGGGGGAAGTTGGAGAGATGGTAGCAATATAAGCAGAGATACAGAATAAACAAACAGAAATAAGGGGAAGTACAACTCCTGTTCAGGGAGTGGAAAAGAATAAAATTTGGATAAATCAGAGGGCTCATGGATAGAATTAATGAGCCAGTAAACTGGAAATATGCCTTGGCACAGCCATGTGAATTTGAATAGACTTGAGAGTATCTGATGTGTAATAATGTAGTCAACGTATTGTTTCAAGAAGAGTTAGTGGGTGTCACTGAAGATGATGGATTGGAGGGGGCAATGTTAGGAGACAAGGAAACCAACAGAAAATTTTATTACTAAGTTAAGTGTAAGGTATTAAGGGACTCAGCAAGGGTGGGGCCAGTCATGGCGAAAAAGAATAAACTTACAGGAAATAGGATTATAAAACAAAATTAGGAGGAGGAAGACTCAAATCTGGGTGAATATGGGAGGGAGATGAGTCAAAGGTCACTTTTTAAGAGCATTTCTCACATGGATTTTATTTTTAAAAAAGAATTCTATAGTTAAATAAATTTTGGGACTATTCCTCTTAGAAATGATTGATTAACCCATTGATTTATCAAAGGTTTGAGAAGTTCAGTGGTTTAAAAAAATGTTTGATTTTGTTCAACCTAACATTTTTCAATCTTAACCTGAACACAAAACATTTTTTTCCCTCAAAGGTCTGTTAACATCTAACACACAGAACACAGTAGCTCTCAGATTTCCTGTATGGATGAATGCATGAATCATGGTGTCATGAACAGAACAAGAAAGTCAAGAAGAGAAAATGCAAGCTGGAAATAGAATGAAATGATGACAAATCATACGATATGTTGAGTTTGAAATAGAAACGTAGCATCTAAGCAGTCATGTGCAACACACAAACACAAGTGATACTATAGCTTGGGAAAGTTATTTTATGAAGTTTTAATTGAGGTGGGATAAATAAAAGATCTGTAAGAAAGAGAAGAAAATATTGGGGAATGTCTCATTTACTAGGCAGAAGGAATTGAGGGGGGAAAGGCAGTCATTGATTGAAATGGGTAACCAATAATAGAAATACTAGGATAAGAAGGCTTGTGAAAATCAGAGGGAAAGAGAATTTCAAATGATTAAGGTTCTCAAAAGAACACAATGCTACAGATATTTAAGGTAGAGGGAAAAGACCTGAATTTGGTTACTAAATAGATCCTTTGAAATATTTTCAAGATACAGTTCCTATTAATTCGTAAGGACAGAAACCTGGCTCTAAAGCAGTTTTAGAAGCTAAAGAGTGGCAACAGCATATGTAGATGACTTCAGATGATTTACATTCAGTAAATATAGACATCTGCAGGGGTCAAGATGAACACCACACACTGACCTCATCTCCAATGATTAACCATGCCCTCCCCTAAGGTGAAGAGAGCCAAAAAACATGTGCTATGACAGATAACTGGACAATATTTCCTGTCCTTAATGTTCTATACAGCTACTGCGTTAGATTGAAGTCTATTGTGTCTGTGAGTGTAGCTGCCACTCTGAACCTGTGACCAACTGCTGGTGGTGCAACAGAAAAGGAAAAAAGGAAGACAGAAAACAGTTTATGAGGTAGCAGTGGCAAGGGGTCTTTTATTCTCATGGCTTTTAAGCATAGTCCTGGTGTTTAAGGCAGATGAATCAAACAGTGGGAAATACTAGAGGAAGGAAACTCCAGGAAGAAGTAATATAGATTGAGACCAAGAGCCTAGGTAGAGACAACACTTTAAGAAAGAGGTAAATAGAAAGAGACCAATAGTGAAGATATATGCAGAAACTCAGTGAATAGACTGTAGTGAGTGGTACAGAAAAACTGGAGAAGACGAAAAAATTTGACTGAGATAATGTTAATTTTCTCAGAGCAGAAATAAATGAGGTCATCTTCTCAAAAGGTAATTTGATTAGGATTATGTTTAAAGAGGGCTATGGTCTAAAATTATTGCTTAAGGAAAAACATTAGTACTATATTTTAAAAGTAATATTTTTAATGGTTTAATGCACTCAAGACTCTTGATTGAATAAATAGCCACTCACTTCCGTTGTTGAACTATTTAAAAGTCTAATCTTAATTTTCATATTATTAATATTCATGTCCAAGGAAATAAATTTATTTAATTTATTAATTAGTGTGTGTTGTATTTTTTCAACTCCACTCTTCCCAACAGTAAATGGAATACCATGGAGCACATTTTCTAACTAAGTGTAAAAAACTACAAATTTAATAAGATGATTCAAATATATAAGAAAATATCAGAAGTAATAAAACTTTACATCAAGGAAGTTGCAACATAAAACTGTGCTATTAACCATTAGAACACTTAAAAAGGCACTGATCCTCCTAAAAAACTTTACTTACATCACAAGCACACCATTCTTGGAACATTAGTAAAATATTCTTCAACTGCATCTGTATAGCAATGGCAGCCTCCCAGTCAGGATCTACTTCTATGTGTTGCCCAACTTGCCTTCTGATTTCTTCCATTCCCTACAAGAAAAGAGTAATTAACACACATACATGCCCTCTCTTTCTTTGCTCCTCCACTGGCAAAATATAAAATCATCAAGGTTCATACTCATGTATGCTTATAATTTTTTTAAAACATGGTTATCTAAGTCAGAATGCATGATTCAAACTCTCACTGTCACTCTCTAGCTGTATGATCCTGGTCAAATTATTTCTAAGCTATAATTCCCTTGTATGTAAAATGGGAATAATAATAGTAACTATCTCATAAGATTGCTATGAGGTTCAAAAGAAATAATGCGTGAAAATATTTACAACAGTTATCACATAGTATACAGTAATAAACATTGATAGTAACAGCAGCAGTTAACTAAGGTCTATGAAAGCAGGATCAGTGAGTCAGTGTTTAAATTTTACTTTTACTTTGCTACAATTATTCTTTCTCAAAACTGTAATTTGCTCAAAACAAAACATGAAAAACTGGGATTAAATTTTTAAAATAAATTTATCTTACTGATGTACAGAAGAACTATCATACCTGCATACAGGTAAGAATCTTCAAAAAAGATCGAAAGCCTTCAAGGAACTGCATTCTTAATCTTTCTGTCCATACTGTGGGCTTGCTGATCAGGATATATCTAGTATTTCAAGAGACAAAGAAACATTTTACTTTCCTGTTTTGAGATAATTTTAAGGTTCTCAGGGCTATAGACAATGTTGATTCATCAAAATTATGTATTCAAATTTCTTACAATTCTAGGCAGCACGAGAATTATGCCAGCAAAATGTGAATGCTCTACCAGAGGCAGATGTCAAAGCTAAAGCCTGACTTCTCCACTCAAAAATTAGGCTGATTAAGTGAATCTAGAAGGAAACTAGCTGGTCACAGATGGACAATCACAATACAAATTTTCTAGAAGCATTCATACTCTTTACCCGAAGGACCAGATGAAATCCTCTCAGTCTCAAAATACATGTCAAAACTACCTGTGCAGGATGTCTGCTGTCTGTGCAAACTGTTTCAGAATATTCTGTAAGTTAAAAACTAATTTTATTCATTAAAATGACATACTTTTACCCCTAAAGCATGTAGTCATAAGAATTACAGAAAAATTGCAACGCATATAGTAGTTTGGCCTGAGGATTCAATACCTTTATTGTTGCTGCTCAGTATGACTAGAGATTTGTAACTTGGTGTGAATATTCCGGTACTGGTTACCAGAGCCATTCAGTCCTGCTATCTGATTTCAGTACCATAGATAAACTACTGCTGGTGGGTCAGGAAATTTATAAGACTTCCCACCTCCAGGCATTCTTTGCCCTGATCCCAGAAGGAGGATATAAACACCTATGTCATCCTGGCTTACATATCAGAATACATTTGTTTCAAAAGATAAACAGACCCAATGTGGCCTACAATTTATAAGAACAATACTTCTTTAGGCTGCAAAGAAAATGACTGGTTTCATGTGAAATGGGAAGGTTTACCATGAAATAACTTCTCAGGAAGGAGTAATTAATAATTGATAAAAATTATTTTGCAATCAGTCAACCCAAATCAATTCCTATTACACAACAGGTATCAGGAACAGAAACACAGATACGATACCCAACCCTTGAAGTTCACAGTGTAGAGGGAAAAAACAGATATGTATCCTGGACACTGTAATCCAAAGTTAAGCTCCCCAAAAAAGGGCACAAAGGAACTAATGCAGAACATAAAAGACAAGGCAAAAAGATGGAGGAAAAATTAATTTTATTTGTAAAGATAATAAGGATTATGGTTTAATTTTTCCCTTTAAATATCTATTAATATATTCAAAGTTAAAATACAATCATCTGGACTTTATCAAAGAAATAACTTTATGTTAATTATATTCTAAACTTTTCCTTTAAAGTAAAAGTAAAAAAGGCTAAAGTTTAAATTTTACCACAATGAATAAATGGCATCAAAGTTTGGCTGTTTTCTAGAGCACAGTGCTACTCAAAAGGTTGGTTCACACACCAGAAGTATCAGCATCAAGTAAACCTTTAGAAATGCAGAATCTTGGGTTCTAGTCAGATCTACTCAGTCTGCCTTTTAACAAGCTCCCACAATGATCTGCAGTCATTAACACTTGAGAAGCATTGATCTAGAGAAAAGAATTTATGTTTCTAGTTTCTTGTGACTTCACATAGTTTATGCCTGACTCCTATAGGAGACCTAGGAAGTAAAGAAGATGCAAGAGACAGGAAGAAAAGAAAGAGTAAAGAAGAAAAGAAACAACTAAAAGGCATTAAGTATTTGTGGCTATTTCTGATTTAAAAGGGTTTCAAGAAGAAGTGGTGAATGAATAAGGCTATGGGGAAATAATAAGAATTACTACAAAATTTCTACAATGAGAGACTGAGAAATGGGGCTCAATAATTACTTGTAAAATGAAGGGAATATCTGATTGGTGTTTTAGGCCAGGTTTCAGACAAGGCTTTACTGCTGTTTATGTAGTCTGTGAGGCTACTTGACGTAGTGAAAGGAACATGAGTATTACAGATAAATAGTGCTAGGCTCAAATCCGGCCACTTACTAGCTTTATGACCTTAGGCAAATAATTATAATCTACAAATAAAGCTTATACCACCTGCCTTATGAGAACACTGCAAGAATAAAATGAAGTAGAATAAGCAAAGTTCCTTAGCACACAATGGTTACTAATAAATAACACAGGACCCTTGTGAGAGTGAATTAAATAAGTCCCCAAAAGACATTAATTTTCCCTTCTCCTTGTCTTTAGAGGTATGTCTACTTATATAAGGATGTAGAAGAGAAGTTGTGAGCATTGCAAGAGTGGGAAAACTTTAAAATTACCTTCCCAACCAAGGACCCTAAAGTTCTACCATAGGGGTAGGCCTCCCAGGTGGTACAATGGTAAAAGAGCCCCACCTGCAATGCAGGAGACAAGCAGACGCAGCCTGGAGGAGGGAACGGCAACCCACTCCAGTATTCCTGCCTGGAGAATTCCATGGACAGAGAGGCCTGGCAGGCTATAGTCTATGGGTCGCAAAGAGTTGAAGTAACTCTAAATTATTTACTGTAGAGAATAATTATAGTCAGAGATCCACAAAATAAAATATGGTAAAATAATGATGTGATTATGCACTACTTATCTGGATAGAAAAGGAACTCTGTTATAAGAATACTTCAGAGTAATGAGAACTACAGTAAAGAGATTTTTCCTATACAGCAGACCAAAGGAATGACAAATAGAATAATTTAACACTAAACATTAAGTACTGCCATTTGGAGTTTTTGTATATTTTTTGTTTGTTTTGTGTGATATATATCTCAGAGCTCTTTTTTTAAACAGCAAAGTAAATGAAACATATTTTGTCAATATATTCTTAAAATAATTTTTTGAAGTTTATGATTTATTGAATACTTTATATAGCATAATCCTTACAGTAGTCGCCATCTATTTTTAAAAAAACAGAAATTTATTTCCTTTTAGGTTCAATGATCCCAAATATGATCTATCATGTGATTTCAACTTTAGTTTAAAAGGAAACTCCATTCTCTTCAGCGAGAATATCTTAAGAAACCTTGGATGAATATCTATAACTTGATCATATGTATGAAAAAGGGAATTAAAAAAATTCACATCAACAAGATCGTTTGAAACTAACCACAAAGAGACTATGCAAGAGGGGCAGAAGAAAAATGCATGAGTGGAAGTGAGTGGAAGACATGGTGACTACAATGGAGACTCATTTAATGATCCCAAAAGACCCTAGTTCCTATGAGAGGCCCTTCCTCAGTATCTTCTTTATTGACCTGATTTTAACTTTATAAAAAGACTTTACTTAAGAGATTTACTGACATGACAGTCACAGTTCTTTGTACTCATCATCACTAGATAACCAAAAAGATCAGATGTTTATTTATAGGATAGAATAAATCCAACTGTGTTTAATAGGTACCCTCACCTTTTGACTCGAACAACTTACTTTAGATCACAAATTACTGCATATACTCTTCCCAATTTGTCTTGGCTATAACCCTGGAAGTTGAATTTATTGTTCCTATCCAAATACTCAGGCAAAACTTCCAGGAGAGTTTCAGTAATGACAGAGATAACATTCTGCTCTTCAATAAGATGTCGAGCCTGTAGAATATGTCAAGAATATTGTCATTAGTATTAACTCATTATAGTATGGATTTTATCTATTCATTTGGTTGGTAAGTCATTTTGAATAAATGTTTGCTGAGCATCAAACACAGTCCTTATTCTCACAGAATAGCAATTTCTGAGAAATTATTTTCTAAAAGTTCCCTACCTCTCAGTAACTAGAAAACACCTGTCTGAACACCCAAAGCCCATTACACATGTTACTGACATGAATGTTTACCACTATTAATTATACAGTGAGCGAAGTAGAACAAATAGATATACTTCAGGCTTCTATCATGTACATTATGTATTCTGACATTTCCCCCTCACTCACAATTCAATTTCTCTTTCATATCCTTTTCTCTGGGCTTTGAAAAGAGAAAGTAGAAACCAAACTGTCCATAAGAAACAGCAATGGTAGTAGTACAAAAAGGAAGCAGAATCCTTCACTCTCCTCCCAAGCCTTGCAGCACCACCTCCTGCAAATGCCTGACAGTCATACTCTCCCCCAGTTTTGCTGTATCTTAGGCTCTCCTCTCACCCTCAACAACAACAAGAGTAAAGGTATTAATAAGGCACTGCTCCTAAGTTACTCTAGACATCGAGAAACCAGCTCTGGTGTTCCCCTGCAGAAATGAGGACTTTCAAAGCAACTCAGAGCCACCACTCCCACTCCACGAGTTACCTAGTCTTTGGGAACCATTAAAGTATTCACATGCTGATACCACTGAAGAATTATTCAACTTTCCAAGTGGAATAGAACATAGTGACTCAGAAATTGTTTTAATTCAACATTAAATAAAATTCTTTAAAAATAAAACAAATGTTACTTAGAAAGATTGTCAAGACTAATTAATACATACCAAAGTAGGAACAGTAAACATCTGAACTGAGAGTGCAGTTATAGAGATACTTCTGTCATGGTCATCACTGATATAGTCTTTCTGGAGCTGCTTGTAATACTGAAAGATACAACAATAAGTAGAGAAGCAATTATAAATGACTACTGAAAACTTTTAAAATCCCAGTTTTAACAGCTCCTGTATTTGTTTCTATGTATAAGATGGCAAGTATTATAATACCTTTTTATTAAAGGGAGATACTAGTCAACAAAAATTTAGTAAAACAGCAAGTAACAAAAGATCGAATAGGAATTCAGCTATCCAATCTAGTATAGTAAGAAATAATGATTTTTAAAAAACAAAACACACACACACACAGAGGTAAAAATCATAGAGGACTGCAAAGGTACAATATATCCTTTCTCCAAACAGAATCTGGGGCAATCTTTAGCAGATTTTCTTCCCAATGCAATAAAGAAGGGACTATATTAAATGCATTTAAAAACTGATATGACCCAGAAAATCAATCATCAGATTCAATCCAGCCTTAAACAGAATGGATGCTGGCTGTGCATAACTTCTTATCCATACTAATGCATACCAGATGAAAATCAACCCTGCTATCTTGCAAGAACAAAAACAATAATACATCCAGTCATGCCTCAAGCAGCTATTATATATAAGCACAGTATTAGATCCTTGACCTAAATATTTAATTCCATTAGAATTCACACGAAGTTTAACAGGTAATCCTAAGGACGGTGAACTGCTATTGTATAAAGAAAAAACTTCATTTCAGATCACATACATGGTCCTTTATTCTATCTCTAAAGAGTTTTTGAAGAATAGAGTTGATAATTTGAGTTGTCATCACCTTTCAAGAAACCAAATATCTTAGCTGCTTTCATCAATCTAATTATAAAATCAAGGAAGTGCAAGTATCTTATCCCACATTATCATTTACCTATGATAACCATTATTTCATGTTCTGCTTTCAATTCCATTCTGATTCTACCTCTGTCCTAAGTTTTGAAAAATTTTGTGCAACTCAAAATCAGAATAAACTAACACGTATTTCTTGCATACCTCTGTATAAGACAAAGTAAAAGATTTAAAGAAGTACATGTTCTAACTAATTTAACTTGAGAGACACACAAGAAAATATAACAGTGTAAGGGATATACAATAGATCAACAAAACAATATTAAAAAGCTATAGAAGCAGTTCTAAGAGGGAGGGATAGGATGGGAGGAATAGGACACTTTTCCTCCCACAAATTCATCAAAAGATCATTTGAATGCTGAGCAACTTCCACAAAACAATTTCTGAACACTGGCGGAAGACACCAGGTACCCAGAAAGGCAGCCCATTCTCCTCGAAAGAAGGTAGGACAAAACATAAAAGACAAAAAGAGAGACAAAAGAGTTAGGGACAGAGACCGGTCCTGGGGAGGGAGTTGTGAAGGAGGAAAAGTTTCCCAAACAGTAGGAAACCCTCTCACAGGTGGGTCTGTGGGGAGTTTCAGAATCTCAGAGGGCAGCATAACCGGGAGAAAAAAACAAAAACAAAAACCCACAGAATACTCACCTAAACACAACTGCCAGTGGAAAAGTATCCCAAACGCTTGTGTTTGCCACCAGCCAGCAGGAGCTGGACAGGGAGGTGAAGGCTGCATAATCGGTGCTTAGGATAAGGACTGGGCCTGAATGCCCTGAGGACAATCTGAGGGAGCTAATGTGAGATAGCAACCCAAACTGTGGGATTGTTGGAGAAGAAAAAAAAAAGAGAGAACTTTACCGCAAAAGGCTCTAAAGCACAGCCTGTGCTGCTCACAGAACAAAGGATTGAGCCAATACCAAAGGAGAGCTAGCCGGGGGTGTACAGGCCTCTCCCCTCTGCTGGAGGCAGAGAAGCAGGTGTGTGACAGCCAGAGTTGGAAGGCAAGGGGCTGCTCCAATCTTGGTCCCAGAGATGGGCATCCTCCACTAAACTATGAGCAGGCTTCCAGTTGCTAACCATGTCTTCCTGGGATCCTGGACAGTTGACATCTGCCAGGAGAGTCGCAGCCTGAGATCAGCTCACCAGAAGAGACATGCAGCCTACCTGGGAAACCACGTGGCTGGGACTGGGGAGGTGATTAAGACGCATGTTCCACCTGGGACAGTGCATTTGTCAAACACCTGGTTGCCTGAGCTGCTTGGACCTGGGAAGGGCACAAAACACATGCCCAACCTAGTCTGTGCCCTTGCAGAGTACCCGAGAACCTGAGCAGCTTAGACCTGGGAAGTGCAAAAACTGCAGGGCCTGCTTTGGACAATGCCCCTGCAGAGCACCCTGGAGCCTGAGCAGTGTAGACCCAGGAAGCACATGCTGCCATGAGCTGGGGCAAACCCAGTGTGGTCCATACACTGCGAGCACTCCCCACACACGCCAGCAATATTTGTTGGCAGTGTCCCTCGCTCCCCACAACACAACTGAACAAGTAAGCCTAAATAAGTGACCACCTTTGCTCCCTTGTGTCAGGGCAGAAATTAGACACTGAAGAGACTTGCAAACAGAGGAAGCCAAAATAAAGAAGAGGAAACAGCTCTGGAAGTGTCAGGTGCAACAGATTAAAATCCTGTAGTTAACATTGACTAAGCACTGGAGGGGCCTATAGACCATGGGAACAAGTACAAGCTGGAACAAAGAACTATCTGAAACTGAACTGACCCCACGCTGCCCACAACAGCTTCAGAGAAATTCCTAGATATATTTTTACTATTATCACTTTTGCATTTTTTTAAACTTTAAGCTCTTTATTACTCCTTTAATTTTCATTTTTATAACCTACTATTATGTTGCAGGAAAAAAGACCCTATTTTTAAAGCAAGTTTCATATATATATATATTTTATAATTTTTTGTGATTGATTTTGTTTTGTATTTTCAATATTGTTTTTTTGAAAGTCTAGCCTCTACTCTAGACTTTTAATCTCTGCGTTTTTGGTATTTGTTATCAATTTTGTACCTTTAAGAGTCTAATCTTCAGGATCCATTTTCACTCAGGGGTGTGATTACTGGCTTGATTTCTCTCTCCCCTTTTGACTCTCCCTTTCCTCCCTCCCCCTTCTTTTCTCGACTTAACTCTGTGAATCTCTTGGGGTATTCTGGGCTGTGGAGAACACTTAGGGAACTGATTACTGGCTAGACTGGTCTGTCCCCTTTGACTGCCCCTCTTCTCCTGGTCACTTCTATCTCCTTCCTCCCTCTTCTCTTCTCCGTGTAACTCTGTGAATCTCTCTGGGTGTTCCAGATTGTGGAGAGCACTTAGGGAACTGATTACTGGCTAGACTGCTCTTTCCACTTTTGACTCTCCTTCTTCTCCTCCTCAGAGAAGGCAATGGCATCCCACTCCAGTACTCTTGCCTGGAAAATCCCATGGATGGAGGAGCCTGGTGGGCTGCAGTCCATGGGGTCGCGAAGAGTTGGACACGACTGAGCGATTTCACTTTCACTTTTCACTTGCATGCACTGGAGAAGGAAATGGCAACCCACTCCAGTGTTCTTGCCTGGAGAATCCCAGGGACGGGGGAGCCTGGTGGGCTGCCGTCTATGGGGTCGCGCAGAGTCAGACACGACTGAAGCGACTTAGCAGCAGCTTCTCCTCCTGGTCACCTCTATCTCCCTCCTCTCTCTTCTCTTCTCTATGTAACTCTATGAATCTCTCTGGGTGACCCCTGCTGTGGAGAATTGCTTCACCATTAACCTAGATGTTTTCTCATCTGTGGTGTATGGATGGAGAAATCTTGAGGCTACTATAAGAGAAGGACAGAAAACCAGAGGCAGGTGGCTTAGCTCTAAAACTTGAGAACATCAGAGAATTCCTGATTCCAGGGAACATTAATAGACAAGAGCTCACTCAAAGCCTCCATACCTACACGGAAACCAAGGTCCACCCAAGGGACAAGTTCCAGAGCAAGACATACCATGCTAATTCTCCAGCAAAGCAGGAACACAACCCTGAACATTAAAAGACAAGCTGTCCAAAGCCATGCCAAACTCACAGACACCCCAAAACTCACTACTGTACACTTCATTGCGCTCTAGAGAGAAGAGATCCAGGTCCACCCACCAGAACACAGATGCAAGCTCTCCTAACCAGGAAACCCTGACAAGCCACTAGTCCAAACCCACCCACAGGAAGCATGCTCCACAATAAAGAGGAAACACAAACTTCCAGCCTACAGAAAAGGCACCCCAAACACAGCAATCAAAACAAAATGAAAAGGCAGAGAAATATTCAGCAGGTAAGGGAACATGATAAATGCTCACCAAACCAAACAAAAGAGGAGGAGATATGGAGTCTACCTGAAAAAGATTCAGAATAAAGATAATACAGCTGATCCAAAATCTTGAAAACAAAAATGAGTTATAGATAAATAGACTAGAGACAAGGATTGAGAAGATGCAAGAAATGTTTAACAAGGACCTAGAAGAAATAAAGAAGAGTCAATCAATAATGAATAATGCAAAAATAAAAATGAATAATGCAATAAATGAGATCAAAAACACTCTGGAGGAAACCAACAGTAGAATAACTGAGGCAGAAGATAGGATAAGTAAGGTGGAAGACAGAATGGTGGAGATAAATGAAGCAGAGAGGAAAAAAGAATAGAAAGAAATGGGGACAACCTCAGAGACCTCTGGGACAATGTTAAATACCCGAACATTCAAATCATAGGTGTCCCAGAAGAACAAGACAAAAAGACAGGGCATGAGAAAATACCTGAGGAGATAATAGTTGAAAACTTCCCTAAAATGGGGAAGGAAATAGACACCCAAGTCCAAGAAACCCAGAGAGTCCCAAACAGAATAAACCCAAGGAAAAACACCCCAAGACACATATTAATCAAACTAATGAAGAGCAAATATCAAAAGCAGCAAGGGAAAAACAACAAATAACATACAAAGGGATCCCCATAAGGATAACAGCTGATCCTTCAATAGAAACTCTTCAGGCCAGGAGGGAAAGGCAGGACATACTTACGGTGCTGAAAGAGAAAAACCTACAACCAAGATTACTATACCCAGCAAGGATCTCATTCAAATATGAAGGAGAAATCAAAAGCTTTACAGACAAGCAAAAGCTGGGAGCATTCAGCACTACCAAACCAGCTCATCAACAAATGCTATAGGATCTTCTCTAGAAAGGAAACACAGAAAAGGTTTATAAACTCAAACCCAAAACAACAAAGTAAATGGCAATGGGATCATACCTATCAATAATTACCTTAAATGTAAATAGGTTGAATGCCCCAACCACAGACAGACTGGCTGGATGGATACAAAAATAAGACCCCTATATACGCTGTCTACAAGAGATCCACCTCAAGCCAAGGGACACATACAGACTGAAAGTGAAGAGCTGGCAAAAGATATTTCATGCGAATGTAGACCAAAAGAAAGCAGGAGTAGCAATACTAATATCAGATAAAATAGACTTTGAAATAAAGATCACAAAAGAGACAAAAAAAGAAAACTATACGCCAATCTCATGATAAACACAGATGCAAAAATTCTCAACAAAATTCTAGCAAACAGAATCCAACAATCTATTAAAAAGATCATACATCATGACCAAGTGGGCTTTATGCCAAGGATGCAAGGATTCTTCAATATTGCAAATCAATCAATGTTATATAACACATTAATAAATTGAAAGATAAAAACCATGATTATCTCAACAGATGCAGAGAAAGCATTTGACAAAATTCAACACCCATTATGATAAAAACTCTCCAGAAAGCAGGCATAGAAGGAATATACCTCAACATAATAAAAGCCATATATGATAAACCCACAGCAAACATTATCCTTAATGGTGAAAAACTGAAAGCATTTCCCATAAAATCAGGAACAAGACAAGGGTGCCCGCTCTCACCACTACTATTCAATATAGTTTTGGAAGTTTTAGCCACAGCAATCAGAGAAGACAAAGAAATAAAAGGAATCCAAATTGGAAAAGAAGTAAAACTCTCACTGCTTGTAGATGGCATGATTCTCTACATAGAAAACTCTGAAGACACCACCAGAAAATTACTAGAGCTAATCAACGAATATAGTTGCAGCATATAAAATTAATACACAGAAATCCCTTTCATTCCTATACACTAACAATGAGAAAAGAGAAAGAGAAATTAAGGAAACAATCCCATTTACCATAGCAAAAAAAAAGAATAAAATACTTAGGAATAAATCTACCTAAAGAAACAAAATACCTATATATAGAAAACTATAAAACACTGATGAAAGAAATCAAAGAAGACACAAATAGATGGAGAAATATACCATGTTCATGGATCAGAAGAATCAATATAGTGAAAATGAGTATACTACCCAAAGCAAACTACAGATTCAATGCAATATCGATCAAGCTACCAACGATATTTTTCAGAGAACTGAAACAAATAATTTCACAATTTGTATGGAAATACAAAAAGCCTTGAATACCAAAGCAATCTTGAGAAAGAAGAATAGAAGTGGAGGAATCAACCTGCCTGACTTCAGACTATACTACAAAGCTACAGTCATCAAGAAGACAGTATGGTATTGGCACAAAGACAGAAATAAAGATTAACGGAACAAAATAGAAAGCCCAGAGATAAATCCATGCACCCGTGGACACCTTATCTTTTACAAAGGAGGCAAAAATATACAATGGAGAAAAGACAATCTCTTTAACAAGCGGTGCTGGAAAAACTGCTCAACCACCTGTAAAAGAATGAAACTAGAACACTTTATAACACCATACACAAAAATAAACTCAAAATGAATTAAAGATCTAAATGTAAGATCAGAAACTATAAAACTCCTAAAGGAAAACATAGGCAAAACACTATCTGACATAAATCACGGCAAAATCCTCTATGACCCACCTCCCAGAGTAATGGAAATAAAAGCAAAAATAAACAAATGGGACCTAATTAAAATTAAAAGCTTTTTTGCACAACAAAGGAAACTATAAGCAAGGTGAAAAGACAGCCTTCAGAATGGGAGAAAATAATAGAAATGAAGCAATTGACAAAGAATCTCAATAATATACAAGCAACTCCTGCAGCTCAATTCCAGAAAAATAAATGACCCAATCAAAAAATGGGCCAAAGAACTAAACAGACATTTCTCTAAAGAAGACATACAGATGGCTAACAAACACATGAAAAGATGCTCAACATCACTCATGATCAGAGAAATGCAAATCAAAATTATAATGAGGTACCATCTCTTGCCGGTCAGAACAGCTGTGATCCAAAAGTCTACAAGCAATAAATGCTGGAGAGGGTGTGGAGAAAAGGGAACACTCTTACACTGTTGGTGGGAATGCAAACTAGTACAGCCACTATGGAGGACAGTGTGGAGATTCCTTAAAAAACTGGAAATAGAACTGCCATATGACCCAGCAATCCCACTGCTGGGCATACACACTGAGGAAACCAGAATGGAAAGAGACATGTATACCCCAATTTTCATCGCAGCACTGTTAACAATAGCCAGGACATGGAAGCAACCTAGATGTCCATTGGCAGATGAATAGATAAGAAAGCTGTGGTACATATACACAATGGAATATTACTCAGTTATTAAAAAGAACACATTTGAATCAGTTCTAATGAGATGGATGAAACTGGAGTCTATTATACAGAGTGAAGTCAGAAAGAAAAAGACCAATGCAGTATATTAACACATATATATGGAATTTAGAAAGACAGTAATGACGACCCTATACACAAGACAACAAAAGAGATAGAGATGTAAAGCACAGACTTTTGGACTCTGTGGGAGAAGGCGAGCACGGGATGATTTGAGACAAAAGTATTGAAACATGTAGATTACCATACATGAAATAGATGACCAGTCTAAGTTCGATGCATGAAACAGGGCACTCAAAGCCGGTGCACTGGGACAACCCAGAGGAATGGGATGAGGAGGGTGGGAGGGGGCTTTGGGATGGGGGACACATGTACACCTGTGACCAATTCATGTCAATGTATGGCAAAAACCACTACAATATTGTAAAGCAAATCCTCCAATTAAAATAAATTTTTTAAAAAAGATATGTTTGTATATTCTAGCCTCAGATAGTTAAGTATAACTCTTACCCATCAAATTTCTGCCTCCTTTTAGCATGTATATATATCTGTTCCTTTTCCGTGCTCTTCGTTCAACTAGTCACTGCTCTTGTTACAATTTTAACTAACAGACAAATGATTAGAAAAGATAAATGTACTCATAATTGTGACAACTTCCTATTGCTTTGTCTATGCAAATAACAGGTCATTTTCCAACTATCTCCTCTTAGACTACTGCTTTCATACTACCAAATGTGAAGTTAAATGATGAACTTTTTGAAAAACAAATAAGCTGTAAAATTAAATTCCCGTTCTGTAATTATCCCCTTTGTTTCCATTATTTCACTTACAAAATGGTTTTCTATTTTCATTTGTTGACATCTATTTATAAAGAGCAATTACCTTCACAAATTCCATAGCAAAGAATTTTTTGTATTCCATCTCCATAAAAAAACTGCTGAAGATCAACTCGTGAAGGATCTTACGGGCACCTATAAATCATTTTGGGGAGAAGTGGGAGGAGCATTGCCAAAGCAAAGAAAACATTTTAGCTATTAGTAGTGGCAGAACACTATAAAAATATTTCACATGCTAATAGACTTCAAGGACTCAAATATTAGTGGCACTTATCACGTTAATATTTAAGAGCTAGAATTTAAGATACATACATGTAATGCCTTTTCCCTTATTTTCTGTACCCGTCTCACTGCTGTACCTTTTACTTCATCCTACTTCGTCCAACCTTTCTCCATTTCTTTTCATTCTGTCTCACTAAAAACTATCCTATGTACCTTCCCTTCTCCATCCCCTTTAGGCTTTCTCTAACTTTTTACTTTTGGGTCTTCGTTTAGATTTTAAAAATGAAAATTAACATGGCTTTTATAATGGCATTACTACATGAATACATACATACTCTTTTTTACTGGTTCTGACTAAATGAAAAGGCACTACAATTAAAAGGCAATCTCCCTGGGTTTTAACACAGAAGAATACATATTGACTGCTTAATCTCACCCTGAAAATATAATATCTTATCAAGTTAATTGATTTAATAAACAAAAGAGATCACAACTCCACTACAGCTGTAATATTCCTTTGCTTCAAAGCAAGAAGT
The DNA here is from genome assembly GCF_029378745.1 of Bos indicus. Taxonomy (NCBI): domain Eukaryota; kingdom Metazoa; phylum Chordata; class Mammalia; order Artiodactyla; family Bovidae; genus Bos; species Bos indicus. The sequence continues at coordinate 38,207,195 of NC_091769.1, forward strand.
GTAAGTAAAGATCTACCTACCTTTATAAAGCTTTGCATCCCAAAGCATTAACCTGCTTATGAGACAGGGATTCTCTGAGCCAGGTTCTTCTCTAAGGCAAGCTTGGCAAAAGATCTGTCTGAAGTCACCTACAAACAAAAGAAGTTACATAGTTTTTATTCTTAAAGTATTTCTCCCAAAAATACATTTCCTATAAGAACATATGAAAAAACTAACAGTAAATGCTCTCATACTTGATGTCAAGAATAATTCTGTCAACATCAAAGAATCAAGAGCCAACAAAACATTATTCATAGCATTTGAAATGCAATACTGAAAATAATCAAAATGCATAAAAAACAAACATTTTACTTTATACTCAACAACATTTTAAAATCTGTGACTATTTAAAAAGACAATATTTTATGAAAAATAAGAAAAACAGGCTATATGCTTACTTGAGTAGCTCATAATTTTATTCATCCAGGACCCCAGACGCAAAGCAAATTTCTGATGCGCCATAACCTCAGAGTGTAATACTTCTACATGAAGTGGATGTTGAGAGACATTTTCTGAATGACTCTACAAATGAAAGGAATATTAGAAACAAACTAGTTTTTAAATTTTTGTTTTAAAAGTTATCTAGTCCTCAAAAAAAACCAAATCATATAACTGTTACATTTTCAAAACTCTGGGTCTAAATGCTCCAAACTTATGTTTACTTAGGATGTCAAACCATTTCAACAATATAACTTTTTTACTTGGGCTCTTGTACATTCCTCTTAAATTTTCGTTTTGACCCTAATTCAGAAAATTACCTTTATATCTTCCTTTGCTTCCTGGCAAGCAGCAAAAGCACCTGCTTTAACAGCCCGACGGCCCTAATTATAGACAAACATGAGAATTAAGTAGTAGATTGACAATCCCAATCAACAAGTAATATAAAACCCAAAGACCCAACAAGCTCTTAATTATTAATCATTTTTGACCACCTAAAAATCCTAAGATTGATAACACATATAAGATAAACAGACTCTTGAGAGTCCCTTGGACTGCAAGGAGATCCAACCAGTCCATTCTGAAGGAGATCAGCCCTGGGATTTCTTTGGAAGGAATGATGCTAAAGCTGAAACTCCAGTACTCTGGCCACCTCATGCGAGGAGTTGACTCATTGGAAAAGACTCTGATGCTGGGAGGGATTGAGGGCAAGAGGAGAAGGGGACGACAGAGGATGAGATGGCTGGATGGCATCACTGACTTGATGGACGTGAGTCTGAGTGAACTCCGGGCGTTGGTGATGGATAGGGAGGCCTGGAGTGCTGCAATTCATGAGGTCGCAAAGATTTGGACACGACTGAGCGACTGATCTGATCTGATCCGATGCAGCTTCAGAACTTTCAATGCCACTAGTAGGGAATTTCTATACTTTAGGGACTCAGATTTCTTGTTTCACAAAAATGTCATTATTTACTTATTGTACTCTATTAGATAACAATAAATTAGCTTTAATAAACTACTATTATTAATATAGGCCTTAGATACTTTTCATGAGTGAAACTGAAATTCTTCAACATGTGTTACATAATACACATGTAGTCCACTAGTGGGTTAGAGGTGTGGCCTAACGGATACTGACTTCTCAAGTCCTAGAATCATAATACCAGTAACTAGTGTCATGATGCTCCTTCCACTGTGTTACACTCCTCTTGAGGGTAGGGATTAGGTTAATATTTCTTCTGCTTATCTGAAGAACACATTTTGCTTTGGATGGGTGTTAAATAAAAGCTGAGCCATGTTATCAACATTATTCTATAAATAGTTTTAATAAATACTGTTAAGCTAACCAACTTTTCAGGATTCATGTATTTAGTCATTTATTCAATAATTTACAGAAACAGAACTAAGGTTGAGCTGACATTCTTAACTGCTCTTTGCCAAATATATTCAGTAACTTTCTATTTAGACTAAAAAAGGAAAATAATAGAAATCTAAAACTGTAATATACACACACAGAAAAACCAAGTTTCAACCAATTTACTTAGGCTATAAGGAATAAATGAAGAGCATGGTTGTACCTAACACACTACTAAAGCACTTGGCAAGGGCTACAGAGCTACTTGGCAACACCCAATTTCCAGGAAGCTGAAGAAGACAGTATAATAATTCAAATGAAACTCATGAACCTCTTTGTCTATGGCGGTGGTGTGCATCTGGGCCTCTGCAAGTTCACAGTCAAGAGCTCTTTGTAGACTGTATATGACATGGTCATATGAATGGTGTTCGTCATTGAAAAGGACACAGTAGTATCTATCATTTTTCTCCCTGTTTAAAACAAAAAGATACATATTCAGACACTGCAACAAATAAGCAAAGGAAAACATGAAAACCAGACTAAAATAAAAAATGCCCTGTGATGAGTAGCACCATGTAGTTTCCTATGTATGAGAAAAGTGAAAGTGAAGTCATGTCCAGCTCTTTGCGACCCCATGGATTGCAGCCTAAGAGGCTCCTCTGTCCATGGAATTTTCCAGGCAAGAATACTGGAGTGGGTTGCCATTTCCTTCTCCAAAGTACCACTCTAATACTAGTATAGGAGATGATTTTAAGTGGTACAGTGCCATAAAATTTTAAAACTCTGATAAAAGTATCAATTTTTTCATGTTTATCCCCAATTTTTCTTACTTCCAGAAGTAAAATGTTATTCTCATTAAGTGGCAGTATATCTTTTATACCATTCATAACTCTTGTTAATCTCCCACTCTGACAAAGGGAGACAAGCCTCAGGCTCAGAACTTTCAAGCAGGGAATGATAAATAGTCAAGATTTCACTAACATTTAGTTTTCATTTATTTTTGTTTCTACCTTCTATTTATTTTAAGAAGTACTGGTTTTATAGTACATTTAAGTTTTTTTTTTTAAGGTGTATAGATTTTAAGTGCCAGCACTACCATTTGACTGCAAAACCTCAGACAAATCACTTAAGCATTTAATCTTGCTGAGATGATGGTATCTTTTACATCTCTAAGAAGAGATGTATAGTATCTCCATTTGAGTGTGAGGACCTTATAAAATATGTGAAAATGGTTGTGGGCTACAGCTATACAAATGTCAGAAATCACTACCAGTTTTAAACAGATTATAATAATCTTCCACTAAATAGTCAATTGATCCTCATAACTCTAAGAGGCAGCTTTTCTTGAGCCTCTTGTACCTTAGGAAATAACAGATTCAAAAAGACTTCTCTTTCGTCCCAAAGCCAAGAAACAATGAGAATTAGAAATCAGATCTGTGAATCTGAAGTACAGTGCTGTCTACATACATGACCACATTCAAGCAACCCACCCTTTTTAGACAGGCAGACTGCTAGAATTATGCTTACCAACACAAAATTTCTTAAAGCATTTAACTGATGCTATCAATGTATTTGAAATTAAAACTTTTTTGGACATAATTTCTGATGACCTTTATTTTTCCAAGCAGTTTATGGTCCCGTAAAAGTCAAAATGATACATTCAATGTCTTTAAAAATTGAAATTCTTAAGTCTTTCTCCTAAAAGAATACAAATAAACCCAGTAAACTCAAAAAACTGTATTTAGATTTGTGAAACCCCTAATATTACACAGGTAGAAAAATTCCCACAAGGCCCAAACTGTATTTCATATCAGGTCTTGAATTCTCTTTTGCCTTTTGTAAATTAAGAGCCAATACTGCTGTCACTAAAAGACTCATGGTTGTTAGAAATTGCTGGGTTTTAGCTAAAAACAAAAACAAAAAACCTCTTAAATTCCTACACGTGAAATAATCCTAGATCCCAAAGCATAGGACAAAGGGATATATTTCCTTATTCTGACCATCAAAATTTTTGATCAAGAAAAGTGCTAAAGATCTGGACTACAAGGGAAACACTGTTCTGAAGTCCCCACCTTAGTTCACGAACCTCTCAGGGAACCTGGAAGTTGGTCCAGGCCAGGATCAAACTGGGAAATTTACTTCCTTGCTGGGATGAATGGCTGCTAAGAACTTGTAAATCATTGAGAACAACACCCCCAAAATGTTTTTTCTTAAAAATCAGAAGTTCCTGATTAAGCCCTTCTTTTGCCTTAACTTCTGTATAATGTCTTAGCAGAGCATCTCATATAAATGGACATTTTGGAAAAATTCTCTATATAAAATTTTCACAATGATAGTTAAGTTAAAGCACTAGATAAAAACAAAAGACATTTTTCAAATACTCATTTTGCAATATAAATAACCATCATGAAAACTTCCCCCTTTATAAAAAATCCCCTACCTTTTCTGGAGTTCAGGAGGCAGTTCTTTTTCTTCTTCCCATATAGTCATTTCTACAATGTATTTTATCACCGAAGGGAATATTTTCCTGGCTTGGGCAATTACCTCTTCATTCAGTGGACAGCGTAAGTTCTGCAAGAAAGTATAGAAAAACATATTCTCAATGTTGTATACAAGTAAGTGGATGAGAATGATGATGTTATTAATTTATAAGAACAATATTAATAAGTTCATTTACACCATCCTCCAGAATGAATTTAACTTCAGCCCAAGAGGTTGCTGTTCACACTGTTTAGCTGAATTCCTTGTGGCCAAGTTGGTGCTACAGATGACAGAAAGGAAAGGAGGCAAAATCATGGAAGCCTCCCTTATGACACTCTTCCTTATGAATGTTCTTCTCTGCCTGAGTAAACTAATTATATCAGAGAACAACGAGTTATAGGGTTTTGTTTTTCCCTACAGTTTACAAAAACATTTCTCATTTAATTTATTTCAACCAATCCTTACAGCCACTCTGTTAAGGCAGAAAATTTATGGCATTTAAGAGATAAAGATTCCATCTAAGGACTTCTGGGGTAGTCCAATGGTTAAGGATCTGCCTGCCAACACAGGGGACATGGGTTTGATCCTTAGTATAGGAAGATTCCACATGTCTTGGGGCAACTAAACCCATGTGCCCAACTATGGAACCCCATGTGCTCTAGAGCCCACACATAGCAACAAGAGAAGCCACCACAATGAGAATCCCGTGCACTGCAACTAGAGAGTTGTCCCTGCTTGCCACAACTAGAGAACACCTGCTTGTAGCGACAAAGACCCAGCACAGCCAAATATAAATAAATAAATATTAAAAAAAAATTTTTTTTTAAAAAGATCCCATTCAAGGTCAAAGAGCCTCTAAATGGATATAAAAAGCAATTCTAACATCCGAGTCTTTTGACTTTCATGGGAAAAAAAATGTTCATTTCATTAAAGGATACCACTTCCTTAATAGGTTTGTTCAAACCAATTAGCTAAAAAAAAAAAAAGCATTTAACTGCTCTGCATCATAAACCATTAGTGAAATGCAAGTCAAAACCATAGTGAGATGCCTCTTCATACCTGCTAAGGTGACTATTATCAAAAAGGCAGGTAACAAGTGTTGGACAGAATGCGGAGAAACCTGAACCCTATACACTGCTGATGGAAATGTAAGATGGTACAATTTGGAAAAGTCTGAGAGATGCTCAAAATGTTAAGTATAGTGACCTTATAATCCACCAGTTCCACCCTGAGATATCTACCCAAGAAAAATGAAAACATATATATACACAAAAAATTTGCACACAAATGCTCATAGCAGCATTACTCATAATAGCCAAAAAGTGGAAACAACCTAGATTTCCACAGACTGATGAATGGATAAATAAAATGATGCATAATCCATACAATGGAATATTATTTGGCCACAAAAATAAACTATATGCTAAAAAAGTACTAAAGTATACTCTTGAAATGGGTGAGTTTTTTAATATAGTATGCAAATCATAACTCAATAAGTTGTTTAAACAAAGCAGTAAGCAGGAAAACAAATATAGTAGCTCTTTAATAAGACACACACACACACACACACACATAAAAATCCAATAGAAATTCAGTAGAAGGCTTTAATATTCAATTTTTAACCTACCTGCTATACACCATACTAATGAACTGCATTTTATTCTGTGGTGACCAAAACATTAATCTACACATTTACTCTTCTGCACCTATTCTTCCTACTCCCCAACGCTTTATTATTTTCTTTTCTACCATCTCTTCAATATGTCACCTTTTCTCTGGAGATTTTACTCAGAAGCTTTTGCTAGAAAGAGAGAAAAAGAGTGCCAAAGGTACTAAGAGCAACATTAATCCACTATGTTCTTATTTCTTATCTTCTTTAGCTTTAGAAATATTTCCTTTCAATTCTTAATCGAAGTAGTCTGAAATGAAAAGTTACAAGAATCTACTTATTACTTCTATACTATATCAGAAGCTAAATTCTTCAGAAGAGTTCTGGTAAGTAGAGAAGAAACTGTTAAATAAATCATGTATAGCTTTTATATATATATATATATATATATATATATTTATATATATATATATATTATAAGGTCCATTAGAGGGAACAACAGAGTGATGATCAAAATCAATTTTTAAAAAACCTTAATAATAAACCCAAAATGTACTACAGAACTAGAAAGAAATTTCCCTTAAACATACTTTTAGAGATATTGCCAAATGCTGGACTATAGGCTGATCGGTATTGACCAGGTCTAATTACACTTGGTAAATCCCTATTATGGCTGGCACAATGCCACACACCTGGCAGAGTATGGATTTCACACTCACCAAAGCAGAGACAAAACAAAGGTGAAGCACAGAGGACTCTTGGGGGGCAACTGATTAGTTATATGCTAGCTGTAAGTATGTTCCCACATTCAGATCATGAATCTGTTCCTGAGTATACAGATTTGCGGACATAACAAGCCTGAATGATCTATTTCTTTTTGAATCTAATTATAAATCCAAAGAAACCCAAGAAGACCAGGTTAGTTCAGGACTCAATTCAGTGTTCTGAGGCCATATGACTCGGGAAAACCACAAATAGACTGGAACCCCAAGAGGTAGGAAGAAAGAGGCTAGTTTTGTAAACTTGATGAGCACTTAGGTTGATTCAATATCTTGGCTACTGTAAATAATGCTGCATAAACAAGGGTGCATGTATCTTTTGAAATTAAATAAATTTTATACTTCTTTCTTCTTAATTTTACCTTTGGATTGTTCATTACTAATGTATAAAATACAAGTAATTTTTGTATCTCATATCCTGCAATCGTGCTGAACTTGTTTATTAGTTCTAACAATGTTTTAATGGATTCCTTAGGATTTTCTATATACAAAATCACATCATCTGCAGCTTTACTTCTTCCTTTCCAATTTGGGTGCTTTTTATATTTTTTTCTTGTCTAACTGCCTCAGCTGGAATGTCCATTATACTAATGAATGGATACTCACTGTGGCAAAGCAGAATATGCCTTACTCCCCATCTTAGGAGGAAAGTATCCAAAAGTATCCTAAAACTGAGTTTTAGGTTCTTTTGACACAAATCCATCCTCACCAGCCTACCTCACCTATTCCCTAATTCATATCTTGAGTCAGGTATTTTTACAACAAGGCCTGGTTTCTTTTAGTAGAAAATGGTACTTAAGAGATCAAAATATAGACCCTAGGGATATTCAGTGTTATAGAGTTATCAGGAACAGTTTAAAGAATACAAAAACTATTTATTCCTTAAGTTTTAAAAAGGATTCTTTTGTGAACCCATTTGAGCATGGCATTTTTTAGAAAGTACTTTCTTGTGACAACTTTTTAAATTTCTTCAATGGTTATTAACTGTTAAAGTTTTTTCTGTTTTTGAATAAATTATAACTATACTGTTGGATAAAGGAATCTATTTTCAAATGTCTTTGCACAGAGTCATATAAATAGCCTTTTATAATCCTCCTGTATCTGTGGTTCAATGGTCATTTTCCCATTCTCCTTTTTAATTGTCGCTATCTGGGCTTACAGTTTTTTTTCTTGATTAGGAGGTATAGTGGATAATATGTTCGTTGATTTTTTTTTTTCCTTTAAGAATAGCAATTACGGAATTTATGTGTTAGTTCTATTGTTTTCTAATTCATTATATCCTCCTGTTTCATAATAACTACTTCCATTCACTCTTTTAGGATAATATATTGTTTATTCTTACTTATCAAATTGACTGATTAACAAACAAGTAATCTGAGTTCATCTTTTCAGTGTAAATTCACTCCTTTAGAGAAATATGGAATCAAACCTTTATCAATTTATCAAATCTTTAAATCCTCTAGAATCAAATACAACTCCTTACATTTAAATATTAGAACATAAAATCAGGATTCTCGAAGGAATTCAGCTTAACCCATACAAATAACATTTCTATTTAATTTCATCAAGCTTAAAATAGCAATTAAAAAATAGTAATATTCTTACCTCTTTTGTGGTACCTGCTCTTCCAGGTTCATGACTTATACAAAAAGGACCAGTTTTCCATGCTTCTGTGTCCCCACAGTCACAAAATCCTCCTCCAGTAGAAGTATGCATCTGACAAATGAAAAATGTGTGTGTTAATTTCAAAACATTTTACAAAGCAAAGAAGAATGATAAAGAGAACTCAAATAATACATGTTTCCTGCTATTTAACCTTGATTGCCTTTAATATTATAGATAAATATCAAAAAATATTTTGATAACAAAAAAAATTCTCAATACTTAATCACAACAAAAATGGACCTTCAAAAGTGATACATTTTTGAAACATACTCAGTTTTTAAATAGTTTAATAGTTTTTAAAACAGATTGTGTCATGTGCAAAAAAAAAAGAAAAGAAAAAGAAAAATATATGACACCCAGAATGCTTGAGTAGATTTTATTAAACAGACTTTTTAAATCATTACAATGATACTAGCTTAAGTACTTAAGAAATGTATATTTTCATCCACATTAATATCCTACAGCAACTAAAACTTATTACAACATTTTTTTCTTTGAGGGTGCCTGTTAAAAAAATTATCTAAAATATAGTAGCTTAGATAGAGAAGGATGACAATGACCTGAATTTGAATCTTCCCCAAATCTCCCCCCTCCAAATTATACAACTAACAAGGAGAACAAGTAAAGCCACACATGACCCATGTCTGCAGGATTACTGGGAGTCAAAAAAATAAATACCACAACCTCCAAATGACTTCTGAGTTTCTGTTGCCTATCACTTCAAGCATGTGGATACAGACAATAGGAGAGGGAAGCTGCAAAGACTCCATTAAAGAGAACAGAAGGGTATAAAGGACTTAAATCAAGCACAGACAAAATCACATCCCAGAAGAGAAAGCTCAATGTCAAGGAACAAATACTGAACACAGATTGGGACTTGGTGGTTCACAGGGAAAGAGACTGAAGGTGAGCAGGACCAGAAGTGGCCACCTCTGAGAAGCATTACTTTTGGAGGAAAATCAAATACCTTTCAAAAGGTGGTAACCCCTTATAGAATGTGACAGTAAATGAAAGAAAGAAGAAAGAAAGCTTAAGAATCCTATAGAAACAAGAGAGAAACAAGACATGCCAAACCCTCCCCTCACTTCACCACCATCACCAGTATCATCTATAAAAGAAATTACACAGAAGAGGGTAAAACTGACAGAAAAGAGCACTTGTGAACACTATTCATGAAATGAAATAGAAAAAAGTACACCATATCCATGTGAAACTGTTGCAAAAAAAAAAAAAAAAGCTGCAAAATATAAATAAGAGCCAAAACTCAATTATGAAGCTGGAAGAAAATATAATGCTCTAAACTGAATTACCCATCCTCAAACAAGCATTAAAAACCCTTAATCAGATTAAGACACCTTTAATCATAAACACAAAAATTAAAAACAGAAATGGACAAAAAAGAAGAAATAAATGAGACCCGAATTAACTCAGGAGGAAAAAACAGAAGAAAATGATATATCAGAAGTAAATAGCATTGAAACAAAGCAGGGAAATAAGAGAATGAAAGTAAGATGAAGCAAAGAAATACAGAATCAGAGGAAAAATGGTTGAAATAGAAGATAGGCCTAAGAAAGGTAGATAAGCTTAACGAGTCACCAAAGAAAAATCAAAACAATGGAACAGGGATGACAATCTAAGAGAACTTCTGAAAACAAACTGCCTTAATCTACACAGTGAAAGGGCCCTCAGTGACTGAGAAAAAACTCAGTATGATCAACTCCTAAAACTATTAGACTTTAAAGATAAAAGCCCTGAGGTTTTGGGCAAAAAGAAGAAATAACATAATCACAAGAAAATTAGACTGGCACCCGATTTCTCAACGGGAGAAGGCAATGGCAACCCACTCCAGTACTCATGCCTGGAATATCCCATGGATGGAGGTGCCTGGTAGGCTACAGTCCCTGGGGTCCCGAAGAGTCGGATGCGACTGAGCAACTTCACTTTCACTTTTCACTTTCATGCATTGGAGAAGGAAATGGCAACCCACTTCAGTGTTCTTGCCTGGAGAATCCCAGGGAAGGAGGAGCCTGGTGGGCTGCTGTCTATGGGATTGCACAGAGTCGGACACGACTGACGCGACTTAGCAGCAACTTAGCAGTAGCAGACTTCTCAATAGCAATACATGAAACAAGACAACAGCAGAGCAGCATTTTCAAGAAAAGAAACAGTAAACCAAGGATATTATCTACAGCTAAGCTTTAAAAATACAATTTTGAATGTGTCAGAACTAAAGGAACACTGTATACACATGACCTTCCAGAGGGATCTGTCTGAGCAGTGATCAACAAACTCTCTGTAGGAACAGACAGTAAATATTTTAGGCTTTGCAAGCCATGGAATCTCTTTTGAATTACTCAGTTCTACTTTTGTAGTGAAGCAGCAGCCACAGATAATAAATAAATGAATAAACATAGCTATGTTCCAATGAGAATTCATAGGCACTAAAATTTTAAATTTCATATAATTTTCATTTATCATGAAATATTATTGAGAGTCCCTTGGACTGCAAGGAGATCAAACCAGTCAATCCTAAAGGAAATCAGTCCTGAATACCCATTGGAAGGACTGATGCTAAAGCTCAAACTCCAATACTCTGGCCACCTGATGTGAAGAACTGACTCATTGGAAAAGACCCTGATGCTGGGAAAGATTAAGGGCAGGAGGAGAAGGGGACGACAGAGGATGAGATGGTTGGATGGCATCATCAACTTGATGGACATGAGCTTAAGCAAGCTCCGGGAGTTGGTGATGCATAGGGAAGCCTGTTCTATGGGGTCGCAGAGTCGGACACAACTGAGCGACTGAACTGAGAACTGATTATTCTTCTTATTCTTTTTCACAATATAAAAACTAGCTTAGGGGCTTCCCTGGCAGTCCAGAGGTTAAGACTCTGCACTTCCACTTCAGGGGGCATGGATTCGATCCTTGGTTGGGGAACTGAGATCCCACATGGCTTGTGGTATGGCCAAAAGAAAAAAAAAAAAAAAAAGAATAAAAACTAAACTTAGCTTGCAGGCCATATATAAAAATAGATGGTGAACTGTATTGGACCCACAAACTGTAATTTACTGAACCCTAGAGGATGAGCCTCAGCTGACCAAGCAGTGACTGGAGAAACTTCAGAGAAAGGATAGTTGGTAAATATTTTATGTATGTAATTGTAATGCTAAGAACAAATCAAAGGGCTTCCCCATTGGCTAAGTGGTAAAGAATCCTCCTGCAATGCATGAGACATGGGTTCAATCCCTGGGTCAAGAAGATCCCCTGGAGAAGGGAATGGCAACCTTCTCCAGTATTCTTGCCTGGAAAATCCCATGGACAGAGGAACCTGGAAGGCTACAGTCCATGGGGTTAAAAAAGAGTTGGACATGACTTAGCGACTGAAAAACAACTAAGAACAAATCAATCATGTTGATGTTCGGGAGAAATCAACACAATACTGTTAAGCAATTATCTTTCAATTAAAACTAAAGAAATTTTTTTAAAAAAAGGACAAATCAAAGCTGTTGAAAGATACATGCATAGAAGAATGTAAACTTTATACAACCTCACAATCAGAAAGACAACTAAAATAATGGGAGAAAGGAAAGAGAAAGCATTAGATTATCAACTACTATGTAGGTAATAGGAAGAAAGCAAAGATACCATTAAAACTGACAAACTAGACAATGAAAAGTTAAGTAAGGGAGTAAAAAGGAACTAAAAGCACTATAAAAATTATTACTACAAATGTTACTACTAGAATGAAGGTAACAAAAGAAATTAGAATATACAAATCAATTTTATATACTGAGGAATGCTAAACTCATCCATAATTACTAAAAATGTAGTTTCAAATCAAAGTAAAAGTATAAACTTTAGTATAGGGAATGCCATGGAAGCAAGACATAAACTACAGAAGCATTAAAAAAAATTCTGGCAAACATAACTACATATTAATTAAAATGTCATTAAGGCAAATGACAGCATAAATCAAGTTTAAAAGACAGAAAATAGATTTCATACACTTAACTTATGATCCAGCAATATCGTTCTGAGGTTACCAAGAGAGATGAAAACAAATGTCCATACATAGACTTGTATTTGAATAGCTTTATTGAAAAGCTAGAAGTCAGTCCAGTATTCATCAAGTGATGAACAGGTACTATATTGTGGCATTTCCATACAATGGCATACTACCAGGCAATAAAAAGGAACAAACTGCTGATACATGAGAGGCGCTCAAAGGCATTATGTATGATTTCACTTATAAGACATTCTGAAAGGCCAAAACTATAGGGACAGAAAACAGATCAGTGAATGCCAGGAGCTAGGGGTATGTGAGCAAGAGGACTGCCTGCAAAATGGCACTAGAGAAGTTTTGAAATGATATAAATGTTTTATATCTTATTGTGGGGGTTTGTTGTTGTTGTTCAGTCGCTAAGTCGTGTCCAACTCTGCGACTCCATGGACTGCGTGAGCATGCCAGGTTTCCCTATCCTTCACTATCTCCCAGAGTTCACCCAAGTTGATGTCCATTGAATCAGTGATGCCCTCCAACCATCTCATCCTCTGTTGCCCCCTTCCTCTTCTGCCCTCAGTCCTTCCAAGCATCAGGGTCTCTTCTAATGGGTCGGTTCTTTGCATCAGGTGGCCAAAGTACTGGAGTTTCAGCATCACTCCTTCCAACAAATATTCAGGGTTGGATTCTTTTAGGATTGGCTGGTTTGACCTTTCTGCTGTCCAAGGGACTCTCAAGAGTCTTCTCCAGCACCACAGTTCAAAAGTATCAATTCTTCAGCCCTCAGCCTTCTTTACAGTCCAACTCTTACATCTATACATGACTACTGGAAAAACCATAGCTTTCACTATACAGACTGGAACTTTGTCAGCAAAGTGATGTCTCTGCTTTTTAATACACTGTCTAAGTTTGTCATAGCTTTTCTTCCAAGGAGCCAAGTGTCTTTTAATTTCATGGTTGCAGTCACAGTCCACAGTGATTTTGGAGCCCAAGAAAATAAAATCTGACACTGTTTCCACTTTTCTCCCATCTATTTGCCATGAAGTGATGGGACCAGATGCCATGATGCTTAGTTTTTTGAATGCTAAGCTTTAAGCCAGTTTTTTCATTCTTCTCTTTCACCCTCATCAAGAGGCTCTTTAGTTCCTTTTCACTTTCGGCCATTTAGAGTGGTATCATCTGCACATCTGAGGTTACTGATATTTCTCCTTGCAATCTTGATTCCAGTTTGTGATTTATCCAGCCTGGCATTTTGCATGACATACTCTACATATATTAAATAAGCAGGGTGACAATATACAGCCTTGACATACTCCTTTCCCAATTTTGAACCAATCAATTGTTCCATGTCTGGTTCAAACTGTTGCTTCTTGAGCTCTATACAGGTTTCTCAGGAGGCAGGTAAGGTAGTCTGGTAATCCCATCTCTTTAAGAATTTTCCAGTTTGTTGTGATTCACGCAGTCAAAAGTTTTAGCGTAGTCAATAAAGCAGATGCTTTTCTGGTATTCCCTTGCTTTTTCTATGATCCAACAGATGTTGGCAATTTGATCTCTGTCTGGTTCCATTGCCTTTTCTCAATCCAGATTGTACATCTGTAAATTATAGGTTCATGTACTATTGAAGCCTAGATTGAGGGATTTTGAGAATTACCTTGATAGCATGTGAAATGAGTGCAATTGTGCAGTAGTTTGAACATTCTTTGGCATCGGCCTTCTTTGGGATTGTGATGAAAACCAACCTTTTCTAGTCCTGTGGCCACTGCTGAGTTTTCCAATTTGCTGACATACTGAGTGCTGTATACTTTAACAGCATTGTAGGCTTTCCTGGTGGCTCAGATAGTAAAGAATCTGCCTGCAATGCAGAAGACCTGGTTTTGATCCCTGGACTGGGAAGATCCCCTGGAGAAGGAAATGGCTACCCACTCCAGTATTCTTTCCTGGAGAATTCCATGGACAGAGAAGCTTGGCAGGCTACAATCCACGGGGCCACAAAGAGTCGGACACAACTGAGCAACTAACATTTTCATACTGTGGTGGTTACCAAACTGTATGTGTCTATGAAAACTCATGGAACTGTACACTTAGAAAGGTAGATTTTATTGTGTATCAATTATATCTTTAAAAATCTAACTTAAAAATGAAAAATTATTAAAGACAATCATATTAAGATAATATTTGTGAAGTATATAACATAGCAGTAAGAAAAAAGTAACAGAAAAATAAGGACAGAAATAGGCATTACACAGAAGAAATTAAACATACAATTAAAAAATGAAAAGATGTTCATAATACTAGTAATAGAAGTGCAAATTAAAATAATCAGATAATTTGACTACTAACAGATTGGCAAAAAGTAAAAAGACTGATTAAATAAACTTCGGGACAGATATAGAGAAATGACTGTAAACTGACACAGCAATTCAGAAAAAAATCTGGAAAAATCCATCAAAGTTTATGCACACACCCTTCAAGCCAGAAAATATACCTCTAAGAATCTAGTCTCAAGCACTCTTGAATATATATATTAGTGTATAAAAAAGGTATATGTATATGTTGCATTATTGGTTAATTCCTGTAAAACTGGAAGCAATGTAATTACCTAGAAAAGAGGGATGATTTAAGTATATAATGACATACTCCCACAAAGGAATACATGTAGCAATTAAGCAAGGCAAGAGTTATTATATGGATCTGATTCACAATGTACATTTAAATTGTATTCATTGGGGAATCTTTCCTCTCTGTTCCAATAAATCTTGGGCATACACATGACTCTCAGATAATAAAAGTTCTCATGGTCATGACAGTCTCTGTCCAGGCCTTAGAATGCCCAATTCTAAATAATGATCAAATTGTCAAGCTTTCTTTTTTTTAAATATAAATTTATTTATTTTAATTGGAGGCTAATTACTTTACAATACCGTATTGGTTTTGCCATACATCAACATGAATCTGCCACGGGTGTACATGTGTTCCCCATCCTGAACCCCTCTCCCACCATCCATCCCTCTGGTCATCCCAGTGCACCAGCCCCAAGCATCCTGTATCATGCATCGAACCTGGACTGGCAATTCGTTTCACATATGACATTATACATGTTTCAATGCCATTCTCCCAAATCATCCCACTCTCGCCCTTTCCCACAGAGTCCAAAAGACTGTTCTATACATCTGTGTCTCTTTTGCTGTCTCTTATACAGGGTTATCATTACTATCTTTCTAAATTCCATATATATGTGTTAGTATACTATATTGGTGTTTTTCTTTCTGGCTTACTTCACTCTGTATAATAGGCTCCAGTTTTTTAAAAAAAGCATAAACTTGGTAAAAAATTGGTAAATTATATTTCATGAGACTTTAAAATTTGGGGAATGTATCTACACAATTGAATGCTATTCAGCAAAAAAGTTTGTGAGCTACTAGCGACTAAATAACAGGTACAGTAATATGAGTGAATCATAAAAACAATACACTCAGTGAAAAAAGCCAGACACAAAAGCATATGTACTATATGATTTCATTACATAAAATTCTAGAAAAGGGAATACCAAACTACAGTGACAGGAACCAGATGAGTGACTGCTTGGGGGCTACAATGTTCATCATAGCACTATTCATAATCACCCCAAAATAGAAACAACCCAAATGTCCATCAGCTGATGCACGCATAAATAAAATGTGGTATAGCCATACAGTGGCATATTATTTGATAATAAAAAGGAATAAACACAGATACATGCTACAGCCTGGATAATCAATGAAACATCATGCTAAGTGAAAGGAGCCAATTACACAGGACCACATGTTGTGTGACACCATTTATATGAATTGTCCAGAATAGGCAAATCTGTAGTGACAGAAAATAGATTAATGGTTGTCTCAGGCTGCAGGAAGAGTTGGGGTAAAAACGGTTATGAGGTTTCTTTTAAGGGTGATAAAAATGTTCCAAAATTTATTATAGTGATGACTGTGCTACTCTGTGAATATACTATGTGAATCATACTTTTTAAATGTGAATTGTCTGTCAATAAAGATGTGGATTATCTCTTAAAAAAAAAAAAGAATTATTATATGTAACAACACAGAACTATCTCCATGATACATTAAATTAAAAACAAGTTGCAAGGAATTCCCTGTTGGCCTAGTGGTTAGGATTCTGGGCTTTCACTGCCATGGCCTGGGTTCAATCCTTGATCAGGGAACTGAGATACTGCAAGCTGCACAGTGTGGCCAAAAAAAGTTGCAAAACAGAGTACATAGTAGGATCCCATTTATACACACACACACACACACATACACACACAAACATACCTCCTAAACATATAAATATATATGTTTATAAATAATAAAGATCTGTAGGGATGTGTACTAAATCGTGTTTAGTTTAACAAAGTATGATGGGACAGAAAGGCAACAATAATTTTTATTTGTATTTTTCTGTATTATTTGAATTTTGAAAAAGTAAGTTTTATTGCATTGCTTAAGTAAATAATTTTTTAATGCTGTTGCATTTTGAAGATAATACATAAATTCTCATTACATAGAACTAATCTTAAGACAGACCCTGATTGTTACTTCTATAATTAAATCTTAGATATCAGCCCTGCCTATGATCCTAATACTTCCTATGATCTGCCCTTTTGATCCTAACACTTGATTTCAACAAACATCTGTTGAAGGACTTCCGTGGTGGTCCAGTGGTTAAGACTCAGCTTCTAGTGCAGGGGGTACAGGTTTGATCCCTGGTCAGAAAGCTAAGATCCCACATGCTGCATGGAGTGGCCAAAAAAGAAAAAAATAGTAATAATTTTAATACTGGGTGTTTTTGTCTATTTTGAGGATAAAAATGCAAAGTTTACTGAAAATTTTTTTTAAAGAATGTGCTTCAGTATATTCTGTTTTTCATATTTACCTTTTTGTATGTATCTAAGAATGTTTACGTCTACTCTCTAAACAAATTTCAATTATAGAATAATAAATACAGTGTTATCAGCTACAGTCATCATGTTAAATACCTTAGATTCTCAGACCTTATTTATCTTACTGTAGTTTTTAAATTAATTTATTTTTAGTTATGCTGGGTCTTTGTTGCTGCACTTAGGCTTTCTATGTTGTAATAAGCGGGCACTACTCTCCAGTTGTGTGGCATGGGCTTTCTCATTGCAGTTGCTTGTGGCTGCAGAGCACAGGCTCTAAGTGCACGGGCTTCAGTAGTTGCAGCATGTGGGCTCAGTAGTTGCAGTGTGTAGGCTCAGCTGCACCACAGCATGTGGAATCTTCCTGGACCAGGGATCAAAACCACATTACCTGTGTTGGCAGCCAGATTCTTATCTACTGTACCACCAGGGAAGTCCCTTTACTGTAGTTTTTATTTTTAAGGGATAAACTACTGAAAAGCTGGATGTCACAAAGAAGGGGCACATTACACACAGTAGATCAAGCTCAAATTTTTATCTCTGTTCTCAAAAATTTTGTGTTTGTTTTTATGCTTCTACTTTATTTTCAATTCTCATCTTAGATTCTGCAAGATCATAGCAAAAAGTCTTTGGTGTGGGATAGCAATTTTACACAAAAGAGATAGATCAAAAATTCAATATGGGGTTCTTTGATATTAAATTAAAATTTATATGAACACATGAACACATTTTTAGGGGGCTTCCCTGGTGGCTCAGACGGTAAAGAGTCTGCCTGCAGTGCAGGAGACCTGAAGAAGGAAATGGCAACCCACTCCAGTATTTTTGCCTGGAAAATCCCATGGATGGAAGAGCCTGGCAAGCTACAGTCCATGGGGTCGCCAAGAGTCACGACTGCCCAACTTCACTTTTTCTTTTTTTTCCAACTATTTTTGTGCCTGCAAGTCAGATACTATCAAGCAAACTGCCATGTCTGATCCACAATCCTTTTAAATTTTTAACTCAAAGACAAATAGGAAAATTCAGTAAATTTTATCTTTCCAGATGTTCTCAGAAAGAGTTATAAAACACAGTTGGATAATCTATTTACACCAAATGAATTACCTATGTGTGTTGTGAGGTAGCAATGAAAGACTATGATCTTCTATGGTAATAACACCCTCAATGCAGAAGCCTTCCCTCCTCACAGTGTGTGAAGAGTGTGAATAAGGGATGGAGAGTCACCTTTCATTATTTCATCAACTACTGGTGTTTTCACAGTATTTTAAATGCCTGATTTCAATTTTACAACAATACCAATATTTATTCTGAAAGGTAATCACATGTTCCAAGTAGCAGAACTTCCAACACGTTCTATAGGAATAATTTGCAGTTCTTTTTTTGTGGGGGCAGGGGGAGGTGTGAGGTGCGCTTCATGGCTTGCAGGATCTCAGGTCCCCAACCAGGGACTGAACCCAGGCCATGGCAGTGAAAGCGCTGAATCCTAACCAGTAGACCACCAGGGAACTTCCTAATTCACAGTTCTGAATCATACTTCAGAAAAAAAACTTGCAGCAGTGCAGGATTTATTCCTACTCCATCACAGGTAATACTGCATAGATCTCTACAGGAACTTTAAATTCTTCTGCTGTGAACTTTAAGATTGCTATGAAAGATGTACTTTGGGGAACACTGAGTACTCCATAAGGCATCCATTAGCGTGATTTGAAATGAATCTTCAACATGGCAGAGCAGGTCTGGACAGAGACCCTACACCATCTCTGTGAAACAGCTCCACTCCCTCCACAGTGCTGGGGACAGCAAAAGTTGTTCTGCGCTATTCTGTGCCTAAAGGTTTTTCTTGGTGCTTTCTTAAAACAGTATCAGATCTTGGGTCTGCATCCCAATCGTTATCCTTTTCTTCCCCTTCTCTGCAGCAAAACATATCCCTTCTTATTTCTTCTAATCTTTTTTTTTAATGGTTTCATTTTTTTAAATTGTGTTTTATTTAAAAAGAATATACACAATATATAGGTGAGTTACAAAGCAGAATAATGAAGTGAACACCACTGATTCAGCATCTAACCCAGGAAAATATTAATACTGTTGCCAAGTTCCCTGTGTGATCCTCCATTTGACACGGAGGTTATTGTTACCTGAATTGTATTTATTAGTCATTCCCCTGCTTTTCTTTAAAAATTTCACCACATCTAACAGGTATTTCAGAGAGATTCTATCACTTATTCCCCCAACAAAAGTCTTCTGTTCTTTACACACACTTTTGAAGGGCAGTATTTTTTAAAGCTTATTAACATAATTTTTTATTAGTTACACAATAGTCCATCCTCCTAATAACACAAAGATTCCTGAGTAAGCTGTACATGCACCTTCTATAGGAAGAGCTTTGCAAAAACCTAAAGATGATAAACTTAAGGATGCTTCACAAAAGAGTGCTTTGTGGTGCAATGTAGACTGTAAGCTTTCAATACTGAAAGATAGCTTAGTGAAGAGGTTCCCAAATTTAATAGACAAGCTTTACCAGTCAACAGAAAAAATCAGAAAAGGAAGGAATGTGATGAGCTCTTCCACACAGGTACATGTATACAATTTAAAGACCTGCTTTTTAGCCTGAGATTATCCTACTTCCTTGGAATTAAATTTTCCTTTTCTTCATAAAACTATAGGAGATGGTAAGGATTTTTTGGTTGCTGTTCATGTGCTCTTTTTAAAGTTAAAATTGAACTTATTTAGCCAAATAAAAATTTGAAAACCCTGTGTCTTACCCAAAGTCTTCTGAAATTGTACTGGCCCACAGAATTCCAAAGCTTGGCACCCTCACTAAGACCACAATATAATACTATTCGATACCTACCAGATTGGCTAAAACTTAAAAAGATGGCAACATCAAATCTTGCAAGAATGTGGAGCCATAGGAACTCCCATATACTGCTGAAGAACTTACAAATTGGTATAACCACTTTGGAAAACAGTCTGACATTATCCACTATGACTTAAGATATACTCTAGAACTCAGCAATTCTATTCCAGATATACACCCTGGACAAACTCCTATACGTGTGTACCAAAATACACAAATAAGAATGTTCACAGAAAAATTGTTTTATACAGTAATAGTCCAAAATTGGAAACAATCTACATATCCATATACAGTACAATGAATAACAATGTGGGTTATCAAACACTATAAGGTAAATGGACAAAACATATACATATATAAATATGCACACACACACACACATATATACATACACATAATGCTGAGTGAAAGCTACTCAACAAGAGAAATGTACAGAATGACTCCATCTATACAGAATTCAAAACCAGATGCAACTATTCAATATGATTTGGGTGAGAAGCTAAAAGGAAAATGAAGGAAACTGTTATCACAAAACACAGAAGAGAGGTTATATCATAAAGTGGGAGAGAAGGATGGTGATCCAGAAGGAGGCCCCTGAGAACTAGCAATGTCTCATTTCTTGATCTAAGGAGTGGTTAGAAAGGTGTTCACTTTATAGTTATTCTGTAAGCTGTTAATATGCTTTATACAATCTTTTGTATAAAAGAGATGTACTTAAAAAAAAAATTGTAAGGGGCTGTCTCTTGAGGTAGCAGATGCTCCACCACATATGTTTAACCAGAGCTAAAAGTTCACATATCAGATGTGTTATAGCAGGAACTCAAGTACTCATCAGGAATTTGGACTAGCTGGCCATCAGTCTCCTGCCAATCAAGAGATTTTATGCATCTATTTCCATACCTTGTAACGATGATTTTTATGAACACTATTCTGGAAGCAGTCCATACAGAGTACACATGTTGGATCAATTGCACAGTCCCTGAAAAACATTAAAAATCAGGTGCCAAAATTTAGATGACTCCCATTGATGCTCAAAGTATAACAATGATATAATGTGAATCAATTTCCTATATGATACACAAACTGTTTATGAAAATACTTTAAAAATTGAATTCCAAATAATGTTGGCCTCTTTCTGGCCATGTTTTAATGTATATGTTGGGATGTTTGGTTTTGTTTCCTAAATTACCCTCCTTACTTTGAGCTCTCGCCTGGTTTCAAACTATTAAATTCCACTTCAAAATTAGTTTCTGGTGCGTGATTTGGCAGCACATATGCCAAAATTAGTTTTCTGAAAAATTGATCAGTTTTTCTTCACTCTCTGCATCATCTTAGCCTATTACAGTTACAAATGTATTTTACAGGCACTGATTGTTCACTGGTAAATGAGGCTTGGTTAAAGAAAAAATTCCTTAGAATGTAAGCAACATAAGGGAAAGGATTTTAATTTATTTTGTATAATATCTCCCAAGCTTGTAGAGCAGTACCTCAGTTCAGTTCAGTTCAATTGCTCAGTCGTGTCCGACTCTTTGCGACCCCATAAATCGCAGTACGCCATGATAAATATCAATGAATATTTATTGAATAAATTAAATTCAATCTTTCCTATTTTTTTCCTTAATAAAAACTTTTAAAATGTAAAATTTTATTTAATACTTTCAGGGAAACATTGACAATAATATAAACAAGTGCAAAGTGCAAAATTAATTTTAAAAATATTTATTTAGAAAAGTTGAAGCGATAGAATTGGGCAATGTTAAAACTGAACTTTTAAATGCTAATAAGTAAAGACTGACTAATAACAGTTTCTAAAATATATATGATCTACTAACCTATTCACAGCAGGATTTCCAAATCTCAGCAGTACTGACACTTTAAACTGAATAATTATTTGCTGGTGATACAGGAGACTATCCTGTGTACCATAGGATGGTTAAGCAGCAACCCGGCCTCTATCCACTAGATGTCAGTACCATCCCCCTAGTGTGACAATTAAAAATGCCTCCGGGACCCTTTTGGAGAAATGAGGTCTACAAATGTCTTCTACTATGCTTTAGTTGAAACCAACCGGGCTTCAGCTAAAAGTACTTAACAAGATAAATGAAACTGCTATATAGTAAAATGGTATACAAAATACAAAAGTTGAATTTTCCCTAAGAAAATAAGAGAATAAAGAAATGTAGTATGTTCTAAACAACTGCTGTGTGTGCTTAGTCACTCAGTCGTGTCTGACTCTTTGTGACCCCATGGACTGCTAGGCTCCCCTGTCCATGGGGATTCTCCAGGCAAGAATACTGGAGGGGGTTGCCATGCCATCTTCCAGGGGATCTTCCCAACCCAGGGATCGACCCCAGGTCTCCCACATTGCAGGCAATTCTTTACCAGCTGAGCTACTATACACAAATCAGTCAAATCTAGAATTACAGTGAAGCAAAAAGTAATTCTCTGTATTTATAAAATCTGAAGATTCACATTCCTAACCTAAACAACTTCTAATAAAAGAAAAAAAAAAACCCTAAAAGTCCGATTAAGACCTAAAAGTTAAAAAGTTTCAGGCAAGAGTAGAGAATAAAAAAGTTCTCTGTGTTACCATGCTGCTTAAGTTCTTTCACAAAAGGCGAAAAACCTAAAGCCGTTTCCAGTTTCCCTACCACTGACCTCGTCTATCCAATTAAGTTACAAATGCTCCAACAGGTTCTTTGATACCAAATGCTACTTGGTGGCAAAAAAAAACAACCTGAAATGACAAGGGACTATAGACTTTATTTATACCACTTGCTGTGAACAGTCATAGATTTCTTATAGAAATGCTGTGTTTGATTATAGGATCCTGCCCCAACTCTACTGGGGAAGTATTCAGAATTCTGAAATACATGTGGCACCAAGAGTTTCAGATAAGGGTGTATGGACTACATTACAAACAAGGCAAAAATCAATCACTTATATACTTTCAGAGAAGAAGAAGAAAAGTGAGAGAATTGTGTAAGTCATATATTCAAAAATAAGCTGTACTAGCAAAAACAAACATAAATGCATAATAAAAGGAAGTTAATTAAGAAGAATTAAATACAACTAGCAATACACCAAGAAAGGTACATCATAAAATAGGCACAGAATATTAAGCTGTAATTACAACCAATCCTGTACATTTCTAAATCTTACCTACAAGAATATGTTGTCTCTCCACTTTTGAAAACCTTCCCACAAAGTTGAAATGCTCCACTGTGCTTCAGTTTCTCTAAGCAAATATCTGGATCTTCTCCAAATAAGTACCATTCCAGGGGAGTGAATATTGACCTCTGTATGTTCTCCTCCTGCTTTTCCAAATCTGGGTCCATTTCAGCAAAATAAATGTCAGGCACCACTTGTGCCAAATAGTTC
The DNA here is from genome assembly GCF_029378745.1 of Bos indicus. NCBI lineage: Eukaryota > Metazoa > Chordata > Mammalia > Artiodactyla > Bovidae > Bos > Bos indicus. The sequence continues at coordinate 38,230,710 of NC_091769.1, forward strand.
AAGAAAATAGTATAAAAATCAATCTGCTGATCCCAGCACTGAAAAACAAAACAAAAATTAAACTTTCTTACAAGTTCCTTCTTAAAGATCTAGGAGCACAAGTAATGGCACAGATAATGGCATAATTCTGTAGTTTCAGAGAAAGTGATTTACAGTATATTCCTATTTTACTCTTCACCAATACAAAAGGAGCTGTAGTGCTGAAGAAGACTCTTGAGAGTCCCCTGGACAGCAAGGAGATTAAACCAGTCAATCCTAAAGGAAATCAACCCTGAATATTCATTAGAAAGACTGATGCTGAGGCTCTGATACTTTGGCCACCTGATGTGAAGAGCCAACTCATTGGAAAAGACCCTGATGCTGGGAAAGAGTGAGGGCAGGAAAAGAAGGGGGGCTACAGAGGATGAAATGGTTGGATGACATCATCGATTCAATGGACATAAGACTGAGCAAACTCCAGAAGACAGTGAAGGACAGGGAAGCCTGGCATGCTGCAGTCCATGGGGTCGCAAAGAGATGGACAGGACTGAGTGACTAAATAGTAGCAAATACAAAAGGAAAGTGGGTGATTTTTTTTTTTAAAGAAGGACTTGGAAATAAGTGGTTGTCCACATATAGAAAAAAGAAGTGCAGCTATAGCAGATGAGAATTACTCTTCCCTGCTGAAGTGGCCAACTCCTGGTGTGTGAAGGTGATTCAGAGGCTAGAGTGATAAAGTATTCCTCATACCAGTAGTTTAATTATTTTGTTTTTCTCTTCCAGTTTTATTGAGATGTAATTGACATACAGCACTTAATGAGTTTAAGGTGTACAACATAATTATCTGACTTACATACATCATGAAATGATTACCACAATAGTTTCAGTGACTATCCATCATCTCACAAAGATATAAAATTAAATGAATGGGGAAAAATGATTTTTTCCTTGTGATGAGAACTCTTAGGATTTACTAATAGTTTAATTATTTAAAGGAACCATAGCATTTAATGAGAGATCAAAATGAATGAGTGCCAGAGTTTTAGAACACAAAAAGCACTCACCATAAAACAAAAAGAAAAGATAAATGAACATCAGCAAAAAAAAAAACACAAAAAACCTTCTGCTTTTCAAAAGAAACTGGTAATAGGTGGCTTTTTGCCATGCTTATTTGCACAGGAAAACATGCTCAACATCATTAAATCATTAGAGAAATGCAAATTAAAATGGCAGTGAGATATCCCTAACAAACCTATCAGAGTGTAGGTAAAAAAATAAAATAAAAATTTGGCAATACCAAGTATCAACACAAATGCAGAAAACTTAGAAAGGAAAGGGACTCGAAATGCTATACACATACTTTACAAAGGAGTTCAGCAGTTTCTCACAAAGTTAAATATATACTTACCATATGACCCAGCAATCAAACTCCTAGTTATCTAACCAAGAAATAAAAACTTATGTTCACAAAACACTTATACTTGAAAGTTATACCAGCTTTATTCATAATTGCCCCAAACTAGAAATGACTCAGTTGTCCTTCAACTGGCGAATTATAAACAGTTTGTACATCCAAACCACAGAATATTTAGCATACTCCTTTACTGCTCAGCAATAAAAGGACTGAATGATGAACACATGCAAAATCAAAAGAAGTCAAATTCAAAAAGATTATGTACTACTGCCTCTTAGTAGTTGGGACCTTGTTCATATTGACAGCATATATGTGAACTGAGCAAAGCCCATCTCTGGGCCAAATTCCTGACTCCTATTATAAGTGGTTTTAACAGATACTATATGTAGATTCCAATAACGCCACCTTTATCTTCGATCAAGCAAGAGAGCATTGTAAGTACCCAGAAATGCCCTGTTAAAAGACATTCATGGATTACTCATTGGCAATTTGGTTTTAAATGTGAGGCAATTATCTCAAACCACCCAGCCAGCCCAACATTTTTAATGCTATTAAGTAACAGCAGTCTTTATTTTAAATAGAGGCAGGAAAAATAGAACTCTCTACTCTCAAACCAACATTGGCAATTGAGTCACAGTTAATGGACATCACCAGATGGTCAACACCAAAATCATACTGATTATATTCTTTGCAGCCAAAGATGGAGAAGCTCTATAAAGTCAGCAAAAACAAGACTGGGAGCTGACTGTGGCTCAGATCATAAACTCTTTATTGCCAAATTCAGACTTAAATTGAAGAAAGTAGGGAAAACCACTAGACCATTCAGGTATGACCTAAATCAAATCCTTTACGATTATACAGTGGAGTGACAAACAGATTCGAGGGATTAGATCTGATAGAGGAGTACCTGAAGAACTATGGCTGGAGGTTGTGACACTGTACAGGAGGCAGTGATCAAGACCATCCATCACCAAGAAAAAGAAATGCAAAAAGCAAAATGGTTGTCTGATGAGGCCTTACAAATAGCTATGAAAAGAGAAGCAAAAGGCAAAGGAGAAAAGGAAAGACAAACCCATTTGAATGCATAGTTCCAAAGAACAGCAAAGAGAGATAAGAAAGCCTTTCTCAGTGATCAATGCAAAGAAATAGAGGAAAACAGTAGACTGGGAAAGACTAGAGATCTCCTCAAGAAAATTAGAGATACCAAGGGAACATTTCATGCAAAGATGGGCACAATAAAGGACAGAAATGATACGGACCTAACAGAAGCATAAGAAGAGGTGGCAAGAATACACAGGAGAACTGTACAAAAAAGATCTTCACAACCCAGATCATGTGTGATCACTCACCTAGAGACAGACATCCTGGAATGTGAAGTCAAGAGGGCCACTATGAACAAAGCAAGTGGAGGTGATGGAATTCCAGCTGAGCTATTTCAAATCCTAAAAGATGATGCTGTGAAAGTGCTGAACTTAATATGCCAGCAAATTTGGAAAACTCAACACTGGCCACAGGACTGGAAAAGGTCAGTTTTCATTCCAATCCTAAAGAAAGGCAATGCCAAAGAATGCTCAAACTACTGCACAATTGTACTCATCACACATGTCAGCAAAGTAATGCTCAAAATTCTCCAAGCCAGGCTTCAACAGTACATGAACCGTGAACTTCCAGATGTTCAAGATGGATTTAGAAAAGGCAGACGAACCAGAGATCAATTTGCCAACATCCTCTGGTTCATTGAAAAAGCAAGAGTTCCAGAAAAACAACTACTTCTGCTTTACTGACTATGCCAAAGCCTTTGACTGTGTGGATCACAATAAACTGCGGAAAATTCTTCAAGAGATGGGAATACCAGACCACCTGACCTGCCTCCTGAGAAATCTGTATGCAGGTCAAGAATCAACAGTTAGAATGGGACAGGGAACAACAGACTGGTTCCAAATTGGGAATGGAGTACGTCAAGGCTGTATATTGTCACCCTGCTTATTTAACTTATATGCAGAGTATATCATGAGAAATGCTAGACTAGATGAAGCACAAGCTGGAATAAAGGGAGAAATATCAATAGCCTCAGATATGCAGATGACACCACCGTTATGGCAGAAAGTGAAGAGGAACTAAAGAGCCTCTTGATGAAAGTCAAGAGGAGAGTGAAAAAGTTGGCTTAAAGTTCAACATTCAGAAAACTAAGATCATGGCATCCGGTCCCATCACTTCATGGCAAATAGATGGGTTAACAGTGGAAACAATGGCAGACTATTTTTTGGGGCTCCAAAATCACTGCAGATGGTGACTGCAGCCATGAAATTAAAAGATACTTGCTCCTTGGAAGGAAAGTTATGACCAACCTAGACAGAATATTAAAAAGCAGAGACATTACTTTACCAACAAAGGTCTGTCTAGACAAAGCTATGGTTTTTCCAGTAGTCATGTATGGATGTGAGAGTTGAACTATAAAGAAAGCTGAGCACCAAAGAATTGATGCTTTTGAACTGTGGTGTTGGAGAAGACTCTTGAGAGTCCCTTGAATAGCAAGAAGATCCAACCAGTCCATGCTAAAGGAAATCAGTCCTGAATATTCATTGGAAGGACTGATGCTGAAGCTGAAACTCCAATATTTTGGCCACCTGATTCGAAGAACTGACACATCTGAATAAGATCCTGATGCTAGGAAAGACTGAAGGCGGGAGGAGAAAGGAACGACAGAGGATGGATGAGATGGTTGGATGGCATCACTGACTCAATGGACCTGAGTTTGAACAGACTCTGAGAGTTGGTGATGGACAGGGAGCCCTGGTGTGCTGCAGTCCATGGAGTTGCAAAGAGTCGGACACGACTGAGCGACTGAACTGAACTGAATTAAATTAATTCTGTTCATTTGAAATGGGTTGGCTTTCTGGTTTTATTAGTATTTCATGTTTGTTTTATATTTACATAAGAACCATATAAGGCATTTATACTAGTTTCATATTTGCTGATAAAGGTCTGTATAGTCAAAGCTGCAGAGAAGGCAATGGCACCCCACTCCAGTACTTTTTTTTTTTTTTTTACTTTTAAATTTTATTTTATTTTTAAACTTTACATAATTGTATTAGTTTTGCCAAATATCAAAATGAATCCGCCAAAGGCATACTCCAGTACTCTTTGCCTGGAAAATCCCATGGACGGAGGAGCCTGGTAGGCTGCAGTCCATGGGGTCGCTAAGAGTCGGACATGATTGAGCGACTTCACTTTTCACTTTTCACTTTCACGCATTGGAGAAGGAAATGGCAACCCACTCCAGTGTTCTTGCCTGGAGAATCCCAGGGACAGGGGAGCCTGGTGGGCTTCCGTCTATGGGGTCACACAGAGTTGGACACGACTGAAGTGACTCAGCAGCAGCAGCAGTCAAAGCTGTGGTTTTTCCAGTAGTCTTGCATGAATGTCAGAGCTGGACCATAAGGAAGGATGGGTACCAAAGAAATGATGCTTTCAAACTGTGGTGTTAGAGAAGACTCTTGAAGAGTCCCTTAGACAGCAAGATCAAACCAGTCAATCTTAAAGGAAATCAACCCTGAATAGTTATTGAAAGGACTGATGTTGAAGGTGAAGCGCCAACACTTTGATGAAGAGCCAACTCACTGGAAAAGACTGATGCTGGGAAAGATTGAAGGCAAAAGGAGAAGAGGGTGGCCAAGAATGATATGGTTGGATAGCATCACTGATTCAATGGATATGACCTTGGACAAACTTTGGAAGATAGTGAGGGACAGGGAGGCCTGGAGTGCTGCAGTCAAAGGGGTTGCAAAGAACTGGACATGACTTAGAGAGGGTAAACAACAATATTCTAAATTAAAAAAAAATTTTTTAAGGCTATGTACTATATAATTCCATTCATATAACATTCCAGAAAAGGCAAAACTACTAGAGATAGAGGATAGCACAGTGGTTGCAAGAGGCTGACAACAAAGTAGCAGCAACATAAATTTTGAGGGCAATGGAACAGTTCTGTAGCATCTGTATTATGGTGATGGGTACACAACTGTTGGCAACTCTCAAAACTCACAGAACTGTACAATAAAAAGTTATTTATGGAAATTTTCATAGTGAATAAAAAATAATATGGTTTGAAAGATGAAAAGAACCACAGATTGAGACAAATATCTGCAATAATACACTAGATACTTCTCTCCCAAAGATCAAGGATGAGGCAAAGATATCTGTTCTCTTCTATTCACTATAGTACTAGAGGTCATAGCTAGTGAAATAAAACAAGAAAAATAAATAAAAGGCATGGTGATTGGAAAGGAAGAAATAAAACTGTCTCTATTCACATACAATATGATTACTCTTCACAAAAAAATTCTGAGAAATCAATTAAAAAACACACACAAGTTTCCCTGGTGGCTCAGTGGTAAAGAATCCGCCTGCCAGTGCAGGAGACCTGAGATCCCACATGCTGCGGAGCAACTGAGCCCATGCCCTAGAGCCGAGGAACCACAAAAGAAGCCACCACGATGAGACGCTGGCACACCACAACTAGAGGGTACCACCCTCTCTCCACAACTAGAGAAAAGCCCGTGTGGCAACAAGTATCCAGCACAGCCAAAAGTAAAATAACATATACAACTATTAAAACAGACACACACACACACAGACTTCTGTGGTGGTACAGAGGTTAAGAATCTACCTGCCAATGGAGGGGACACAGGTTCGAGGGAAGATTCCACATGCTGTGGGGCAACTAAGCCTGTGCACCCGAATACTGAGCCCATGCTCCACAACAAGAGAAGCCACCACAATGAGGAGCCCGCAGACTGCAAGAAGAGCAGCCCCCGTTGCCGCAACTAGAGAGAGCCTGTGCCCAGCAACAAATACCCAGTGTAGCAAAAAAAAAAAAAAACAAGTAAGAATAGTAAGTGAACTAAGCAAGCTCATTAGATGTAAGATCAATACATAAAAATCAACTGTATTTCTATATACTAGCAACAAATAATTGGAAAATGAAATTTTTAAATAGCATTTACAGTAGCATCAAAAAAATACTTGGCAATTAGTTTATATTGAACACTATAAAACATTATTGAGAGAAATGTATGAAGTATCTTAAAAAATGAAGAGTTGCATCATGTTCATTGTTTACAAGATTCAATATTTTTAAAAGGTTTATACATCCTAACTGAACTACAACTTCTACACAATCCCAGCAAGCTTTCTTGTAGAAATTAACAAGTTGATTCTAAAAGGAATATGGAGGGAATCCCCTCACAGTCCAGTGGTTAGACCTTGGCACTTTCACTGTCATGATCCAGGTTCAATCCCTTGTTGAGGAACTAAAATCCTACAAGCTGTGCATGGCAGCCAAAAAAAAAAAGAAAAAGGAAATGTAAAGGACTTAGAAGGAGACTTAACAGTATCTGATTTTAGGACTTACTATAAAGGTATACTAATAGTATGGAATTAGCACTGGTGTGTATATATATATATATATTTTTTTTTTTTTATCAATGGAACTAAGACAGTTTAAAAACGAATCCATTATGTATGTAAAGTGAAGGTGAAAGCTGCTCAGCGTGTCTGACTCTTCGCAACCCCATAGTCCATGGAATTCTCCAGGCCAGAATACTGGAGTGGGTAGCCTTTCCCTTCTCCAGGGGATATTCCCAACCCAGGGATCAAACCCAGGTCTCCCACGCTGCAGGCGGATTCTTTACTAGCTGACTCACAAGAGAAGCCCAAGAATACTGGAGTGGAGTGTCAATTCATTTTTTAAAAAAGGAACCAACATAGTTCAAAAAAGACAGCAATTTTCAAAAATTGGTGCAGGAGTAATTAGATATCCTAATGGAAAAAAATTAACTTCAACCCATACTTCATACCATACACAAAAATTAATTTGAAATGGATCACAGATTTAAAGGTAATAACTAAAACTGTAAAATTTCTTGACAAAAACATAGAAGAAAACTCTGACATCGTCTGGGAGGGCAAAGATTTCTTGGACAGGGCACAAAAAACGCTAACCATGAAAAAAAATGGATAAAACAGAATCAAAATTAAAACTTTCTGTTCCTCAAAATAAACATGAGTAACTGGTATCCAGTTCTGCTACTTACTGTGCATTTTTTCAAATTTTCATACAATCAAACTGTGAAAGATAAATTTTAGAACAGATATATATTAAAATGAACACGTCCCTACTTCTTAAATTGAGCTACCGCTTCTATGAAATTACACAGAGATAGGAGGCAACTATGAAGTATATTTATCATATACTAACCCAACTTGCCAACAGAGGATAGAGCACCCACCCACAGCTATCTACATAGCTAAAGTCCTGGCCCTTTTAGCACAGGAATACCCTGATCCCAAGAAGTATGACTGACTGTTCAGGCCATTGGGTAGTGTTACTGAAGTGAAAACTATCAAGGGAAATGAAAAAATCCTAGAAAAAATAATAGGGATGGAAAACTAGGACTCTTCAGTCTTTAAAAACAAAGGCTAGATAACATTATAAAATCATTAAGAGTTCTGACACGGTGAACACACACTTGTTCACTATATCTTAAATAACAGGTACCCCTTTGAAGTGTAAAAAACAATTTTCAGGACAAAGAAAAGGAATCAGAAATCTATCCAACTATGATAAACTCATAAAACTTGTCTAAGGAGTTTTATAAGCTGACATACAATTAGAATTAATCATTAACAGGGGAAAGGCATAAATTGAGAGACTGCAAATGACACATGCATAGTACTATATACATAAAATAGGTAACAAATAAGAACCTGCTGTATAGCACAGGGAACTCTACTCAATACTCTGTAATGGCCTATATGGGAAAAGAATCTAAAGAAAGAGTGGATATATGTGCGTGTGTGTGTGTGTGTGTATATACACATAAAACTGATTCACTTTGTGTACACCTGAAACTAACACATTATAAATCAACTATACGCCAATAAAAAATTTTTTTAAAAAAGAATTTACATAAAGTTCCATCATAAGTAACTAAGGAAAGTTCCTTACGTATTATATATAATATATATATACATAAAAGGAACTAAGGAAAGTTCCTTATATATTATATATAAGGCTGAGTTTGCTCTCCTGAAGCTCAATATGCCTCCATAAGTTCAACTCTATAAAACTTTATATAAAACATACTATATTAAAATTAGGTATTATTGTAGAAATTAAATTAGCCTGTCCTCTCAGAAGGACAATTTTAATAATTATTAAAATTTTTAATTTATATAAACTTTGACTCAGAAATTCCCACTTCGAGGAATCTGTTCCTCAGATAATCTCAAATATGTAAAAAGAAATATATACAAGTATTTTATTTGCAGGATTATTATGATAATAAAAGGCTAAAAACAACTTAAATGTCCCATAACAAAAGCTGAATAAATCATGGCACACAAATTCAACGCAGCCATTATAAAAAAGAGAGGGGGCACAGGTTTAAATGTACTAATATAAAATATTCTTCAAGCTATACGGTTAAATAAAAAGCAAACAGTACAAAACAGTGAAAATTGTATGCTACCATTTATAAAGAAAGACGTGAAGAGAAGAAGATACATCAGTATATGCTTACATGAGAGTAGACAGTCTTTGAAAGGGTTCAAAATACATTGTTAACAGCAAAAACAGGCCTCTATTTATTTTTCACTGTATAAACATTTTTACTATTTAATTTTTTTACATATGTATTATCTATCAAAAATCATTTTAAAGTTTTTTCTATCTATACATTTCATGTACAAAGTTATTCATAACAGGAAAAAAATATGAATGTCCATCAATAAGGGAATTGTTTAAAGAAATGGTGGAATCTATCATTTAATCAGACCTGCTGCTGCTGCTGCTAAGTCACTTCAGTCGTGTCCGACTCTGTGCGACCCCATAGACGGCAGACCACCAGGCTTCCCGTCCCTGGGATTCTCCAGGCAAGAACACTGGAGTGGGTTGCCATTTCCTTCTCCAATGCATGAAAGTGAAAAGTGAAAGTGAAGTCGCTCAGTCGTGTCCAACTCTAGCGACCCCATGACTGCAGCCTACCAGGCTCCTCTGCCCATGGGATTTTCTAGGCAAAACTGTAAAAAAAAATATATATATATATATTCCATTGTGTCCACTATTTGACTTGTAATTGTGAAAAAACAAGGCCACCTAAATGTTTATCATTAAAGGGTACATCCATAGTACTATATGCAGTCAGAAGGTCATAAAATACTGTAGACTGAAAAAAGCAAGTTTAAAATAATATAATTTCATTTTTATAAAAGCAAAAACAAACCTCTAAATGATGTTTATACATTTCTATACATTTGAGTTTCCTAATTCAACATGTACATCAATGTAGAGATATATGTATATATCTGTATAGATACATGTATCATTGTTTCCTAAACACAGAGTAAGTCTCTAGAAAGAGAAACATCAAATTGTTAACAGTGGTTATATGGAGAACTGAGGGGAAAAGAACTGAAGGAAAGGTCTCAGAATTTTCACTTTTCACTGTAAACAATGTTACACTGTTTGACCTTGTTTGACAAGTGTCAATAATGCAATCAAGAGGGGAGGAAAAAAAACTCTAAAACAACCATAAGAGATACATCCATTGCTGCTGCTAAGTCGCTTCAGTCGTGTCCGACTCTGTGTGACCCCATATATGGCAGCCCACCAGGCTCCCCGGTCCCTGGGATCTTCCAGGCAAGAAGACGAGTGGGTTGCCATTTTCTTCTCCAATGTATGAAAGTGAAAAGTGAAAGTGAAGTTGCTCAGTCGTGTCTGACCCTCAGCAACCCCATGGACTGCAGCCTACCAGACTCCTCCGTCCATGGGATTTTCCAGGCAGGAGTACTGGAGTGGGGTGCCATTGCCTTCTCCGGATACATCCATTAAAATGATGCAAAAAAGTCTCAAAGTGTCTCCCTTTAAGATGCTTATTAAGAACAAAGGGAAAAGGTAGTAACTATAGAGAAACCTTGCAGATACCAACTTAACAAAGTGATTAAGATAAATATCACCAGTAGTAAGAAATACTGATATCAAGAATCCCTTAATATGATATACTGAGGATGCGGTACCATTTTTATGTTATTCTTGCCAAAAACATATACCCTCCTTCCAAAGGGAACATTGTACAAAGTAACTGCTCAATATTCTTGTGCTCCTGCTGAGGTCATTAAAAATAAGGAAAAATCAAGACACTGTTAAAAACTGAAAGGAGACTATGGAGAAACTGGGACACTGTTACATACTGTTACATACTGGGACGGACTGTTACATACTGGGACAGACTGTTACATACTGGATGAAACAGGTGGGAGGTAAGGTGGGAACCTTGATAGGATCCTGGAACAGAAGAAGGACATTAGTAGGAAAACTGGTAAAATTTGAATAAGGACTGTTGTTTAGTTTGTAGAAATATTAACTTCCTAACCCTAATAACTGGAGAAGGAAATGGCAACCCACTCCAGTGTTCTTGCCTGGAGAATCCTAGGGACAGGGGAGCCTGGTGGGGTCACACACAGTCGGACACGACTGAAGTGACGCAGCAGCAGCAACCCTAATAACTGTAATATTTTATGTGAGATGCTAACATTAGGGGATGCAGGGGTTAGGGATATAATGGAACTGCCTGTGCTATTTTTGTAAGTTTTCTTAAAGTCTAAAATGAGTTCAAAATAAGAAGTTTGAAAAAGAGAGATGATATTGAAGATGTCTATTTCCACCTAGTGGAAAGGCAGTAAAATATACAGTACATTAAAGTAGGTTACAAAGTAGCATGTATAAAATCTCATTTGGTTATATACTATATATATTAAAATGGGGAAAATTTAGTAGGAATATATACCAAAATGTTAACAGTAGTGAGCAGTGGGATTTTAGCATATTTTCATGGAATTTATTTGTATGTTTGCTTACCTAATAACAATAATATCTTTACAGCAATTCCATATTTTAGGAGCAATTTTTTAATTATAAAATTAAAAATATTTTACTAAAACCTTTTTAAAAAAAACCAACTATACTTTCTAATATTCTAACTTCAATTTTTATAGGGTACTCACAAACAAACAACTCATGTTTGCATACCTGACAATAACTATAACTAGAAGATTTAACATTCTATGTCGTACCTGAAATTCTTTTCTTCAAAGAGCATTTTTAAAAAAATTCTCTATATATTCAGCACTATACACCAAAAACCTTTTTCTGTCCTATCTAATTATGGAAGGCACAGAACTAGTTTCTAATCTAGTTTTCAAGAATGTTTTTAAGAACATGAGAAGCTTGAGAATCACCAAAAACCTCAGGGATCTATTCTGGTTCAATTACTTCGTTTGAAACTGAGTTATAAGGAAAAAGTAAACTGGCTTGTCCAAGACTGAATACTAATTATCAGGGTCAGGAACAGAACTTAGGTATCTTGACTCTCAGAGTTCAGTGCTCATTCTACTTAATCAAATATAAACACATAATTCATTTAAATTTACCCATAAGACTTGATCAATTTCATTTTAATAGTAAAACAAAATAAAGCTTTGCCTTCTTTTTAAAATTTCCCTCTAAATAAAGCCTCTTTAGCTAACAAATGCCTAACATTCATGGATACCACTAAATGTTCTTAAATTTTATCTCTGTCATTACACATCTCAGTCTGAGGAACTAACACTGTAAAATGCTATTTTTATAGAATTGGCTGATTTGGATAGAATCTCTGGGTGTTGATGCCTTCAACACCTTCTCCACTGACTTTACCACTAGCTCTCTATCCTTCTACCTCACCTCTTCCTTAAAGTCCATTTAGCTCTAAACTCACCTCCATGAATACTTCACTAACCAACCTAAGGAAATTTCTCTCTCCCATAAGTCCAATACAGCACTAACTAAAGGAGGTACACATTCAGAACCTACATCTTTGCTAGATAACATTTTTTTTGTTTTTGTTTATTAAGTCACGTCAGTCGTGTCGGACTCTGTGCAACTCCATAGACGGCAGCCCACCAAGCTCCCCTGTCCCCTCGATTCTCCAGGCAGGAACACTGGAGTGGGTTGCCATTTCCTTCTCCAATGCATGAAAGTGAAAAGTGAAAGTGAAAAGTGAAAGTGAAGTCGCTCAGTCGTGTCCGACTCAGTGACCCTATGGACTTCAGCCTACCAGGCTCCTCCGTCCATGGGATGTTCCAGGCAAGAGTACTGGAGTGAGGTGCCATTGCCTTCTCTGGCTAGATAACATTAGTTACCTTTAAATGCAGACATCAAGCCCCTTCAACCAGACTGTTAGCTCTCTGTGGGAAGGTACTTTCCTTCCAAATCCTTATATCCCCACAAGCCTATCTCAAGTACACGTTCTCAGTCATTGCTGAAAGTTATGGACTTCTTGCCAGAGAGAACAAAGCAAGTAACATTAAACCTTCCAAAACTGTTTACAAAATTCTTACAGAAGATAAAGTACAATTATACTGTTTCACAAAAAATTCTCTCCTAGATGACTGCCACAACTATGAAAACCTTTTTTCAGCTAAGGTTTCTTTCTTTTTTTCCTTGATAAGAAAAACTATTCAGGATGTACTTTCCTGAGTGACATGTTCAGGAATTACCGGTGACTGGAGTAGGTTTGATTTTGTTCTTTGGTTGGTTGCTTTTAGTAGTTTCTCCAATTTGAGACATGATTAAGAATTTTAAATGTTCATATTCAGGGGAAAAAACATTTTTTTTCAATATTTAGATAAGGGAAGACTTTCATAATTGACTGTTCTGTGAAAACAAGTTCTCACACACTTAAATTCTCAAACATTCCAAATATTTTCCTTGTCCCCATGGAGATTAAAGATATTCTTTCAACTCTGACCCAGGGACTGGGATGCCTATTTGGGAACATCAGTCTGAAAACGGAACTTACTTTAAGTATACTAGTTCCCTCTTGTTCAAATCACAACTTACGCTTCCTGAGATAACTGATGGACATCAACAGTATTCAGAGGGCCTGTAATTCTGTTCCTAATCCCCCTGATTTAAAGGCATAACAAAATCTGGAGCTTGCAGAATTGTTCATAGCAAGTACTGGATTTGTAACTGGAATACCTCTAGGAACCAAGAAATTTTTGGTTACACTAAAATTTTTTGCAATACTATCTGAAAGATTTATGAAGTTTAAAAACAAGCAAACAACAAAAACCCTAGTTCACTCACTTATCCCATAGGGAAATTGTCTATATCTGATAATCAGCTCCCGAAGCCTGTCTGAAGACTTCCTCTCAGCTAGCTTCCATTCTTACAGCCCAAATTAAACCAAAATCTACCTTCCTGTAACTTTTAAGTTATGCTGCCTGAAATAATCCAATACAAATTACTCTACTCTTTCACCCAACAACCTATCAAAGAAACGAAGATAATAAATATTAACTCCCATTAGTCTCTTTATTCCAGGGCTAAAAACAGGAATGTAGAAACCAAAGAAAACTTGCTCATTTCTAGAAATGAAATTTAGCCATCCATAAAGACATGGTATCCAGACCACACTCCATGTTGATTACTCTTTCACAGAACATGTAAAATATGCTTCTGTATTTCCCTTATCCTGGACACTCAGCTGCTTAAAGAGGTTTCTTTTTTTTTGCTTGCTTTCTTTGTTTTGGCAGTCATATCATGTTATGACTTAGTGAGTTTGCAAAAAACTAAAACCCTCAAACCAGTCACACACAAGAGATTTAGTCCTACACACAAATACGCAGTCCTAGACATAAGGCTTTATTTTCATGGCAATTAAATCTCACCTTGTTAGTTTTAATGCAAAATCTAGCCTAAGGAGATTTTGTATGTGTGTGTGTCCTATAATGTTATTATATCTGTTAAGCCTTATATTGTTTGTAAATATGGTATGTCTACTATGTCTTCAAGGCACTGATAAAATTGTTGTTTTGTTGTTGTTGTTGAGTTGCTAACTCGTGTCCAATTCTTTTGTGAGCCCATGGACTGTAGCCCACCAGGCTCCTCTGTCCATGGGATTTCCCAGACAAGAATACTGGAGTGGATTCCCATTTCCTTTTCCAGAGGATCTTCCTGATCCAAGGATCAAACCCAGATCTCCTGCATTTGCAGGAGGATTCTTTACCACTAAGCCATTAGCCAGAATCAAATGTACAGTAAGTGTGACAAATAAGGCCCCTCTCTCTTCCTCCCTGTTGAAATAATTTACATATAGGCATGCTGTCAGAATTCAGTCTTTGAAAGCATCCCATCCCTCCTAAGCCATTCTCTTCCCTTTTTTCTCTGACCATAGGTTCATGCTCCAATTTTCAAAGCTCTCCTTAAAGTCTCTGGATGAATGAAACCTGGTTTCCTACACTATGGGGTGCATATCTCATATTCTCTTTCTACTGTGTTGAATTAATATTTTCAAATAAACTAAAATTCTTTCTCAGAGTATGTGTATATAAATACACACATGGATAAATTAACAGATTTTCCCTCCTGTGTCTAAAGTCATTTCTAGCTTATCCAACTATACCAAAAGTTCAAAGGATTTGTAAAAGGCAGTCCATAAAGACACATTAAGTGGTTATAGCCCTACTCCTCCAAATAAGTCAGAGACTTCATTCTGAAGAACAGCATTAAGTAAATTATTTGAAGGAGAATTATATTTAAGTGATGAACAGCAAACTCCATTCTGGACAGGGCCTATGTCATTCCTGAATAGCAAGTAGGCACTTAGAGAAGCACAATAACTCTTCTGAGGTCTTTCAGTAGCGTTTATTCAGTACACTGTATTTCCATAAGCAGTGAGCTTACTACAGAGTGTAACATTAAAAAAAAAAAAAAAAAGGACTATACCAAATGGTTTTAAATAACAGACTCACCAAATAACTATTGGTTCTTCAATAGGAGGTATGTTAATCACGTTATCTTGGAAGAACACATAGGAGTTCATAGGAATCATTTGGGACTAAAGAGGCCTTAATAGTCTGTTTTAAGCCATCTGAGTTAAAAGCTTAGAGAAAACTGTTTCACAGAGCCCAACATATGATTAATGCCTTCAGAGAAATCTAAGGTAACCCTCAAAGCCAGTACACATAAAGAAAGGATGGGCAGATACTACACTGGTTTATCCTGTGTCACTGATTTATACACACATCTAGCCAGACAGACTCTCTATGCACTGCTGAGAACAAAAACCTCTTTATTTGCAGGACAATGTCTGTTATTAAACATAAGCAGTCACTCTCAAACACCAGCTCATCTATAGTAAGTTACTAGAAGGACTGAAGCTGTCACTCTTGACTTGTGGTTTTAGAATTTCTTTATCACTCTACAGAATTTGGTACTGAAAATCAGAATTTTCCCTAGCTGTCTACAACAGAAACTAGGAGACGCTTATGGAAAAAAAGCAACAGGCACTAGGCCCTGCTATGATCTGGTGGGAAAGGGCTTAAGTCTGGACTCCACAGACTTTGGTTCTCATCTTTATCTTCTTACTCTGTGTTCTTACTACAGAAAGCTGTGCTCTGGCCTAAAACAATAGATACAAATGTCTAAGGAAAAATGTCTCCACACTGAAAATGGTATATAACTTCTCACTCCTTCCTCTCTCAACATTTTAGTGTCAACTATCAACAAAAGACTATGTTATCTTTTAAAGATCCCCTACACAAGAGGGGAACGTGTGTAGGGGATCAAGAAACACCTGGGGTAACAGGCAAATTTGGCCTTGGAATACAAAATGAAGCAGGGCAAAGGCTAATAGAGTTTTGCCAAGAGAATGCACTGGTCATAGCAAACAGCCTATTCCAACAACACAAGAGAAGACTCTACACATGGACGTCACCAGATGGTCAACACCAAAATCAGACTGATTATATTCTTTGCAGCCAAAGATGGAGAAGTTCTATACAGTCAGCACAAACAAGACCAGGAGCTGAATGTGGCTCAGATCATGAACTCCTTATTGATAAATTCAGACTTAAATTGAAGAAAGCAGGGAAAACCACTAGACCATTCAGGTATGAACTAAATCAAATCCCTTATGATTATACAGTGGAAGTGAGAAATAGACTCAAGAGACTAGACCTGATAGAGTGCCTGATGAACTATGGACTGAGGTTCGTGACACTGTTCAGGAGACAGGGATCAAGAATATTCCCATGGAAAAGAAATGCAAAAAACCAAAATGGCTGTCTGGGGAGGCCTTCCAAATAGCTGTGAAAAGAAGAGAAGTGAAAAGCAAAGGAGAAAAGGAAAGATATAAGCATCTGAATGCAGAGTTCCAAAAAATAGCAAGGAGAGATACGAAAGCCTTCCTCAGTGATCAATGCAAAGAAATAGAGGAAAACAGTAGAATGGGAAACACTAGAGATCTCTTCAAGAAAACTAGATACCAAGGGAACATTTCATGCAAAGATGGGCTTGATAAAGGACAGAAATGGTATGGACCTAACAGAAGCAGAAGATATTAAGAGGTGGCAAGAATACACACAAGAACTGTACAAAAAAGATCCTCATGATCCAGATAATCATGATGGTGTGATCACTCACTTAGAGCCAGACATCCTGGAATGGGAAGTCAAGTAGGCCTCAGGAAGCATCACTACAAACAAAGCTAGTGGAGGTGATGGAATTCCAGTGAGCTATTTCAAATCCTAAAAGATGATGCTGTGAAAGTGTTGCACTCAATATGCCAGCAAATTTGGAAAACTCAGCAGTGGCCACAGGACTGGAAAAGGTCAGTTTTCATTCCAATCCCAAAGAAAGGTAATCCCCCAAAATGCTCAAACTACCACACAATTGCACTCATCTCACAAGCTAGTAAAGTAATGCTCAAAATTCTCCAAGCCAGGCTTCAGCAATACGTGAACCGTGAACTTCCAGATGTTCAAGCTGGTTTTAGAAAAGGCAGAGGAACCAGAGATCAAATTGCCAACATCCACTGGATCACTGAAAAAGCAAGAGAGTTCCAGAAAAACATCTATTTCTGCTTTATTGACTATGCCAAAGCCTTTGACTGTGTGAATCACAATAAACCGTGGAAAATTCTGAAAGAGATGGGAATACCAGACCACCTGACCTGCATCTTGAGAAACCTGTATGCAGGTCAGGAAGCAACAGTTAGAACTGGACATGGAACAACAGACTGGTTCCAAATTGGGAATGGAGTACATCAAGGCTGTATATTGTCACCCTGCTTATTTAACTTACATGCAGAATACATCATGAGAAACACTAGGCTGGAGGAAGCACAAGCTGGAATCAAGACTACTGGGAGAAATATCAACAGCCTCAGAGATGCAGATGACACCACCCTTATGGCAGAAAGTGAAGAGGAACTAAAGAGCCTCTTGATGAAAGTGAAAGAGAGTGAAAAAGTTGGCTTAAAGCTCAACATTCAGATAAGTAAGATCATGGCATCTGGTCCTATCACTTCATGGCAAATAGATGGGGAAACAGTGGAAACAGTGTCAGACTTTATTTTTGGGGGGCTCCAAAATCACTGCAGATGGTGACTGCAGCCATGAAACTAAAAGACACTTGCTCCTTAGAAGGAAAGTTATGACCAACCTAGACAGTATATTAAAAAACAGAGACATTACTTTGCCAACAAAGGTCCGTCTAGTCAAGCCTATAGTTTTTCCAGTATTTATGTACGGATATTAGAATTGGGCTGTAAAGAAAGCTGAGTGCTGAAGAATTGATGCTTTTGAACTGTGGTGTTGGAGAAGACTCTTGAGAGTCCCTTACATTGCAAGGAGATCCAACCAGTCCATCCTAAAGGAGATCAGTCCTGGGTGTTCACTGGAAGGACTGATGTTGAAGTTGAAACTCCCAATACTTTGGCCACCTGATGTGAAGAGCTGACTCATTTGAAAAGACCCTGATGCTGGGAAAGACTGAGGACAGGAGGAGAAGGGGACGGCAGAGGATGAGATGGTTGTATGGCATCACCAACTCAATGGACATGAGTTTGGGTAAACTGCAGGAGTTGGTGATGGACAGGGAGGTCTGGCAGGCTACAGTCCATGGGGTTTCAGAGTTGGACATGACTCAGTGACTGAACTGAACTGAACATTCTAATTGCATGTTATATGACGTCAGAAATTTGAGAAACTTCATGCCTGTTGATAGCAATATAACAAAAAACAAACTTTCTAAGAAGGAAGTTTGATATAAGTAAAATGGACATAATAATACACAGGGACAAGACTCTAATGGAATTGGTACGATTTCTTAAACCTTTGTAACCCATATTTATTATTTTTGTTTTCCCCTGCCTCCCAATGGTGATTTAAATTCAAATTATTCAAATATTAAAGAATCTCTGTGCCTGTTTTGCTTAATGAAAAAGAATAAGTAAACTGGAAAGCTTGTATCTTACTCCACAGTCAGGATAAAATTGAAGATGGTATTTTTAAAAAGAACAGGAAAGTAGGAAGATGTCTGGTGTCCTAGAGTAGGCAGACAGATCCAAGCCAAAAAAGTAATCCGGAGGCTTACCAGTCACAGGTCTTCACTCACCCTCTCTTGTACTAAAGTTTGAGCACTTACCAGTGTCTCTAGAGTGTGAATAACCTGAGGCTACTACATTTCTCTTGTCATCTACCTGCTGCTGCTGCTGCTGCTGCTAAGTCGCTTCAGTCGTGTCCGACTCTGTTCGACCCCCTAGACGGCAGCCCACCAGGCTCCCCCGTCCCTGGGATTCTCCAGGCAAGAACACTGGAGTGGGTTGCCATTTCCTTCTCCAATGCATGAAAGTGAAAAGTGAAGGTGAAGTCGTTCAGTCGTGTCCGACTCTTAGCGACCCCATGAACTGCAGCTCACCAGGATTTTCCAGGCAAGAGTACTGGAGTGGGGTGCCATTGCCTTCTCCAGTCATCTACCTACTATCTTGCAAAACTCAAAGTCTTGCCCAAAGAAATCTAATGTATCTTGACGAGTCTGCAATATAATTCCAGCTGGACTTCTGTACCATTATCTACTGTTGTAAGTAAATCCAGTCTAGACTGATGAGGTTTTATTGCATCACCTGCAAGGAATTAACATATCAAAGCTTTAAATAAATGCTTGTCATCTTTAGCAACACAAAACTACAGTAACACTTCTGACCACAGCACAGTTTCTCCACTCCTTTGAAGATGTAAAATGTACAGGTTTACATTATGATCAGATGTTTCAGCTGCTTCTAAAGTTTCCGTATCTTCTCATTTCTTATCATCCCAAACATATGCTTCCTCCTTTAACAGGGTGAAATGAGGTTGAACTGCTACTTGGGTTAGAGGATGGTTGCAAGCACTGCCCTAGCTGATGGCCAAACCCTTATTCCAACTTCTCCCCCACCTGATTTTTATCTTCCAGCCAGTCTCTTCCGTCCCTGAAGTGGACTCTTATTTCTGGAGCTCACTCTGTTCTCTCATAAAACAAAACTCAAGTGTCTGCAGGGGTAAAATACTTTAAAAAGTGCTTTTATTAAAACTGCAAACCAAAGACACATCAGAAAGAAGTGCACATCCCACACTTTTCTACATGTACTAATAAAGGCCAATCAATAAAACTCAACATCAAGCAGTGACCAATATTTGAGTATTTTCTATGTTATCTCCCCACTAGGTGCCTGGGGACATCCAGAGCATTCCCAAGTGTTGCCCCCTACCTCTTATCCTCCTTAGTCAGCTTTCTCCCTGTAGTCAGACTATTGACTCAAATTTACTATCTCTGCCTTCTCGTCCCCCGCCCCCGCCCCCCCCCCGCACCCTCACAAAATATAAGGGAAAAGTGTAGATGCCGATATTAATTAATGGCATCGCTCTGACCTGAAATGTCTGAACATCTCTTTTTCACCTTAAAAAACAAAGGCAAAAGACGGGTTTCTCCACTGAGGACTGGGCCTGGGTTCTAAAGATACAACGATGTGCTACCCACCGTATCTTGACATGAGTTGACAGTGGGAGCATTCCCTGCCACTATCAGGCCCCACCCAGGCAGCTATGCAATACAACACTAGGTGCTGCGTCCTGGACTCCTATCGTCAGGAGGGGTTAACACTGCGTCTATCGGAAAATGGCTCGTCCTCCAAAATCCCCATACCAGATCATCTAATAACATTACTATTTCTTTCCACGTCAGGAGAGAGACATGCTTGAACTTGTCAACGCTAATAAATTACAAAGTCATTATATTCCAGAGACCTGCCCGGCAGGAAGTTGAGTGATGACTAACTTTTTATTCTGTGGCTTCCATCCAGATCAACCCATACGACTCCCCATTCCCGTAAGCTACCATAAAGGGTGAAGCCCCACATCCTCGTTAGCGCGGTAAGAAGGGACTGGGGCGGGGGTGTCGGAGGGGGGGAGGTTACAAAAGGAACTGGCCTTCAGGGACTTACAGACGCCAGTTGCTGAGGGGTCTGCGGCAACTCCGTGCTGATTTCCATCCTCTCTGTGTCCCCAGCCTCCTCGTCCGCCATCTTGAGGGAAACTGACGCCCGCAGTTCCAGACCCCTCGCCAAAGGCGAGTGGAAACCTGTGGCCGGTCCCAGAGACAAGGGGCGACACTTTTACGACGGCCCCTGAAGTTGGTTTTGACGCAGAATCAAAGAGCGACTTCCGGTCCGCTTCCCGGAAGCAGGCGTCACGGCTTGTGCGGCTAGAGGCTTCCCCTGTTTTCTTAGTTACTGGGCTTGGTGGCTAAGTGAATGGGTGTATTGCTGGTTTCGATGCTGGGAACTGTTGCATCTACGAGGTAAAAAGCAAACTCAACGTAATGAAAGGAAGAAAAAAAAAAAACTGTAGAAGCTAAGTGAGAACCCGCCATGGGTCTCTTCCTGATCGGGATGTTGTGGGTGTGTTTTGCTTCCCGAAATACGTGCACTGGTTCTCCAGAGCCCTCAAAAATGAAAACAAACAAACAAACAAAACACTCAAAAGTTAAGCTCTGTTTAGGAATGTAACCTGTGGGCACTTGCACATGCGCGCAAGAAAGCTTGTACCCCAGCAGTTCTTGGGAGAGATGGAAGAAATAACGAAAAATTGGAAACGTAGTCATTCATCGGTAGAGGAAAGACGAAATAAACGTGGTATGTCCGCATTATGGAACATCACGTAGCTCTTAAAAAGAACAGAGTAGCTCTATGTGATACAGTAAAGATAAATGGGAGAGGAAAGCAATGAAGTTGTGGCAAACCATGTTTTGGCGCTTAGCTACATTTTGCTGCTGCTGCTGCTAAGTCGCTTCAGTCGTGTCCGACTCTGTGCGACCCCCTAGACGGCAGCCCACCAGGCTCCCCCGTCCCTGGGATTCTCCAGGCAAGAACACTGGAATGTGCTGCCATTTCCTTCTCCAATACATGAAAGTGAAAGTGAAGTCACTCAGTCGTGTCCTGACTCGTAGCGACCCCATGGACTGCAGCCTACCAGGCTCCTCACTCAGTCCATGGGATTTTCCAGGCAAGAGTACTGGAGTGGGTTGCCATTGCCTTCTAAGTAGCTATATTTTAAATGCGAAAGAAACAGTGTTGAAAGGGAACAGAGCAAACTATCAACGATTCTGAGAAACAGGAGAGTCTTCTGTAGTGTACTAAATTGTTGACAAATTAAGTAATTTTAAAATGTATTTTTTAACAAAAGGAAAAACTATGCAGGTCAGGAAGCAACAGTTAGAACTGGACATGGAACAACAGACTGGTTCCAAATAGGAAAAGGAGTACATCAAGGCTGTATATTGTCACCCTGCTTATTTAACTTCATGCAGAGCACATCATGAGAAACTCTGGGCTGGAAGAAGCACAAGCTGGAATCAAGATTGCCAGGAGAAATATCAATAACCTCAGATATGCACATGACACCACCCTTATGGCAGAAAGTGAAGAGGAACTCAAAAGCCTCGTGATGAAAGTGAAAGAGGAGAGTGAAAAAGTTGGCTTTAAGCTCAACATTCAGAAAACGAAGATCATGGCATCTGCTCCCATCACTTCATGGGAAATAGATGGGGAAAGAGTGGAAACAATGTCAGACTTTATTTTTGGGGGCTCCAAAATCACTGCAGATGGTGATTGCAGCCATGAAATTAAACGATGCTTACTCCTTGGAAGGAAAGTTATGACCAACCTAGATAGCATATTGAAAAGCAGAGACATTACTTTGCCACCAAAGTTCCGTCTAGTCAAGGCTATGGTTTTTCCAGTGATCATGTATGGATGTGAGAGTTGGACTGTGAAGAAAGCTGAGCACCGAAGAATTGATGCTTTTGAGCTGTGGTGTTGGAGAAGACTCTTGAGAGTCCCTTGGACTGCAAGGAGATCTAACCAGTCCATTCTGAAGGAGATCAGCCCTGGGATTTCTTTGGAAGGACTGATGCTAAAGCTGAAACTCCAGTACTTTGGCCACCTCATGGGAAGAGTTGACTCACTGGAAAAGACTCTGATGCTGGGAGTCATTGGGGGCAGGAGGAGAAGGGGATGACAGAGGATGAGATGGCTGGATGGCATCACTGACTCGATGGACGTGAGTCTGGGTGAACTCCAGGAGTTGGTGATGGACAGGAAGCCCTGGCGTGCTGCGATTCATGGGGTCGCAAAGAGTCAGACACGACTGAGCGACTGAACTGAACTTAACGCTCTGGAAAGAATGAATAGTAGTTAACTATTTGGGAAAAGATTAAATTAGATCTTTATCTCAAATAGTATATAAAAGTAAAGAATTGAGGTGTTAACTGCTTTAAGAAAGTAAGAAGTAAATACATTTTATAGTATTGGAATGGAGAAGGCTGTTTAAAGCATGACAGAAAAGCCAGAAAATATACAATATAGAAAATACTACAAGGCAGAAAATAGAGACAAATAATATAAAAAGACTGTGTGCATGCATGCATGCTAAGTGGCTTCAGTCATGTCCTACTCTGTGTGACCCCATGGACAGCAGCCCACCAGGCTTCTCTGTCCACAGGATTCTCCAAGCAAGAGTACTGGAGTAGGTTGCCATTTACCTCTCGGATTTAATCACTGTCACGTCTAACTCTTTGGAACTCCGTGGACCATAGCCCACCAGGGTCCTCTGTCCATGGGATTTCCCAGGCAAGAATGCCATTTCCTTCTCCAAAAAGACTGGGTAGCTATTTTCAAAAAAGATAGGCAATTTCATTAAAATGAAAAATTTACACATAAAAATAAAAAAAATTTTTAAAGTTAAAAAAAACCTGGATAGAAATTCCTACACACTCAGACCAAAGGATACAATCCCAAGAAGGCTTCCAATTTTGAAATGGACAACATACATAAATGCTCATCAATTTTTATAAATATATGAAAAAAACCTAACTAGTAAGTAAATAAATTCAAATTAAAGAAAAATGGAATTCACCTATTGCCTGTAAATTTGGTAACCTTTTTTTTTCCTTAAAGATAATCACTGTTGTTGATAAGTGGAAGGGAACTTACATATTTTTATGTAAAATGCAAGTGTAAATTGGTAAACCTGCAGGAAAACAATGTGGCAATATTCAGGATTCTTTTTTTTTTTTGATGTATACTCCTTGCCTTGGCAGTTCTGTTTTTAAGACTAGATCCTGCAGAAATAATTCAGGATGCAAGTGAAGTTTTAGCTACATCATTATTGGCTGCTGCTGCTGCTGCTCAGTTTCTTCAGTCGTGTCCGACTCTATGCGACCCCATAGATGGCAGGCCACCAGGCTCCCCATCCCTAGAATTCTCCAGGCAAGAACACTGGAGTGGGTTGCCATTTCCTTCTCCAGTGCATAAAAGTGAAAGTGAAGTCTCTCAGTTGTGTCCGACTCTTTGAGACCCCATGGACTGCAGCCTACCAGGCTCCTCCACCAATGGGATTTTCCAGGGAAGAGTACTGGAGTGGGGTGCCAGTGCCTTCTCCAGTCATTGGCAATGGAGAAAAATTACAAATAACTTAGATGCCCTCAATAAAGGACACTGGCTAAACTATGGTCACACATACAATGTAATACACTGCAGCCTTTAAACATACTGTAGAATGTTGGTTCTTAAAGTGTGGTCCACAGACCCCATGAGGGTTCCTAAGATTGGGAAAGTTTGTGAGGTAAAAACTTTTTGTGGTAATGGTGAAGAAGTTATGTGCCTTTTTTTAGAAAAACATGTTGATATTTGTAATTACTATTGCAGAAGCAATGGTGGGTGAAACTGTTGGCCACAGCACAAAATAAAGGCAGTGACACCAACAGCAACTAGTCACTGGAGTCACTAGTCATTTCTCACCACCTTTCTTTCGCTTGCTTAAAAAGGATGGGGGTGGGGAGGGTGAGGAGCCTGTTTCCCTTAATGTTCTTGATGCAACAGTAAAAATTACTAATTTTATTAAATCTCAATCTGATAGTCTTCTAATATTCTGTATAATGAACAGAGAAGTATATGTAAAGCTTTTCTGCTACATCTAAAGTGTTATGGTTGACTTGAAGAGAAGCACTTCTGTGATAGAGTTGCTAGCTGAACCAGCCACGTTTATCATGGAACACTATTTAAAACAGCTGACAGATAATCTACAGTTATTCAGACTTAGGTATTTGGCAGGCATTTTCTCAGATATGAAAAATAAGCCTTTCTCTTCAAGGAAGATACTTTTGTCTGCAATAAAATTCTAGCTTTCAAGTGAATATTTTGTGGAGAACTTGTGTCTGCTGCTGTGAATTTGACAAAGTCTTAGTGAATTTGGTGGGATATTAAAACATAATATTGTGTAGTACTGTATAATGAAAAGTACTGAGATTTGGAAAATCCATATAAGTCAATGAACCAGTATTTTCTAAATGACAAATACAGGATGTTATGAAACCCAGCTTGGGTAAAAGATCTGTTCAAATTGCTAAAGATACTAGTAGAATTCAATGTTATGGAGTACAAAAATTTCAGATTCCACATTGAATTAATATTTAAGATTTTGCTGTTGGACCAGTTCTGGTGTAGCTTCAAAGAGTAATATCTACAGTTATTTGAAAACACACTCCTCCCTTTTCCAACTATGTATCTGTTTGAGGCCAGAGTGTCTTCATATCTTTGAACAAAAACAACATATTACAGTAGATTGAATGAAGAAACAGATATGAGAACCCAGTTGTCTTCTATTAAAAAGATTTGCAAAAATGTAAAACATGGCCACACTTTTTGTTTGTTTTGGAAAACCTGTTTTTCATTTACAAATGTTACTTATTTTAACACAGATGGGTGGTTTATTTTAAACAAATTGTTATTTGTAAATTTTACTCAGTTTTAGTTTCTTATACAGTAGATGTCAAAAGATCAACATAGAAAAATTTTGAGTTACCTAAATTTTAAGAGTATAAAAAGATCTTGAGTCCACAATTTGAGAGCCACTGTCATAGAGGCATTCTTATTGACTTGGGATGATATTGGCCCAACATATTGTTGTGTGGAAAAACCAAGTTGCTAAAACAGTATGATTCTATCTTGGTAAGACAAATGCACCTAGATATTTAATGAATACTAATCACCAAAATATTAATCTCAGTTACCCTGAGTTGCAAAATTGTGGAAATTTTACTTTTCTACTTTGTGTATTTGCTTATTTTTCTTACAATAAGTGTTTATTATTTGTTTAAAATTTAAATCTACCTTTTTTTTAAGTTAGAAAAATTACTGAATACCCAGCTAGTTAACTAGATAGTAGATATAGACACCCAATCTATCCAGATCACAAATGTCCGTTGCTAATGTCTTTCCTGATCTAGCCCATTGTGGTGGGGTCTTTGCCTCCTCTTGGAGGAACTAGCAGCTCTACAGCTCTAATTTGTTAGTTCCTTAAGTGCAGGAACCAAGCCATATACATAGAAATGTCAACTACTATGTTAAAGATTTTGATGCATGTTAAACTTTAACTCTTGGGACATCCTTGGTGGTCCAGTGGCTAAGACTCTGTGCTCCCATTGCCAAGGGCCAGGGTTCGGTCCCTGGTCAGGGAACTAGATCCCACATGCCACAAATAAGAGTTTGCATACAGCAGCTAAAGATCCTGTATGCTACAACTAAGACCCAATGTAGCCAAATAAATACATAAATAAATATTTAAAAATTATATACAAACTCTCAAAAGAATCCTATGATGTTGTTCCTATTATCACCATTGTACAATCAAAGAAATTACAGCTTGAATAAGGGAGGTTACTTGTTCAAACCTGAAATTAGTAAGTAACAAAATGTAGATTCAAAACCTAGGTCTGGGGACTTCCCTGGTGGTGCAGTGGGTAAGAATCTACCTGCCAATGCAGGGGACACAGGTTCAATCCTTGGTCCAGGAAGATTTCACATACTGAGAAGCAGCTAAGCTCATGAGCCACAACTGAAGCCTGTACACCTAGAGCCTGTGCTCCACAACGAGAAGCCACAGCAAAGAGAAGCCCGCATACTGCAATGAAGAGTAGCCCTGCTCTCCACAACTAGAGAACGCCCTCGCAAAGCAATGAAGATCCAGCACAGCCAAAAAAGAAAACAAAGAGCCAAAAACCTAGATCTGACTGGCTTCAAAAATTGTGCCTTTGAGCACTTCAGTCTCCTACCTCCTATTTAAGAAAGAGACAAGAAGAAGGAAAGAAAGAAAGAGGGCAGAAGAAAGAAATTTAAATCTCTTTTACCACTTTCTATGTTAGAAATGTCTTCATTAGGTATCTGGCACACATTTAACATCCTAGTGCATTTATATTAGACATTTTACAGGGCATAATAAATCACAAGTTATATAAACTTAGATTTGTCATTGCTTTTTCTGATTTAGACAAAGGTGTGGTTTGGCCTAGTTTAGGATTATGAATTTCTTTGATTCTTATACAGAGACATACTTCTTTTTTTAATTAATGTCAGTTCACAGTAACTTTTGTGAGTAAATATGCTACACAATCATTTTTCAGGTCCCATTTTACTGTTTGAAGTATTAGCAACAACTGATACTTTCTGAATTCTCCAGGATGACATAGTTGGGACAGCCATGCTCAGAATGGTTTTCCCTAGACTTCTCATTTATGGGTTGTACTAGAGGTTTTCAACCCTGGTTACACATTCAGTTCAGTTCAGTCACTCAGTCTTGTCCTACTCTTTGCAACCCCATGGACTCCTGGAGCGTACTCAAACTCATGTCCATTGAGTCAGTGATGCCATCCAACCATCTCATCCTCTGTCGTCCCCTTGTCCTCCTGCCTTCAATTTTGCCCAGCATCAGGGTCTTTTCCAGTGAGTCAAAATTGGTTACACATTAGGATCTTCCTAATGCCAGGCTTCATTCTAGTGATTTTGATTTAATTAGGAGTGAGACTGGAGTGTTAATTTTTTTAAACCTTTCCCAAGTGATCTTAATGAGCAATCAGGAACCTTTAGGTGATTCCATTATATATGTATGCATTTTTTAAGCTTTAAACATTTTGTATTGGGGTATAGTCAATTAACAATGCTGTGGTAGTTGTTTCAGGTGAATAGCAAAGGGACTCAGCCATACATACACACGTATCCATTCTCTCCCAAACCCTCCCTCCCATCCAGG
The DNA here is from genome assembly GCF_029378745.1 of Bos indicus. Taxonomy (NCBI): domain Eukaryota; kingdom Metazoa; phylum Chordata; class Mammalia; order Artiodactyla; family Bovidae; genus Bos; species Bos indicus. The sequence goes on from NC_091769.1 coordinate 38,258,611, forward strand.
CTGGCACAACATTGAGCAGAGTTCCATGTGCTATACAATAAGTCTTTGTTGGTTATCCATTTTAAATATAGCAGTGTGTACATGACCTTCCCAAAGTCCCTAACTATCCCTTCCCCCGTAAGTTCATTTTATGAGTCTGTGAGTCTGTTTTGTGAGTAAGTTCATTTGTATCATTTTTTAGATTCCAGTTACAAGGGATGTCATATGATATTTCTCCTCTGTATGACTGACTTCATTCAGTGTGACACTCTCTAGGTCCATCCATGTTGCTGCAAATGGCATTATTTTATTCTTTTTAATGGCTGAGTAATATTGCATTGTATATATGTACCACATCATCTTTACCCTTTCTTCTGTTCCCTGCTAGCTCAGAGGTGAAGAATCCTCCAGCAATGCAGGGTGATTCTGTTTTAATGACCTCATTCTCTGGGACACTTTCTTATATAGAATGATAGTAGCACCTGCATAATTCCTCCTGCCTGATACAAACCCTTGCTATTCCTCATTGAGATTAGGGAAGAGCAGCCTTCCTAGTTGGTCTCCTTACTTCCTCTTTACTCAAATTTATATTCTTAAATATAAATCTGATCATGTGACTTACCTCAGTGTATTAGGCAACTGCTCTGTAAGCTAAAGTCTAACCCTTAAGCATGACATTAAAAGCCCTTCTCAAACTGGCTTGAAATGAGTTTTGCTAGTCTTGCTTCCCTGGCACCACTCATCTTAAACTATCTGCACTGTGTTTCCCACATACTATACAGTCTCATGCTTTCTGTGATTTTGCATAGGTTAGTTCCTTGTCCTAGAGTGCCCACCTCCATCACCACAACTCTTGCTATAAAGAGATTTTGGTTAATTCTTTAGGGATCAGGTTATATTAGACTCCATCTGAGATGTTTTCTGATTCATTCTCCAGCAGGCATAATTCTCCCTCTGTTTTCATTGCACTTTAAATGGCTCTGTGGCAGCACTTACCGTGTGACAGTTATTAGATACCTGTTGACCCTGCTAGACTGTGAGATTCTTGAGAACAGGAATTCTGTCTCGGCTTTGTATTCATTAGCACACAGTGGCTGCCTGCCATATCGTGGATGGTCAAAACTTAGAGAAAAATCTCAGAAAAGATGAAAATACTACATGATGCAAATTACTATGATTTATAAATGGTTCTTAAAATACAGTCTTAAAAATCAACTCATATCCATTGACAGATGAATGGATAAAGAAGTTGTGGTACATATACACAATGGGATATTACTCAGCCATGAAAAGGAACGCATTTGAGTCAGTTCTGATGAGGTTGATGAACCTAAAGCCTATTATACAGAGTGAAGTAAGTCAGAAAGAGAAAGATAAATATTGTTTACTAATGCATATATATGGAATCTAGAAAAATGGTACTGAAGGGTTTATTTGCAGGGCAGCAGTGGAGAAACAGACAGAAAATAGACTTACAGTCATGGGGAGAGGGGAGGAGAGGGTGAGATGTATGGAGAAGGTGACATGGAAGCTTACATTACCATATGTAAGATAGATACCCAATGGGAATTTGCTGTATGTCTCAGGAAACTCAAACAGGGGCTCTGTATCAACCTAGAGGGGTGGGAGGGAGGTTCAAAAGGGAGGGGATATATGTATACCTATGGCTGATTCATGTTGAGGTTTGACAGAAAACAACAAAATTCTGTAAAGCAATTATCCTTCAATTAAAAAAAAATCAACTCATAAAACATGCAGTGGTCCACGATAATTTCCAAATCCAGCTTAGAAACTAGCACTTATTATATTTATTTCATCATTAAAGGCTTCTTTCTAGGAATCTTAGAGTTTTCAGCCTGAGACCTTCATAAAATGCAACTTATCTTTGAGAAGGATGACTTCCTATCAGTTTACCTTTTGGTAGGGCTCAGTTTAACAGATGCCTGAAATTCAAGTTCTATGAATTGTACATGGTGTTAGAGGTTTGATTTCAAAAAGACACTGATTCTGAAGCAGAGATTAGTATACAGGTTTATTAGGGAGATCAACACCTGTAGGATGGAGAAAGAATGGGAAAGAAACATGATTAGGCTGAGGGAGAAGCTGACCTGCAATGCAATCTGAATGCAGGCCTCAGCCAACTCTCTGGTGATTTCTGAAGCTGAACTCATTCTTCAGAGTCAGGACCAGGGTGAGTAGACTTTTATATCTTCACACTGATCAGTCATTAGATGTGGGCAGCCCTGGCAACAGGAGTTGCCCTTGAGTAAGGCAGGCCTCTTCAGCAGAGGCAATTATTCCCTTCCCGCTGAGGCATTGCAGCCAGCAGCACTGCTAGCAGTGAGGGAAGTAAGTCCTTTGTTCTTGAAGGGGGATCTGGGTGGCACATCGTGGTTGCCAACACAGGAATGGTGAGAAAGCACTGATAAAAGACAGCTAAAAACGCCCAAAGACAAATCTTACCTTCTTCAGTTTAGCCTATGGCCTTGGGAAACTGTGACACATGGAGACTGTGGGAACTCCAAATGCCTGGGATTTGAATCCTGAATTCACCACTTCCCTGGTGGCTCAGTTGGCAAAGAATCTGCCTGCAATACAGGAGACCCGGGCTCAGTCCCTGGGTCAGAGAGATCCCCTGGAGAAGGAGATGGCAACCCACTCCAGTATTCTTGCCTGGAGAATTCCATGGACAGAGGAGCCTGGTGGGCTATAGTCCATAGGGTCACGAGTCAGACACGACTGAATGACTAACACTTTCACTTTTTACTTTCACCACTTTCAACCTACAAAGATTTAGGCAAGTCTAATGGAGTCTCTGAGCCTCAATTTTCTAATCTATAACTATGTTGAAAAAAATTTCCCTGTTTAGGTAGTTGCATGAATTAAATAAGAAAACATATATGACTTTGGCACTATCAAGTGCCATACATATATATCGTGTTGTTACAAATGTTTGATTTGTTGATTAATTAAGAAACTAAGCATCTGAATGCAGAGTTCCAAAGAATAGCAAGGAGAAATAAGGAAGCCTTCCTCAGCGATCAATGCAAAGAAATAGAGGAAAACAACAGAATGGGAAAGACTAGAGATCTCTTCAAGAAAATTAGAGATAAGGGAACATTTCATGCAAAGATGGGCTTGATAAAGGACAGAAATGGTATGGACCTAACAGAAGCAGAAGATATTAAGAAGAGGTGGCAAGAATACCCAGAAGAACTGTACAAAAAAGATCTTCATGACCAAGATAATCATGATGGTGTGATCATTCACCTAGAGCCAGACATCCTGGAATGGGAAGTCAAGTGGGCCTTAGAAAGCATCACTATGAACAAAGCTAGTGGAGGTGATGGAATTCCAGTGAGCTATTTCAAATCCTAAAAGATGATGCTGTGAAAGTGCTGCCCTCAATATGCCAGCAAATTTGGAAAACTCAGCAGTGGCCACAGGACTGGAAAAAGTCAGTTTTCATTCCAATCCCAAAGAAAGGCAGTGCCAAAGAATGCTCAAACTACCGCACAATTGCACTCATCTCACAAGCTAGTAAAGTAATGCTCAAAATTCTCCAAGCCAGGCTTCAGCAATATGTGAACCGTGAACTTCAGATGTTCAAGCTGGATTTAGAAAAGGCAGAAGAACTAGAGATCAAATTGCCAACATGCAGTGGATCATGGAAAAAGGAAGAGAGTTCCAGAAAAACATCTGTTTCTGCTTTATTGACTATGCCAAAGCCTTTGACTGTGTGGATCACAATAAACTGTGGAAAATTCTGAAAGAGATGGAAATACCAGACCACCTGACCTGCCTCTTGAGAAACCTGTATGCAAGCCAGGAAGCAACAGTTAGAACTGGACATGGAACAAAGACTGGTTCCAAATAGGGAAAGGAGTATGTCAAGGCTGTATATTGTCACCCTGCTTATTTAACTTCATGCAGAGTACATCATGAGAAACGCTGGGCTGGAAGAAGCACAAGCTGGAATCAAGACTTCCGGGAGAAATATCAATAACCTCAGATATGCAGATGACACCACCCTTATGGCAGAAAGTGAAAAGGAACTCAAAAGCCTCTTGATGAAAGTGAAAGAGGAGAGTGAAAAAGTTGGCTTAAAGCTCAACATTCAGAAAACGAAGATTATGGCATCTTGTCCCATCACTTCATGGGAAATAGTTGGGGAAACAGTGTCAGACTTTATTTTTTGGGGCTCCAAAATCACTGCAGATGGTGATTGCAGCTATGAAATTAAAAGATGCTTACTCCTTGGAAGGAAAGTTATGACCAACCTAGACAGCATATTGAAAAGCAGAGACATTACTTTGCCAACAAAGGTCCATCTAGTCAGGGCTATGGTTTTTCCAGTGGTCATGTATGGATGTGAGAGTTGGACTGTGAAGAAAGCTGAGCACCAAAAAATTGATGCTTTTGAGCTGTGGTGTTGGAGAAGACTCTTGAGAGTCCCTTGGACTGCAAGGAGATCCAACCAGTCCATTCTAAAGGAGATCAGTCCTGGGTATTCTTTGGAAGGACTGATGCTAAAGCTGAAACTCGAATACTTTGGCTACCTGATGCGAAGAGTTGACTCATTGGAAAAGACTCTGATGCTGGGAGTGATTGGGCGCAGGAGGAGAAGGGGATGACAGAGGATGAGATGGCTGGATGGCATCATCGACTTGATGGATGTGAGTTTGGGTGAGCTCCCGGAGTGGGTGATGGACAGGGAGGCCTGGCGTGCTGCAATTCATGGGGTCGCAAAGAGTCAGACACGACTGAGCGACTGAACTGAAGTATCTGTTTATCTGTTTAAAAACTAGCAGGTAACAGAGAGGTAGTACAACTCTTGTATCATTTCCTCTTTAGCTCTTGCTCTGTATGCTCCATTGATCCAAGAGGCTTCCAAAATATCTACCTTAAGGTTGTTTTTTTTTAATACTATATTTTGATGCAGTAAATTCCTTCCCTAAGAATGCATATGAATTTGGTAGTATTATCTTGGGCTGGAGGAATTGTAATTGAATTATATGTGAGCTATTTCTGTATTAATGTCTTACAGGGATATAATTTATGGCCTTCATATATGAAGCTCTAAAAATGGGAGCTGATGATCTCAGAACAGAAGGCAGCTTAGGCACTCAGGAGCAGAATGGCAGAGGACAGATACAGAGGAGCTTAAGCTTTTGAGAGATGTGGGAAATGACAAACCTGAGCTGCTGATGATTGAAAAGGCTTAGGCTGCTAACCCATGAGAAAATCCATTAACCCCAAATGTATTGACTCAGTACTCTTTAAAACAGTTTTGAGATATCTCATTTTAGAGATAACAATGGATCAAAGAGGTTATTAGATTTGCCTAGTCAATAAAAAGTGACAGAGCTTACTTCAACACAGATTTCTCTGAGGTTCTTAGCCACAAGACTATATTGCCTGAAAAGTGTGACTTCAGCCTGAAACCAACAGGTACTCCTGGAGAAGAGATTGTGACAAAGGAAAGGCAATCGTGGAAAATAACTCTGTGAATAAAGTAATAAAAGAAAGGACAGTGACTTAAAAGACCTGGTAGGTGGGGTGAATCATGTGGTTTAAAAAACCAGGGAGACTCAAAAAAGGCTGCACAGGATTTAAATGAATGTGTTGTCTTTACTGAGAATTTTCTGAAACTGCTTTATTGTTTCAGTAAGGCTACAACTGAAGATAGAGGATGAAAAAGATGAGAACACAATAGTGTTTCTTTGCGGGGGAGAAAAAAGAAGAAAGGAAGAATTGAGTGAAAGAAGTGGAGATGAGGCATGAAGAAAGCAAGGACTTGTGACCTGCGTTGAAGGCAAATGGAGTTGGATTATAGAAGAGTCTAATGACCTTCTGGGCACAAGACAAAATAAGAGGGCAAAATGAGCAGACAAGAAGGTGAAGTGAGCAGACAAGTGAAAGGAAAAGGGGGATGAAAGAAAATTAGTGGAGATAGAGAAGATAAACTCTTAACAAACTCATAAAGACATAAAGTAGGATAGTGGCCATTAGTGGCTCAGGGGTAGGGAGGGAAGAAGGAGGAATTAATGTTTAATGGCTACACATTTTCAGTGTGAAATGCTGATGAGTTCTGAAGAAGGAAGGAGGTGATGGTTGTACAACAAAGTGAAAGTATTCAATGCCACTGATTTGTACACTTAAACATTGTTCAGGTGTGAGCTCAGTCACTCAGTCATGTCCTACTCTTTGTGTCCCATGGCCTGTAGCCTACCGGGCTCCTCTGCCCATGAAATTTTCTAGGCAGGAATACTGGAGTGGGTGCCACTTCAGGGGATCTTCCTCCAGGCGATCTTCCCAACCCAGGGATCGAACCTGTATCTCTTGTGTCTCCTGCATTAACAGGCATATTCTTTATCACTAGCACCACCTGGAAAGCCCTTAAATGTTGTTAAGGTGTGTAAAACAAGGAATGTTACCAACCATTCCAGTTTGACAAGGATTAAGTTGCAACCCACTGCAGTTTCCAACCCTGAAGGGAATTTAAAATGGAGAAAAATAGGAAGCATTCTGTGCTTTGGATATAAGGACACCTAGATAGTTAAGATGCATATCTAAGGAAAGCTTTCAATGACCCCAGATTCTTGCATCTTCCCACATGTAGAAAAGCACTAAAATCACTCCCTTGAAACATCTGTTCTTTGTGATTAGCAGTGATCTTTTTATGCCTGACTACATGGTTTTCACAGCAAAACATTCACATATATACTGACTACTTCCTTGCTTCTTCACAGCAGTTTCTTAGAGCTATCTGAGATGCTGTCTCCTGGGCTATGGTTCTCAGTAATGTCTGTGAATAAAACTGAAACTTACTGCTCTTAGGTTGTTTTGAGTTTTTCAGTCAGCAGATATATAATGTGTTCAGGAGTCCTGGGTTCGATCACAGGGTGGGGAAGATCCCATAGAAAAGAGAATGGCTACCCACTCCAGTATTCTTGCCTGGGAAGTTCCATGGACAGAGGAACCTGGTGGGCTATAGTCCATGGCGTCACAAAGACTTGGACATGGCTGAGCAGTTAACATGTATTTTATCACAATTTTGAAAACAATTTAAAAAATCTTTATAAACACAAACCTCTTGATTATACTACTTTAACTCCCTATGGAAATTGAAACCATGCCCCACAGTGACAGGAATATAATAATGTAGTTATACAGGTAGTTGTAGAAGTCCCAGTAGGGGTCTATAGGTAGAGGAAAACCTAGGGAACTTTGGGAGACCACTGTAAGTTAATGATAGCTCAAGAAAGGTATTGGAACACTGTGGAGTGAAGCAGGCTTGACTAACTGTAAATCCATAAATAAAAGCATGAGAGAGATCTCAGGTCATTAGGTGAAAGAAAAAAAGTTACCACCCTTTTCCTGATTTGAATCTGCATGGTGATAGTCCTAGTTTGACCTCATAGGGTCAGACACTCTCATGCCCAATATGAAGGAGGAGCTAGTGATGTAAACCTGATGTCTATCTGAAGAATGAGGAAGAAGGCAGTCTTTCCCCCTACCCTACTTTCCTTTGGTTGTAAAACTGTAGCACTTGCCTGGAAAATCCCATGGGCAGAAGAGCCTGGTAGGCTACAGTTCATGTGGTTGCAAAGAGTTGGACAGGGCTGAGCGAGTTCACTTTCACTTTGGCTGGATAGAGCCCCTTGCCTGCCCACTTGAATCCCTTACAAGCTTCCTATATTAACAAATCTACTTGCCATCACTTTGCTTCTTGCTGAAGTCCTTCCGCACTGAGAATCAAAGAACCTGAGTCTCAGGAAGTCCAGACACGAGGTGAGTGATTCTAATTAAAAGACCATGGGTTCAAGTCCCAGTCTGGGTTTAGACTGGGTTTGAGTCCCAGTCAGAGATGCACAGTTTCAATAGAGTTAACAGAAGTGGATAACCAATAAAAATTGTTGAGCTTGTCTTACACAGCAGCAGATGGGGTAACAGTTTATTAAAACTGCTCTGCTTGTAAATGGCCTTCATTGATTAAAGTCACTTTCTTTCTTGTTAATTGCACACTCTCCTAGCTTCACATAGCCCAGTTGTTTTACAGGAACTTGGAGTTAGCTCTTGCCCGGCGCAAGCTAGCCCTGGACTGGTTAGGTCCATTGGCTTTTAAAACTCAGGGTGGGTAAGTGTCCGATAAATAGCCTCTTGATATCAGAGGGCTGGAAAACTCCACCTTCCAATCATGCAAAGCAGTTCCATTTTCAATATGCAGAAACATGTAACCCAGATGCAGCTGCACAGAATACATATTACCTCACCTTTTCCCCTGCCTCCAACCACCTTTTCCCATGCTTAAGACCACCCTGCTAATCCCATAATATCGCTACCCCCCCACCCCCTCAGAGACAGATCTGAGACTTGTTCTCCCATTCCATTTCCTCACCTGGCTGCCTTGTGAACAAACTCTTTCTTAGTCATAAACCTCAGAGTCTCAGTGTTTGGCTTACTGTGTGTCAAGCAAATGGATCTTATTGAGTAATAAGATGACTTCAAAGAACAATGACTTAATACAATTTCAGATTTTAAAATAAGGTTAGTTTAAGAAATAGTGATCTGATGATAATTTTTACAACTCATGTTTATGAGTCATATAGTTCAACATGAGTATTGTTGACAATGTATATTGTATTGTGAAATATCCAAGTGATAAATTTTCCTTTGACTTTAGTTCTAGGAAATTTTGTTTTCATGGTGAATTGCTGCTTGCTAACTTTATGAGATTACAAGAAATCTAGCTTTCTCCTTTGGCTATCAGGAACTGAGAACCAACTTTTATACTAATTTGTAGCGATTAGCTGGTCAAATCAGTATCTCTCTGGAGAATCATTTATCATCATTAAATAAATAAATTCCTGTTTCTTGTTAAAATTAACTTCACTTGTTAAAATTAATTAATTTTTAAAGAATGAAGCAAAGATGAATACTTTTAATGATAAAAGGTACACTTCACAGAGAAGATAGACATCCTAAGCCATTAGACACCTAACAACAAAGAAGCAAAGCTACATAAGGCAAAAATCAGAAGAAATGTAAGGGAAAAGAAAAAATATAAAATCATAGTAAGACACATTAACATTTCTCTGAGAATATTTTATCAAGTACAGAAAAAATAAGAATAGGAGCATCTTGAGTGATATCATTAATAATTTAAATATAATAGATTTCTACTTACATTAATCATATTCAACACAAATATATTTCAAATTTTGTATCTTATACGTTGTTATTAGATGTCCCTAGGACATTTAGAAAAACTGGTAAAAAGATAAACATTACTAAATTTTGAAAAGCAGAATTCTTTTTTGTGTGTGTGATTCAGTTACATATACACATATATTTGAAATTATTTTCCATTATAGGTTATTACAAGATATTGACTATAGTTCCCTATGTTATACAGTAAACCTCTGTTATTTGTTGCGTATCAAGTTTTTTTTTTTTTCAAGTTTTTTAAAATTGGAAATCTAGCATTCTGTTCATACTGAGTCAAACAAGTAAAATAAAAATGTCATAAATTTTTGAGCTAGGCAAAAATTCTTAAGTTTTCTAAAATATATATACTATACATATTATATATGTGTATACAAAAGCTTTTCTACTATGACTGATAAAGGCTTGAGAAAGAACGTCAAAAAGAAAAACAAAATGGAGAAATTGGAACACATAACCTAAGTGAAATGGGAGCACTGAATATGAAATAGAAAAAGTGAAACAAACTAGATAAAAGTAAAAGATTCTCATATAGTCCAGTTGTTTTTAAACATGGCTGTTCATTAGAAACATCTGGAGCTCTGGAAAAAAAAAAAAAAGCAATACCTGGGCATTAGTATTTTTCAAAAAATTCCAAGATAATTTTGATATGCATCTGGATTTTAAAAAGTGATTGCAGGTTTTTGTATTAAATGGTAGTTTTGGTGATAATAGAATTCTATTATTTTTCTGTTGACCAATCATGATACAATGGTATTAAGTGAGTAATAGTTACATAATCACAATAGTAAAATATGTTTATGAGTTTTCACAATCAATAGACAAAAAATAAAAGATAATTACAATTGCAAGCATAATGGGAACACAATTAACCTAACAATATAAAATAATCACATAAAATTTGGGGGGGTCAAGCAGAGTGATGTGGTAAGTGGCAGTGCATATGTGCACATGTTCAGTCTAAGTCAGTCTATATCTTTTGGTGGGTGCATTTAATCTATTTACATTTAAGGTAATATCAATATGTATGATCCTAGTGAAAGTGTAATCACTCAGTCGTGTCTGACTGTTTGGGACCCCATGGTCTGTCCATGGAAATTCTCTAGGCAAGCATACTGGAGTGGGTTGCCATTCCCTTCTCCAGACTCTCTTCCCCAGCCAGTGACTGAACCTGGGTCTCCATTGCAGGCAGATTCTGTACCATCTGAGCTACCAGGGAAGCCCCCTGGTAACAATTTTATTACTGTTTTCTTAATTGTTTTGGGTTTATTTTCTGTAGTTTGGTCTTTTCGTTCTCTTGTTTCCTGCATAGAGACGTTCCTTTAGCATTTGTTGTAAAGCTGGTTTGGTAGTGCTGGGTTCTCTTAACTTTTGCTTGTCTGGAAAGCTTTTGATTTCTCCATCAAATATGAAGGAGAATCTTGCTGGGTAGAGTATTCTTGGTTGTAGTTTCTTCCCTTTCATCACTTTAAATATATCATGCCATTCTCTTCTTGCTTGTAGAGTTTCTGCTGAGAAATCAGCTGGTAGCCTGATGCGAGTTTCCTTGTATGTTTTTTGTCATTTTTCCCTTATTGCTTTTAATATTTTATCTCTGTCTTTAATTTATATCAGTTTGATTTCTATGTGTCTCGGTGTGTCCCTCCTTGGGTTTGTCCTGCCTGGGACTCTCTGTGCTTCCTGGACTTGGTCAACTATTTTCTTCCCCGTGTTAGGGAAGTTTTCAGCTATTATCTCTTCAAATATTTTCTTGGGTCCTTTCTCTCTTCTCCTTCTGGGGCCCCTATAATGTGAATGTTTGTGTGTTTAATGTTGTCTCAGGGGTCTCTTAGGCTGTCTTCATTTTTTTCATTCTTTTTTTCCATATTCTGTTCTGCAGCAGTGATTTCCACCATTCTGTCCTCCAGGTCATTTATCCTTTTTTCTGCCTCAGTTATTCTGCTGTTGATTCCTTCTAGTGTATTATTCATCTCTGTTTGTTTGTTCTTTACTTCTTTAGGTCTTCGGGAAACATTTCTTGCATCTTCTCAATCTTTGCCTCCATTCTTTTTCCAAGATCCTGAATCATCTTCACTATCCTTATTATGAATTCTTTTTCTGGAACGTTGCATATATTCCACCTCATTTAGTTGTTCTTCTGGGGTTTTATCTTGTCCCTTCATCTGGGACATAACTTTCTGCTTTTTCATGCTGATTAACTTTCTGTACTATGGCTTCTGTTTTAGTTGCTGTGGGACTGTGTTTCTTTTTGCTTCTTCTGTCTGCCCTCTGATGGAGGAGGCTAAGAGGTTTGTAAGCTTCCTGATGGGAGGGACTGGTGGTGAAAAAAACTGGGTCTTGCTATGGTGGGCAGGGCCTGGCTCAGTAAAGCTTTAATCCAATTATCTCTGGATTTATTTAAGGTTGCACTGCACTCCTTCCCTGGTAGTTTTTTTGGCCTGAGGTGACCCAGCCCCCATGGTTGCCATGGTTGAGTTAATGGCGACCTCCAAGAGGGTTTATGCCAAGGGGGACCTTCCCAGAATGCTGCTGCCAGTGCCCTTGTCCCTGTGGTGAACTCCTGCTGACTGGAACCTCCACAGGAGACCCTCCAACACTAGCAGGTAGTTTTGGTTCAGTCTCCTGTGGAGTCACTGCTCCTTTCCTGAGTTTTGGTGGGTGCAAGGTTTTGTTTGTGCTTTCCAAGATTGGATTCTCTCTTTCCCCTAGTGCCGTGGAAGTCTTGTAATCAAATCCCACTGGCCTTCAAGGTCAGATTCCCTGGGGATTCCTAGTCCCTTTGTTGGATCCCCAGGCTGGGAAGCCTGACATTCGTTTCAGAACCTTCATAACAGTGGGAGAACTTCTCTGTATTATTGTTATCCAGTTTGTAGGTCACCCACTTGGTGGGTATGGGATTTGATTTTATTGTTGTTGTGCCCCTCCTAACATCTTGTTGCAGCTTCTTTGTCTTTCTAGATGGGGTAGCTTTTTTTGGTGGGTTCCAGTGTCCTCCTGTTGATAGTAGTTCAACAGTTAGTTGTGATTTTGATGCCCTTGCAGGAGGATATGAGTGCACATCCTTCTGCTCCACCATCTCCTAACTCTGTTCACTTTTGTTACTGAACACATTTCATATTCACTGATGCACAGTGAGGCCAAGTAAATCTAAATATTGGGACTCGGAGCAGAGAAAGGATTATTGCAGGGTCAACCAAGGAGAATGGGTGACTCATGCTCAAAACCCCTGAACTCCCTGTTGGTTTGGGGGGAAGAGTTCTTATAGGCAAAATTTGGGATGAGGGCTGTAGGAAGTAACAGGGCAATATTCCAGGAATCTTGAGCTCCCATCTGAATTTACCATCCTCCACCTGGGTGGGAGCCTTAGTTCCTGAAAAGGAACTCAAAAGTATTGTTATGTATATATTTCTTCACGAGGAACCATGACCTTGGAACTTAGGGGAAGTCAAGGAGGCCGAATGGAGTCTGTTTCCTAAAACAAGAAACAGACACAGAACGCTTTTGTATCCCAGAGAGCCCCATAAGGTCCTGCTCTGTTTAACTTTAAACACCTTGAGTGAAGCAGCTTCACTCAGTGTAATTCAGTACCTGAAATTCAAAATGCTGGCCTTTGTAACTTTAAACCATGTTTCTCTGTCCAAAATGTCTGTTCCTATCCATCATATAACTTCTTGTTGTATTCCATTTCTCGAAAATGATTTTCATATCCTTAGGGTCTTGTTGTTGTTGTTCAATCACCAGTCGTGTCTGACTCTTTGCAACCCTATGGACTGTAAAACCTCTCCAAATGCATTTTTTTATATGCTACATTGCCTGTATTTTAAATCAGATTATCTGAATCATGTCTTCCAAATTTGCTTTAAAGATGCCCATCTAGGTGTTTTTCAGTAGAGCAGTGTTGAGTTTGTGGATGCTCAGTCATGTCTGACTCTTTGCAACCCCATGAACTGTAGCCCACCAGGCTCCCCTGTGCATGAGGTTTTCCAGGCAAAGAATATTGGAGTGGGTTGCCATTTCCTACTCCAGGAGATCTTCCCCACCTAGGGATCAAACCCATGTCTCCTGTCTCCTGCATTGGCAGGCAGATTTTCACCACTGTGCCACTTGGGAATCCCCTAAATTCTGTTAGTTAAAAGTCACACAGTCTATGATATTCTGTTACAGCAGCTTGAATGGACTAAGACGTCCACGTTGTGTATGTTTGTGCTCAGTTGTGTTTGACTCTTTGAGACCCCATGGACTGTAGCCTGCCAGGCTTCTTTGTCCATGGGATTCTCCAGGCAATAATAATGGAGTGGATTACTGTTTCCTTCTCCAGGGGATCTTCCTGACACAGGGATTGAACCTGCATCTCCTGTGTCTCCTGCATTGCAGGTTGATTCTTTACCACTGAGTGCAGTGTTAGACAAAACAAAAACTTTATTCATATATGTCTCTACACATACAGTATAGCCCTAGTTTTTTTTCATCACTAAAGTTCCAAATTTTAGCACTAACTTTTAACTGTCTTCTTTAACTGTGTTTTTCCTTCAAATATCCAACTGAAACTGTGCAACTCAGATTGGGACTTGAACCCACGTTCTTATGACTGAGATCACACACCTGGTCTTGGGACTTAATGAAGCTCAGCTTCTTGATGGCTCATGGCAGAAATAATTCAGTGAAAGACAAAGTAATAGGTAGAAATTGCTAGGTAGTCAGTGTAGGACTCTGAGACCTCATTCTTGTTTTCAATAAACATCTTGCTCCATTAACCTAAAGCTATACCCTATGTCCCAAATTCCTGGAATGTGTCCTTGGTCTGATAAATTATCAGTACTCAGATCTAGGGAAGGGCAGTAATTAACTTTAGTAATTAACTTCCCATATACCTGAGGGAAAAACAACTAGTGATCATTAATCTTTAGCCCATACATCTGGTCCATTGTAAAATGGCTAAAAGTGAAAGTGAAAGTGAAAGTCACTCAGTCATGTCTGACTCTTTGCGACCGCACCGAGTATGCAGTTCATGGAATTCTCCAGGCCAGAATACTGGAGTGGGTAGCCTTTCCCTTCTCCAAGGGATCTTTCCAACCCAGGGATCAAATCCAGGTCTCCTGCATTGCAGGTGGATTCTTTACCAGCTGAGTCACAAGAGAAGTCCAAGAATATTGGAGTGGGCAGCCTATCCTTTCTCCAGCAGATCTTCCTGACCCAGGAATCGAACCAGGGTCTCCTGCATTGCAGGCGGATTCTTTACCAACTGAGCTATCAGGGAAGCCCGTAAAATGGCTAGGGGGCGTGAAAAAGAGAGGCAACTTAATACGAGGATCAGGAGAAGCCATAAAGATGTTAAGCTAAACATTGTGACCTTTAAACTGATTGGTTAAAAATGATTTATTTTAAGCACAAAAAAGAGCCAACCAAAAATGTACAGATTAATACTGGTAAGGATATTAATCTGGGAGGCCAGGCCTCCCTTTCCATCACCAACTCCCAGAGTTTACTCAAACTCATGTCCGTTGAGTCAGTGATGCCATCCAATCATCTCATCCTCTATTGTCCCCTTCTCCTCGTGCCTTCAATCTTTCCCAGCATCAGCGTCTTTTCCTTGAGTCAGTTCTTCACATCAGGTGGCCAAAGTATTGGAGTTTCAGCTTCAGCATCAGTCCTTCCAATGAATATTCAGGACTAATTTCCTTTAGGATAGACTGGTTGGATCTCCTTGCAGTCCAAGGGATTCTCAAGAGTCTTTTCTAACACCACAGTTCAAAAGCATCAATTCTTCAGTGCTCAGCTTTATTTATAGTTCAATTCTCATGAAAAGACCCTGATGCTGGGAAAGATTGAAGATGGGAGGAGATGGTTGGATGGCATCACCGACTCAATGGACATGAGTTTGAGTAAACTCTGGGAGTTGGTGATGGACAGGGAGACCTGGCATGCTGCGGTCCATGGGGTCGCAAAGAGCTGGACACGACTAAGTGACTGAACTGGACTGAACTGAACTGAACTCTCACATGCATACATGACTACTGGAAAAACCATAGCTTTGACTAGATGGACCTTTGTTGGCAAAGTAATGTCTCTGCTTTTTAATATGCTGTCTAGGTTGGTCATAGCTTTTCTTCTAAGGAGCAAGTGTCTTTTAATTTCATGGCTGCAGTCACCATCTGCAGTGATTTTGGAGCCCCCAAAAATAAAGTCTGTCACTCTTTCCACTGTTTCCCCATCTATTTGCCATGAACTGATGGGACCAGATGCCATGATCTTAGTTTTCTGAATGTTGAGCTTTAAGCCAACTTTTTTACTCTCCTCTTTCACTTTCATCAAGAGGCTCTTTAGTTCTTTACTTTCTGCCATAAAGGTGGTGTCATCTGCATATCTGAAGTTATTGTTATTTCTCCTGGAAATCTTGAGTCCACCTTGTGCTTCAACCAGTCCAGCATTTCTCATGATGTACTCTGCATTAAATAAGCAGGGTGACAATATACAGCTTTGACGTACTCTTTTCCCAATTTGGAACCAACCTGTTGTTCCATGTCCAGTTGTGACAGTTGCTTCTTGTCCTGCATACAGATTTCTCAGGAGGCAGGTCAGGTGGTTTGGTATTCCCATCTCTTTAAGAATTTCCCACAGTTTGTTGTGATCCACACAGTCAAAGGCTTTGGCGTAATCAATAAAGCAGAAATGGATGTTTTTCTGTAACTCTCTTGCTTTTTCAATGATCCAATGGATGTTGGCAATTTTATCTCTGGTTCTTCTGCCTTTTGTAAATCCAGTTTGAGCATTTGGAAGTTCATGGTTCAAGTACTATTGAAGCTTGGCTTGGAGAATTTTGAGCATTACTTTGCTGACGTGTGAGATGAGTGCAATTGTGCAGTAGTTTGAGCATTCTTTGGCATTGCCTTTCTTTGGGATTGGAATGAAAATTACCTTTTCCAGTCCTGTGGCCACTGCTGAGTTTTCCACATTTGCTGGCATATCGAGTGCAGCATTTTAACAGCATATTTTAGTATCTCCTAAAACATCTTGGACCTAGTTGTTTCTAATCAGTTTATGTCATGTCTTGGGGCTATGTCAGTACTTGTAAAGGTTGTTCCCGCCCACTTCCTTCTTGTTTCACAATCAGTCAAATTCTGTAGTTTCTATTTTTACAATCCTTCTTTTCTAATCTCAGTGTCCCACTCTTTCTACGTCAGGGCTTTGTAATTATGCACTACCTCGATGTCTTGGTCTCTTCTCCAGTGACTCAGCAGTAAAGGATTTGCCTGCAATGCAGGAAACACAGGAGACACAGGTTCCATCTCTGGGTTGGGAAGATCTTAGGGAGGAGGAAATGGCAACTCATTCCAGTATTCTTGCCTGGAAAATCCAATGCACAGAGGAGCCTGGCTATCTACAGTCCATGGAGTTGAAAAAGAGCTGGACGTGACTTTGTGCACACACACACATACACACACACACACACACCCCCCACTGTTGTCTTTGTCCATTCAGGCTGCTATAACAGTATCACAGACTGAGTCGTTTTTAACTAACAAATTTATTTCTCACTGTTTTGTGGGCTGAAAATTTAAGATCAGGGTGCCAGTTTGGTCATGTTCTGGTGAAGACAGTCTTCCAGGTTGCAGACTGCTGACTTCTTGCTATGTCCTTAAACTTGGGTGGCCACAGTCCACAGTGGTTTGAAGCAGGACTTTGGTTCCTTAGCCAGGAATTGAAGTCAGGGTATGGCAGTGAGAGCCCTGAATCTTCGCCACTAGAAGAAGGTTCTAGACCAGTAGAACCAGTGGACAGTAACAAAGCCTTGGCCAGTTGGCTTTGTAGAAATGAATTTCCACAAAGAGATGGAAAGTTGTGAAGCAAGTAACGTGTTTAGAGGGGAAAGAGTACATGTGGATAGACACACACGAGTGGTCTCAAAGAGAGAGTCATGCCCTCCTGGTAGTTTGAATCACTTACATGGGGCATTTCTTTCCAGTTTACTCTGGCCAATCATCTTGCTTTATCTGGGTTTGAGTCCATATTTGGTTTACCTCAGGGTCCTCCCACGTGTGGAATTTCCCTGGTGGTTCAGTAGTAAAGAATCCACCTTCACTGTCGGAGATGGTTCAGTCCCAGGGTTTGGAAGTTCCCCTGGAGAAGGAAATGGCAACCCACTCCAGTATTCCTGCCTAGGAAATCCCACAGACAGAGGAGCCTGGTGGGCTATAGTCCATGGGGTTGTAAAAGAGTCAGACACTACTTGGCGCCTAAGCAACAATACCTAGCCCATAAGAAGTATTTTTAAATGTATTAAACGAATGGCACACCACTGTTTTAGAGCATTATGTAACCAAGTGCACATGACATCAGGATTAAGAAAAAAAGTTTCTCACAAAGTATATGGATGAAATCTATAGAAAACTTACAGCGACGTTGTTGATAATCAGAAGGGACCAGAGGAAGCCACCTGCCACATTTGTACAGCGATTTAAAAAGCGTCCTCATACCAACTTTGATTTTCATAACAACCCTGCAAAGTACGCTCTGGAGGTATTATTAACTCCAGTTTACGAGGAAATCGACCACCTAGGTCAAGCGTGATTGACTAAGGCGGAGTCGGGACGCCTGCCCCCGCCTCACTGACCTAGGATCCTTCCCTGCCGCGCCTAGGCAGCCGCGAGTGGCGCTGAGGGACTCGGATTCCTTTTCTTCCCCTGTATCACATTTGCAAACCGACCCTAAAAGCGCGGCCCGCCGGCAGGTGCACGGCCAGGCGCAGGTGCAGGTAGCGGCCGACCATCCCGGCGCCCTAGGCCGCGCGACCATAGAGTCCGGAAGTGCAGCCACAGCAGTTCCCTGCAGGCGCCGCTTGGTCCCAGCCTCGGCCACGCACACGAGGGCCGCGCTCCGGCGGGCTGAATGGCCTCAGGGCTGGCAGTCAGGGTGGTCGCCGGACTGGCGGCCGCGGCCTTGGCGGCAGTGTTCTTGGAACACTACGGCCTGGCCGGCCGGTCTTCATCACTGCCCCAGCCCCGCACTCCCCGGAGCCCGCACCCTGCGCCGGGTTCCGGAGCCAGCAACATCTTCTGGGGTCTGCAGGTGACGCAGCGGGCGCCCAGGCTGGGGAGGTGGTGGTGGGGTGCATGGGGTTTCAGAGCGGGCACCAAGCGGTATGAGACGCCAGCGGTTTCCACTGGGGCGCGACCCGCACCTGTTCCGGCCCAAATCTCTGCGCTGGGGGAGGGGTGGTGGTAGGGGTGGTGGTGGTGGTGCTTGGTCCCCCCTGGGGGATCTTGAATGCTCTGAGTCTTTGCCTTTTCTTCCGCCGGAGACAGCCCCTGGGTCGTCTCGGTCTGTGCCGCCTCTTCCTGACTCAGATCTCTGTTCAATACCCGCTTTCGGCAGATATCCGACATTCACCTGAGCAGGTTTCACGATCCAGGCAGAGCTGTAGACTTAGAGAAGTTCTGTTCTGAAACTGTTGACATCATTCAACCAGCTCTCGTCCTAGCAACAGGTAGGGACGATTGCCGTGCTGTCCTGTTGTCCTGTGGTCCCAATGGTAGAATGCAACCAGTACTGCAACCTTTTAACTGAGGGACGTTAGGAAAACTTTAGCTGCAGCCTCAGGTGAGCCCTCCTCCTGCAGAGGAGATGGGATATTGTAATTTCCTTTGCCTGTGGATAACTGAGTCAAAATCCAGGCTAAATGACTTGCCATAGCAAGGTTTCGTCCTAGCGGTAGAAGCAAGGCACGTGATTCTCATGTTAGTGTTCTGTCTGCTGTATCTGTATCTGTCTTGTTGTATTTCTAGATTTGAGAGAGAATTAAGGAAAGGCCTTTAACCAGTAATGAAAAGTTCTCATCCTTCTCCTTATATTCTTGTTCTTTTTTAAATTAAACTTTTCCATTTTCTTTGCAGTATTAATCGTTCTTATACCGTCAGTTGTTTGACGGGCCCTTTTTTTTCACCCCTTCCTACTTCTGTGACTTGGTTCCCTGGAGTGTTCAAACCCCAAACCCTTTGCTCCCAACTGTGTTGAAGAAGAAGCTAAAGGAGCTTCTATCCTGGCCCTTGGGAAATTCATCTTTTACCCACCTTACAGAAACATCTCTGACGATATGATGAAGTCCTCATTTTATGGATGATATCAATTTCAACTGCTTAATTTCCTAGAAATTTTCTATTCATTTTCCAAACTACACCTTCCAGATTTTCTTGCTGTAAAATTAATACTTTGTTAGATCACATTTCCTGATTTGGGGTTTGGAAAATTAGGTTGCCATAGATATTAGGCAACTGCCCAAAGTGTTGGAATTTATTATTAAAGAGTTTTCAATTTATCAGAGTTTCAAGATGCATTTTTACGGCTTTCTTTAAAGGTATAGTTTTCACAACCCATTTCGAATGTAACAGGAGGTTATATAGGCACTTGTTGACCTATAAGAAACAAAAAATCCATGCTGAGAATCTTGTTTTATTTTTTTTAGGCTGCACTTTGTGGCATATGAGATCTTAGGTCTCCAACCAGGGATGGAACCTGTGCCCCCTCCGTTGGGAGTGCGGAGTCTTAACCACTGAACTGCCAGGGAAGTCCCAAGAATCTTATTTTTTCTGAGAATCTTAATTTAGATGACTTGCTTTGGATGCAGGTGGATTCATAGTGGTTATCCTTAAACATGTTGAGTACTTTGAATATCTTTGTTCTTCAGTGTGCATTAAAAAAAAAGTTGAACCCCAGTCCAGCTTTACTTTGCCTTGTGATTACCTTCTTTTGTACACCTACAGGAGACCTGACAGATGCCAAAACAAAGGACAATTTGGGATCCATGCAGCAAGAGGTAGAATGGCAAACTTACCATAGTATTCTAAAGAAGACAAAAGTCATGGAAAAAACCAAGTGGCTCGATATCAAAGGAAATCATGGTAAGAGTGAAGTCCCACTCATAATTAAGACTAGATCTTTATAGGAGCCCAGATTCTCCAATTTAAATTATAAAATTATAAAATGGGACATTATAAGTTTACATACACTGAAGACCACAACTAAGAAATACAACTGTAATATGTGATATTAAAACTTCAGATGTCACTATTAGGCCTTGAGGGGGAAATTGGTATGATTTCTTTCTTCTTTACATGGGAGAAAAGCATATAGCAAAATCTATGGAGGAGGATGCTTAAAAAGATATAATTTGCTAAGTGAAAGAAGCCAAATCCATAAGTCTATATACTATGTAATTTCATTTATATGACATTCAAGAAAAGGCAAAACTATAGACAGAGAACAGATTGTGGTTGCCAAGGGTTGGAGATAAAGAGGCTGACTACGAAGAGCCATCGTGAGATAATTTTGGGGGGTGAAGATACTGTTCTGTGTCTTGGGTGTGCTGGTAGATACATGACAATGTGCTTGTCAATATCTTTAGAACTGTACGTCACAAAGATTGAATTTTGCTATATATATTTAAAAATTTGAGTGACAAGTATATGCACATATGCGTAGAGAGAAATGGATAACCCCTTCCCAATTTTTTAGATTGTGATTTTTACGTTAATAAGAAAATGAACTATTTTCCGAGAGTCCTGATGGTAAATTTGTTTGTTTCATAAAGGTTGACTTTCTTTTTGGTTATATAAATATTTCATTTGTCTGCTTCATTTTATTATTCATTGCTGATGAACACCTTTATATATTTTTTCAAAAGGTATATTTATAAATTCTACCTGGTGAAATACACAGCTATTAGATTAGAAAATGCTCTCTATAAAAACAGTTGATCCTTTGCTCACTGCAACTAGAGAAAGGCCATGTGCACAACAAAGAAGACCCAGTACAGCCAAAAATAATGAACAAATAAATATTACAAACAAAAAACAAAAAAAAAAACAGTTGACCCTTGAACAATGTGGAAGTTAGGGGGACCAACTACCAGGCAGTTGAAAAGTTGGGTATAATTTTGCAGTTGGCCCTCTGCATCTGCAGATTCAACCAACGAAGGATCTGTAGTACTGTAATATGTATTTATAGAACAAAATTCTCGTGTAAGTGGATTTACATAGTTCAAATCTGTGTTGTTCAAGTGTCAACTATAGTTCTTACAAATCGGCTAGAAATTATAATTAAAGATAGGGTTCTTGCTTACAACTTTCTCTGGTATGTTTACATTCCCTTTATTTTCCTGATCTTAATTAGGGGTACTGGTCAAATTCTTTTGCAATAAAAAGCAAATCTGTGTATATTAAAGTTTTCCAAGCCAAACTACTGACATATTTTAAGTAACAGGTATCAAATGGAGTTTTGTGATTAAATAATTTGGATAGTCTTTCAGAGTTCATAATCATTTAATTTGACTTGTATAGGCATAAATGCTAATGGTATATATATGTGTGTGTATGCATGTATACACACACATATGTATGTATACATACATGAATCTTTATTAAGATTTAACTGTAACAGGGAGTTCCTTGGTGGTCTAATGGTTATGACTCAGTGCTTTCACTTCTGTGGACTGAGTTCAATCCCTGGTCTGGAAACAGATCCTGTAGGCCATGCCATGTGGCAAAAAAAAGAGATTTAACTATAACAGAGTTGTTCTCTTAAGCAAGAGGATTATATACGTGATAATGTTTCTTTTGGCCTAAATTGAATTTACAGCTTATTCTCTTAAGTTTATTAGAAATGTAGTGGATTCTTGGAAGTCAAAACTGATAAACAATTTTAGCTATTGCAATCAAGCAATCAAGCTCTATGAAATTCTATTTCCAGATAAGTATTCTATGATGTCCTTAACCTTTTTGCTTACCATTATATAACTTCTTTATTACTGAGTCTTTTTTAAGATTTAAGAAGAGAGGGGCTTTGGCCCTATTATCTAAGTCATCTACTGTTTAGAAGTCCTTGACATGGATCCGTATATCAGCCATGAATCCAGTCCTTCTTGACTCCCAGAGTCACATGATTAAAATAGTAGCAGCAGAGGTCCAGTCTTACAACATCAAATTTATTTATTCTGAGTAATGCATAATTCAAAGTACTTATTCTTCTTCAATATACTAGATGCCTTAAATAAGTTTCCAGATAATCTGAATTCTATTAAGTTATCAAGTTTTAAAAATTAAAATTAAATGCCAGTCTAATTAATTGACATCTGTCATCTAAAGTATTATTGAAAGAACTGTCATTTTTCTTCAGTCATTAACATGTTTGCATTTTTCTTTTTAATATAGATGATGTTTGCTCTTTTCTTTTTAATTAGATGCATTCAACATTCCAAGTCTGGAGAGTGTTGAGAATTATTACAGGTACTGTAATGAACAGAAGATAGACAACAATGTAGAGTATGCGTTACAAAGAGGGTACAGTCAATTCACTTAATGGGTGATAACATTTTTTAACAGAGAAACGAGCCTCTGGTAATTAAAAAATGGAGGCTTTTAGTTGTTTATCATTTTTATTTTGGCGATTCATTTTTGTTTGTTTGCTTAGACAGCCCTTTATTCTTTTCATTTTGTATAATGCTTTTTGTTGGCTAATGGTACTTTTAATATTTTATACAGACTTTTTTTTTTGCTGTTGATATACAGCAAAAGTCATTTAGATCAGAGCTTGTCAATCAGAGTACTGTGGACTTTAAGAATACTAAGCTACTGATTCTCTTAGCCTCTGGGGTGGCTGAAGAGCCCAGTCGGTCACTTCTGGGTGCTTTGTCCAATATGTCATACAAGTATTTTTTTTAACTTATGTGCATGAATATGAAAAAGGCAGTGAATATGAAAGGATCTTTGAATCAGAAAACCAATTTTCTAGTTTCAGTATATTGGAATTCTTCTTTTGGCTGTAATTTCACTTTTTGTTCCTGTAGCTTTGTTCTACATTGTTTCAGTAGCTTTGTTCTACATTGTCAATTAGTCAAGTAGCAAGTATTAAGAGTCTATCATTAGTTGGATAGTATGAGAGAAACAAATATGCTTTCTATCTTCAAGTGAGTCTAGCTAAGGTAGATGAAAATTGTTTAGGAAATGGTTAGAAAAGAACATGAAGGAATGGCTGATGAAATGCTAGATTATTTGTTACACTTAATTATCACTATGAGAAATCAGAAAAGGCAGACGTCAGCATGGGGTAGACATATAGTAGACTTTATTTTTCATTTTTGTTTTTCATTGAGATATAATTGACATATAACATTATGTAAGCTTAAGGTGTGCCATGTGTTAGTGTGATTCATTTATATATTGCAATATGATTATCACATAAGATTAGCTAATATCTCTATCACTTCACATAGTTATTGTTTCTTTTTTGTGGAGTAAACAATTAAGATCTGGTCTGTTAACAACTTTGAAGTTTATAATACAGTATTTTAAAATTATTATTACTACACTGTGCAGTAGATCTATTTATCTACTAGTTGCAAGTTAGAAAAGACTTTGTAAAAGTAGTGAAAATTGTGTCCAGTCTTCAAAGATGGGTAGCCTTTGGAGGAGTAAGAAATTCTGAGGGGTATATTTTAGGCAAAAGGATGAGTATAAACAGCTTTAAAAACTAGAGTGAGGTTTTGAGTGCAGTAAAGAAATTGTTATCATCAGAATAAAGGTTCATTTTGAGGATTGATACAACATTGGATAGAGAGTTAGAGCCAGTTCATGGTGGTGTCAAGTGACAAGCATAGAAATTTAGATGTGATAAGTAATAATAGTTTATAATCCAGTATAGATTCCTAAGGAGATTAGCAACATAGGAAAATAGTATTTTATAAAGGGCAGATACATAACAAAATAGAGATAGGGATAAAAAGGAAGAGATTGGAGTTGTATAGACTAAGTAGAAAAATCCTACAGTAATCTAACCATCAAAAGGAAAAGGTTGGAAATGAGTAGAGGACCTGTCTGAACGAGGATCATGGATATGGGGATGGTGACATGAATTTGAGGATGATAACTGGTTAACAGATAGAGTCACCATAACATGGAAGAGGGGGTTGTCCTCTTTTGTTAAAGTGAGAAAAGAGACGGACAGAGATGAAAATCTCCCACTTCTTATTAACTGTTTGTATCTTTGATGGTGATTATGGGAATGGGCTTAAGAGACATTTTCAAAGAATTAACAGGATTTAGGGTCTGATTAGTAATTGGGAAAAGTCAAATTATTAATCACTTTAAAGTTTCTTACCTTTATATTTTTGTTTCTAACCATTACACTTTATCTGGATTTAATAAATGACATTTAGTTAGAGATACAGGCTTTATGGAAGTATCATATGAAAGGAAGGGAAAAAAAGGAAGGAAAAAAATCTTGAGGTTAAATTGTGATCTCTAGAATGCCTCAGAGATGCCAAAATCCAGAATTCAAAGACTATTGTATATTTTAACCTCTGCTTTCAAATACCTGAATTTTATTTTAGATAGTTGGATTTTAATATGTCAAAAATGTAGGAAAGGAAACAATACATATGAGATTATAAGATCTTGAAGAATAAATGTGAAAAAAAAAGCAGGAAAAATATCAATACAAATTTTAGTGAGGAAAAAACCCTTAAATAGAAATTTTAAAAATATCAGGAAGAGAGGTAATAGAACCAATTGACTATTAATTGTAATATCTATGACAGTATATTTATGATGTATTTGATAGTTGTTCCTTAAAAATAGCTCCCTGATGGCACATTAAATTTCAGAAGTTTATTTGTATTTCTTTCACATGTACTGTTAGGTAAAATATCATATAAGACACTCAGATATTTTCTTATAATGTTCTGACATTTGAATAATACAGGTATGCTGCAAATATTGGAGTAGTAAATGGCAACCCACTCCAATATTCTTGCCTAGAGAATCCTGTGGACAGTGGGACCTGGTGGGCTGCTGTCCACAGGGTCACACACAGTTGGACATGACTGAAGCGACTTAGCATGCATGCATGCATTTGAGAAGGAAATAGCAACCCACTCCAGTATTCTTGCCTGGAGAATCCCAGAGACAGAAGAGCCTGGTGGGCTGCCGTCTATGGGGTTGCACAGAGTTGGGCACGACTGAAGCAACTTAGCAGCAGCAGCAGCAGCTCCAAATATAATCTCTACTTTCTTTCACATTTATTCAACAAATACTCAGTGAGTGCCAAGCCTGTACACTCTGTTACCCATCCTTTCTCCTTACTCTTCACTCTCCAACTTACTGGACACTTGAATACTGTTGATACTTAAGGTGATGAGGACTTTCATTACTGGATGTGGACCCTGTGTATGTTTTCAATATATTTTTAGAAACTGAAAAAAAGATTTACTGGTTCTGACTGAACATTTTCCTCCTGGCTCAGTAACTTCTTTGCAAGGCTTTATTGTGACTTAAGCCTTTTCACTCCTGTTTTAAGAACTCAACACTTTTGTATCTCACTACACCAAGAATTCTGTTAGGTACTTAGGAGGCCCTCACTACAATATTTTTTGGCTTACCAGGTAGTGCTAGTGGTAAAGAACTCACCTGCCAATGCAGGAGATGTAAGAAATGAGGGTTTGATCCCTGGGTTGGGAAGATCCCCTGGAGAAGGGAATGGCAACCCACTCCAGTATCTTTGCCTGGAGAATCCCATGGAGAGAGGAGCCTGGCAGGCTACAAGTCTATTGGGTCTCAAAGAGTTAGAAACAACTGAAGCCACTTAGCACACACGCACTACAATTTTTAATGACTGATAAGTACCATTTCCTTGGATTCTGATTTATCTCTTTTAAAATGTTTAGTGGATTGCTTACATTAGCCACCTACTTTTATGCTTTGCTTGGTGACCTTGTGCTTGGTTACTGATGAATATGTTTGCTTGCATCTTTGGAGACAAAAGGAAAAAAAAATTTAATTGATTTATCCATTGTGGGTCTGATATCTAGTTTTGTGTATTTCTCTGTCAGATCATGGAAATTTCCTTTACAAAGGGAGTCAAAATATAGTGTGCTAGTAGGGCAGGAATTTAAACTCATTTTGTTTTCCTATGATTGCACTAAAGCTTTCTTGTCTTGTTATTTTTTAGGAAGTATTCTGCCGTACGGAGGGATGGCTCTTTTCGTTATGTCCACAGTACTCCCTTTGGCAACTATTCTTTCATCTCTTTGGATGCCAGCCTTAATCCAGGGCCTAAGAGACCTTTTAATTTCTTTGGAATTTTAAATCAGGTACAGTTAAAATCCCACTGCCCTTTGCACTAACCTATTTTATTTTTTTCAGATACACGTGGCTCACTTAAAAGTTATCCTAGGTAAACAAATTCTTATCTAGAAATGCTTGAGAAAAATTCTACTGTGGTTTTGGGTATGACTAGAAGAAATTATTGACTCCTTCAACCCTATTATTGCTATCCCTATTCTTGTCCCAAAACCTGGGAAAGGAATAACTCACATTTTATATCATGAAATTAAAAGGTGCTTGTTTCTTGGAAGGAAAACTATGACAAACCTAGACAGCATACTAAAAAGCAAAGACATCTCTTTGCCAACAAAGGTCCATCTAGTCAAAGCTATGGTTTTTCCAGTAGTCATGTCATGTACAAATGTAAGAGTTGGATCATAAAGAAGGCTGAGCACAGAAGAATTGATGCTTTTGAATTGTGGTGCTGGAGATGACTCTTGAGAGGCCTTTGGATTGTAAGGAGATAAAACCAGTCAATCCTGACGGAAATCAACCCTGAATATTCATTGGAAGGACTGATGCAGAAGTTGAAACTTGAGTATTTTGGCTACCTGATATGAACAGCCAACTCATTGGAAAAGATGCTGATGCTGAGAAAGATTTAAGGCAAGAGGATTAAAGGCAAGAGGAGAAGGGGGCAGCAGAGGTTAAGATGGTTGTATAGCATCAGTGTCTTGATGAACATGAATTTGAGCAAACTCTGGAAGACAGTGGATGATAGAGGAGCCTGGCAAGCTGCAGTCCATGGGGCTGCAAAGAGTTGGACATGACTTAATGACTGAACAACAACAGTAAACATTTATTGAATAGGTACTAAGTAGAGCATGCAATTTGCAAGGTGCAGGACATACAGCTTTGTTTACAATATGGCATATTCCTATATCCCCACAGTTGCCATTTCTAGCTAATGGTCTGTGTGGTTTTTTTTTTTTTTTGGTAAGAGAAGGGCAACCATTGAAGTAAATATGTTTCTTTTAAAGTATCTTTTGTAAGCTTGGTGAAAATTGTTGCTGGGTTGAAACTATATGGAAAGTCACATCTGAGAACCTCTAATTATGTTTTAGAGGTTCTCAGATTATGTCTTAGAGGTTCTCAGATATGACTTTCTGTAAAGTTTCAACCCAGCAACAATTTTCACCAAGCTTACAAAAGATACTTTAAAAGAAACGTATTTACTTCAATGGTTGCCCATGTCTTGGTACAGCAAATGTCAACTCATTAATGATTATGTGCATGTATGTAAGACATATGTGTCCATATGCAAGGGTGATAAGATCAAGTCCTTGGCCTCTTAGAATATTTAATCTACTGTTGGGGCTTAAGACCTGTGTAGAATTAACTATAATGAAAAGCGAATTGTTAAATGCCGAAAGATTCAAAGTGGTATGAGGGTTTAAAGAAACTTGAACAAAATATTGTTAAATACATTGTGTTTATTAGCCATTTTATTAAATGAAAGTGTATTTTGTTGACTACTGAGTGTCTTTAGACAGTCTAGAGTTGATTAGCTTGTTATTTTAAAGCCTACCCTGTAGAATAGTGTTTTTTAAGGTTTAATTTGATAATCTGCCTGAAAAACAGCTATTTTGTAAAATGCAGATTCTCATACTTTGTCCAAGACTTACCAAATTAGAAAACCTGAAGGTAGGACCCAGGAATTCATTGCTATAAGCACTTCACAGGTAATATTAATGTATATTTATATATGTACAAGTTATTTCAGAAGCTATCTTTCTGAGTGATGATTTACATAGAATAAATGCACTCATTTTGAGTATTTGAAGGATTTTGACAAGTGTATGTACTGATGTAACTCACTACAATCAAGAGAGAACATTCCATTACTATAGAAAATTCTATTGTGTTGTTGATCTTCACCTGCAGTTCTGGGGAACCACTGATTGGTTTTCTGTCAGTATAGATTAGTGCTGTTCTAGAATTTTATGTAAATGAAATCATACAGTATGAACTCTTGTGTCTGGCTTCTTTTGCTTAATGTAACTCTAAGATTCATCTGTATTACTGTATGTGTGCTTTTTTTACTGCTGAGTAGTATTCCATTGTACACACATGGATATACTGTAATTTTTTTTGATGGTTTCTAGTTTTTGTCTATTATGAGTAGAATATTGTGAACATTCTGGTACAAAGCTTCCTTTGGATATATGTACATCTTGTTTTATAAGCTTAGTTTTGATATCCTCTTTATTTATTACACTGTGGTATACAGGGCTGAGAAGATTAAATTTAGAAGTAAAGAAAGAAATTTATGTAATTTAAGATTATTCTTTATTTCTGTTTCCTTATTTGTCAAGTGGGAATAATCCCTGTCCTAGTTAGTGCAGACTTATTTTTAGGATCAAATGAATTATAATGTATGTTTAAACAGTTGAAACTTAGAGAGGCCCATACAGAAACTTAGTAAAGTTTAAGCCTTAGACATAATATACTTATTATAAAACCTCAAGGGAGTTGTATAATCCATTGACATTAGATTTCAGCCTGAGCCCTAATTAAAGCTCCTCCTATTTTTCTCTGATTTCAGAAACAGATGGAGGAGCTTTTGTTACTGGCCAAGGAAAGTAGTTGGAGCAACCACAGTATTTGGTTTGGACACTATACAACATCCACTATCCTTTCTCCATCACCAGGACTTCGGTCAATAATGAGGTGAGACAGGCTTCCAAAATCAAGATTGTTTTAGGTCTTTTCTGTTTTCTACTTATTTTGCTTTTTTAAAGAGATATTTTTATTAACTTGGCATCACAAGCTATCTTTGTTCATTTATTTCATTTGCTTTTTATTGGTTAGTTCGGCTACAGCTTATTTGTGTGGGCATCTTCATACCCTTGGTGGACTCATGCCTGTTTTGCACACTCGTCACTTCCAGGGCCCTTTGGAACTTGAGCTAGGGGACTGGAAGGATAACAGAAGGTAAGGGAACTACCCCACAAAATACAACTTATACGTGTAAGTTTTTCTAAAGCAATAATAGTTTTCTGATCACTACCATGAGTGATCCCAGTTAAGGAAAAACTTGTGACATCTGTCTGTTTTTGAAGGGAAATATGTATCTGGCAGTCTTTATCCTTATGCAGAAATCTTGTTGCAGCAGTTATGTTTGCCATTGCTATGTTACACTGGAGTTTCAAATGCATCCTCTAGGAAATAGTTTTCAAACTGCAGTGTACACAAGCTCTTAGAGGAGCTTATGAAAAATAAAGAATACCAGGCCCTCACTCTAGGGATTTTGGTTGTGTTGGTCTGGGTTAGGACACAAGAAACTACTTTTTAAAAAAAAGTCTACCAGGTGCTCAAGAGACTACACTTTGAGAAACATTAGGGCTAGAAATATGTCATATCTTTCCCTAAATTTTGTATTTGCTTTTCTAGTTACTGCTGCAATATATTAGTGATTTAAGTTCTTCAAATAGATTACAGTTGGTTTTTATTAAGGTTAAACTTTTAAAAATTATTATTATTAAGCATTTTTTAAATTGTAGTATAGTTGATGTACAATATTGTATAAGTTACAGGTATACAATATAGTGATTCACAGTTTTTAAAAGTCATAATTATTATTATGAAATATTGGCCATATTCCTTGTGTTGCACAATATCCCAGTAGCTTACTTTATATGTAATAGTTTGTACCTCTTAACCCCTTGCTTCTATCTTGCTCCTTCTTTCTTCCCTCTCCCCAGTGGTAACCACTAGTTTATTCTCTTTATCTGTAAGTCTGTTTCTTTTTCATTATATTCCCTAGTTTGTTGTAGTTTTTAGATTACACATATAAGTGATCTTGTATAGTATTTGTCTTTCTCTAATTTATTCACTTAGCATACTACCCTCCAAGTCCATTGTTACAAATGGCAAAATTCCATTCTTTTTTATGTCTGAGTATTATTCCATTGTATATATGCCATATCTTTATCCATTTTTATGTTGATGGACACTTAGGTTGCTTCCATATCTTGGCAGTTGTAAATAATTCTGCTATGAACATTGGGGTGCATGTATCTTTTCAAATTGGATATATACCCAGGATATATATCCAAAGTGCTGGATCATATGGTAGTTCTAGGGTTAAAGTGTTTTGAAGAGAAAACATAACTTATCAAGCATACAGTATAGTTGAATATATATTTACTGAGAATAATGCAGTATGTATTTGAGAATAACTATCTAAGTGCAAGTATAAGTATAGATAACTACCATTTCATTGTTTTATATCAATTGCTATTTAACTTTGTTAAACCCAGTGCTATGAAGATGTTAGATACTTAGTAAATATTTGTTAAGCTGAATGTTATCTTGCTATTTTTAACTATAGTTGACCTTTGAACAACACAGTCTGAACTGTGCAGGTCCACGTATACTCAGATTTTTTTCGCAAAGTACTTACTACAGTACCTCACAATCCATGGTTAGTTGAATCCATGGATGCAGAACTGAGGTTATGGAGGTCTGACTGGGAAGTCATACTCAGATTTTCGACTGCTTGAGGGTTGGTGCCCCTAACCCCTGCATTGTTCAAGGGTCAACTATACTTCCATTAATTAAAAAGAAGTTTTATATCTTGGAAAGTACTTATTCATTTCAGTTGGCTTTTCTAGAAACTGTGTAAGAGCTAAGCTTGAAGCCTCTAATTATTTGGCAACTGTAATTACTTTGAACTAAGACCTGCCTGTTCATGATGGTGAGGCTGTGGGCTGGACTAGAATTACTTTTTACCAGGTAGCCTTCCTAAACCTTGTTCAACTTCTTGATTTTTTTTTTTTTTTTGATTTCTTATATATGCAACAGTTACAAGTTAAGTCATGTTAATTAATGAAACCATTTCCTTTCTTTCTCTTCCCACCTGCTCTCCTGTGTTCCACCCTAGGGTTTTATCTAGAGTTTATGTTACTGAAAGAAACTAACCTTTATCTTTTTTGTCGTTATAAATATTTAAATTTTATTATGTTTTGTTCAGTCACTCAGTTGTATCCGACTCTTTGTGACCCCATAAACTGCAGCACGCCAGGCTTCCCTGTCTTTCACCATCTCCTGGAACTTGCTCAAATTCATGTCCATTGAGTCAGTGATGCCATCCAGCCGTCTTGCCCTAATATTATGTCTTAGTACAATAGAAGAGTTTTTTTTTCTCCCCAGCTTCACTGTGCTGCTTGTGGGATCTTAGTTTCCCAACCAGGGACTGAACCTATGCCCTCAGCAAAAGAAAGTGCAGAGTCCTAGCCATTGGACTGCTAGGAAATTCCCTAGAAGGGTTTTTAAAAACTGTTAGTATATTAGTAATATTAGACTAGACTTTGTTGGGTATGCAAATAAATCTAGAAATATCAGTGGCTTAACCCAACAGATGTTTAGTTTTTTTTTCATTTTTGTAAACTCATACTGGGAATAGGACTCATAGTATGAGTCAGGGAAATTTGCAGCCGCAGGGTAACTCTGGAATTCAGACTTCCTCCATCTTATAACATGACTATTTCAACACCTCAATTCCAGGGCAGGGAAGAGAGCGTGGAGAACTCATACCCACTCTTAAGTACTTTGGACCAGAAGTGTGATACATGTCACTTCTGTTCACAGCCCATTGGCCAGAACTAGTCACATGGTCCCAACCTAATACCAGGGAGACTGGGAAATGCAGGGGAGCACGTGGAATATTTGGTGAGCACTATTGTTTCTGCCATAGCTAATCATTTTTCTCCTCAGTTTTAAAAGTTAGAAAATACAGAACTTTGCTTACTCTTTGATGAATAGTTATACCTCAATGTGCATTTAGAAAATCAAAACCACTTAACTTTTGCTATTTTCTTTGAAATTATAGAAATGTTTTAAAGAAGAATTAAAGGTTTCAAATTGTGCTCATTTTAATATTTTATGTAGCATTGTTGATAGGATGAAGAATGTTAGATGTTAGGCTTACGATGAATATTTTAGGTTCAAAATAGCCTTAAAGTATAGAAATCAAATGATTTAATTCAATAAACATTTATTTAAAAATTAAGAATACATGCTATATACTGGGCATTATTTTAGGACACAGTGAAAATTCATTGTTTCAGTCAGATTCCAATTGTGACAAATGTCACGTATGACAAAATGTAACAGTGAAAGGCGCAAGGAAAGAAAGAGGAACGATATTATTTACTCTGCATTCCAATAAGTAATCTCAGAAAGTATAATTTTATATTTTTAACTTTGTTCTGTTTTTTATCCTTCAGTCCCTCTTAAAATATGAAATGACTAAATTACCTCATTGTTCTCTGATCTCTAGGTACCGGATCTTTGCTTTTGATCATGACCTCTTTAGCTTTGCAGATTTGATCTTTGGCGAGTGGCCTGTGGTTCTTATCACTAATCCTAAGTCACTTCTCTATAGTTCTGCTAAACATGAACCACTAGAAAGACTCCTTCACTCAACACACATCAGGTATGTAGCAATTTTTCAGAATTTACTTTTAGTTTGTTATTGATAGAGGATAAGTCATTGTGATTGCATTCTCATGTGAAAGCTATGAGATGCCCCACTTTAGTTTTATCAACAATCTAAACATTATATACATTGCCTACTATTTCATTCCCATTCAGTTAAAAAATACATAGTTTTTAAGCTGCTGAAATTAGAAAAAAAGTTTAGAAACCCACAATCCTACCATTATTGTTTCTTTTATTTCAGCTTCTGTACATGCATGTTTTTACATTGCCATAATCATGATGTATCTATTCATTTGTATCCTACTTTAACAAAGTTATATCATGTATCAGAAATATATATATTTTAAAATTTTGCTACATAGCCTTTCAAAAAAGCAAAAACTATATAAACCTTATGGAATTGAAAATTCATTTGGTGTATGAATTTGACAGTATATGTCAATGGAATCTTTTTTCTTTTTTAATTTTTTTCTGGCTCTGCTGTGCAGCATGGGGGATCGTGGTTCCCCAATCAGGGATTGAACCTATGTCCCTTGCAGTGAAAGCATGGAGTCTTAACAACTGGACGTCCAGCGACATCTCAACTTATTTTTTATTGAAGTATTGTTGAATTACAATGTTGTGTCAATTACTCCTGTACAGCAAAGTAATTCAGCTATACATTTATATACATTCTTTTTCATTTTCTATTCCATTATGGTTTATCATAAGATATTGAATATAGTTTCCTGTGCTATACAGTAGTTTCTCTCTTCTATATATACCAGTCCAACCCTCTCCCACTCCCCTCCTGCTTGGCATTCTATCCCTGCGTCCCTGATTCTATTTCACAGGTAGGTTCATCTGTGTCACGTTTTAGATTCCACATATAAGTGATATCATAGTGTATTTGTCTTTCTCTTTCTGACTTGCTTCACTTACTATGATAATCTCTAGTTGCATCCATGTTCCTGAAAATGGCATTATTTTGTTCTTTTCTATGGCTGAGTAGTATTAAATAGAATCTTAATGAAACATTACCATTCCTTTTGGAAGAGACTTATAACCTTTTGCAAACATAAGGGCACTTGTTTTAATATACTTTCTTAAAATTTTATTTTGAAAAATAGCACGACATAACTTTTGGAAAATAAGGTAATGGGATTATATGTGTATTCCTGTCCCATCCCCCACCCCCTAATAGAACTATTGTTAACATGAGTTTTCTTTCTCAGGCATTCTTTTTCAGGCATGTATTTACATAGTCATAATCATAGGGTACAGTGTATTCTAATTCCTACCTTTTTTCTGTCAACAGAGAGAATGGATCATAGTATATATAACTATTTTCCTATCTTCTTGGTGATCTTTTAGATTTTCTTCTAATTTGAGGATGAACATCTGATGCATATAGACTCTTCCTTTATTTGAATAATTGCTTTAGATAGAGTTCTAGAAATGGGATTCTAGCTGAAATAGTTTGAATTCCTTTGTGACTGTTGATAAAGGTTTTCTAACTACTTTATTTTTTTTGCAACTAAAATCATTACTCTTTTAAAAAATTTTTGGTAAAATATACATAAAATTTACCATGTTAACCATTTTTAGTGTACAGTACTTTCATATTGTTGTACAACCATCACCACCATTTGTTTTAACTTCCAAAACTGTAACTCTGTACCCATTCAACATTAACTCCCTATTATCCCTCCCCCCAGCCCCCAGCAACCATTATTCTACTTTTCGTCTCTATGGACTTGACTACTTTAGGTACCTCATGTAGGAGAATCATATATCTGTCCTTTGTGACTGGCTTCTTTCATTTAGTGTAATGTCTTCACCCATTTTTAAAAAAAGATTTATTTGTTTATTTTTGGTTGTATTTTTGCTCCCAGGGTTTCTCTAGTTGCAGCGAGCTGGGGCTACTCTTTAGCTGGTGATGTGCAGGTTTCTCATTACAGTGGCTTCTCTTGTTGCGGAGCACAGGCTCTAGGTGCACAGGCTTCAGTAGTTATGGCTTGCAAGGTCTAGAGCACAGGCTTAGTAGTTGTGTACAGGCTTAGTTGCTCTGAGTCATGAGGAATGTTCCCAGACCAGGGATCGAACCCATGTCCCCTGCACTGGGAGGCAGATTCTTATCCACTGTGCCACCAAGGAATTCTGTCTTCACCAGTTTTGAAGCATGTGCCAGAATCTTCTTCCTTTTTAAGGCTGAATATTATTTCATTGCATGTATATACTATATTTTGTTAATCCATTCATCTGTTGAGGTGGCTCAGTTGGCAGAGAGTCTGCCAGCAATGCAGGAAACCCAGGTTCGATCCCTGATTTGGGAAGATCCCCTGGAGAAGGAAATAGCAACCCACTCCTGTATTCTTGCCTGGAGAGTCCCAAGGACAGAGGAGCCTGGTGGGCTATAGTCCATGGGGTTGCAAAAGAGTTGGACACGACTGAGCGACTAAACCTACCAGCCTATTCATCTGTTGATAGACACTTTTGCTTCCAACTTTTCACTATTGTGAATAATGCTATGAACATGTGTATAAATATGTGTGTTCCAGTCACTGCTTTCAGTTCTTTTGGGTATATATTTAGAAGTGGAATTGCTGGACCATATGGTAATTCTGTTTAATTTTTTGAGAAACTGCCATATTGTTTTCCATATTGGCTGTGTCGTTTCACATTCTCATCAGCAGTGTACAAGGAACCTGATTATTTTTGAAAACAGGTACTAATTTATAATGTTACCAAGAAATAGGAGTGCAAATTTCACAGAACTCTTATCATTATTGGATACTGTACTTTTAAAAATATTTACTCATTATTCTGGAAAAAAAAGGGTACCAAGCTGTTTTATTTCTTTTGATTACTAGGTAAGTGGAATATATATCTCTTCGGTTACATTTCTTGATAGGAGCTGCATATCAGATTTAGATTTAGAATAGTTTCTAATTTCTCACCTTTTCAGGTTTGCTGAGTTATACAACTCCAGAAGCCACCGTCTACAAAGAAATCAGATCATATAAGCCGTGTCGTATGAACAGTTGCAGAGTGTAATGGTCTATTTTACAGTTGCCCTTTGGTATCTCTGGGAGATTGGTTCTAGGACCCCCTGCAAATACCAGAGTCTTCAGATGCTCAAGTCCCTTATGTAATGTGGTGTAGTATTTGCCTATAACCTATACTTCAAATCTTACCTAGATTACCTATAGGCTTTTCCGGTGGCTCAGTGGTAAAGAATCTGCATGCAATGCTGGAGATGTGTGTTCGATCCCTGGGTTGGGAAGATCCCCAGAGAAGGAAATGGCAACCCACTCTAGTATTCTTGCCTGGGAAATCCCATGGACAGAGGATCTGGCGGGCTATATTCCATGGGGTTGCAAAAGAGTTGGCTACAACTTAGTGACTGAACAACAACAGATTACTTAATAATACCTAATACAATTTAACTTCTGTGTAAATAGTTGCTGGTGCAAGGCAAATGCAAGTTTTGTGAAATTTTTCTTTTTTGAATATTTTCAATCTATGGTTGGTTGAATCCACAGGTTCCACATCTCAGGAACCTAAAGATCAACCGATGGAAGCTTTACTGTACTTAAATCTTTTCAGGTTATAACAGGGTTATTCTTCTTTATAGAAACAATGGCAAATACCTAAAACCATGCATTTATGCTTTCATTTTAGAGTCTTGGCCTTTTCCTTATCCTCCATTACTTCAGTTGCAGTTAAGATTGATGGAGTTCCTTTAGGGCAAGCTAGTCATTTGTCTGGTCCTATTTTCATACTAAAGTGGAACCCAAGAAACTACAGTAATAAGACACATAACATAGAAGTTATCGTTCAGGTAAGTTAGTAATTTTCAACTTGGTATATAAATGATTAGTAACCACATTGAACTTTGATTTTTTTTTTTTTAGTCAGTTGATTAAGATGAAACTAAGTAAAAATTTTTGAATACACTGGTTAAAATATCCTGAACATAGACACTCAGGAGCAATTCTGCTGTTAGACTGAAAACTGGGCCGAGAACATGAGTGTGCGACTACCGACTGCAGTCCCCTCTTTTTTAATCCCAGGGAATCATTCTTTTGCTTTCTTCCAACTTGAGCCAGAATTTCCCCAATATACCTAAAGATAATAGAATAAGTCACATGTATTTATGTGTCCACACCTTTGATTGCTGTCTCCAAGTATTGGAAAATTGTGTTTACTATTTTGAAAGCCTAAGATAGAAAATTTTCAAGGCATCAAAGAGATTTTTTGTTTGGGGAGTGGGCATTGATAGTGCATGTAGTGAACTGCCTGCCTATCCCTTTTCTGATTCAGCTTGTGGGGCATTTAATTCAGCAGACCTGCCAGAGTAGAAAGTGATCATCATTACCAAAATAGAGCAGTTTTGTCAATATGATGAAACATGTTAGGTGGTAGACTGTGCTAAAAAATTAGTTTCTGGAAAAAAAGCCCGTCAATCTTACCACAGTATGGTTTGATGACAGTTTTAAGCTAGTCTTTTAATGTTAAGTCTTAGTTTGAAGATTGCCAAGTAATCCTTCAGAAAACACATGTAATTATTCTCATCTTTTTTATATGTGTGTCACAGAGAAAGATTTTGAGCAGGAAGGAGCAATTTACTGACCTTCTTCTAAGACACTTAGAATTTTTTTTTTTTTTTTACTAAATCCATGTAACAATCTTCCATGATGTAAGTTTTATCTCCAGTTCATAGATGAGGAAACAGGAGAAGGCTCTCTGCAGTGCCACCCATCTGCTTAGAAGGAAGAAGAAACTCACAGATAGCATGTGGAAGGAGGGGATGCTCTCCTTAATGTCTTTCATATTAGAAGTTGGCTTATTTTAAAACGACTTGAAGATATAAGTACACATGGAATAAATTGTTCCCTATCTTTACAGTCATGGGGAAGAAGTGAGAGCAACCATAGACCTGCTCCTTGCAGGAAGGTGGAACTCCCATATCTTTGAATTGCTTGTTTTATAAGGAAGAAACCATAGTTCACATTCCTCAAAACATTTCTGCCTGCTTAGTTGAATCCTTAGTAAAAATGTGAAATAACATATATTTTGATATGTTTCATATTTCTAACATTTTTGAGATGTAATTTATATTTAAAACCCATATACTTAAGAGTACAGTTTGGTGAGTTTTGACTTTCTTACACATCCTTGAAACCATTACTACAATCAATACCATCTGTCTCTCTCAAAAGTCTTCTTATGCCCTTTTGCAACTGCTTTCCTTCCACCCCCATTTCAGGTAACCACTGATCTGTTTTCTGTCTATATGAATATAATTCTAGGAAATTAGTCTACTGAATACTAAAATAGGGAACCTAGTCCCCTTATTCATCAATGAGAAAATTCTGTCCTTTTAAATACAGTTTACATATAGATGAGTCTGAGAGAAAACTTCATGGGAGAAGACACTGATTTATTTTATCTATGCATGTATTTATTGAATATCTGTACATTTCCAGGCAACCTAGTACCAACTAGACTTTTCAGTCAGTTCTCAGTGTGGTTCCTGAAGTAGTAGCATCAACATCACCTGGAAACTCATTAGAGGTCCAATCCCAAACCTATGAATCAGAAATTCTGGAGATGAAAGCTAACCCTAGGCTTTGAC
The DNA here is from genome assembly GCF_029378745.1 of Bos indicus. NCBI lineage: Eukaryota > Metazoa > Chordata > Mammalia > Artiodactyla > Bovidae > Bos > Bos indicus. The sequence goes on from NC_091769.1 coordinate 38,297,032, forward strand.
AATCCCTCCAGGTGATTCTGATGTGCACTAAAGTTTGAGAACCAGAATGTAAGATTATTGCGCCTGCTTTGCCAATTTAAAGAGTAAACTCTAGAAATCTCTATCTCTCAAAGAGAATCTCTGCATTAAAATAAGAACTTTAAAAAAACCCCAAGAATACGTAATTCAGAGTAAGAACATTTGAGAAATAAAAGTTTGATAAACACCAGTGCAAATTCTTTTTGCTATTTTAAAGCTTTTCATGATAGGGAATTTTTAAAATAAATGAAAGAGATAATACTATAATGAATTCCCAACTTTAACGAATCGCCCAACTTTAAAGATTATCAACTCATGAACAGTCTTGTTTCATCTATACCCTATCCACTTCTCCCTGTACCACAATGTTATTTCATCTGTGTAAATATTCATATGACAGTATGTATCACTAAAAGATAACTATTTAAAAAAAGTAATGATAATACCATATCACACCTGAAAAATTAACACTTATACCTTAATTTCAAACTATTCAGCTAATGTTCCAGTCTTCCCATTTTGTCATTTATATTGCATTTGGTTCGTTCAAATCAGAATTCAGACAAGGCTCAAATACTGCATTTAGCTGATTTGTCTTTTCAGTTTCTTAATCTATAGGTTCCCTTTCCATCCTCCTTTTTTCCCCCTTGCAATTTGTTTGCTTTGGAAACTGGACCTTTTATCCTGTAGTGTTTCTGTATTCTGGATTTTTGCTGTTTGTATCCATGTGGTATCATGTAGTATGATTTTCCACTCCCTCTAGTTTCTATAACTGGTAGTTAGATTTTAAGGTTTGATCATATTTGAGTCTCTGTTTTTTTGGCAGGAATACTTCCTTTGGTGTTTTATGCTTTTATCAGAAGCCTATAATATCTGGTTGTCTCTCTTTTAAGAATATTAAAATTGATCACTGTATGTAGATATTGTTGACCCTACATAGTTGTGTGCTGGTAAATGTTTAACCACTAACTTGGGGCATGTTTGAAGGGAAGAAGTTGATGTATACCAATTTCCATAGTATAAATATTCCTCCAGTAGCTGGTTTTAAGCTACCGACACATTAGCTGGTCTGCAAAGTTCCTGCTGCTGCTGCTAAGTTGCTTCAGTCGTGTCCGACTCTGTGCGACCCCATAGACGGCAGCCCACCAGGCTCTCCCATCCCTGGGATTCTCCAGGCAGGAACACTGGAGTGCAAAGTTCCTGAACATGTAGCAATTGGCCCTTGTCAGACAAGCCAGTGCCAGCACAATGCTGGCTTATCCTCCATTCACTGTGGGAATTCTAGTACCTATTGATAGTCTGAGACTAGATACATTATTTCATTGGAGTTATAAAATGGTGATATTCAAATTGCCACTCTTAATTATATGAGTATTAATTAGAAGAGTCCCATAGAAAAGAAATTTGGCTCACTTATTTGATACCCAGATACAGAGTTCATACAGGAAAGGCAGGATAAAGTCTTCATTCATCCTCCACCTTCCCTTTTCTAAATCTGTTTTCAGAATAATGAATTCTCTACCATCTGCCAAACATAACCAAATGAGTCTTTCAGTATTATTATGAATTCATAGTTAAAAAAAACATGGTTGGTATGTTTCACTCCATTGCATTTATTCTTTCTGATGCTCAATTGTCCCATCTTTGGCTAGTGGGAGCCTAAGTTGGCCACTAAGTCCTCTGATACAATCCTAATAGTCCTTGTTAAGTTTTCTTTCTTTCTGGTACAAAGATGTTCCAAGCCCTTGTGCATTTCTTACTCAAGAATTGGAATCAGCTATTTTTCTAAAGAGCATTGGTTTCTTGTAGTGGGGAATTTTATTTTGAGACCAAAATCTGGGCACTAGCCCAGCTAGCTCATTACTGTTTTTAGGTCTTTTCAATAAACAAAGGGAAATACAGATTTTTTTTTTTAAAGACTACTTTGTGATACACACTGATATTTCCAATTCAAATCTAGAATTACAAAGTTTAAAAGAAGTTTTAAAGTGCTCATATGTTCACCTGAAACTACCACAACATTGTTAATCAGCTATACCCCAGTACAAAAGAAAAAGTTTAAAGTTAAAAAAAAATAAAGTACGAAGATACTCTGAAAAAAAAATCAAGTTTTCATAGGAAGACTCAAAAATAAATGAAAAAAGGTGTCACTTATTCTGAGATAACTGACGAAAATTATTGGAAACTTAATCTTGGAACATTGTACATATTTGTACATGAGGGTTGCTTCCCTACTGTGCTTATTACTAGGATTCTGCTGGAAGAAGTAAGAGTGTTCAACACATATTTTCAGCTCGAGAGGATATTCAGCTCAGATTTGATCCCCTGGCATCATTTATTCTCCTTACTGACCATTGTACTGTGGTGAGTAAATTCAACTTACTATTATATCTGTTTTTACTAGACTTGGTAGGTCTGATGTCATAAATAATATACTCATGTGATGAGAAAGCAGAACCTTATCAAATTAAAAGTTTAGTTATTTGTCTAGAAGAATACAATGACTTTAAATTGATTTGAATTAAAAGAAGAGGAGACACAGACATGTAGTACCTGTTCTGAACCTAGTTCTAAGTAATGACATAAAACAGGATTACTAAGGGAATTATAGGAACTGTGCTAAATTAGGATATTTCAAAAATAATATTTCTTCCCACATAAATAATACATGCTTAATATAGAAAAATTGGAAAATTTAGAAATAAAGTATAATGAACCCCACATCATTCCTTTATCACACTAACCATTATAACCATTGTATTTCTCATTATAATACTATTTGTTTATTTTTCTCTTATTTACATTGGATATAAGTTTTTACTATAAAATGGTAATATACTTTTCATTCTCTTTCCATTTGATTTTTTCTATGGAGGAATTTGTTTTGATGGTTTTCTTACATCACATTTGTTTTATATATGATGCTTATTGGCTGCATTATATTGTCATAGACATACTTTAATTTATTTGACCATTTCCCTATTGTTGAGCATTTGTGTCCAATTATTCCCTCTACTGCAAAAATATTGCTTGTTTCTGCATTTATTAGTTTTTTGGAAATTTCTGGAAAGGAATTGTTGGATCAAAGAATGGACACATTATTCTACATGCTTCATTTATTTATTATATAATTTATATAATTACACAGATTTTAAAATTATTTATTATATTCATTGTTTTTGGTCTGTTCTCCCTCATGAAAAGATAAGTCCCATGAGTGCAAGAATGTCTTTTTGGTATGCCTAACACAAGTAGACCCTCAAATAAGTATTTCTTGAATGAATAAATATTTTTATTTTTTAGTTTTTAATATACACTGTCAAACTGTCTTTCAGAGAATCTTTGGCAATTTACAGTCTAGTTTCCTCAGATCTCCCTCTCCTGGGTTTTAACATAAAATGCACTACAATGTTGAGAAGAAAATTTAAACCCCCTTCATTTCACCTCCCAAAGATAGCTTAATCTCCTCTTATATCCTCACAGACTTAATGTGCATTCCTTATTATTTTAATTTACGCTTATTACTTGTGTGATTGAACGTTAAAAAAAAATATGCCTAATGGGCATTTGCATGTCGTTTTTACAAATTATTTTTTCTTTTGGGGATTTTTAGTAGTCACCTAGATCAGGCTTTGAAAACTTTGGTGTACTTATGAATCACTTGGAAATGTGAATAAGAGGCTGATTCTGATTAGTAGAGCTGAAATGGGGCCTGAGATTCTGTATTCCTAAGAGGCTCAAGGTGATTCCAGAGATGACCTGGGGCCCGTACTTGGAGAACAAGAACCTAGATTACATGTCTCTTTACTGTGAATTAATCTTCAAGTGAGTGATTTCCTGGTGGAGAAAGCATAAAGAAATGCAGTCTCTGTTTATTCAGCTTGTAGTATATTGCATACTGGGTTTGTTTGTTTTTTTCACTTTTATACTTTTTAAAAAAACTTTATTTTATATTGGAATATAGTTGATTAACAGTGTTGTGATAGTTTCAGGTGTACAGCAAAGTGATTCAGTTATACATTTACATGTATCTATTCTTTTTCAAATTCTTTTTCCATTTAGGTTGTTACATAATATTGAGCAGAGTTCCCTGTGCTATACAGTAGGTCTTTGTTGGTTATCCACTTTAAATATAGCAGTATGTACATGTCCATCCCAAACTACCTAACTATCCCTTCCCTGCTTCTGCCCTCCCCCTGTAACCGTAAGTTTGTAACACTCTTATAAGATTTTAAATAAAACAGTACAAATTATGCTTAACCTAGTACACTGAAAGTGGACTGTTTTAATTTGATTTTATGTAACTGTATGAAATTATTTAGTTTCAATGTTGGTCCAGGTATCCAAATCTTAAAAGACAAATGCTGAGGCAACTTACAATTATCTTCTTTGCCGCATCAGATTTTCAATTCTCTTTGACTGTATATTTTTCTTATATAGTCATTTCTCCTAATGATGTCATTTCCGTTTGTGTTAATGGGGCTGTTTATAAAAACTGAAGATGTATCCATATGTCTGTTCCATGTTAATTTCTCTTTGTCTGCAGGCCCGGGTCATATTTGTGATGATTGTGCTGATCCAGCTCATCATTCTCATTATTTTTCGGTATCAAGCATATCCAGAGCATAAAGGTTAGTCACCATGGGTTCCTTTTACTCTTAGAAGACCTTACTTTCATGCATCCCATAATCTCCTGACTAAATGTCAGTGCAGACTGTCTTTGCCTGAACTCTGTGAGGTGCATCCTTCAAACTATCGTGCTCACTTCAAACCCCCTTTTCTGTACCATTTTCTCCAACCTTTCCAGGTCATAATGAACTTTTGTGTCTTTGAATCCCAAGAGTCCTTCCTAAGGATTAATTCTGTACTTAACCAGCCAATCACCTTGTTTACATCACAACTTCAAATGTGTATATTTTCTCCTCAATCAGACTCGAGTTCCTCAATATAGGAGCTCTTGTTCAGTACTTCTTTTCTGTTTTCTACAGCACCCAGCACTGAGTTTGTGTATTTCAGACAATAAATATTGACACTTGTTGAAGTAAGTGTTCCTTATTCCTTCCTGGCTTGGATGAAATCCCAGGAACTGATTGTGGGGAAGGGGAGGACTGTGGTAAAGATTAAACCATCAGATCAGATCAGATCAGATCAGTCGCTCAGTCGTGTCCGACTCTTTGCGACCCCATGAATCGCAGCACGCCAGGCCTCCCTGTCCATCACCAACTCCCAGAGTTCACTCAGACTCACGTCCATCGAGTCAGTGATGCCATCCAGCCATCTCATCCTCTGTCGTCCCCTTCTCCTCCTGCCCCCAATCCCTCCCAGCATCAGAGTCTTTTCCAATGAGTCAACTCTTCGCATGAGGTGGCCAAAGTACTGGAGTTTCAGCTTTAGCATCATTCCTTCCAAAGAAATCCCAGGGCTGATCTCTTTCAGAATGGACTGGTTGGATCTCCTTGCAGTCCAAGGGACTCTCAAGAGTCTTCTCCAACACCACAGTTCAAAAGCATCAATTCTTCAGTGCTCAGCTTTCTTCACAGTCCAACTCTCACATCCATACATGACCACAGGGAAAACCATAGCCTTGACTAGACAGACCTTTGTTGGCAAAGTAATGTCTCTGCTTTTGAATATGCTATCTAGGTTGGTCATAACTTTCCTTCCAGGGAGTAAGCGTCTTTTAATTTCATGGCTGCAGTCACCATCTGCAGTGATTTTGGAGCCCAGAAAAATAAAGTCTGACACTGTTTCCACTGTTTCCCCATCTGTTTCCCATGAAGTGATGGGAGCGGATGCCATGATCTTCATTTTCTGAATGTTGAGCTTTAAGCCAACTTTTTCACTCTCCACTTTCACTAGTATACATATCCTACTGAATGTTTTCCTGCTTATATATATTTTTAAAAATTCTGTGAAAAAGTTCAAAAAGCATTAGTGCACAAAATGTAAATAAATAAATATTTGAGGGATGCCTCAGCCTCATGTGGGAGTACCAGTATTTTTGTATAGTTATTTAAAATTCACAACGTATTTTTACTTACATTATCTTAATCTTACAACAATCCTGTGAGGTAGGTATTATTGTTTCCCATTTAAAGACTAGAAAACTGAGGACTGCAGAGTTAATGTAGGTTATCTAGTGTCTTATAGCTAATAAGAGTCTGACTCCAGGTCAGTTCTTTTCTGTAAACAACACTTCTCAATCTGACTACACCTTAGAATGTCCTGGGGAACTTTTAAAATCACAGTGTCTACACAGTACTTTCAGTGCTTACACAGAATGTCTGTGGGTAGGACCTAAGCATCAGTATTTTTTAAAGCTCCTCAGATGATTCTAGTGTGTGGTAGGGCTGAGAAGCACGGCTCTGTCCAAAGCAGTATTTCTCAGTCCTGCTGCCTAGAATCCCCTGGGTTGCTGCCTCAACTCCCCTCTTTCCCAGGTCAACTAAATCAGAATCTCTGGAGGGTGAGACTTGGGCATGAGTATTTTCTAAAAGTTCCCCCAGGTTATTCTAACGTACAGCCAAAGTAGAGAATCATTGCTTAAAATTTATAGCATAGCTGCCTCTAAGGCTAAAGAATGATATATTTAAAATAAATAAATAATGATAATGAATGGATACGTAGGTCAATACTTTGAGAAGTACCAGACTAGAATGAGAGATGAATGAGTAGTAAGTATGCAACACACAAAGTGAGAAAGGTCACGCATTGTCAGGCTTTGTCTGTAATTATCTGTTGGGTTGAACAGTGTTATGAGTATAAAATGAACACGCTGGTCTTCTAGGGAAGATCTGCCATTACTTATATCAGGCTGTCTTTCACTGGGGCCCTTTAAGTAGCTTCCCCTCAGGTGTTGCTCAGTGTGTACTGAGCTTCCCATCATAGTCTTCTGATAACTGATATATGATCAGCCACAGACGAGTGAAATGGCTGGCTGGGGTTGAGCATCTGTGAGGCTCTAGTCTGTGGCTGCAGAATAAAGACCTGGTGCTTTGGCTTTCTGGCACTGTATTTTAAGAGGTGTTAATTTAGAGATCTTTTAGAGATCCCTTTCAGTTGAAGTAAGAGGATAACTGAATTAAGAGCTGCGTCACATATGGGAAGAGAATATTTGGACAGATACTCATGTTAACTTTAGATATTTATACTTAAGATTAAATTTTGACATTTGCCTTTGATATATATATATATAGTTTTTAAAAAAATTCATTTGATTGATAATGTTGTATTTCAGGTATACAGCAAAGTGGTTCAGTTATACATATGCATGTATCCATTCTTTCTAGATTCTTTCCTCATGTAGGTTATCACAGAAGATTGAGTAGATTTCCTCGTGCTATACAGCTGTTGTTGTTCAGTCACTCACTCATGTCCGACTCTGTGACCCTATGGATTGTAGCATGCCAGGCTTCCCTCTCCATCACCAACTCCTGGAGCTTGCTCAAACTCAGGTCCATTGAGTCGGTGAGGCCATCCAACCATCTCATCCTCTGTTGTCCCCTTCTCCTCCTGCCTTCAATCTTTCCCAGTATCAGGGTCTTTTCCAGTGAGTCGGCTCTTCACATCAGGTGGCCAGTAGTGGGGCTTCATCTTCAGCATTAGTCCTTCTGATGAATATTCAGGACTGATTTTCTTCAGGATTGACTAGTTTGATCTGCTTGCTGTCCAAGGGACTCTCAAGAGTCTTCTCCAGGACCACAGTTTGAAGGCATCAGTTCTTCGGGGCTCAGTGTTTTTATTGTCCAGCTCTCACATCCGTACATGACTACTGGAAAAACTATAGCTTTGATTACAGACGTTGGTTAGCAAAGTAATGTCTCTGTTTTTTAATATGCTGTCTGGGTTGGTCATAGCTTTTCTTCCAAGGAGCAAGCATCTTTTAATTTCATGGCTGCAGTCACCATTCACAGTGATTTCGGAGTCCAAGAAAATAAAGTCTTGTCACTGTTTCCATTGTTTCCCCATCTATTTGCAATGAAGTGATGGGATCAGGGACCATGATCTTAGTTGTTTTAAGCTAACTTTTTCACTCTCTTCTTTAACCTTCATTAAGAGGCTCTTTAGTTCTTCTTCGCTTTCTGCCATAAATGTGGTGTCATCTGCATATCTGAGATTATTGATATTTCTCCCTGCAATCTTGATTCTAACTTGTGCTTCTTCCAGCTTGGCATTTTGCATGATGTACTTTGCACAGAAGTTAGATAAGCAGGGTGACAGTAGACAGCCTTGATGTACTGTTTTCCCAAATTTGAAACCAAACTGCTATACAGTAAATCCTTATTGATTATTTGTCTTATACATAGTGTGTTGGAATAGGAAATGGCAACCCAGTCTGGTATTCTTGCCTTGAAAATTCCATGGGTGGAAGAGCCTGGTGGGCTACAGTCTGTGGGGTCGCCAAGAGTCAGACATGGCTGAGCATGCACGCATGCGCACATTTAGGTTACTTCCATGTCTTAGCTATTGTAAATAGTGCCGTAGTGCACCCAAACACTGGGTGACCTTTGACATACTTTGATATAACTTTTGGAAGTTTGTACGTTCGGATACTAAGTCTCATGGAAAACAAAGACTTGATCGTTTTTTGAGCATAGAATATTTGTGTGTGTGTGTGTCTTGCAACTACACCATTGCTTTGAACTTCCTACGTTCTGTAATTCTAAGTGAAATGGCTTACCAGAATTCCTGGCAACTGCTGATTTAAAGTAATGTCATCCATATTACAAATGATTTGCTGAAGATGTAGTAGATAGCCATTGGAAGTCTTCTAGAAAATATTTTAAAGAACCTGAACTTTGAATATGTTTACTGGAGTTTTCAAATTTATTCTGTTTAGGACCACCAGGATTTATAAATTTGATGTCATTTTCCCTTCATGTCTTGAGCAAACTAAATATCTCCTACTATTCTGTGTTGCTGCTGACCCTGTATACAGTGCTGGGTAAGTCATTAGGAAACCTGACATTGTGGAGAATTCTGCCAAAGAATGTATTGAGAATCTTAACATTAGCCATTTAGGTTCTGGGGAGCACAATGACTGGCACATGGCTTCTTCATTTCCTGGGGCATGATCTTGGGGAATGCAGTCCTTTCCTAACTTAAAGGACATTTAATCAACATCAGGCTAACTTAAGGGTGCTGAGAGGACCATGACAATTAGTATTTGTGTAGAAACTTAATAGAAGATAGAAGTTCAGCTTAAATGTCATCTCCTCAGAGCAGCCTTTGATCACATTAAAGCTTTGTCCTCTATTTCACCACACTTTATTTCTTTCATTACTTTGTCAGAATTTATGAATGTTCCTTACTAAGAGTCATTTAGGAGTTAATATATCCTTAGTCTATATTTTATACTTTCAGTCCATCTTTGGACTTTTATTTCCTTATTAGTTACTCCCACCAGAGAACAGAAAGTAGTTAAATAAAAATATGACTCTTTACAATTTTGTATAACAAACTATGGCAGATTCCCCTTTGGAGGTTGGTTTCCTTGTTAGGAGATGGGTTGAGGCTGTTTCAGACACTTGTTTTCCACTAGGACCAAAGCAAGTGATTTGCTTCCTGACTGTAAAGGGAAACATTAGAAGAGAAGTTGTTCCATTTGTAAAGGTTGACACTTAAACTAAGATGTATCTAATGGAGTATATAATATATATATATCTGAGAAAATTGCCTATGACTTTTTAAAGTTGAACTCTACTCTTACCAGCAAATGATAGTATTATATTTTGAGAAGGGAAATCCGACTGTCCCTTAATCATTCTTGACAATATAGTAGTTCCAGAAGCCTGCACATTGAGAAGGAGCAGTAAATAATAATAGGGAGTAGAGAAAAGTCATTCTGGCATTGCAGATGAAAAAATAAAGAAGTGAGTTAAGCTATGAACATGTTAACCCTGAGTATGTAGTTGATGTACAAAGTAAGGATTGTGGGTCAGCAAGAAAAGGATAAAATACATTCATTAATAAGAAAGATAAGAAGTACATTTTAGAATGATTAAAGTGTTTGAAGTCTTATTGCTTAAAGGAGTAAATTTCAGTTATCTGGAAAATTAAGTGTCTATGGAGTACCTTTTTGCTTCTTAAAGGAAAGTTAAGAATCTTCTAAAATTTGTGAATGTACTCCAGTCTGTTTCTGGAATCTATTCCAGATATAGCACTTAGGCAATTTTATAATCTAGAGAAATAGGGAGCAAAAGAGCAAATAATTGGTTAGCTGGGATATTGTACAACAGAGATTAACAGAGAAGAAAAGCTTTGCAAGCAAATGCTTATAGATGACTAGTCTCATATTTCTTCATTAGTCCTAAAATGTATCTTGTGAATATGTGTAATCAGAATCATAGTTATGTAAATTCCTTTCCTATCCATTGCCTCTTTCAGGCCCATGGTTTGTTGGTGAAATCACTAAAGGCAAATTGGGCTGCTGCTTTTCCTTTGGAATCTTTGTTGATGGACATTTCCTACAAGGCAGTTTAACGTTTATAGTTGGAATTCTCCAGGTAAGAATTCAGAAATACAATTTAAGACCATCTTGGTTTTGCTGGACTAATTGCATAACAATTACAAATTATATCCAAAAGCCCAAGTTAAATACCACAGATCATGTGTCCTAACCTACTGGCAGGGCAGTCTTTAGTATTTGGTATTTTATTTGTTTTTATAGTGCTTTCCAAGCTCTTTCTTCCACCACTCTTGTAAGCATCTAAAATAAATTTTTGGCAGGAAGGTTTATAAGAGGTTGAGAGAGGTTTTTGTTGTTTGTTTGTTTCACTGTGCTTTTTCATCTACAAACAGTGAAAGAAGAGACTTATGGTAGAATAAATGATAGACTTCAGGGTAAACCAAAATTGGTTATGATAATGAAGAAGGAAACTATTTCAGAGGGAGGAAAGGAAAAATAGACACACAAGAAAAGTGGATGAGTTACCCAGTGGAAGCTTTCTAGCTGTCTTAGCAGTTCATTTGTTTCTGAAAACACTGATATATTAGGTTTACATTTGGATTGAGATTTCTTTAGAACAAACACAAATAAAAAACCCAGACCTGTAGCAAATCTCTGTAAACAGGTTTGAAAACTGTTTACCTAACAATTTATTTATTTATTGTTCTTACCTAATGGGGCTAATGGATCAAAATCTGAGGTGATGATCTGAAGTTTTATAAGAGATCCAAAAACATTGTTCAAAATGAGTTCACAGCCTCATAAGAGGGCAGTAAAGCATGATCTGCAGGATTAGAAACAGACAAGTAGGGAAGATCTGCCTAGTGAACACTAACCACAAGCCAGAATATTCTGTTTAGCAGCATTTCATATGGGATGAGATCCAGGTCTAGTTCAGTTTTCTATTATATAGATGGAGGCTGTCTTTCAGGAGCATCCTTCAGTTCAGTTCAGTCCCTCAGTCATGTCTTTCTCTTTGCAACCCCATGGACTGCAGCACGCCAGGCTTCCCTGTCTGTCGCCAATCCCTGGAGCTTGCTCAAACTCATGTCCATCAAGTCGGTGATGCCATCCAACCACCTCATCCTCTATCATCCCCTTCTTCTCCTGTCTTCAATGTTTCCCAGCATCAGGGTCTTTTCCAGTGAGTCAGTTTTTGCCATCAGGTGGCCAAAGTGTTGGAGCTTCAGCTTTCACATCAGTCCTTCCAATGAATATCCAGGACTGATTTTTTTAGGATTGACTGGTTTGACCTCCTTGCAGTCCAAGGGACTCTCAAGAGTCTTCTCCAACACCACAGTTCAAAAGCATCAATTCTTTGGTGCTCAGCTTTCTTTATGGTCCAACTCTAACATACATATATATGACTACTGGAAAAACTATAGCTTTGACAGGAGCATCCTTATTCCAACTAAGATCTGAGCTTTACCAAAAGGTGGGTTTACAGTCATATTTTAATAAATAGTATACCAAGAATGGATTTTATGTATCATCTAGGCCCATAGCTCATAAATCTATTATATCTCTGATCTAGACTTCTTCTCTGCACCTCAGGTGCCTGTGTATACAACTGGCATTTCGCATCTTCCTTAGATATCTCACAGGAATCTCAACTTAATATACCTCTAACAGGACCTTTCATTTGTATCCCCAAACCTGTTTCTCCCAAGTTCTTCGCAGTTTCAATAAATTATCTAGGATGCATCTTAAGTTCTTCCCCTTCCCTCACGCTTTTTATCTAGTTCATCAGCAAGTAGCACTATACATGTCTTTTCTCTGTCACTATTACCACCATTCTTACCTAATCGTATTTATTAAAAAAAAATTATTTGGCTGTGTCAGGTCTTAACTGCAGCACGCAGGATCTTCGTTGCATCCTGAGGGGTCTTTCCTTGCAGCACGTGGGCTCTCTAGTTGTGGTGCTTGGGCTCTGGAGCACACGCACTCGGTAGTTGCAGTGCACGGGCTTAGTTGCTCCACGGCATATGGGATCTTAGTTCCCCAACCAGGGATCAAACCCACATCCCCTGCACTGCATGGTGGATTCTTGCAGTGACCCAGGGAAGTCCCCAATAATTATTTCTTGCCTGGGCTACTGCAGTAACCCCCTAACTGGCTTCCCGTTGTTGCTCTTGTCTCCCTATTGTCAGCTTAAAACTCTTAAAGCAGATCAGTGACATGATCTGGGTCCTGCTGACTGCCCCAAATTCCACCTACCTTATCATGTTCCAGGCCAACAGGAGGGTAACGGGAGATGGGCCCATTTCTGGGCTTTTCATTTGTTCTTCTGCCTGGAATGCTTTTCCACTGACTCATTTCTGTCCTTCAGACCTCAGAGAGCCCATCTCCCATTGCCCTGTAACCAGTTATTTTCTTCATTGAATTTATCACCATCTGTAATTATCTTCCCCCTCCTCTTTTTTGGGGGGTGGGTTTCCTCTTTTCTGTACTAGAATGTAAGCTGTCTGAATCATCTTTTCTGACTTGTTCATCAGTGTGTCCCTTGCCTAGAGCCTTGCACAGTGCCTGCCACATAATGAGTGCTCAATAATTATTTGGTGAATGAAAACTCATATTGTAGTTATGGTTGGATTATAATCTTAAATCTTCTAGTTTGTATTCTAGTATTCATTATATTACTTGAATTACAAATGCAAAGTAAAGAAAAAATACTGATATCCAAGTTCCCCCCTCTCTGCCAAAAAAAAAAAAAAGAGTACTGTATATATGTGTGTGTGTGTTTGTACATAAACATATATATTCATTTCTAAACTTAAACATTTGAGAGCTTCAACAGAAATGAAATGACACTTGCCTTTTAAGATGAACAAAAGGATGCAGGCAAATAAACAACTAACCACACAAGTGTGATTAAAGCATAAAGTATCAGTTAATGAGAGAAAGCAACATATTTTTAGTAGCCACCAATAATGTGTTAGTGAGACCTGACCCCACCAGGGCTTAGTAAGCTAATGGTTCTGTTCTGTTCTTTCCAGCTGGTGTTTTTTAACATCCCCTTGATGGTTTACGTGTGTTGGATTTTGCTGCAGCGGTGCTTTGGTCACAGCTTCAGGTCTCATCTCCGTCAAGGAAAATACTTGAAAATTATACCTGTTCACCTACTTATGTTACTGCTGTACATCTGGCATATTTATTCCTGCTACTTTCTTCATGTGACATATGGCACTCTAGCTTTATTATTCTCCCCTTTACGGACCTGGTTGACACTGGTGACACCTGTTCTCATTCGTTGTGTTTGGACACTGAACGCTGCTGAGCTTGGAACCTTCATAGTGCAGTTAAAAAGCCACTTGAGCTCCTGAAGTCTGTATTTCCTCATCCACCTCTGTAGCCCAGGCCTCTGCCTCAGCAGCAGGCGAAAGGCCAGTATTGGTGGGCAAACTTCAGGGAGCTGCTGTTCTTTGGACACCTGGGAGTTGGGGGGATTACCTACTACTGATTCTTGCAGAATGGACTGCAGAAAATTCTCTATATAATGCCATGATTCCTTCCTTCCCCAAGAAGGTAAAGGGTTGATTTACTTTTGTGAAGAGAAAGCTTTTATCTAGGAGATCCACAGAGCAGGGGCTGGCGGATATGGGAGTATCTGAGGCCCACTCAGTGTTTTTTAGATACCTCATGTAAAGTACCTAGCACAGTGTTTGGAACTTGGCAGCCTGTAAGGAGGCCACTTTAGGGACAGGGAACGTGCAATCTTGGACCTGACCCTGACTACCCTTTATTAGTTCCTAGTCCTTTTTTCAACAGGATTATGGGCTCTCTGCTTCCTCAGTCGGGGGTGTTTTCAACTAATCAAATACCAATAAATGAATGATGAATAGGAAACAACTCCGTCTGGGTCTTGCCTGTGTCGCTAGGAGCGGGAGTGAGGCGGAGCTTTTGAGAGCGGAAGGGGCGTGACTGGGTTTCCGGGGCGGGACAGGTTGTTGCCGGAAGCGAGACCTTGGCCTGGAAGAGGAGCTGCGATAGCAGTGCGGCTCCGGAAGCTGTTGTGGGTGCTTAGTACGCTGGCTCCTAACGCGGTACTGGGATGGAGAGCGCAGCTGTATCTGCAGCCCCAGACGCCACCTTGGATCCGCCTCTGGAACAGCTTCGGCACTTAGCCGGGGAGCTGCGGCAGCTGCTTCCTGGAGTGCGGGGTGAGCTGACGTAGTGGGGACGGGCGACCGCAGGGGCGGACTTGGGTGGGAAGGGGCCAGGCCTTGGCGGCCGCGGCGCCGGGTCCGGGCGGAGGAGGTGGGGCCGGGAGGTCTTTCTGCTTACCTGTGCTCTTTCGTTTGTCGCCGCCCGGCCCACACCCCGCACCCACTAGTCGGCGAAGCCCAGGAAACCACCAAGGAGTTTGATCGGGAGGCCTTTTGGAGAAGATTCAGTGAGTGCTTCTCCTATTGGTGACTGCTGTCTCTCATCTCTTCCCTACTCCTTTCCTTCCTGCTCCCCGCCCCCCCGTACCTCCCCCCGCCCCGTACCTCCCCCCCCACCCCCAGCCTCTCTGCGGGGATACTCTTCCTTACCTATCCTTGGTACCTTCGAGGTTGAAATATAAAACACTGGTTTTTGGAGGTGTTTTTGAGACGTCTCAGTGGGCATGGGTGGAGAGGGAACGCATTATCTTCAAAGTCCGTGCAGCCGTTGCAGCCTTGTCCATTTGGCACTAACATATTGGCTCTTGCCACCTGCTCTGTCACCCCCCGCCCCCCCACCAGATGAGGCAGCTGTGACAGTGTCAAGGGAAGCCACGACTCTGACCGTAGCCTTCTCTCGACTTCCACTGCCATCTCCACAGGTGGGCTTCACTTTTCTAGAATTCTTGTGCTGCTCAGTATTCCTTAGGAAACCTCTCATTTTCTTTCCACCTTTTACACTCAAATCTGGGGATTTAATTTCCTCATCTGTCGAGTAAGATGAAGGTTCTCACACCACAGGATTGTTCTGAAAATCAAATTGTCAGATGCAGTAGTTGTCATGGGGTAGATGGCTCTTCTAAATATTGGTTCATTCTGAGGTTCATCCTGGTTACTTCCTTTCTGACATTTTTAAAAGTACTTTCTATTTGCTAAGTGTTTTCACATACATGATCCCTTTCTGACAGATGAACAGACAGGCTCAGAGGCTCAGTTTAAGCTAGATAAGTAGTGGAGCTAGGACTTAAATTAGGTTCCATCTGATACCTTTTCTATTATACTACATAATACTCTTTTGTACTGAATTATTTTTATACTTAATTTTAATAATGTAGACAGTATAAGGTTCAAAAGGTATCAAAGTTAAATGTGCTAAAAAGTTTATATCTCCTGTCTCTGGTTCCTTTTGTATTATTCCATATATATCCTATGCATATTCACACTTAAGTGCATATGGCTTCTTTTTACACAAGTAATAAGTGTTTCTGTTGAGAAATCAGCTGGTAACCTTATGGGAGTTCTCTTGTATGTTATTTGTCACTTTTCCCTTGTTGCTTTTAATATTTTATCTTTGTCTTTTATTTTGGTCAGTTTGATTACTCTGTACATGCTCAGGACAGTGGTTTTTTCATAGATGAAAAATTAGAATATAGCTTTATATGAATTATATATATTTGAATCACAATTGCTTTCTTAGGATCTCAGCACATTAATTCTGCCAAAGAATGGGTTTTTTTTTTTTTTTTTTTAATTCCAGTCCTTACAACGTGGTATTTTTACAAAAATTATATGTTTGGATGTTGAAACAATGTCAAATTGGCATAAAAGTTTCTAAGTACTCTCAATCTTTGTACCTATCCATCTCAGACTGGTAACAGATCATTTATGGACTGGCACCAATCTGTAGATCACATTTTGCGTAGCACTGGCTTGAAATTTAGCAGAGCAGTGAGGACAAGGAAGATAAGAAAAAGCCAGTGACTACCTAGAAGGAAAATAGTCAACATTGAGCATTGTAGAGTACATGCTGATTTCATTTAGGTATACTGAGATTCTGTTAGAGACAGACAGAGGCAGAGAGATAGACAACTGGTTAATGGTCTAAGATAGCGCTGACAACTTTTCCGTAAAGGGACAAATAGTAAACATTTTAGGCTTTGCAGTCCAGCTACTCCACTCTGCCTCTGTAGTGCGAATACTATTATAGACAATATGTAAATGCATGAGTGTGGCTGTGTCCCAGAAACATTTTATTTGCAAAAACTGGCAGTGAGCCTGATTTCGCCCTTGAGCTCTAGTTTGCCAACTCCTGGTCTAAGATATGGTGAATATCTCAAAGCTGATCACAGATATCTTGGGATATAGAGTATCAGGGATGTTTTTCCTACAGTTTTTTCTTGTCTTACTGAGTTTCTGCTCAGTATCTGGTATCCAGCTAACTCCTCCCTGGTATGTGATGAGAACAGCACAGGGCCTGATACATAATAGGACTTCAGAAAATGTTTGATGATGCTGTACAGGTGTCTGCTCTTTTCCCCTGTAGATGGCTTGACCACATTGATCTAATCTATTTCTTTTTTTCTTTCTGAAATTGGCTTGTCATCTCATAGGAAACCCAGAGGTTCTGTGAACAAGTGCATGCTGCCATCAAGGCAATTATTGGGGTGTACTATTTGTTTCCCAAGGATCAGGGTAAGCCACTCCATACACATACGTGTTCAGTTTATGGGGTAGATCTTTACTAATGTGACAGCTTATGTCCTGAGAATTTTACCTTTTCCTCGATTTGATCATGTAATATAACTTTCTCCCATTAAGTGCAGTCAAAGGTAGTTATATAAGTGATCTCCATAAGTAAGCCTTTGTGCTAAAGTTCAGAT
Organism: Bos indicus; assembly: GCF_029378745.1. Taxonomy (NCBI): domain Eukaryota; kingdom Metazoa; phylum Chordata; class Mammalia; order Artiodactyla; family Bovidae; genus Bos; species Bos indicus. The sequence goes on from NC_091769.1 coordinate 38,314,302, forward strand.
ACTGTGTTCTCATGTCCCCTGCCTTACCCACTCTTAACATTTTTAATTCTCACTGGCTTATCCATCTCTAATGGATTATAATCACCACAGATACTACTTGGTTATCAGTGCCATCCCCAGGCTCCTCCTCCTCATCACATGCTGTTTCTGAGCTCCCTTATAGGTTACCAAGTGGCCTCCAGCTCTGCCTGTATCTTCGTGTCTTGATTATTATCAGGTTACAATTATAAATGAATACCTGTCTCATGGAGCTTCAGGGTTACTCATGTGGTTTAAACTTGAAGTGTTTTATCCACAAATGTCAAGAAATCACTATTTTAAAAAATATTTATTATTTTATTTATTTGGCTGTGCCAGGTCTCAGTTGCGGCAGGCGTGCTCTTCAGTCTTTGTTACGGCATGCAGGGTCTTTAGTTGCAGCACGTGAACTCTTAAGTCGTGGCATGTAGGATCTAGTTACCTGACCAGAGACTGAACCCTGGCCCCTGCATTGGCAGCGTAGAGTCTTAGCCACTGGACCACCAGGAAAGTCCCAAGAAACTACTTTTTAATGAATGAATACAAGCCGTCATGGAACAATTTTGTTCCAGATCTCTTTTGGAAAATACCACTAAGGAATGGTGGGAGGAGCAAGCAAATGACATGGGGATACACATAAGACCTGGGTTTTGTGTTGGCACTCTGGTTAAAGCATGTGGGTGCACATTACCTCAAATTCTGTAGGGCTTAGATTCTTGGGAAGACTTTCCAGACTTCTGGAAAGATGGACAGGCTGCTTAGTCTTTGGGTCTGGCTATAGGCATCACCCTGCGAAAGCTGGTGCGGAGCGCCACTCTGGACATCGTGGATGACATGGCTCAGCTTGTGGAAGCACTTTACATCAATCCAGCTCAGAGGTAGGGATGCCACAGCTGGAGTTATTGGGTAATGGGGTTCTTTGCTTCTGGGAGGGGGGAAAAAGTCATTTTAACAGCAAAGTTACTGATAACTGAGATTAATGACCCAGCAGGAAGGACCTTTGAAGGAAACAGGAACCCAGGTTATTGATATATCCTTATTGATTTCTTTCAGCAGCCCTGAGAACCTGATTTCCTACAACAGTGTCTGGGATGCTTGCCAACATGTACCTCAGATCCCAAAAGGTGGGTGAGAGTGGAAAGTAGATGTTGACTCTGCTGGCCAAAGCTGACAGACCTCACATCTAGCTGCCAGTTTTGTAGTAGTATGTATTTTTACTTACGTAAAGAACTTAGTGAAATAGGTCTAGTTTATCACCAACATGAAAATATAGGTATTAATTCTTTTTGCCAGTCTTTTTAGTTCACGTAATTTCTAAACTCAAACACCCTTTGGCTGTGGCTCTGTCTCCTGTTGAACAGATGTGGTTTTCTCTTCTGGTCCTGCCCCAGGGGCAGTATTCTGGGGACTCTGAAGCGGTTATGGGGTAGAGCCTGCTAGGCCAAGAGCAGTGGTCATCCAGGGGTACCATGCTGAGAAACATCATGTGACTATTGTATTTCTTCCTATGGTGAATGACAGAAAGCTTTTTAGCCCCCTGTCTGGGCACCCAGAGGATGTATATGAGAAGAATTTTACATTCAACTGCTGCCCTTGTTCACTGTCCTTGGCACTCCCTTCAGATGAGAACACTGTTGCTTTTTGCAGACTCCAGAATTGTTGGGATTCTCCACTAACTGTAGTGCTTCTCATTCTTCACTCATAGATAACAAAGCTGCAGCCCTTTCAGTGCTGACAAAGAGTGTGGATCTTGTGAAGGATGCACATGAGGAGATGGAGCAGGTGAGAGGACCTCTTTCTTTGATGGTCATTGGAAGGCCACTCTGTGTCTAGTAGATGAGGATTGGTTTTAAAGAGAGAAGATGTGTCAAGCGTGGACCACGTGGGTCCCCCCTCACTCCCATCCTCCATCTCCCATCTCCCCCCGCCCCATGTGGGGGTTTAATTTGTACCATTCCTCTCTGTTCCATTGCTGTACTAGGAGAGTTAGAACAGCATGTGTGAGGTGATTCAGCTCTGTAGCCATTTAGGGAAATAGCTGGCTGAAGTTTGGGGACAACTCAGATATGATGCTAAAAGTATTAATACTTTTTTTTTTTTTTCCTGGCATTCACATATATCCTGTTGTATCTTAGGCTGTGGAAGAATGTGACCCTTATTGTGGCCTCTTGAATGACATTGAGGAGGACAGCTCTGATAACCATGTTGATGAGGATATATTGGGATGTCCAAACAATCGGGACTCATATTGGTCAGAGGAAGACCAGGAGCTCATAATCCCATGCCTTGCCCTGGCAAGAGCATCTAAAGCCTGCCTGAAGAAAATCCGGTTGTCAGTGGCAGAGAACGGGAAGAAGGATCAGGTGGCCCAGCTGGATGACATTGTGGACATTTCTGATGAGATCAGCCCTAGGTAAGCGTGACCTCCACTCAAAACATGCCAGCAGCAGCATTCTGATCTCAACTTGTGCTGTCACCTGAAGGTTTTTCCCCATCTTTTTGTTTTGAAAGTTTTCACACCTGCCGGAAGGGTTAAAAAGTATTATAGTGAGTACCTGTGCTTCCGTCTAGGTTCACCTGTTGTTCACTTTTTTTTTCTGTATTGGTTTATTTCTCTGTAATTAGATGTGCCTTTTTAAAAACTGAAATAGATGTGCTCTTTTTATCCCTGAACCATTCGTGAGTAAGTTGCAGACATCAGTGATGTTTTTCTCTGAATATTTCAGCATGTATTTCCTAAGAACAGTTTTACTCTTAGTATTACATTGAAGAAATTTACATTGAATATGTGTTTGTGTCTTGCAACCCTGTGGACAGTAGCCTGCCAGGTTCCTCTGTCCATGGAATTCTCCAGGCAAGAATACTGGAGTGGTTTGCCATTCCCTGATGATAAAGATTATACTGAATATAATAATAGTATCTAATATTCAGATTTCCCAAATTGTGTCTAAAACGTCTTCTATAGCTTTTTTGTTTGTTTGTTTTTTTAATTCAGGATTCTGTCAAGGGGTCATACTGCATTTGGTTGTCTTCTCTTTGGTATCTTGCAACTAAAACAGTCCCTGTCCTTTTTTAGCTTTTTTTGTCATTGACATTAAAAATTTTTTTTAATTTTCTTGACATTTTTAAAGAATCCAAGTCAGTTGCGTTGTAAAATATCCAGCAATCTGGATTCATGTGGTTGTTTTCTCGTAATTATATTCAGGTTAAACGTTTTTAGCAAGAATATCACTAAGTTGAGCGTTTCATGCTTTTCATTGCATCATACGGGAGAGGCACATGGTATTAGTCTGTCCTGTTTTTGGTGGTACAGCACTAACTTGATTGCTTGATTAAAAGTGGTACCTACTTTAATGGCATTCAGGGATGAACCCTGGCAATAGCAGTTATTAAACTTATGGTTTCAGATCCAAACATTTTCAAATGAATTAATAATGTCCCATCCTACTGGTCAAGGGAGTTCCCCCCACCCTCAGCTTCTTAGTAAAACAGGGTATGTATGTGTTCCATAAATACCAGTTGAATTGGTTATTTCTTGGTTGCCCAGTTTAAGGAACTGATGCATTTCTGGGAATTATTTCCTCACTCGTTGCATCCTTAGTTGTGTCCTGGAGACCACCTAGTTGAGCTTTGTTCCTTCTTGGTTAATGGTTATTTTTTCTTTCTCCCTTTAGTGTGGATGATTTGGCTCTGAGCATTTACCCACCTGTGTGCCCTTTGACTGTGCAAATCAATGTAAGTACTGGCTTTGAGGGAATAGCTGCAGACCTGATTGGTAGAATTTCAGTAATCACTGGTATTTCCTTAAACTGTGGGTAATATGTTTATCTGTTACACTTGGATGTAAGTATGGTAGTAAAGTCACCATGTGTTTGTGCTTGATAAATATTTATTGAATTTGAATTCTGACAGCAATGAGCTCTGATAGTATTGTCTCTTCCATAACCACTCGGGTAATTGTTAAGAAAAACCCAAAGACCTTAGAGGGGCTTCCTTGGTGGTGCTAGCGGTAAAGAATGCACCTGCCTGTGTGGGAGACTTGAGACATAGTCTGATCCCTGGGTCAGGAAGATCCTTTGGAGGTGGGCATGGCAACCCACACCAATATTGTTGCTTGGAGAATCCCATGGATGGAGAAGCCTGGTGGGCCACAGTCTGTAGGGTCGCAAAGAGTCAGACACAGCTGAAGTGACTTAGCATGCACGCACCCAAAGACCTTAGAAAACCATGCCTTGAGAGAAAGTCTTAATTAGTACAGTGCTTTGGGAGTCTTTCAACGTGAAATTACAAGTTTCTAATTTCCAGTATAGGCCAAAATAGATGAATACTCTATTAGAGTATTCTCAGCAAAGAGTTGGACACAACTGAGTGACTGAACTGAACTGAACTGAATAGAGAATTCTATAATACAAAATATTAGAATATATTTAATATCTATTCTAATTCTATATCTATTCTCTATTCTAATATCGATATATTATGTGATCTAACCATAAGTGGTCATGAAGGGTTAAGCTGTTTATAAAAATCTGATTTTATTGTTTTCTTTGAAGTCCTAGGTCCTGTGCTAGAGTTCTGTTCTCTTGTTTTTTATAAACTTTAAGTTATTATGTCTCATTTTATTGGAAAGAGAAGTACAATTGCCGATAGCTTATATTTTACCATCAGATGTATCAATCCTAATAATATTTGGTAAATTAGATTGTGGAAATTATTAATAGAGTCATCAAATGTATCTTCACAATGTGGAAACACCTTGGAGTAGAATTAGGATCTTTTTGGACATTAACTTTTTTTTCACATTCACTTTTAAAAAATTGACTTCTGAAGAAATAGACATCCTTAGTAATACGCCATGTCAGTTACCTAAAAGCAGTTTTAAGGAATGAATGGTATATTGGTAGGATACATACATCCTCATGTTATCTTGTTATTGGCATTCTTAAAATATTAAGTTTTTAAAAAAAACCCAGTTGTTTCTGCTGTGTATATCCTAAACTATCAGCAGTTAGGACAAATTTAGGTTATATTTTTCCTTTTTTTGTTTTCTTTAAAAAAAATTTAAATATAAAAAAGCTTATAAAGATGCTATGGCAGCAGTATTAATAAGATTTTGCTAAATAGAAAAGAGTCCATGATCCTGCCACCTAATCAACATTTTTGTTTTTGATTGTTTCCTCCAAGGTTTTTTTTTTAATGACTTGGTATTACTTGAGTATTAAAATACTGTAATATTTTAACTTTGCTCCTTCCTTTTTTCTCACTTTCACTTTTAAAAAAATGACTTCTTGTCCCAGCTCTGCTGATAGTTCAGGATATGTATAGCAGAAACAACTGTTTTTTTTTTTTTTTTTAAACTTACGAATTTTAAGAATACCAGTGACAAAATAACGTGAGGATGTATGAATGCAACCAATGTACCATGCATTCCTTAAAATTGTTTCTAGGGTAACTGACATGATGAATTGCTAAAGATGTTTATTAAGTCAGTTTTTAAAAAGCGAATGTGAAAAAAAAGTGGGGGAAGAGAGCTAAAGTATTAAATATTTTAATATTCAAGTAAAATATTTTAGCTCTTCTCCCCCCTCCCCTTTTTTCCTCCTTTCCGTTTTTTTCCTCCTTTCCTTTTTTTCCCCCTAAATATTTGTTTTATTTGTTTGGCTGTGCTGAGTTTTAGCTGCACCCCGAAGTATCTTCCGTCTTTGTTGTGGCATGCAGGATCTTTTAGTTGTGGCCTGTGGGGTCTACTTCCTGACCAGGGATTGAACCCAGGCCCCCTGCACTGGGAGCTCAGAGTCCCAGCCGCTGGACCTCCAGGGAAGTCTCCTCTCCTTCCCTTTTTGTGGTAAGGCTCAGGGTGAGTAACTTCTCTTGTTTCTTTTTTTTTCTAGTCTGCAAAACTTGCATCTGTTTTAAAGAAGGCACTCGAAATAACAAAGTGAGTATGAAGACTTATCCCCAAATAGCTTTTTGAGAATAAGCCTGTACAGCCATTCTCAACTCCCAAACCCCCATTTCAAAGAGTAGAAAGTGATTGTAGTGTTTTTTTTCAGCTTTGTTTATGGAGCAGCTGAGTTGCTGCAGAGAAACTTGCCGTCTTTTACTGTAGTTTTCCCTGTGCTCCCTTTTGAGGATAGGTCTTTTCCTTGACAGTATAATAAATTTAACTTCTCTTTTTCCCATTGCATTTGCAGAGCAAGTCATGTGACCCCACAGCCAGAAGATAGTTGGATTCCTTTACTTATTAATGCTGTTGATCATTGCATGAACAGAATCAAAGAACTCACTCAGAATGAAGTTGAATCATGAATTTTCAGGCTCCTTTGAACTGTCTTCTCTTTCTTACTGTCACAGCCGAGCTCTGATGTCTGCTTTTAGAATGGAGCTAGGATGCTTTCTGGATTGGAAGGGAGTTCCTATCTATACTTACTAAGAGACACAATTACCAAAGTTTGGTGATTAGGCCAAACTGGCAATTATTTATAAACCATATGAGTATGATATATTTTTCTGTGCTAGATACAAAAGACAATTACATGAGTTTTTGTTATTGAGTTGCCTCTCAGAGATCCCTGGGGAAGCTGCCTTATTCCCTATTCAATAAAATGTGTCATTGTCAAAGATATACTTTAGCATGTTACTGAATATAATTATTCTTACCAGCAAGTTCTTTTGAATGTTATTCCAGTTTGTTCCATTACTGTATTGGTATTGAAGGGCTTCCCCAATGGCTCAGTGGTAAAGAATCTGCCTGCAATGCAGGAGACGAGGTTCACTCCCTGGGTTGGGAAGATCTACTGGAGAAGGAAATGGCAACCCACTCCAGTATTCTTGCCTGAAAAATTCCATGGACAGAGGAGCCTCACAACTGAGCACACAGAAGAGAGTTCTGTTGGTACTGAGCTTGTGAAAATTATTAAGTGTGTTAGTTGCTCAGTCACGTCTGACTCTGCGACCCCATAGACTGTAGTCTGCCAGGCTCCTCTGTCTTAGTGATTTTCTAGGCAAGAGTACTAGAGTGCTTTGCCATTTCCTTTTCCAGGGGATCTTCCCAACCCAGAGATCAAACCTGAGTCTCTTATATCTCCTGCATTGGCAGGCAGTTTCTTTACTGCTAGTGCCACCTGGGAAGCTGGAAAATTAATAAAGTGAAACCTTATTTAAAATGGAATCGAGAGGCCAGAAGGAGGAGCTCTCACACAGTGTTACTCTAGGTAAATAACAGGAAGGATTGTCAATTATAGATAGGAATGGTGTACATTTTATCTCCTACAGGAAATTGACCCTAGCTACTAAGCTAATGAGAACCCCTCATCACCCTGAACTCTCGCTTTCCTCCATGAAATTTTGTTCAAAACAACTGCTCCCAACTTCCTCCCTTTCCCTCTGTTTGTGGGACTTAGCTGTGGCTTTTACTATAGCTGGCTTGACACTAATTGCAGTTGTTTGTTGTTCCCAAATAAATCCCTTTTGCTGGTAAAATAACTGGCTGTTTCATTTTTTAGGTCAACAAGCTCCGTTGTTAGGTTTGTTCACCGTATTGAACAGACTTATTTTCCTTATACATATTTATATTGTTTTCTGTTTTGTATTGCCTGTCCCCAAATGTAAGTACAAAATTTTTATAAATCAAAAAAACTTGAATGTATAAGATTATAGAGTTTATATAATATTAAGGGCCTCTTCAGTTAATCCTGCAAAACCATCACCAGTTAATTATATTTTTACATCAGTCTGGAAGATCACGTATTGGAAAGCAAGGTAAACCTGGAAAGTAACATCTTAGAAAGCAGGGTATACAGTGCTATACCTGACTAGGCCTTATGCGTGTTCTGTAGGTCTCCACACTTCTACTGGGCATCCTTTGTCTTGTATAGATGTACTTCATCACATCTGCCCATCTGACATCCCCATGGTCTCTTTAGGTGCAATCAGCAACAGTAGCTGTCCTTTTTTTTATTCCCACCACCCCTTCTTTTTTTTATGTTCACTAATTTGTTACATTTTTTAGATTCCACATGTAAGTGATATCATACAGTGTTTATCTTTCTGTCTGACTTATTTCACTTAGCATAGTAGCCTGCAAGTCCAGCATCCATTCTTTTGAGAGAACTGTGTACTTGAGGCTGAAATTCTTTGAGTCAAGAGTTTTAATTTACTTTCATAAAGTGCCATTCTGTACTTGTTAACAAGTATTACAAAGAAAAGGAACTAAAACCCGAGAGTATCAAAGCAACAAAATGGAAACAATGAAAAAAAATTAACTTTGTACAAAAGGAGTCCAATTTTTTTTGTAGGTCCTATTTTCTTTATACTTAATAATTGTATGTTTCTCTACTGGACCAAATTCATGTTGTTAACATCACACATCACACTTAATTGTTTAATCTTTCATAATACTCTAATAAGGACTTATCCATAGCTGAATATTGAAGATCATTCTCCACTCAGGTCTTATGCTGTGTATTTTATAACTTTCTTTAGTCATCTTTGGATCTTTAAGGATAATGGTCAGGGATGGCATTGATCAATATAATCTTAGGATTGTCTAAAAATCATATTTTTAGTTAATATTGTCCCATTTCATCAGAAGTATAGAGTGCTTTAATTAGCTTATTTTCCTTACCTATAAATTAATTATGTATTAATGAATAGTAAATGGTTATGAAAATCCCTGAACTAAAAAAAAACTTAATTTACTTATCTGAATACCTTTATGAAGCCTTTTTAAAAAAATTCCTCGAGCCCAATAGTTTGTATTTTAAGACAACTAGTCTTCATAGATGCTTTGAGCTGGGGTGACAGAAATGAGTGCTTTTTCTGTTGATTTCTGAGAATATAAGTTTTTTTGAGGTGGGGAATCTAGTTTTGTTCTTGGTCCTCTTGTGCTCAACCTGAGCAGAGAATTGTTTATCTGATAAGCAAAGTTTCTCTTCCCATCATGCTTGGTTTTAGATTGTAGATTCAGGAGGTGGTTGGGGAAAGTGATGCTGGAGCTGGAAGTTTAAGCTGGAGATTTAGGGGCTACCACCATGACAGTTCTGAAGTTGGTTAGGTTCTGGAACATGTTGCAGTCCATTTCCACAGTGAGCCTTTGGCATCCCACCTTCATTGGCACGAACTTGAGTTGGGTGCGCAAAGTGTTTCTGGGCTGCACCGAATTCACTCTGAAATAGAAGAAAAGAAAAGTCCTAGTTCTGTCTCAGGGGCATTCCTTTGCTGGTCCCAGTGACTGTGATCCTTACCTGCTTACAGAGGTGGACCCTGAAGAAATAAACATGTAAGTACCCAGCTGTTAAAACAGAGGAGGTTTGAAGGGGGTGGAAGGCAGGAGCCTCCATGGTGAGCAGCTGTATGGTTGAGAAACATCCTATTCTAAGGGCTTCCAGGTTGCATCTGTCGTTTCATCACCTGTGACTTCAGTCTGGTCTCATTCTTGGTAATAGTAGGCTTGTGAAACTATGGTTTTAGAAGCCTCATTGCTAACTGCAGTGGGTGTAGTGGGCATACTGAGATGTCAGGATGCCAGCAGGTGGTGTTTGGAGCCCTCTCGGCACCTTTCTTGTCTACCTGTGGACGTTATGGTGACTGAGCAAATGGTGCAGATTTCTTTTGAGAAGCTTTGCCTTATAGTTTATCTGGGCGACCACAGAAGTCTGGTTAAATGCTGGCAGTCCTTCTCTCAACTTATGACCAAGAGTGACTGAGTTTCTTGAGGCTGAGGTGGTAGCTCAACAACCACACAACCTGTCAGGGACCTCGGGCTTGGAACAGGCATCGTGAACTCTAAACTGTATGTGTGTGTTTAGTGGAGGATGCTGTGGACCTCACGAGAGAAGGAGCAATGATTAACTAAGATACTTGCAACATCTAAAGCCAACAAGGTGCTAATAACCTACATTATACAGGGTTTGTGTGTATGAATATATGTGTGTATATATATACCCACAGGTCAACAAGGAAAAAAGGAACAGCAAAAAAAAAAGTGGGCCGTGTTAAGGAACTATACAGAGGAGGAAATGGAAAAGGCTGATAAACATGAAGAGTTGCAAATTAAAACAATGATGAGATATTATTTTATTCCTGTTAGACTGGATTAAAAGAGAAAATGGTATTGCCAAGAGTGGAGGGATGGTAGGAATACAGAAGCTGTCAAGTACTGCTGGACGGAACTGCAGCCATTCTACAAACCAATCTGATAGCATGTGGTCAAACCAGGTCTTATCCTATGTCTCAGCAACTCCATTCCTGTGTATTTACCCCCCACACATGAATTTTCAAGCAGGTATATAAGGGAATATGTGTATTTATGAGAGTTGGAGGCACTGTGGAGTGGTGTGGTAGGAAGCAGGGGCATATGTGATGGAGTAATTTGTAGCAGAAACAAGGGACTTGACATGTGGATGAGTGAAAAACAGTTCTGAGTGAAATGAATTAGACATAGCATTTATATAGTTTAAAAATACAGGCTCATGAAGCAACAGTACACATTTTACACATACTAAGACAAGGATATGAAGAGTGGTGGTGGGAATAGGAGTAAAAGGAAATGTGTAAATAAAATTCTGTATTGTGTTGTCACTGGTAGAATGCAGCTCTTCCCTTTGATGTTCCCTAACCCCCTCACCTGTGTTCATCAGTAATACCCAGGCCCTCTCTGCATGACCAGGGCCTCAAGCAGCGTGAGGTGCCCAAAGGGCACAGAGCCTCCCTCTGTCCTGTACCCCTGTAAACGTTGGTGGCCCCAGGGAGAGAGAGGCTCTGATCTTTTAGTTCAGCTCTGGCAGGTATCTGCTCTGTCTTCATGGACACAGCAAACAGAGTGTCATCTTGGGTTCCTGCCATTCTTTACCATTTGAGCCACCAGGGAAGGCCAGGTTCCTGCCTTTCTGACAGGTTGAGATACTTCTGTGGGATGAGAAGTTTGTGGTCTCTTACCTGTAGCTCTTCTCTCTATGAACGAGCCCCTTTCCGAAGATGGAGATCACACAGTCTTCCAAGGGAACATCGAGGGGGTTATGGATGCTGACCAAGGCCATCAGGGGCTGATGTTGCTCTGCTGTCTCTGGCATCTGTGGGGGATCCCAAGAGCATGGAGCTGTAGTCACTCCTTCCCTTCCTGGCTACCCTCCCTGAACCCTTTCTTGGTTATTCTCCTATCTCTACCATCCTCACCTAAACTCAACTGCTGACTTCCCTAGCCCTCTACTTGGTCTTCTGTATTTTCTCTCACCCTTGATCCATCACTGATGACACTGATGCTGCCTTTCCTTTACTTGGAAACCTTGGAAGGTTTCCCATTGTCTTAGAATTCAGCTTTGGTTGGCCTTCAGAGCCCTTCACAATCTAACCCCAATCTATCCCAGGCTCATCTGTTCTACCCCTGACTATACCTTAACCGCTGTGGGCAATTTCCCAGCCCCAGCACAGCCCTCAGGCTCCCTTCCTTTGAGCCTCTCTACTCAGTCTTCCATCTGCAATGGCCTTCTCCCTCCTCTGCACTGAAAGCTTACCTATTGTTCAAAGCCTGACACAAATGCCACCTCCTCCATGAAGCTTTCCCAAACCCCCAGCCGGAAATAGGCCTCTTTACTTCACTTGTGCCAGAGTGACTTTGTTCCTCTGAAATCTCTGACATAGAAGACCACACGTTGTGACACTCTTGCCCAACTGTAACCCCTTCCAGGGCAGAGACCAAGTCACATTCATTTTGGCCTGGGTACACATGTGGAAAGAGGACTGGACTAAGAGCCCCAAGCCTCTTAAGACAGCCCATTTTTATGATTTGTAGGCAGGATACTTTCCTCATCTGAATAATGGGAAGAGTTCACCTCCCAGGGCTGTTGTTATTAAAAGAAGTAAAATGTGAAAATACATTGGTATTGTATAAAGTGCTAAATGACCATAGGCTATTATTATCTTTGTGAGTTTGGAAGCAGCCACTGAGAAGACTCCCAATTTTAGAAACCTTTACTTAAAGTGGAAAGATTTAAATCTTAGTATCATATATAAGAAATCATCTCTTTCAAGAGAAGGAGCTGTCAACCCAGCATTTCCTGATAGTTTCTTCAGCACGGTCACCTGCTCTGAAGCTTGAGGGGCTCTGTTCTTTGTGAAACGGTGACCTGAAGAGCAGCAAACAGTGATTTGGGGAAGGACTGGTGCCTACCTCTATGGCAAGGTGTGGTCTGCGAATGGCGATGTCTTGCTGGGCAAAGCAGGGAAGGCTGGAGTGCGTTGCCATGGCAGTGAGTCTGAGGAAGCTATTCTCTGGCAGGCTTTGTTCAAAATTGGAGTTGAACAGGTAGGTAGAGATTTTCTTAGCTGAAACACGTAACAGGTGGAGTCAGTGCCCGGGAGTGAGTGCATGTGCCCCAGAGACAAGCAGTGGTTTCACACATGACTCCCAAGAGTCAGGGCCTCACTGAAGCCAGAAAGATGCCTTATTCCTCAGAGCAATTTCAGAACGAACTCACTCAAGAACCCACCCAAAAGGACTTCCCTGGTGGTCCAGTGGTTAGGACTCTGTGGTCTCAAGGCAGGGGTCCAGGTTCAACCCCCAGTCAGGAAAACAGTTCCCCCATTCCACAACCAAGAGCCCGAATGCTGCAACTAAGACCAGGGGCAGCAAAAAAACAAACAAAAAAAACCCACCCAAGACCAACATCACCATCATGAGCACAACACATTTGGTAGACCACCTCCACAGGGCTCTGGAAAGGGCCCTGTGAACTACAAGTGGAGCCTCAATCTCCTTGTCTAGTAATACCACCTAGGTGGGATGGCTTCTGGTTCATGAGACAGTTGTTAAGTGCTGGCCTCAGACCTGCCATGCCATCATGGCTGAATATATGCTTGCTTGGTTCTCTCCCCTTCCCTGCTTCTGTTCTTTTCCGTTTGCAGAGAAAATGAAGCCACCCTTCGTTCCTCACCACTGCCTCCAGGGTGAGGCCCCCTCTGTGCCCAGATCCTGTCTTCTGCTTTTTAAATCAGTGTTCCATCCCAACCTCATTGCTGCTTAGCTGTGTAACTGTGGGCAATTTATTTAACTTTCTGTGTCTTGGTCTCCTCATCTTTTGCGGGGATGATAATGGTTCCTGCCTCATAAGGTCATTATGAGGATAAGTGAGATAATGCATACAGAACACTTAGCATCATGTTTGCCAAAAATAAGTGCTCAATAAATGTGAGCTATAATTATTCTAGTTGTGTCTCATTTCCTCAAAGGTTGCACCATCGGTTATAACCCATCTCTCCTGAGGCTTCGTCTTTTTCTCCCTATGAATTCTTCTTCAGCATATAAGCAGAAGAGGGAGCAGAACCTCCCTCTCCCACGTTTCCCTGTCTGCCACCCAGCCTCTTTTCTTTTTCCATCCATTCTTCCTGAAAGGACTGCCTACCTTGTCTCACCTCCTCAGCTCTCAGTCAGTTTAAGCCCCAAGAACCTATTGCTTCTCCATCAGACCTCTCTGTCAGTAGAGGCTTTCCAGCCTTGACCTCTCACAGCCTCTCCGCTGGCCATGCTGGGCTCCCCCTTCTTCTCTTTGACTTAGTCTCTCACTCTGCTGTCTCCCTGTCTGGTGTCTACATGCTGGTGCTGCCTGGGTTTCCTCCTCGCCCTCTCATTTTCTCTCAGTCCTTCTCCACTCTCCCCTGCGCCCATCCAGGACTTTATCTAGAATACCAGGTTTAGGTTTCCAGCTGCCTACTGCCCATCACAGCTCAGATGTCTTCTGGGATTTCAAACCCAACATGCAACAAACAGAACACATCATCTTTCTCCCCAAACCTGTTCTTTCCCATTGGCCCTACTTTAGAGGCTCACCCAAACTGGAAGCACCATCTAGGCACATACACAAGTCCAATCTAGCCCACTTCTATAATATGACTTCATTTGAAAAGTTCTGCTAGTTTACTTTGTCCTTCAATTTTTTCAAAACCTTCCAACTTCTAATCTGTGGTTGTTGGATACACATTAGATACACCTTGGAATCATATGGGAAGCTTTAAAAATTCCCAATGCCAAGCCACACCCCAAGTCAATTATAACAGACTCTGACCGAGAGACCTAGGAATCAGTATATTTGAAGTTCTCCAGGTGATTCAACATACAGACAAGGTTGAGATACATGACTCTAATATGACCCCTTCCATTCCATTCTACCAAAAGTTCTTTTTCAAAAATGAATTTCTAATCCCATTGACTCCTCTGGTTAAAACCTTTTACCAGCTCCCCATTGCCCAGAGAATAAAACCCAAACTCTTGAGCTGCATCTACAAGCCACTTCAAGATCTGGCCCAGTCTGGTTCTCACACAACTCCCCCACTCCACTCCTCCCACTCTTGGAAAGGGAACAGAGTAGAAAGACTGGAGACGGGGGGACCAGTCAGGAGGTTGCTGCAATCATGTAAACAAGCTCTATTCCACTGATTCTCTTGCCTGCACATTGGAGTCACCCAAGGACTTAACAATATTTTTGATGTTTGGGTCAAATTTCTGACTTAATTGGTCTGGGGTGCAGGCTGATCATCAAACTTCCCCCAGGTGGTTCTTACGTGCAGCAAAGTTGGAGAACAGCTGCTCTGCTGCTGCTGCTGCTAAGTCACTTCAGTCGTGTCCGACTCTGTGCGACCCCATAGACAGCAGCCCACCAGGCTCCCCCATCCCTGGGATTCTCCAGGCAAGAACACTGGAGTGGGTTGCCATTGCCTTCTCCAATGCATGAAAGTGAAAAGTGAAAGTGAAAAGTGAAAGTGAAGTCGCTCAGTCGTGTCCGACTCCTAGCGACCCCATGGACTGCAGCCGACCAGGCCCCTCCATCCATGGGATTTTCCGGGCAAGAGTACTGGAGTGGGTTGCCATTGCCTTCTCCGAACAGCTGCTCTAGTCCAGGGAATTTCAACTCTAGAATAACACAGGGAGCTCTGAAAAAATTCCAGTGCCTGGATCCGGCTCCAGATCAATTACATAAGAATCTTAAGGAGGAGGAAGAACCTGGGCCTATGTCCCTTCTGCCTGGAAAGCCCACGACTCACTTCTCTGACACTGCCTTACTCATCCTTCAAGACCCAGGGCAGCCTGATTTACCTGGGGGCAGCCTGCTCCTGCCTGGGAGAGATTCTAATTCACAATTGTACTGCATTTACCTCGTCAAACACTTCTTACACTGCTCCATAGTCTGTTTATTCAAACGACTACAATCAGAATTGTGGGTTTTGTTTTTCCTGTGTGAAGCTCAGTAAATATGTATTGAATGAAAGAGAGAGAGAGAGGGAGGGAGGGAGGGAGGGGGGGAGGGGGGGGAGGGAGGGAGGGAGGGGGGGAGGGAGCGGGCACATCAGGAACTAGAAACCATGTCATCGAATCTGCAGGGGTTGCTGTATGGCTGCTGCCTGCTCAGAGTGGAAGCCGGGCGTGTAGAGTGTTGGGAAGGAATCACAGATAGTTACCTGAGTTGGCACTGAGTATAAGGACAAAATTCTTCCTCCAGAGCTTGGCAGCAAGGACACCATTGTAGTACATTGCCTGCAGCCCAATTGCCAGCTGCACTTCCTTCTCCTGGTCAGTGGGGTTTAACAAGATCACAGAGATCTCTACGTTCTTTCCCAGGGCTAGGGAACTCGGTGCTTTCAAAAAGAGATGTAGAGGATCATCAGTCTCACAACGAGGAGGATAGATGCCATCATTCTTGTGTTTCATTCTGTATTTCTGGACTTTCTCCAGCACCATTTTTTCTTGAGAAGATCCTGAAGAATGAAATAAACAAAGCAGGCCTCTTACCCAGCAGGTATAGACCCTTCTAATAAAAGCTCAGGATTAAGGTTCATTGACCCACTACTGCTCAAATTTGCCAAGGCCACAAGAGCCTTGCAAACCTCTTGCACCACATGTAGCTAAAAAAAAAAGGTTTGTGTTAGACAAACTCACCACAGATACAGTGTGTCTCTTCCAAGTCACTCAGGGGTCAAGTTCTTCAAGTACTATGACTTTGCCCCTTGAATGGTGGGAGAGCTAGTTTTTGTACAAGTTGCAGGAACTTGTATTTTCCTAAGTGAAGGAGTTTGGACTTATTCCAAGGGAAATGGAGGGCATGGTATATTCTGGAGCAGGAATATTCTGTAACATAAATATATTTGTGTCCTGGGAAGCTCATTCTTGAAACTGTAAGTTAGAGATGGAATAATGATGGGGAGACTGGAGGCAGGGGTCCAATTAGGAGGCTACTATAATACTGTAGAAAAGAGATGATGAGGCCCTGGGTGACCTGCAGGCATTGGGGAAGGAGATGAGGAGATGGGTGTGAGGGTACCATGGGAGGCTCAAGAACAGGGCAGGCTTTCTTGCTTGGACAAATGGGTGGACAGCGCAGCAGTGCGCTCTAATAACTAATATGGAGGGGAATACACTGGGAGGTTGGGGAGTGTTGGAGGACAGCAGGAAAGAGAGAGTATTTCCTGGCAGCTGGGCTTGTTTTTTGTTTTGTCTTTGGCCATGCCACATGTGACATGTGGGATTTTAGCTTCCCAACCAGGGATTAACCCCCTGCAGTAGAAGTGCAGAGTCTTAACCACTGGACCACCAGGGAAATCACCTGGGCTTGGTATTAAGTATTCTGTTCTACAGCAGTGGTTCTCAGCTGGGGACAATTTTGCCCCCAGGGGACATCTGGAAATGTCAGGAGACATTTCTGGTTGTCACAACTGGCGGTGGTGGTTGAGGAGGGGCTGGCATCTAGAGGATAGAGACCAGGAAGGCTTCTGAATGTCCCAGGTTGCACAGCCTCCCAGATAGCAAAGATATCTGGTCCAAAATGTGAGTAAAGTCAAAGAGGGTTGAGAAGTCCTGTTTCATGCGATGGGGAACGGACTGCATGTCTCCCTGGCCTGCATGTGTCTGGCCCATTACTTTCTCTCTGTTGCTGTTTGGGGCCCTCCTCTGCCCGGTGCGTGCATGCTAAATTGCTTCAGTAGCATCAAATTCTTTGCAACCCCACAGACTGTAGCCACTCAGTCTATCCATGGGATTTTTCTGGGCAAGAAAATGAGTGTGTTGCCATTTCCTACTCCAAGGGATCTTCCTGACCCAGGGATAGAACTGGCATCTCCTGCATTGGTGGGCAGATTCTTTACCTCTGAGCCACCCAGGAGGCCCCCCACTGCCTGATACCTTCAGGATACTTGTAGTTCTGTGTGATGTCCTCATGGCGGTCACAGTCCACATTCTTGGTGCTGATATTATTGCCAAAATACTTGGTGTTGCTGTCAGTCAACTCCAGTGTCCCATCCTCACCGCACTTCCAGACCACACATGAGGCATTTATTGAGGCAAAAATGTCTGATGCTGCAGGGGTCAGCCACACTATCCCCTCCTTGACGGCTCTGACTGGGACCAGATCACAGGCCTCCAGGACTGAGGGAGAGAAATGTCAATGAGTGAGAGGAATCATACCCAGACCTTGGCTTTGGTCAGAGCAGCAAAACCTCTGTTCCCATCCTAATGCCCTATTGCCCCTCCACTGGAATCAAGGTCAGAGGTGGGCACTAGGCAGGGTTTCTGAGAGGGCACAGCTGAGGGGAAGCTCACTTTTAGTGACATAACTTTTTGGTCATGGTCTATGGCAGGTGCTCTCTTGGACAAGACCTCAGAGTTACAGAGTACATGGGAGTTCCTAAGCCAGCTTGACCACAGACATGACAAGAGGAGGTTACCTTTGTTGAACACTTCCTATGTACTGGGCTCTGTGACTGTTCTGTTCCTGCGGGGCCTTGGGCCAGCATCCCACCACTCACTATCAGTCCTGCCACCACTTCTGTTTTAGGGGCTGCAGACCTGCTATGGACCACCTGCTGCCCATTTCCTCTCCAAGGGACTCCTTGTACTCTTGCAGCTCTGGGAACCTGGTGGTCCTAGGCCCACCCCAGGCTTTACCTTCACCTCCTTTAAGAGCACTTGGGTATAGAATCTGCCATCCGTCATAAACCTCAAGCAGATCAGGCCGGGCCATCCAGCACTCGGTGGAAGTCTGGAAGATCCTGAAGCAAAGGGAACAATACAAGTGGGGGGCAAAAGTCCTGAAGCAGTCCTAGAGATGACAGAGCTGCGACTAAGTGGATGGGAGGATGCTGTGTAAGAGTGGTTCCAACACTCCCAGGAAGGGGCGTGCATCTCACATTCACCCTGACCTTCAGAATCCTGCCTTTCGGAGTCCTGAAGGCCTATTCAAAGCAGGGCTACTTGGGCTGGGAGGTTCCCATGGACGACAGCCTGCGGGTTTGGAGCCCTGTCAGGTCTAGGACTTCATCCACCCCCTTTGGGCTTCTCACCAGGCTCTGCCTCTGTTGTCTTCTCCATTCTGAAGCCCCTCCTCGTTGTAGTACTCGTTTACCAGCAGGTCCCCGCCCGTGCCCTGGGCTGAGGTGAACGTGGTAACAACTCGGGCAGGGATTCCCAGGCCTCGCAGCACTGCATGGAAGTGGGCAGAGGGTCAGGGCACCAGAGGGGGCTGGGATGCGGGGATGGGGCCTATGGCTAGCATTCTCTGTGTCTCCTCTGGACACTAGGCACGTTCATGGTCTTAAATGCCGGTGACATTGTGGAAAGAGAAGGGGCACAGGAATTGACACCCGCCCGACCTACGCTATATGAAGGCCAAGTAATGAGAAGCAGACAAGTTACACAGCGGGTGGAGTACACAGCAGCGGGAGGCTTCAACAGAGCGCTGGGACTGGCTTTTCTGGGGCAGAGGCAGGGAGGAGCTTTGGGGAGTTTGGGAGCAGAGCTCACCAGATGGGCCCAACTTTGCTGAATCTGGGAAAAGGAGCAGAAGCTGGTTGGGAGGAGTGGCTGGGGAAAAGCCATCTTAGCCAGATGGTGCATGGGAAGCAATCACAGGTGTGGTGGAGGTGGGGGAATGCTGCGGAGTTGGAGGCAGTGGCTGCTTTTGGAGATGTCATGGGGCAGCGGGTACTGGGCAACCCAAGAAGCAAGGCAGACACTCTGTGTGGTAGCCAAGGTGACTTGCCTGGGTGTGGCAGGCAAGTCTGCTCTGTACCTGTGCAAGCAACAGCTGCCAACACCCAGGCCTGACCCTCGTACACAGGCCTCCCATGACCAGTGACCCACTGTCGCAGGATGGGCGCACTGCCCCGGCGCTTGTTCAGCAAGGCCCTTTCCTCTGTAGTCTGGATCTTCGCAGTGGGCAGGACAGACTTCTCCTTAAGAATGTGCAGCTGTTTGGGGGAAACGTGTGGATGTTTATGGGGGTGGGTAGGGAGGGCTCGGGTTTCTCAGGTGGCGCTAGTGGTAAAGATCCTGCCTGCCAATGCAGGAGATGAAAGAGACATGTGTTCAATCCCTGGGTGGGGAAGATCCCCTAGAGGAGGGCATGGAAACCCACTCCAGTATTCTTGCCTGGGGAATCCCACAGACAGAGGAGCTTGGTGGGCTACAGTCCATAGGGTCACAAAGAGCCGGACACGACTGAAGTGACTTAGCATGCCCGTAGCGAGGGCTCATTACAGCTCTCCAGGCATGGTGAACAGATCACTTGTATGGAAATCACCTGGAACTTGTTAAACCTGTATGTTCCTGGGCCCCACCCTCATCCACTGGGATCGTGTCTGGGAACTCTCCTTTTTAACAAGTCCTTCAGAAGCGGGGGTTCATGAGCCATGAAAGTGTTAGTTGCTCCGTCGTATCCGATTCTTGTGACCCCCTGGACTGTAGCCCACTAGGCTCCTTTGTCCATGGGATTCTCCAGGCAAGAATACCGAAGTGGGTTGTCATTCCCTTCTCCAGGGGATCTTCCTGACCCAGGGGTTGAAACCTGGATTGAACTCAGGTCTCCCGCATTGCAGGTGGATTCTGTCCGTGTGAGCCACCAGGGAAGCCCATAGTGGCAAATGAAACTCAGGACACGAGAGCAGCAGGAGGGCTCCCCCTCGCTGGAGGCTTTCACTGTTCCTTGGTCTGCCTGGCCCTGATTCTTCGAGTGTTTGCACCTGGGACCTTGAGGCCCACGTTTCCTCCTCCTCGCAGGCTAGCCCTGTCCCTCACCACCTCCTCAGAGGAAAGGACTGAGCCACATGAGGAAATAGAGAGCACATTACTCCTGTGAGAGAACTTTTTAAGGAATGGCACCTCACTCCAGTACTCTTGCCTGGAAAATCCCATGGATGGAAGAGCCTGGTAGGCTGCAGTCCATGGGGTCGCTAAGAGTCGGACACGACTAAGCGACTTCACTTTCACTTTTCACTTTCATGCATTGGAGAAGGAAATGGCGACCCACTTCAGTGTTCTTGCCTAGAGAATCCCAGGGACCGTGGAGCCTGATGGGCTGCCGTCATGGGGTCACACAGAGTCGGACACGACTGAAGCGACTAAGCAGCAGCAGTAGCAGGAAAGGACCAAGCCACCTTCATTGGAATAATTTAGAAATGAAAACAAGTTCCTTTGACTGCCTTATCACCAACCCATGGGTAAGATGGAACTGACCCCCTTCTTCCCAGGGACCTAAGCTCCCTGTCAGGGCTGAGGGTGAGGAGGCAGGGAGAGGGAGGTCTCAAGGAAACCCAGGTCAGTTTTAGTCCTCGCTGGCTTATGACCTGAAGGAGGACACCTTCCTGTCATTTCTCTCCCCGCTGGATGCTACTGTCTGCCCCTCCTCACTCAGATCCTTCTCCAGGGACTGTCCCCTGCACTCTGGGAAGAGGGGACCATTCGTGAGTAAAAAACTTCTGGGACCCTACACGGGGGCAGCTCTGGCAGAGGACTGCTGTCTCATCTCCTCCCCCTCCCCACCCCGTCCTCACTCACCAAGGCGCCCAAGACTCGGGCCACATGCACGGGGTTGCCCCACTTCTCCACCTGATTGTCCACGGTCAGTAAGCTCAAGCCAAGGTCGATGACATCCTCCTCGAGCTGTAAGGACCACACAGGGCCACGCATGATGGAGGGTGTGCAGTCAGCCACTCCTCCCCCAAGTCAACCCCATCCCCTTGTCCTTCTCCTTGACTCAGGCTCCACTCCTTCCTGCCGTGTTCCTGAAGAAGTTCTCGCTTTTCCCTCTGCCCCAGGGCCCGGCACCTCAGCCTTTTGTCTCTTCTGTTGTCTGACTGCTGATAGTGTGGGCTTTTGAGCACCAGGGCTCTGTCGAGTCCTTTCATTTCTACAGTTTTTCACGTAATTTGCTCCCACAGCTCCTAACAGGGCTGTCCCTGTGTGGGGGTGGATAAAATGGCAGCTTCTGCTCTGGAGGAGCAGAAGTGAGGAGTGAGGGAGACATGCGGCCACTTAGGCTACAGATCTCAGCAATGTGGCTGGGGCTCTAGAAGAGATGCCAACCCAGGGAGCACAGTGGAGAGTCACTCTGCCCCTGGGGGCTGGGAAAACTTTCAGAGGGCCTTAAAAGATGGGCAGGCATTTTCCAGGTGGTAAGTGAGGGAAGGTATTCCCGGCAGAGGGAACATTCAGCCTGCACAATCGAGGGATGACCAGGAGCTGAAGCATGGAGTTGGAGGGGGGCGGGTGCTCTTGGGGAAAGGGAAGCAGTGGCCTGGCTGTGAAGAGTCTTATGTGTCAAGCCAGGGGATCTGGTTTCTATCCTGTAGATGGTGAGGATTTAACAGAGGCTTCATCTGCATGGTCTTTAGGAAGATAACTCTGGTGGTTGAGGAGGATGGTCTAGTGTGGCCCTGAGGGGACCGAGGTACCACGTGGCTGAACTTGCATGAAGAAATGGCCTCATGACCAGAGGCTTTGGATTGGCCCAATCTGTTTGACTTGAGCACTGAAAATTATGGGGTGATCACTGTCTCCCCACCTTCCCTGGAGGGCCCCGTACCTGGCCAAAGTCCCAGGGCTCGGCCTGGATGCAGTCAGCCGTGCCCAGGAAGATGAGGCCATTTTGGTTCAGCAAGTACTCCTTGCGCTGAGCTTCATTCCCCAGGAACACAGCATCCTCTGGAGAGAAGCAGGCAGGGATGAGGGACTGTAGGATGCTAGGTGTGCCGTCCATCTCCAGGCCTTTGCCCTCCCTGCCTGGGTGAGATTCTGCTGCAGGCCTTCCCTTCAGCTCCAGGCCTGGTAGAGACTGTGAAGGAAGCCCCTCTTTTCATCCCATACTGGGACCAGGCCTCCTCTCTGGTGAGAGTGGGGAAGGGGATGAGAGTCCCTGGGTCAGCCACAGTGGCTTTCATGGCCAGCCAGCAGACAGGAATAAGCCAACCTTAAAAGGCCTACTGGTTCCCAAAGAAACCTGCTCCTGAACCAAGAGCATTTGGCAACAGGCCAGGGGGCTTCCCAGGGGGGCTGCTATGTCTCTCCCACAAGTTCAACCAGAAAAAAAAGTGTTTCAGAAAAACCAAACAGGTTGACAGATGTGAGCAGAAGGGAAGACAAGTAGGGTTGGAGGGAGAATGGGGCTGTGTGTGTGAGGGAACAGTGGGAGCCACCCAGCGTGTCCAAGGGGGTCTAGAACTCCTATGGGCTCTTCCTGCTGCCTCTCCTAGTATCTTCATTGAAGGGTTGCCTGGGAGTCATGAAGTGGGTGGGGGTTTTAAGGAGGCCATCGCCTACTCTAGGAAGCTGGGAGCAGCTGGCAGACCTACTCTGTTTTTCGGGTGTCTCTCTCTGCCTGTTGTTGGGGGTGAAGTAGGGGCTGGTTGGACTGGTTCCTGGAGCCTAGAATGAGAAGAGGATTTCCAAACCATCCTCCAAGCCATCAAACTAGGATGAGGGTACTCAAGGTAACAGAACACTGGGATATTAGATATCAGGAAGCCCTGAAAAACCTTGGACAGAAAATCACAGAATCATGTGCCCAAGGAGTCCTGGGCCCCTGCCCCTTCATCCTGAGTACTATCTGTGAAGTCAGCTGGACATCATCTCTTTGGAAATTGCTTCAAAGCGAGGAGTTTGGCCCCGGGCTCTGCAGGCTTTGGGAAGTACATTATCAGAGCATAGGTATCACCCTTCTTCTTAGCTTGGGTGCATCCCCTCCCCTCTTTATAAAGCTTCCTGCTTATGAATAGGACTTTGATTTTCACTATAGGGCGTAAAATTTCCTTTTGAATCCAGAAGGGCCCCATCTTCAAGTATGGTAAGATGAGACTGAGTCCCAGAAAATCTCTGAAAATCTCTAACTCACCTCCCAGATGGGCAGTGCCAATACTTCACCCCTGGCCAGACAGACACCTCACCCCATAGAGAGGCCTTCCCTCACCGGTCCCAACAAGCCAGGTATGGAGACAGGAATCCTGGCATAGAGTCAAGACTGTGAGCTCCCTCTGAACCAAGGCCTGTTCTGGAACTGTATTTCTGCATCTATGCTCAGGTTGTCAGGGCCTAGCTCTGGGTGTGCGCTCAGTCAATGAGGCAGGTACAGTAAAGCCTCAGTTTTGGAGGGAAATGGCTTGGGGGTCTTTCTGGCAGTATGTGGACAGCCATGGGCCCTCGCTCAGCTGAAGGGGCCTTGAATCCACACTCACCCACATGGGGCAAGGCACCTCAGTGGACACTAGTTCTCCTCCATTGTTCCACCTGCCAACCCCCTTGGAGCAGGAATGAAGGGCCTGGATTGAGGACAGACAGGGCTATCTGAAGGAGGGGGCCACCCAAGGACTCCAGGCTGGGCAAGTGAAGTGGAGACAGGGAGTTACTGGGACTCAGGTGCTGTATAGGAAGGCCATCAAGCCCTGGGATTCAGGCGCTTCAGGGGAGATTTCTTCTACTTCCCCTTGTTCCCAGCCCTGCCTCATAAGGAGGCCCCCCTTTGGGCTGGCAGTGAACTCGTGAAAGGAAAAGGCTTGTCTGGGGGTAGCAAGGATGGGCAAACAGGAAGAAACTGTTTTCCTCTCAATAACTGTTCAGGCAGCCCAAAGGATTAAGGTGGGGTGTGGCGGATTCAAAAAGGAAGACTCAGTCTTCAGAATGGGAAAGAAGAGGAGATGTTCTCTTGGTTTTC
Source organism: Bos indicus (assembly GCF_029378745.1). Taxonomy (NCBI): domain Eukaryota; kingdom Metazoa; phylum Chordata; class Mammalia; order Artiodactyla; family Bovidae; genus Bos; species Bos indicus. Next base: position 38,338,283 of record NC_091769.1, read on the forward strand.
ATTTGGGGCACGTCAACCACGTCTGACGACTTTTCTAGATTAAATAGTCCTGACAGCTAGGGCTGAGCTTTGCCAGAGGTGGCCACCGGCTGGGCCTCAGGAGGCTGCCTGACCCCAGGAAAGTCCATCCAGAGGCTGCTGAGCTAGGGAGACTGGTTGCTAATTTGCTGCTCTAGGCAGGTATTTGGATGGGTCATGATGGAGAGAGAGAGTCTATAGTAAGGACAGAACTAACAAATAGAAAGAAGCAAGAAGGAAGATTTACAGTGAAGTTAAACTGAAGCTTTGGGTCCCTCACCAGCACAGAACCCCACTTCAAGTCAGGGGGGACCTAAGCAATTCAAAATTCTATGTTCTTTTTCTTAAAGAGGATCCCCCAAATTAATTAAAAACTCAGGTCCCGCAAAACCTGGATTCACCATGCAGACAGACTATGGAAGCCAAGGGAGGGATCAGAGAAACCTGTCCTGCAGGCCCCCTCTTATCCTGAAGTCCTTTCCGGCTCTCGGCCCCTATCCTGCTATCACAGAGGGGAGTTCTTCTAGGGTCACCTCAGTGAGTCTCAGCTCCTGTGACTAAGTAGCCTGAGCCAGGACTAGACTAGCCTCTGCTCTCAGTGAGAAGCTCTGGGCTTCTTCCATCAGGTGACACCAAGTCAGGACCCAGGGTCTGAGAGGCTGTTCATCCAGGGAGCAGTTTCCACAGTGGCTAAGTACCTGTGCTGTTCTAGAGGGAGCTGTCCCGTGGGGCCCCAGCTCCAAGGCCCTGAATCTTGTGCAGCCCAGGCTGACCCAGGTCCAACTCACCTCGATTCCAGGGGTTAAAGAGCAGTGTGAACTGGCCCAGGCATTGTTTCCTGCCCGAGATCTGCAGCAGGAGTGAGTAGTGGCCAATGATAGCATCTGCAGGTGTGGTCACAGAGATAGTCCAGGACTGGTCATCTCTCTCCTCCACCATTGCACTCCACCACTTCCGGTCCCCCAGACTGGAAACTGAGAACGTGGCTTGGGTCCCATTGGCCTTGGAAGGCTGCTTTCCTGCAGTCACACAGAGATGAGTTGGTCATTTGGACCCCTTGGCCACAACTCAGAGTAACAAAAGGAAGTATCACAAAACTGAAGTAAGTGAAAATTAGATTTGGAGGAGAATGAAAGCCACCCATCAAGGAGTGGGGGTCAGAAAAGGGTGAGGGGAGAGCACAGGTCTTTAGCACCCATGAACACCTAGAAAAGGCTCATAGTGTATAACATGGGTGTCTTATCTCCTTCACTGGACTGATGTGAGGTCTTAATGAGATATTGCAAGTAAAGCCCTTGGCTCAAAATCTGACATGTAGTACAGATTCAGCAAGTAGTAGAAATTAAGTGTTATATTTAGCCTAGATTAAATCCCATTCAGGCTTTTCTACAAAACTGATATTATCTATGCAGCAGAAAAACTCCTTAGTGTTAATGCAGCCAAGCAACTTCTGAATCATGATAAATGCTACTTATTATGCATATTATCAGGCTTCCCTGGTAGCTCAGCTGGTGAAGAATCTGCCTGCAATGCAGGATACCCCGATTTGATTCCTGGGTCGGGAAGATCCACTGGAGAAGGGATAGGCTAGCCACTCCAGTATTCTTGGGTGGCTCAGATGGTAAAGAATCTACTTGCAATATGGGAGACCTGGTTTCGATCCCTGAGTTGGGAAGATACCCTGGAGAAGGGAATGGTTACCCACTCCAGTATTCTGGCCTGGAGAATTCCATGGACAGAGGAGCCTGGCGGGCTACAGTCCATAGGGTCACAAAGAGTTAGACACGAATGAGCGACTTTCACTTTCACTTGCTTGCATATTATCTCATCCTCACAGAATTTCTTGAGGCCCAGGTGCAGTGCGAGCCAGTTGCCCCTTGGTTGCCCGAGGTGGGTCTGGAGAAAGAACCCCCTAGTCCTACTGCCAATGGAGTTGAAGTCAGTCCCACTCACCAGTTTGTGCAATGAGGGCTACCTTCTTCAGGGCACGCAGAAATGTGTGCACTGGAGCCTGAAAGTGCAAGCTGATGGTGAAGGGCTGCCCCCGCCTCACGAAGAGCCGCTGGGAGCTGATGTCATTGGTGTGGTGCTCTGCGTTGTTTCTCGCTGCCTGGAAGTCGCAGCTCTTGATCCCCAGGCCTGTTGTGGAAAGAAAGAAATCCTGGAGACTAGGTAAATGTGACAATGTCAGTAAAAGCAGAGACCCTGAAGTCAGAGATGCAGGGTTCAAATCCTTGGCTCAACTTACTAGCTGTGCTGTCTCAAGCGAGTAGCTTAACCACTCATCCTCAGTCTCCTCTTTCTCAGAATAACCATCCTCCTTGTAGGGCTGGGAAAAGCAAATGAGGTAATGTACATAATATTCTCAGCCCTGTGTCAGACACATAGTAAGTCCCTGTTACTACTATTAATAAGAACGATGCTTGTTCTCATTGTTGACCTCCTTTTCTGGTCCCAATTCAAAAGCAATGAATAAAATCCAGAATTTTGCTCGCCCGTACTCATTTTTGTCTAAGAACACAATGATCATTTTTAGAGCTAATTTTGAAGTCACTAATTGAGTCCAATTCTTTTGTTTTACAAGTGAGAAGAGTGAGGCGCAGAGAGCAGCTCACTAGAGATTGTGTGTGGCTTTCATCTAAAGGCTCAGTAAAACCCACAGTACCATGCAGCCCAGAAAAACCCTACAAGGAGGGGGCCTGTGAGTATTAAGACGTTCTCCCAGGCAATTCTCACTTTATAACAAGAATTTGTAAATATGCTAACACAGGTTAAGCTTTCTGCATGCTCTGCTTCTGCCTGTTTCTCTGCTTGGTGTCTGCCTCTGTCCCTTTTAGTTGGATTCCCTGACTGTGCTGTGCTCTGCTGTACTAAGTCGCTCAGTCATGTCTGACTCTTTGTGACCCTGTGGACTGGCGTCCATGGGGATTCTCTAGGCAAGAATAAAATAGTGGGTTGGTATGCTCTCCTCCAGGGGATCTTCCCAACCCAGGGACTGAACCCAGGTCTCTGGCATTTAGGTGGATTCTTTTACCATCTGAGCCACCAGGGAAGCCCTTAATACTGGAGTGGGTAGCCTATCCCTTCTCCAGGGGAACTTCCTGACCCAGGAATTGAACCCGGGTCTCCTGCATTGCAGTTGGATTCTTTTTCAGCTGAGCTACCAGGGAAACCCTGGTTTCCCTGACTCCTGCCTCCCTTCTCTCCCCCTTAGCTTTGAGGCTATGACACCCTCACGCTTTCCCAGGTTGTCTACCAGATGGACCACAACCCAGTGAAAATAGTCATGTTAGGATGATGCTGGGATAAGAGTATAAATCTGTTTAACCACCATCACCACCTTACCACCGTCATCACAACTATGACCAATTTATCACCAACAACCCAGTCAATTGTCACTCCATAGCCACACCCCCAACACCACACCACCATTGCACCCATCACCACTTCCCACCATAACCCACCTCTATCATCTCCGCTGCTGCCAGCACCAAATACTACCTTCCCCACCAGAGTCACACAAACACTACCTCCCCTACCACCAGCACCAGCGACCAGCTTGCACACTTTTGCTCCTCCATCATCAGCACTATCCGTTTACTATTCTCCCAACATAGCCCTACAACCACCACCTCCACCACTATTAGCATCCCTAACACCTGCAACCATCATTGCTCATCATCACCTCCTGCTTATTTTAATGAAAGCATGATAGAGAAGCTACTGAGAGCCCAGTAAGCCCTGTGGAGAGCTGGCTTGGCTCACCTTGTCCCATGGCTACAGACCGCTCTTATCCACTTGGCTACTGGAAATGCTGTCTTAAACTGTTGCTCTGAGCTCCCTCTCTGAATCTGTCTTCCAGACAGGAAATGATGATGGGCGCTTTTGTTGGCTTAAGAATCTGTAAAGAGTGGCATTTCCTTCTACTCCACCTTGTGTTCCCCACATGTTTGTCTTTCCTGCTCCCTCCCCTCTGGTATCTCCTGGACCAGCTGCTGGAGTTCCCCGTTCTCGTTTATCTCTTGTACCAGGAGGCCCAGACAGGGTTATATCTGGCAGGCTCGAATGGGAAGTGAATTGCAGGGGGAATCTGCCAGTTGAAGAAGCCCAGATAAATGTAAAAGCCTCTAGCTTCTGGGGCCTCAAGAGACCCTCAGAGTTATTACCTGGATGACACTGGAAGACTCTGGAAGGAGGTCCATATCCAACTTCAGATTCAGGCCCTAAACATATCTTGGGCTTTAAGTTGTTAGATGTTCACGGACCTTTCTGATAATAGAGAGAGAGCATGTGTGTCTGGGATTCATCTGTGTGAAAGAAATTAGGGGGTAGAATTTGTTGGTGAAAAATAAATGTCCAAAGAGCAGAAGCAAGAACTGTGGCTCTTCCAAGCGTGCTGGGTCTGGCCCCCTCGATCAGAGAAGGTTGGGCACTCTGTTGTTTTTCCTATTACCACTTGTTTTGTCGACACAGGGGAGGATCTCCTACTTGGTTCTCTTTGGCCCCAGGTTTTATCTGGGCTTCTGAGACTGTGTCGTCACTAGAAGCTCTCTCAGACACAGCTGGACTGGCCTGCGCATGTATGGCATGTCTATAGAAGGATATAGAAGAAACTACAAGGACCGTTGTTTGCCTATTGGGAGGGGAGCTTCGAAATGGATATAGGAATGTGATTTTTCTGCTGTTTACTGGTTTATACTTTTCAAATTTTGAACCATTACCCATGAAAAATCTCGTTATGCAAAAAAAGAAGCTATTGCTTCTCACTCTTACCAAAAAAGATTCTTCATGAGAAATGAAAAGGGAATTTTTCTTATTATTTGAAGATATAATTTTTACCTGGAAAATGTGAATCTACTGAAAAATGATAATAGGAGACAAGATGATTTAGTGAGATTATCTTAAGTTTAATGCATTCCCAGTAAAAATACCAGCAAGTTTTCCCCCTGAAACTGAAAAAGCTGATTCTAATGTTCAAAAGTAAATTTCTAAAAGATCTAAAATATGATCTGAAAAGATCTAAAGTTTAATGATCTAAAAAAAAAAATCTCTCATTAGAAATGTAGTATGGCCAGGCTTCCTAGATATTAAAATATATTATGACAGTACTGTAATTAAAAAAGTAGGTAGACCAAAATGTATGTATTAAATATGTACTAAATGTGGCAATTAAGTAGGAAAGATAAGAATTCATTAGTAAATGGTTTGGGGGTAATTAGCTTCCCAAAATAAAGTTTGTTTGCGACTTTGCACAATACACTTCAATTCTATCAGGAGGTGCATGGATAAGAAAGCTGTGGTACATATACACAACGGAGTTATTACTCAGCCATTAAAAAGAATACATTTGAATCAGTTCTAATGAGGTGGATGAAACTGGAGCCTATTATACAGAGTGAAGTAAGCCAGAAAGAAAAACACCAATACAGTATACTAACACATATATATGGAATTTAGAAAGATGGTAACGATAACCCTGTATGTAAGACAGCAAAAGAGACACAGATGTATAGAACAGTCTTTTGGACTCTGTGGGAGAGGGTGAGGGTGAGATGATTTGGGAGTATGGCATTGAAACATGTATAATATCATATATGAAATTAATTGCCAGTCCAGGTTCGATGCATGATACAGGATGCTTGGGGCTGGTGCACTGGGATGAGCCAGAGGGATGGGATGGGGAGGGAGGTGGGAGGATGTTCAGGCTGGGGAACATGTATATACCCGTGGTGGATTCATGCTGATGTATGGCAAAACCAATACAATATTGTAAAGTAATTAGCCTCCAATTAAAATAAATAAATTTATTTTAAAAAAAGGATTATGAAAACTCAATAGTTTAAAATTTAACAGGGCAATCTGGCAGAACTGTCAGAGATGAATGACGCTTTAAAAGATACACAGTGAAGATGCTGCTCCAAAGATCTGTTAACTAAAGTGCGTGGTAAGACAGTGGTGCTTTCTTTTGGACAATTTTGACACCACTTCTAATGAGAGAAGAGACCAATATTCTGTTTTGTTTAACCGTGAAAACAAGTGGGACCAGAAGCTTCTTCTTCCTCCTCCCTCCTGGGAACAGACTCCAGGTTTACAGCAAGATTCCCTTCTCTTTCATTTGGAGGGATTTCATGACAGAGGCTCACTGACAGTGCTAAGGCACTGTAGTCATTTTGCAAACCAACCATCAGAAGAAGAATGCCCACAGATGACATAGCATATCTCAGGGTGAAGACTGTGGAAATGATGGTATTATTTCAGTGCCCTCTTGATGGCTTTTACACCAGTATATTTTCTGTGTCTGAATCTTGTATGCAAAATCTCACCTTAAATTGGGCTACCCAGTACCAGCTCAAAGTTTTGTGGTTTCTCTTGAGTAATACAGGCCGTTTTTGAAAGTTGGGAGAAGAAAGACAAGAGGATGTATCTATCTGAGCTTATGGGAACTTTAGACATGTGTCTCTTGAGGCCCTCTGCAGAGACACACAGTCTGATACCAGTAGTCCCATTTTTTAGCCTTCCTTAAACACCAGGTCAGATGTTTTGCTTTCCTGTTTTCCATTTCTGTCATCAAGAAATGCTCCAGCTTTGCTCTAACACCCCATCTTCATTGTCTGCTCTCACCTCTGTCCCCGTCACCCAGGGAATCTGTTTACGAACCCATCTGGTTAGTCTTTGAAAGCCACAGTGCTGGTGGCCCCAACTCCAACCACCAGCAGCTCACTCTGTGAACCAGAAGAAAAGTGGGGGGCAGCTTTTTGTTGTTGTTCCCAAGGTGATGAAACCAGCAAGGTCCAGTAACTTTTTGGAAAGCTAGAACTTGATGATAAATGAAAATTGAGGACAAGTAAAGATATTTTTTTCAAACCTCTCCTCCATTCATTAAAAAAACAATAAACAAAAACTACCTTCTATCTGCCTTTCAGTCCTAATGGCAGAAATCATTAGGAAAAGTGACTGAACTTAGGGGCAATGCTCAGTGAGCCTGCCATCTCTTAAGTGTGTTTTGAGAACCAATAGAGCCGGCAGCGGATTCCTCCTCACACATAATTCTGCAGAACTTGAGAACCTTAGCTATACACAAAAATTTAAAGAAACTATCTCATAATAGCTCAAACTATCCCATTCTGGCAGAGCTCACAAATAAAGAAGCATGTGTAACATGTGAAAAAAAAATTCCAGATGGATCAAAAGTCTAAATGTAAAAAATTAAATCCTAAAAGTACTGCTGCTGCTAAGTTGCTTCAGTCGTGTCTGACTCTGTGTGACCCCATAGATGGCAGACCACCAGGCTCCGCCGTCCCTGGGGTTCTCCAGGCAAGAACACTGGAGTGGGTTTAAAAGTACTAGAAGATAAGAAACTTATATTTGAGTCAGCATGGAGAAGGCCTTTAAAGATATTACACAAACTCCAGAAACCAAAAAGAAAAGATTGATAAATTTGATTCCATAACAATTTTTACATGGGAAAACTTATAAACAAAGTTAAAAGATATACAACAAGTTGGGGAAAATCTTTGAAACTCATACCACAAAGGGTTACTTTCCTTAATGTAAAAGGTTCTCGCAAATTAAACAATAAAAGGAAAACAAATCAATAGAAAAATAGATGTAGGGTATAATGGGTAATTCACAGAAAAGGAAGTTCAAATGTCTCTTAAGTACATGAAAAGATGCCCAGCCTCATTTAATATAAATACAGTATTGGTGTTTTTCTTTCTGGCTTACTTCACTCTGTATAATAGGCTCCATTTTCATCCACCTCATTAGAACTGATTCAAATGTATTCTTTTTAATGGCTGAGTAATACTCCATTGTGTATATGTACCACAGCTTTCTTATCCATTCATCTGCTGATGGACATCTAGGTTGCTTCCATGTCCTGGCTATTATAAACAGTGCTGCGATGAACAATGGGGTACCCAGAGGGATGGTACAGGGAGGGAGGAAGGAAGAGGAAGGAGGGTTCAGGATGGTGAACATGTGTATACCTGTGGAAGATTCATGTTGATATATGGCAAAACCAATACAATATTGTAAAGTTAAAAAATAAAAAAAATATATATATACAAAATAAAACTGCCCTGGGATATATTTTTTTTCACCTATCAAATTGGCAAAGATAAAATAGTTTCACAACTCTCTGAGTTAGTGACAGTTTGGGGAAACAGTTGCTCTCTCAGTGTGCTGGAAGGAGTGTAAATTGGTGCATCTTTATAGAGGGCAATTAAGTAGTATCTACCAAAACTTTACATGTTTATACTTTTGAATTAGCCATTCCACTTCTAGATATTTTATCATGCAAATAACCAAATGTATAAAATGAAATTTAGAGAAGTGTCCATTGCATTGGAAGTTACAATAGCAAAATTTTGGAAACTACCTAAATGTCCACAGATAAGGCACTGGATAGATAGATTATGGGACATGAATTTAATAGAATACTATACAAGCATGCAAAAGAATGAAGCAGCTCTGTATAAACTGATATGAAACAATCTCCAAGCTACACTGTTAAATGAAATTAGCAAGGTATAGAACAGTGTGAACAGTAGGCTACCTTCATAGAAAGGGGTGTGTGTGTGTGTGGCAAATAGGTATGACTTTGCTTGTATTTACATAGAATATTTCTGAAAAGTTATTGCTTCTAATAACTATAAAGTTATTGATTTTATAGGAAAATTCAATGCTTGGGAGTAAGGAAGGCTTTTTTCTTTATACTCTTTAGTATCTTTGTACCACAGAAATATATGTTAATATTTCAAAAAAATAACAAAAACTTCCAACAGTAAGAAAAGTAGATGGGAAGACCTTTCACCACTGTGAGCCCACTACCAGGGAGGGTAACAGTCGAGTCCTGGGCTGGCTCCATTTTTGGGATTCCACTTCTGGCACTAGCGAAAAGAATCTTCTCTTCATCATACAGTTCCCATGGAGTTTCACAAATACCACTCTCTGGCAGTGTTTCCGTTGGGCCACTTAAAAAATATTTTTAAAATTTATTTGCACTGGGTCTTAGTCATGGCGTGTGGGATTTTTGATCTTCCTTGCAGCATGTGGGATTTTTTTTTTCTTAAAGTTATGGCACGTGGGATCTAGTTCCTGGGCCAGGGATCAAACCCAGGCCTCCGGCATTAGGAACTCGGAGTTTTAGCCACTGGACCACCATGTGGAGGTGGGCCACTTTTGGAGGAGCTTGTGGTGAGACAGATACTGTTGTATTTTGGTGGAGCTGGGAAAAGGAGAGTGGGAAATGTGAGGATGGAGGGAGGGAGGAGGGATCATAAAGGTCCATCCTGCTTCCTCCTGCACCCACACCTTTCAACGCCCCATCCTCTGGCAGAAAAACAAACCTTCAACTGGTGTGTACCCAAGAAGGATTCACTAATTAATGTGTGACACATTTATTTATTGAGCACTATTGTGATTCCAGAACTGTCTTAGGCACTGGTAATACAGTAATAAATTAGCCGGGCATGTTCTTGCCACCAGGGAGCTTATATTCCAGCAGGGGCAGACAGACAGTATTAAGGGAATACACCATTGATTATTTATTTATTTGCTATTGTGACAGGTGCTATAAAGGAGAAGTTTTGAGTTCTAGGACCTGGATATGGAGGTCAGGGAAAGTTTCCTGAAAAAGTGATACTTAAGTTCAGAAACTGGAAGGATAAATAGGAATGAGCTAAGCAATGGAACAAGGGGAGGAGTGGGAGGAGGGAGAACAGCATGTGCAAAGGCCCTAAGGCAGTGAGCAATTAAAGGAATGCCATGAAACTGGAGCACAGATTATAATGGGAAAAAGTAAGGGAAGGGCTCCTCTTGCAGAACTGAGTTAAGGATTTTTAATTTTATCCTCAGATCACTGGAAAGCTACTGAATGGCATAACAATCAGATTTGCATTTTAACAATTCCACATTGGCTCAATAGAGAGAATAAATTATTTAGAGGGAGGGGTCAAAAGTGGAAGAGAGAGGACCAATAAGGAACAACTGTGATGATTCAAGGGAGAGGTGATGGTGGCCTGATCAGGGGAGTGTTGGTGAGGATAGAGGTGGACAGATTTGACAGAAATGTAGGAGGTTAAATTGGAAAGATATGCTAATGTGCAGGATATGGAGGGCAAAGAAGAAAAGATATTCAACATGAATCAGGTTCAAATAAATTATGCTGGCCCATTGCTTTACAAAGCACTTTCATACATATCATCTCATGATCTGAACATCAATCTTGTAAACTCAGTAAGGGGGATCATTATTCCAATTTTATTGGTGGGAAAACAGGTTCAGGGAGTAAACATATTTATTTTTATGAATGAATTAATGGATAAATAGATTACCATTTGCCTTTTTCAGAAAGAATTTGATGGCTAACACCGTGTTTCAGAAGAGCATATTAAAACAGTGCAAAAGATGAAAGATGGTTAGAGATGGAGACAAAACAAAGATGAGGCTAAAAATGCACATCAAACCTACCTGCACACATGCTGTCCACACACTAGAACTTCATCTCTAAGCCTCCCAGGATCTGAGGCTTTCCCAAGGTCTTATAGTTTATGATGAAGATTGAATTTCACTAGGGTTTTCCAGCTCAGATCCTATACATTTGAGTTCATATTAGTCTGCAATCCAAACCACCACTGAGAAGGAGGGTCCCTGTATTCAATCTTAAAAAAAAAAAACAAAACTCTTGAGGATTTCAACTTCTAAATATAGCAAAATAGCTTGACACCATTGTCCCTGTTGAAAATAACTAGAAATCTGAATAAAATATCTCAAATTTCTATGTGAGGTATTAAAGGCAGCAAAGATTTGAGGGACCTTGGGGAGAAGAGAAGCACAGAGAGGCAAGCCTGACAGAATACCACTTTTCCTTCTGGGACATTTGCTGATGCACAATTGGCCTGAGGATCTGTTAAGCTCTCTGGCAGTCTTACAGGGCTGAAGGATTAAAAACTAGAGTTCCAAGGCCATCAAGGATGAAGGACCCCAGTGAACTCTAGGTTTTCAGTAGGGAACCCTGAATAGCTGTACCCCAGGAGTAAAGGTAATGACTTTACAAAGACTGAAGCCTGATTTTGATTGTTTTTAGGCTCTCATTCAAAGAAAATTTTTATTTCTGCTGACATTGTATTAGGTGCTGTTATTATCATTATTTATCTAATAAAGTTTTAAATGATGGAGCAGCATAGATTGGTTTAAAGAATTTTTATTGTGATAGAAAACATGTACCATAAAATTTATCATCTTAACCATTTTTAAACGTACAGTTCAGTAGTATTTAGTATATTTACATTGTTGTGAAAGAGTTCCCCAGAACATTTCCATCTTGCAAAACTGAAACTCTACACCCATTAAGCACAACTCCTCTTTGCTCCTTTCCCTCAGCCTCTGGTGACAATCATTCTACTTTCTGTATCATTAATTTGCCTAATTTAGACATTTTATCTTCACATAAGGGAAGTTATGTTATATCCATCCTTTTATGACTGGCTTATTTCACATAGCATAATGGCCTCAAGTTTCATCCATGTTATAGTATGTGAGAGAATCTTTCCTTTCTGAAGGCTGCATAGCATTCCGTTGTATGTATGTACCACATTCTGATTATTCATTCATCTGTATAGACACTTAGGTCCACTCCACCTCTTGGCTATTGTAAATAGTGCAATGAATATAAGTATGCAAAAATCCCTTCAAAACCTTGCTTTTAATTCTTTTGGATATATACCCAGAGGTGGGATTGCTGGATCATATGGTAGTTCTATTTTAATTTTTTCGTGGACTACCAGACTGTTTTCTGAAATGATTGCATTTTACAATCCCTCCAACAATGCATGTGTTCTAACTTCTCCACATTCTCATCAATACTATTTTCTGTTTTCCAGATTAGCCATCCTAATAGGTGTGAGGTAATAGTTTCTCTTTTCTTTCTTCTTCTGCCTTTTTTTTTTTTTTTTTTGCTGAGCCAGGGGTCATGTGGGATCTTAGTTCCCTAACCAGGGATCCAACCTTGCCCCTTGCAGTGGAAGCTTGGAGTCTTAACCATGGGACTGTTATTTTTCTGGTTCTGACCGTACAGAAGTTCACTCTCATCAGGAAAGGATTCCTGGTTTGTGATCCCTGTATGTGTAGGGTTGCCTCAGAACACTGCACTCTGCTTTCTTTTAGGATGAGGGATAAAGAAAACGTCTAAGTTAAAGATATCTATCCCCAGATAGTCATGGATAAGCCATTTTATTAAAACTAGAAAGGCTTATTCCCTCCCCATCCTGGCAGCCCCATGTTCCCCTCTGGCTGTTTCAGGGCTTTCCTCTGCATCAGGGTCCCAGGTATGGCTGGGTGCCTCTCAGGGACCCTGAGGCTCAAGACCCTCCTTCTTGCTGACCAGGTGGTGGGCCAAAGTGGACACCTCCAGGCCCCCTGTCCCTACCTCCCCACCGCCCTGAGTTTAAGCCATTATTGTCATAAGGTTTCTTTCACGTGTGGCTGACTGGTCAATTTCTCATCATAGAGTTGAAATGTGCACAGAAGGACGGCCAGATATAGCATGTTTGCAACCCTGAATTGACCCTAGGTCTGAGGGCCTTGGGTATGGGGACAGAGGAGTAATAGGGGCTGGTGGGTCTTTGTGTGGGTGTGACAGTCTGAAGGCAGCCATGGTGGTAGGGGTTGGGGTGGGGAGACTTTCACCAGAAGGAGAGGAAGAATCCGTTTTAACAGAAGCAAAAGCGGAAGGGAGCCCACCTCCCTGATTTCCAGGCGGTGGGCCTTCTCTTTTCTCAGAGGCAGTTTCTGGGGTCAGATCCTGTGAGAAGGACAGAGCGGGTGCTGTCGGGAGTGGTCAGCAGTCCTGGAGGCGGGTGCTGTGATGTCATCATTTTGCAGAAGAGGATCCTGAGGCCTAGGGAGTTTCAACTAGAAAATGGTGGGGACTCTCCAGGTCGATCCCTAGATGCCCCTGTCGGGGGATCCAGACGCAGAAGGTTGAGGGCTGGAACTGAGCCGGCCTGTTCCCCTCAGCTTCCCCACAAGTCATTTCCTATGGTCCGACGCCCGGGTCCTAGCAACGCTGCAGGAGTCCAGCCAGCAGGCCAGCACGCGGCTGACGTGGGCCTTGCATTCTGGCAGGGTTTCCAGCAGACCTCCTAGTGTCACTGAAAGCCGTCCCGGGGAAGGCCTGGAGCCCAGCGGGCACTTTAATGCAGAAAAAAGAACATGTTCTTTGAGGCAGCTGAACTTCTAAAATCTGAGGTGGAACCGGGAAGGGGGGCGGTAGTGCTCAGGCCTGCCACCAAAGGTCTCTGGCATCAGCTGGCCTGGCCAGTCTTGCAAGGACAGAACCCAGACCTCAGTCTCAATGCCATCTTGTCTCAGCACCTCAAGGCCTCCCAGTCTGCTTCAGGCCCTGGACATGGCAAGTCAGTGTCCCCCACCCACCCTGGCCGTGCCCAGAACTGGAATCCTAACTGAGAGGATGGGCCCCCGTCAAAGGGCTGCGAATGAGAGTATGTGTGAGTCTCCCTGGTGAGGACCCCAGCCCCCAAAACTGAGTGGCCCTTCCAGAAGCATCAAGGGCACAGGGGACCAGGTGCGACTTGCGCGGCCCATGCTGGGATGCCGCCCTCTAAGCCTCAAGCCCTGGATTTGAGACTGGCGGATTGGATCCCCAAGCATGAACTGTAGCTGAACTATGATTCAGCCCAAGCTTCAGCACTGGCTTCCAGGAATAATTCCAGAATAATCCATGGTGAAACCAGGCCCACATTCATTCTACTGAAGCTGGTTTCCCCAGCCTGGGCATGAGGGTGCGGGGACTCTGCCCAGTGAGGTAATGTTTCAGTGTGGTTGTTTTTTTTTTTAACGTTGTTTGTAGGATTTTATTTTTTTATCCTATTTTTAAATTGAAGTATAGTTGATTTACAATATCATGTTAGTTTCTGGTGTATAGCAAAGTGGCTCAGTTATGTATGTTTTTCTTGTGAGGAATACTATTGGTAAGAAGCAGATACTGAGTTGTTGAAGTCCTTGTTGCTTCTGTAATGCATTACTGGGGCTACTTCACATTACTGGGCTATTTTGAATGAACAATAATGAGATAGATCAAGACAGTTATGTGGCATTTTCAGCCATTTTACCATGAAATGTTTGTGGATACACAGTCAACCCTAATGTAGTGTAGCAATTGGTTGTGAATATGGAGCTTCAAAATGACCCCGGTCGGTTATGAACACAATCAACAGGAAATCCAATATATAAAATTTCAACTTTACGTATTGCTTCAAATATTAACTTGACAAAAATATTTACCACAAGGTATGTTAAGTATTGTGTTCCTAATTCATTTAAAATGATTAAAATAGAAGATTTTTTTGGAATACACAATAAAAACTGTTTTAAAACAGTAGTATTTATGTTTGTTAAAGACTACACAGCATTGCAGGATGAATAATCCCTTATATGGCAAAAAATATCAATACAGTAAGAAAGAAAAAATAAAGACTTTGTGAACTGTAATGACAAATACATTTTACTCCATGATGTTGCTTTTATATTTTTTGCTTTTGGATCTTGATGATTTTGAAGATGAATTTGCAATATTTGTGTGTGTATAAGTAATCTCATAAATCATTCTTGGGAGTTTGTTTCTATTACTGAACTCTATTGTATAGAATTCTAATTATAAAATAAATATAACAAAACCAATCAAACAAAGTCAAATCAAATAATAATAACAGTAACAGCAACAACAAAGACACAAACAAACCTCCCATGCCCCTCAAATGGGATAACTGAGCATAATTTAAAAACCCTTTGGAGATGTTACCTATTAAATCAGGGTAAGGGATGATTCAGAGTTGTTCTTTTTTGTGACACTGTGTGGATCTGAGTGGTCCTAAATAGGAACTTTTATTTGGTTTCAGATATGCAGTCTGTTATTATAGGGAAGAAAGCAAGAAAGTGAGAAAAAAAAAAAAAGGGGGAGCATCAGGACAAGATATCAAAGAACAGTTATTGTCCATTTGCCATGAGCCGAGATAACAGAATCTCTGATGCTCTACCACTATCAATATTTTTGTGGTGGTATGACAGGCACAGATTGCACACACATTAGAGATGTTCAACAACTTTTTAAGTAAAATGTAATGTTCATCAAAGTGATCTTTCAATAACTTAATGTCTTTCCATCACATTCTTGGGTATAGGAGTTTGGGCAAAATTGAGTTGCTGGGGAAGCTGTTTCTTTTCACATCTACAGTGATTTTCCCAGTAACTAAACTCATGTAACTAGGAGGATTGTCTTAACACAACTCTAATTTGGTTTCTTTGGTTACCTGTATTTATATTTTACAGATAGAGTAAACATGAAAAGGTCTCCTGATTTTGATCCTGAATTTTGAGTATTCTATCTAGTTAATTGTTAGGTTCAGATATGGAAATCAGATTTGCAACGGGAGAACAGGCGAAAGTAGAGTATTGGCCCTGTTCTGGACAGTTATTACCACTGATTTGGATGGTTATGGAAGATGATAACTAGTGGTTAGCAGAGACCTGTGACCTATTAAGGAGGCCTTTGTAATATTATGTAGAATTATAGGTGAGGTCAAAAGGGATCGGGAGGATGTATATTTTTTAATTTTAATTTTTTAAGGACTTCATCTGTTTTGAACAAGCTCTAAATATCTTGAGGCAGTAGAGAAGCAGTGATGTAGATGGAAAGACCAGATGGACTGTGATTGAGTCTTGGCTTTGTTTTCACATTTCTGAGACTCCATTTCTTATTTGAAAAATAAAGATGAATAATATTGTCTACAGTACCAAAATGTAGTCTGAATTAAATGTTATGATGTATATGTGAGTGCTTTGGCAAAGTTGCTAAGAGCTATGCAAATGACATTTAATAGTATTTCCACCCAGCCTCTCCTCTCTCATGCATTTCTTTCTTCTATTTATGTCAGTTCTAGATAGTGTAATGACCGTATTTGGGGATAAAAAGGTGAGACTAAAATGAAATCGATTTATTCTTCTCTGTGGGAAGTTCTGTATGCTTCCCTTAGTGTTTCCATTTCCTTAAGATTTAGAGTTTGTGTAGATGAAAAATGTGTGGATGAGAAAATGAATTTTTTTATGAAGATGCTGTTTGAATAACTTTATACATACAGACTGAAAATGTAGCAAATGATCAATTTTATGAATTTGTCATTTAAGCAAATATGCATATAACGTATATAATATACATCATCTAAAAAAGGAGCGAAAGACAAAAGGTAAAGTAATGAGCAGAAACGTCAGTGAAGGCAACTGCTCTACCTGTTCCTGGATTAATATTCAGGGCAGTTTGGCACCAGTGGGGTTGGCCTTTTTAGGGTGTGTGAGCAAGAAACAGCAGAACAGGAATGAATGAGGAAGCTGTTTCACATATACATTGATTGGTCAGTGTTCCTTGTCAGCTATCCTATTGGGCACGTGACTGCCAGCCTTTTATCTAGTGCTTGCAGACAGCTTATCATAATTTGCAGCTTTTTGCTGTAAGGTATCTTCCCCCACATCCCTAAGCTGCATGTTTTCCACCAGATAAAACCTCCTTAACAAACTTTATGATGGACAGATCCAGTATTGCCCATATCAACAAGAAATACCATTTTATACTTACATATTCTGTACATAGGGGCTTCCCTGGTGGCTCAGTGGTAAACAATCCACCTGCCAATGTAGGAGACATGGGTTTGATCCCTGTGTTGGAAAAAGCCCGTGGAGAAGGAAATGGCAACCCACTCCAGTATTCTTACCTGGGAAATCCCATAGACAGAGGAGCCTGGTGGGCTACAGTTCATGGGGTTGCAGAGTCAGACAGGAGTTAGTGACTAAACAACAACAAGTTCTGTACATAAATATATAACTTCTAAGTTTACATATTTTGTACATAGACACTCATAAAGTCTTCAACACTCATAGACACATACCTTTATTTACAGACCTGGGAGAACGACAACCATTACATTAGGAAATGGTGAGGGAGAGGGAACCCAACATATAATTCTGGAGTTCTCTCCAGACCCTTCTATGAGACAAGGCAATTTGAACTGTCATATTAATAATTGACAGTGTTCTGATATTATAAAGAGGTGTGGAAGATCAGATGATCTCCTCTACTTGTTTGCTGAAATTTTTATCACCATGGCTAGGTGTCAAATGGTGGATTTTCTTTGCTCATCCCATTCCCTGTTGTAGATTAGATAATGAAAGTGAAAATAGCTCAGTTGTGTCTGACTCTTTGTGACCCCATGGACTATAAAGTCCATGGAGTTTTCTAGGCCAGAATACTGGAGTGGGAAGCCTTTCCCTTCTCCAGGGGATCTTCCCAACCCAGGAATCAAACCCAGGTCTCCTGCATTGTAGGTGGACTCTTTACCAGCTGAGTCACAAGGGAAGCCCAAGAATACTGGGGTGGGTATCCTATCCCTTCTCCAGTGGATCTTCCTGACCCAGGAATTGAACCAGGGTCTCCTGCATTGCAGGTGTATTCTTTACTAACTGAGAGTATTTTTCAAATATTTTGACTTGTGATTCACAGAAAGAATTTTGTATCATGACCCAATACATGTAAGCCTAAATACAAATACATAATGTAATTTTATTTATTTAAAAATTTATTTATTTATTTATTTTTGGCTGCACTGAGTTTTCCTTGCTGCATGTGAGTTTTCTCTAGTTGCATTGAGCAAGGACTACTTTCTAGTCGTAGTGTGCAGGCTTCTCACTTGTGGTGGCTTCTCTTGTTGCAGAGCATGGGCTTTAGGGTGTGTGGGGTTCCATAGTTGAGGCACACAGGCTTAGTTGGCATACCAGGTTAGTTGGCACATGGACTTAGATGCCCCATGACATGTGGCTGCTATTGCTGCTGCTAAGTCGCTTCAGTCGTGTCCGACTTTGTGCGACCCCGTAGACGGCAGCCCACCAGGCTCCCCTGTCCCTGGGATTCTCCAGGCAAGAACACTGGAGTGGGTTGCCATTTCCTTCTCCAATGCATGAAAGTGAAAAGTGAAAGTGAATTCGCTCAGTCGTGTCCGACTCTTAGCGACCCCATGGACTGCAGCCTACCAGGCTCCTCCATCCATGGGATTCTCCAGGCAAGAACACTGGAGTGGGTTGCCATTTCCTTCTCCAATGCATGAAAGTGAAAAGTGAAAGTGAATTCGCTCAGTCATGTCCGACTCTTGGTAACCCCATGGACTGCAGCCTACCAGGCTCCTCCATCCATGGAATTTTCCAGTCAAGAGTATTGGCATGGGTTGCCATTGCCTTCTCCCATGGCATGTGGAATCTTCCCCAAATCAGGAAATGGAGGGAACCAGCCTGCATTGGCAGGCAGACTCTAAATCACTGGACCCCTGGGGAAGTTCTATAACATAATTTTAAAAATGATTTTCATGATCCACTCAATAGTTGCAAAGCAGTTTTAAAAACCTTTATTATTGTGCATTGAACCTGGACTGGCATCTCGTTTCATACATGATATTTTACATGTTTCAATGCCATTCTCCCAAATCTTCCCACCCTCTCCCTCTCCCACAGAGTCCATAATACTGTTCCATACATCAGCGTCACTTTTGCTGTCTCGTACACAGAGTTATTGTTATCATCTTTCTAAATTCCATATATATGCGTTAGTATACTGTATTGGTGTTTTTCCTTCTGGCTTACTTCACTCTGTATAATAGGACCCAGAGGGATGGTGTGGGGAGGGAGGAGGGAGGAGGGTTCAGGATGGGGAGCACATGTATACCTGTGATGGATTCATTTTGATATTTGGCAAAACTAATACAGTTATGTAAAGTTTAAAAATAAAATAAAATTGAAAAAAAAAAAAAAACAAAACCTTTATTAATTGACAACTGGTGAGCTGAGACCTTGGGGCTCATTTTCTTATCATCAGTTATGTTTTCCTCTGAAAACAAGGCAAAGGTCAGAATGGCAAAGACTGATTTCCTTCTTTATCTATACATTTAAGATTTCTGAGACTTCTTGTGGGATCAAGGAGTCTCATTGGTCTCATTGTAGCCCATTTGAAGATAAAAGAATAAGATAAAGCAATTGAGCCAGATAGATTTATAAACCTCTTGGAGAAAAGGCAGTAAGCTTTCTTTCCTGACAGAACTCCCTCTTCTCCTCCTCCTCCCCTCTCCGTGTTACATGGATGTTGGTGTATATTGAAAGAAGGGGTCATTTTCTCTTTATAAGGGAAAGACTTTATAAAGTTATTCTAATGTAGGGAGTTAGAAGATCTTCATGAAAGCTTCTCTCTGTGTCTGTGTTAGACTCTATTTGATCTCCATGTTATGAAGTGTGCTATGTTGCCAATAAAATCTCAGATTTTGCCAGATTCCATTCAGTTCAGTCGCTCAGTCATGTCCGACTCTTTGCGACCCCATGGACTGCAGCACGCCAGACTTCCCTGTCCATCACCAAGTCCCAGAACTTACTCAAACTCGTGTCCATTGAATTGGTGATGCCATCCAACTATATCGTCCTCTGTCATCCCCTTCTCCTCATCTTGCCTTCAATCTTTCCCAGCATCAGGGTCTTTTCAAATGAGTCAGCTTTTTGCATCAGGTGGCCAAAGTATTGGAGTTCAGCTTCAGCATCAGTCCTTCCAATGAATATTCAGGACTGATTTCCTTTAGGATTGACTGCTTGGATCTCCTTGCAGTCTAAGAGACTCTCAAGAGGCTTCTCCAACACCACAGTTCAAAAGCATCTATTCTTCTGGGCTTAGCTTTCCTTATAGTCCAACTCTCTCTAGACATCTGAAGTTTTGTTACATGACTAAGGTCAAGTCAGGTCATGGCAAATTCAGATACAGAACCAGTGTTTCAGCTCACTTAACTCCAGGATCCCTTTGATGAAACTATATTCCTTCATGTTGGTAAAATGCTGGACCAGGAGTGTAATATGATGCCTCAGAGAGTCATAGTCTGTGCCATTTTTACTCTGGGTGCTCCACTTCACCCCTAAATCAGGTCTCAAATGTGAAGCAGATATCCTCTGGACATAATCTTATTTTTATACTCCAGAAGTTGTATTTGCATCACATTATCCTACAAAAACAAGCACTTAGAATGCAAAATAGCCATGAGATGATGATGGTTTTTTAAATAAATGAGCTGGCTTAATAGATAAGGCATATACTCCAACAGTACAGATGATACATCTTTGTAATCATTCTGCATTGTTTCAGCTGGCTGTGAGAGAACTGCCAAAGAAACTGGAAGAATTAGGTTTCATGAATCATTCATTAGATTCAGTTTAACAGTCTCATTATTTATAGTGCTTCAGGTTAGTCTGTGGTGCTGCCTATTTGCCTTAATAAGTATGGGAATAATGACTTGGCAGTGTATCTGTTTGCATTAGTTTGTGTTATTGTTTATTGAAATAAAGCCCAAGGGATTTTCAGAAATATGCCTCTTTAAAAATAGTCATTGCTGAAAAATATTGCATTTCATACTTTGGGGCCTAAAAACTTTTATTGTATGAAATATTTTACCCTTTAATGAATATGATTAATACAGAGCTGTATTCATATTTAGGGTATCATTGTTTATTGTTTGGCTAATGCATGGTGGGATTGTAGAAATCTTTCTAAGCCTGGTTTATCTTGGAATTTTAAAATGTATATAAAGAGGCAAACTAAACTAGTTAGATTGTAGTTGTTTTGTGTACTACAACTCTGCTATTTGAATTCCAATGATGGGTATTTATTTTAGGGAAAAAAGTTTACTTTGTAATTATAGCAATTATTTAGCAAATATTTACATAGCTATTACTTCTCAAATTATTTGTTACATAAAGTTTATAT
This sequence comes from Bos indicus, assembly GCF_029378745.1. NCBI lineage: Eukaryota > Metazoa > Chordata > Mammalia > Artiodactyla > Bovidae > Bos > Bos indicus. The sequence continues at coordinate 38,359,155 of NC_091769.1, forward strand.
ATATATATATATTGTGTTCAAGGAGTAAAATGTATCTGATGGGCCAATTCTGAAGAATACAGTTTATTACATATAGGCTTAAAGAGAGGTAATTTTGGCTTATATTTTAGATAGATCCCTTAGACTCTATTAATAATTGCATATTAAAGGAATAGAGAAGACTGGGAGAGAAGGAAAAGGTATTTATATGGAAAAGTGAGAAATAATAAATCATTAATAATGCTCAGAAGATATTTCTAATAATTTCTCTACTTCAGATTGATTGATCTTTTAAAAAAGCAACTTAAATATCCATATCTCTGTACAGTAATGGTTGGAGGATTCATCTGAATTTCCTTAGCCATACAGTTTTCCCATGTCTTTCAGATGTAAAGCACCATGCTTCTCTTTAATCACACCTGCCATTTTTAATCATCAAGCTGTGATTAGACCATAATACAGGCAACTTTATCTTAATCTGAAGTGTGATCCAAAGTTACTTTGTGAGACTTTGCCAACAGGTACTTCTGTAGCTCACCTTATTTTGGAGAAAATTCACAGGTTGGTTACATGAAATAATTTGTGATCTTTGACATCAACTGGGCTCTCAGTACTATTGAGAAATCCTTCTATATTTCCCTAGTCACCTCTTTCCTATTCTCCACAGAAGCTACATAAAATTTCCTTATCCTTTTCAAACTTTAAACTTCTCTACAGCCTTTATCACTCTTAACAGATAACCTCATTTTCTTATCAGAGAAAACTGAGAACACCAGAGGCATGCTTTCTCATTTCCTGTCACTGACCAAGAGCTTGATCTTATATAGCCATCCTTTTATTTCCTTCCTGTGACATGAAAGAGGCATCCTTTCTCCTATATGAAGCTGATCATTTCCTTAGGAAACACTTCTGCCTCTTCAGACATCTTGCATATCAATGCTCTCCTCTTTTATATTTTAAGCCGCTCCTGTTTAATACTATAACCTTCTGTATTGGTTCTGTATTAGTTTTCTATTGTTGTAACAGTTTACCAGCTTAAAACAACATACATTTTTTTAGAACTTTATTATTTTTTTTTTTAATATTTATTTTTTGTATCCATTCAGCCACTCTGTGTCTTTTGGTTGGAGCATTTAATCCATTTACATTTAAAGTAATTATTGATATATATGTTCCTATTGCCATTTTCTTAATTGTTTGGGGTTGACTTTGTAGATCTTTTTTCTTCTCTAGTATTTCTTGACTATATAAGTCCCTTTAACATTTGTTGTAAAGCTGGTTTGGTGGTACTGAATGCTCTTAACTTTTGCTTGTCTGAAAAGCTTTTTATTTCTCCATCAATTTTGAATGAGATCCTTGCTGGGTAGAGTAATCTTGGTTGTAGATTTTTCCCTTTCAGTACTTTAAATATATCCTGCCATTCCCTTCTGGCCTGCAGAGTTTCTGTTGAAAGATCAGCTGTTAAGTATACAGGGTTTCCCTCATATGTTACTTGTTGCTTCTCCCTTGCTGCTTTTAATATTCTTTCTTTGTATTTAGTCTTTGTTAGTTTCATTAGTATGTGTCTTGGCATGTTTCTCCTTGGATTTACCCTGTATGGGACTCTTTGTGGCTCTTGGACTTGATTGACTATTTCCTTTCCATGTTGGGGAAACTTTCAACTATAATCTCTTCACAAATTTTCTCATTCCCTTTCTTTTTCTCTTCTTCTTCTGGGACTGCTATAATTCGAATGTTGGTGCATTTGATATTGTTCCAGAGGTCTCTGAAACTATCCTCAGTTCTTTTCATTCTTTTTACTTTATTCTGCTCTTCAGAAGTTATTTCCACCATTTTATCTTCCAGCTCACTGACTCGTTCTGCTTCGGATATTCTGCTATTGATTCCTTCTAGAGTATTTTTAATTTTGGTAATGTACATTTATTCTTTAATTCTTCTCAATTCAGGTCAGTTGCTCAGTCGTGTCCGACTCTTTGCGACCCCATGAATCGCAGCATGCCAGGTCTTTGTTAATTGATTCTTGAATTTTCTCCATTTTGTTTTCAAGGTTTTTGATCATCTTTACTATCATTATCCTGAATTCTTTTTCAGGTAGTTTGCCTATTTCCTCTTCATTTATTTTGACTTTTGTGTTTCTAGTTTGTTCCTTCATTTGTGCAGTATTTCTCTGCCTTTTCATTACTTTTTTTTTTAAACTTATTGTGTTTGAGGTCTCCTTTTCTCAGCCTTCACGGAAAGTTGAATTCTTTCCTTGAAAAAGGTTGAATTCTTTCCTTGAAGAAGGTTGAATTATTTCTTCCTTATGGTTTCTGCCTTTCTAAGGTTGGTCCAGTGGTTTGTGTAAGCTTCCTATAGAGTGAGATTTGTGCTGAGTTTTTGTTTGTTTGTTTTTCCTCTGATGGTCAAGGCTGAGTGAGGTGGTAATCCTGTCTGCTGATGATTTGGTTTGTATTTTTGTTTTGTTTGTTGTTTAGATGAGGCGTCTTGCACAGGGTGCTACTAGTGTTTGGGTGATGCCGGGTCTTGTATTCAAGTGGTTTCCTCTGTGTGAGTTTCTCACTATTTGATGCTCCCTAGGGTTAGTTCTTTGGGATTGGAATGAAAACTGACCTTTTCCGGTCCTGTGGCCACTGCTGAGTTTTCCAAATTTCCTGGCATATTGAGTGCAGCACTTTCACAGCATCATCTTTTAGGATTTGAAATAGCTCCACTGGAATTTCATCACCTCCATTAGCTTTGTTCGTAGTGATGCTTTCTAAGGCCCACTTGACTTCACATTCCAGGATGTCTGGCTCTAGGTCAGTGATCACACCATCGTGATTATCTGGGTCGTGAAGATCTTTTTTGTACAGTTCTTCTGTGTATTCTTGCCACCTCTTCTTAATATCTTCTGCTTCTGTTAGGTCCATACCATTTCTGTCCTTTTATATGCCCATCTTTGCATGAAATGTTCCCTTGGTATCTCTACCCTTCTTGAAGAGATCTCTAGTCTTTCCCATTCTGTTGTTTTCCTCTATTTCTTTGTACTGATTGCTGAAGAAGGCTTTCTTATCTCTTCTTGCTATTCTTTGGAACTCTGCATTCAGATGCTTATAGCTTTCCTTTTCTCCTTTGCTTTTCGCTTCTCTTCTTTTCACAGCTATTTGTAAGGCCTACCCAGACAGCCATTTTGCTTTTTTGCATTTCTTTTCCATGGGGATGGTCTTGATCCCTGTCTCCTGTACAATGTCACGAACCTCATTCCATAGTTCATCAGACACTCTATCTATCAGATCTAGTCCCTTAAATCTATTTCTCACTTCCACTGTATAATCATAAGGGATTTGATTTAGGTCATACCTGAATGGTCTAGTGGTTTTCCCTACTTTCTTCAATTTCAGTCTGAATTTGGCAATAAGGAGTTCATGGTCTGAGCCACAGTCAGCTCCTGGTCTTGTTTTTGCTGGCTGTATAGAGCTTCTCCATCTTTGGCTGCAAAGAATATAATCAATCTGATTTCGGTGTTGACCATCTGGTGATGTCCATGTATAGAGTCTTCTCTTGTGTTGTTGGAAGAGGGTGTACATGAACTGTGAACTTCTTGATGTTCAAGCTGGTTTTAGAAAAGGCAGAGGAACCAGAGATCAAATTGCCAACATTCGCTGGATCATCGAAAAAGCAAGAGAGTTCCAGAAAAACATCTATTTCTGCTTTATTGACTATGCCAAAGCCTTTGACAGTGTGGATTACAGTAAACTGGAAAATTCTGAAAGAGATGGGAATACCAGACCACCTGATCTGCCTCTTGAGAAATTTGTATGCAGGTCAGGAAGCAACAGTTAGAACTGGACATGGAACAACAGACTGGTTCCAAATAGGAAAAGGAGTACGTCAAGGCTGTATATTGTCACCCTGCTTATTTAACTTATATGCATAATACATCATGAGAAATGCTGGACTGGAAGAAGCACAAGCTGGAATCAGGATTGATGGGGGAAATATCAATAACCTCAGATATGAAGATGACACCACCCTTATGGCAGAAAGTGAAGAGGAACTCAAAAGCCTCTTGATGAAAGTGAAAGAGGAGAGTGAAAAAGTTGGCTTAAAGCTCAACATTCAGAAAATGAAGATCATGGCATCCGGACCCATCCCTTCATGGGAAATAGATGGGGAAACAGTGTCAGACTTTATTTTTTTGGGCTCCAAAATCACTGCAGATGGTGACTGCAGCCATGAAATTAAAAGACGCTTACTCTTTGGAAGGACAGTTATGACCAACCTAGATAGCATATTCAAAAGCAGAGACATTACTTTGCCAACAAAGGTTCGTCTAGTCAAGGTTATGGTTTTTCCTGTGGTCATGTATGGATGTGAGAGTTGGACTGTGAAGAAGGCTGAGTGCTGAAGAATTGATGCTTTTGAGCTGTGGTGTTGGAGAAGACTCTTGAGAGTCCCTTGGACTGCAAGGAGATCCAACCAGTCCATTCTGAAGGAGATCAGCCCTGGGATTTCTTTGGAAGGAATGATGCTAAAGCTGAAACTCCAGCACTTTGGCCACCTCATGCGAAGAGTTGACTCATTGGAAAAGACTCTGATGCTGGGAGGGATTGGGGGCAGGAGGAGAAGGGGACGGCAGAGGATGAGATGGCTGGATGGCATCACTGACTCGATGGACGTGAGTCTGGGTGAACTCTGGGAGTTGGTGATGGACAGGGAGGCCTGGTGTGCTGTGATTCATGGGGTCACAAAAAGTCGGACACGACTGAGTGACTCAACTGAACTGAGAGTTAGTTCTCTGGTAGTCCAGGGTCTTGGAGTCAGTTGCCTCCACTCCAAATGCTCAGGGCTTGATCTATGTCTGAAGCAAGGTCCTAGAGCAACTCATTACCATGTGCAGCAGACACAGCAGGACATGGCTTCTTTTTTAAAAATATTTATTTTTATTTATTTATTTGGTTGTACCTGGTCTTCACTGCAGCATGCGGGATCTTTTTAGTTCCAGCTTGTGAACTCTTAGTTGCAGGATCAGGTCCCTTAGTTGTGAGATCAGGTCCCCGGCATTGGGAGTGTGAAGTCTTAGTCACTGGACTACCAGGGAAATCCTACTATGTACAGTTATTATCACATCGCTATTGTGGGTCAGGAATCTGGGAGTGGCTAAACTTTATGACTTTTGGCTCAGAATCTCTCATGTGATTGCAATAAAGATGTTGGCCTCATCTGAAAGTTTAGTGGACTGGAAAATCTATTCTAAGATGGCTTATATACATGACTATTGGCTGGAGGTGTCAGTTCCTTGCTAGTTGTAAGAAGGATGAGTGTTCCTTGCCACATGGACCTCTGCATACGGCTGCTTGAGAGTCCTCAAAACATGATATATGGCCTACTCCAGAGCTAGAGATTCAAGAGAGCAAGGCAAAGTCACCATGTTTTTTCTCATTTAGTTACAGGAGTTGCACACCATTATTTCCACACTCTTCAGACAGCCACTTTTTGCACATTCTGTACTATTCAGTGTGTATGTGTAAGACATTACATGAATATCAGGAGGCGGGGATTATTTGGATCATCTTGGTGGTTGGCCACAATACCTTTCCATAAGCATTCAAACACATTCAATTTTCTCCCAATTTAAACAAACAACAAAAAACTACCCAAACAATCATATCCAACAAAATCTCTCTGTAATGTACAACTTCTTCTGATCTTGACTTTTTTCTCCTGTTTTTCCTCTTTATATTTGAAACTCTTGAAAAACTCTTGTCTACATTTCCTGCTGCTGTTCCTTCACTTGAATTCACTTCTCATACTTTCATTCACTTCTCAGTCTCTTGCCAGATAGCATACTTTCATTTCATAAAACTACTCTTGTCAAGGTCCTGACTTCCTTGTTGCTGAATCCAATGGACACTTTTCAGTTCTTTTTATTTTTGCTTGACCTATCAGTAACATTTGACATTGTTGATCCATTGTCACACTCACTCCTTTCTGAAAAATCTCTCTTCCCCATTGCTCTGATACATCACTCTCTCATTTTTTATCCAGTTTCTCTGTCTTGCTCCTTCTCTGTCTCCTTTAACCAATTGTTATCATTTTTTTTAGATAATCCTCAAAGATTCGTGATACATCTTTTCTCATTCTACACATTCTCTGGGTTGCTATTCAGCACTGTCATAGCTTTAAGAATTACCTATACATTGCTAACTCTCAAACCTTTATTTCAAGGCTACAGTGCTCTTTTAACTCAAACCCAACAACAACATTATCTCTATTTTTTTATTCTATAGTTGTTGTTTAGTCACTAAGTTGTGTCCCATTCTTCTGTGACCCTATGAACTGTAGCCTGCCGTGCTCCTCTGTCCATGGGATTCTCCAGGCAAGAATATTGGAGTGGGTTACCATTTCCTCCTCCAGGGGAGCTTCCTGACAGAGGGATAGAACTCACATCTCCTGCATTGGCAGGCAGGTTTTTTAACCACTGAGTCACCAGGGATGTCCCACTATACAGTTCAAGATCTTCCTTCCAACTTTCCAGCCCATTATTTTTCTAATCTCTGTGCATGGCACCATTATCCACCAGTTGGTGAATTTAGAAAGGTCAGTACCATTATCACCCCTTTCCCTTTCTCTTACCTCCATCATCTCTACAACTAACAAATTATGATGATTCTAATTTTTTTTTTTGCTGTGCCATGCAACTAAGCCCATGCACCAAAACTACTGAGCCTATACTACAAAGCCCTTGAGCTGCATCTACTGAGCCTATGTACCACAACTGCTGAAGCCCCAGTGCCCTAGAGCCTGTGCTCCACAATGAGAAGCCACTGCAACGAGAAGCCTGTACACTGCAACGAAGAGTATCCCCCACTTGCCACAACTAGAGAAAGCCCTCACAGCAATGAGGACTCAGCATAGTCAAAAATAAAAATAAATAAATTACAAAAGGAGAAAGATAAAAACTTAAAAAAAAAAATCTAATGGTGTCCCTAGTGCTGATGAATTAGTTTAGTTCTGGAGGACTTCTTTTTCCTCTAATATGCAGATCAGAGTATGCTCTTTTTCCCCTCAGGCTTAGTGCAGTTCCAACTTGGATTTCTAAGTGGAAAGAAGGCAATGAGGTATAGGTGGGGAGAGTACTTCTTCCTAAGTAAGTTAAATATTTGGGCTCTATTTCATGTCCCTGGCATTAAGGAAGTTAGACACTCCTCAAAGACACCTATACCTACTATAACCCAAAGATTACTTTGGATTATTGATATAAATTCAATTCAGAGCAAGATTCTTCCTCCTTTGGTACATAGTGAGTGGGCACTCATTAGTACTTTAGAATTTACAGTTTTCTGTTTACTGCTTTTCTTTGAATGAATTATTGATAGCTTTGGATTTGTGCATACACCAAATTAAACACACTTCTTTGTGGGACTTCATGTAGAGGATGCTGCTTATTGCAGAAGACAGTAGTCTTAACAATATGTTTACTGAAAATGCAAGAGTGAATTTCTTGTGTTTGTTTCCTGCTTTTTCATAAAAGCCAGAGGGTTAACACAAAGAGTAACTCAATAGGAGTGATTCTAGGACACCGCTTTCTATAACTCCACAGGTTGCTATTCAAATAAACTATAAAGTGTGTGGGAGGAGAGTGCAGAGAGGGAGTGTGCCTTTCACACGGTGGAATTCTAAGTGCCTAGTGCTCCTGGAGTTTTCAGATATGAGTGGCCTCAGGCAAATCCTTGAAGGACTAAAGCAGTATGGTCCACATATGTAGATTTTTGAAGGTTCAACTTGAGTTCTCTTTTCAGTTTTATAGTAATATGAAACTGTTTTCCTCTTAGATTTTTTTTTTTTTTTTTTATAGTTTAGGGCATGTAAAGGAAAAGGTAGATTGCTTGCTCCTAGGGCTTTTTGTCTTGAATGTGCTTTCTATTAAAGATTGAAGGCAGGACCACACAGCATGAAAACAGATAAGAAGGTGACAGACATAGTTAACATTCTGTTTTGGAAGTTCAGGAGTCTCATCAGTGCCCTGGGTTGAAAGGAAGGCCGGATTGTTTTCAAAATTATTCATTACTTCATTCAACACACATTTACTCATTAACATTACATATGGTATAAAGAGCACAATGTATATGCTCCTTATCCTCAAGGAGTTGTTAATTTAGTAGGGGCTTGTTGTTTAGTCTCTACTGCTGCTACTAAGTCACTTCAGTCGTGTCCAACTCTGTGCAACCCCATAGATGGCAGCCCACCAGGCTCCCCCATCCCTGGGATTCTCTAGGCAAGAACACTGGAGTGGGTTGCCATTTCCTTCTCCAATGCATAAGTGTGAAACGTGAAAGTGAAGTTGCTCAGTCATGTCCGACTCTTAGCAACCACATGAAATGCAGCCTACCAGGCTCCTCCGTCCATGGGATTTTCCAGGCAAGAGTACTGGAGTGGGTTGCCATTGCCTTCTCCAGTTCAGTTGCTAAGTTGTGTCCAATTCTGTGAACTGCAGCAAGCTAGGATACCCTGACCTTTACCATCTCCCTGAGTTTGCTCAAATTCATGTCCATTGAGTCGGTGATGCTAACCATCTCATTGTTGCCCCCTTCTACTTTTGCCTTTGATTTTCCCCAGAATCAGGGTCTTTTCCATGAATCAGCTCTTCCAATCAGGTGGCCAAAGGATTGGAGCTTCAGCTTCAGCATCAGTCCTTCCAAAGAATATTCAGGGTTGATTTCCTTTAGAATTGACTGGTTTGATGTCCTTGCAGTCCAGGGGTCTCTCGAGAGTCTTCTCCAGCACCACAATTCAAAAGCATCAGTTCTTTGGTACTCAGCCTTCTTTAGGGTCCAACTCTCACATTCATACATGACTACTGAAAAAACCATAGCTTTGACTATATGGACCTTTGTTGGCAAAGTGATGTTTCTGATTTTTAATATACTGTCTAGGTTTGTTATAATTTTCCTTCCAAGGAGCAAGCATCTGTTAATTTCATGATTGCAGTCACCATCCACAGTGATTTTGGAGCCCAAGAAAATAAAATCTGTCACTGCTTCCACTTTTCCCCCTTCTATTTGCCATTAAGTGTTGGGACTGGATGCCATGATCTTAGTTTTTTGAATATTGAGTTTTAAGCCAGCTTTTTCACTTTCATCTTTCACCTTCATCAAGAGGCTCTTTAGTTTCCTTTCACTTTCTGCCATTAGGTGGGGATATATGTATACCTATGGCTGGTTCGTGTTGAGGCTGGACAGAAAACAGCAAAATTTTGTAAAGCAATTATCCTTCAATAAAAAAATAAATTAAAAAACCCCAAATCTCTATCACACTAAAACAAAACCACCAACTTATTTTATGTCATGTAAAGCAAAGGACTGACATTAAGATATGTGACAATGCATATAGCCAGCGGGTCTTCTATGGGTGGTTTCAGCAGCAATGGGAAATATGGCACGATTCAGTTCCAGCTTTTAAAACACAACAGCAAAAAACTCTCTGCCTCCCTACAAGATGCAGGTCAAGGGGACGGTTCTGGGCTACCATTAGTGAAGCATTCATTTTGCTACTTTGTGTCACACTTCTCATTCTTTTATTCCCAGTTAATTACTATCTGCATGTAATGTAAGACTGATAGACTATAAATTAGCAGGTTTCAGGACAGATACCTTAAACGGTTCTCAGGGAGGGTAAACAAAGTGAAAAAGTTGGCTTAAAACTCAATATTCAAAAAACTAAGATCATAGCATCCAGTCCCATCACTTCATGGCAAATAGAAGGGGAAAAAGTAGAAGCAGTGACAGATTTTATTTTGGGGGGCTCCACAATTACTGGGGATGGTGACTGCAGCCATGAGATTAAAAGACACTTTTTCCTTGAAAGAAAAACTATGATAAACCTAGGCAGCATATTAAAAAGCAGAAACATCACTGCCAACCAAGGTCCATATAATCAAAGCTATGGTTTTTCCAGTAGTCATGTACAGATGTGAAAGTTGGGCCCTAAAGAAGGCTGAGTACTGAAGAGTTGATGCTTTTGAATTGTAGTGCTAAAGAAGGTTTTTGAGAGTCCTTTGGACTGCAAGGAGATCAAACCAGCCAATCCTAAAGGAAATCAACCCTGAATAATTCATTGGAAGGACTGATGCTGAAGCTCCAATACTTTGGCTATCTCATGTGAAAAGCTGACTCATTGGAAAAAACCCTGATGCTACTTAAGATCGAAGTCAAAAGGAGAAGGGGGCAACAGAGGATGAGATGGCTATATAGCATCACTGACTCAATGGACATGAATTTGAGCAAACTCCGGGAGATAGTGGGCTTCCCAGGCGGCACTAGTGGTAAAGAACCTGCCTGTCAATGTAGGAGATGCGGGTTCAATCCCTGGGTCAGGAAGATCCCCTGGAGAAGGAAATGGCAACCCACTCGAATATTGTTGCCTGATAAATTCCATGGATGGAGGAGTCTAGAGGGCTATAGTCCATGGGGTTACAAAGGGTCAGATGTGATGGAAGGGACTTAACATGCAAAGCATGTATGCACAGGAGATAGTGGAGGACGGAGGAGACTGGCCTGCTATAGTCCATGGGATTGCAGAGTTAAACATGACTTAGTGACTGAACAACAAAACAAAGAAATGAATAATGTTCTCGGCAGAACAATCTGGGAGAGATACTGAGTCATTTTAATTGAAAGAAAAAACAGGAGAGTTTTTTATGCTTTAACGGTGAACTAGTGGAAAAGTCCTGGGGGACAATTGAGTAGAAGTTGATCACTATGATTAGGCCATTTTTGTTTACTAATTGGCACTTTTTGAAATTAGGCTACCTTCCCTTAGAGTCTAGGAGATAGATGTACTATCTTTCTCAATGATTGTATTTCAAGTGGTTCTCAGATCATTGAGAAAGACATTCCTGGGTTATAAAACTGGCAAGAGGCTGGGAGAAGATAGCTCAAAGGGGCAGAGGAAAAAAAAATTCAAGTATCTTACAGTACTCTTAAGAGTATTTAACTTGGCCAGGGGCCTAAGTTCAGGAAGGAATCTAAGTTTTGGGTCAAGCTAAAGGGAACTTTAGGTTTTTTTTGGTCACATTAAAATTTGTTAGATTTTAATTGTTGATAATTTTCAGACTAAGTTTTCAATCTTTAGAGAGCTGGGGTTATTAAGTTTATATGGCAAATTATTTGTATTTCAAGGAAGATTATTTTGAACCTCTGTAGATAGTGAGCTTATGCGAAATAGTCCCCTTTTTGTATTTAATGATAATATTAAACTCTCTACTGTTTTAGGAGCTACTGTTTTTAGACTGTATGGAAAGTTCTTCTGCCTTCAATTTTATCTTCCATATCACTGCAAAGGTATTTTTTTTCTAAATTAGAAATTTGAGGTCACAGGTTTTCTTATGATCCTTCAAGTTTAGGGTAAAATCCAAATTCCAGCATGACATACAAGGTTTTTTACATAAATCTTATCTAGTTTTCCAGCCTTTTCTTTCATCTTTTGGTTTCTATTGCCTTTTAGTTGTCAAAGATTCATGCATCTTTCTCAGTCTAAATTGCCACCATTTCCTCCTCTGTTAAGACAGCTCTTTCTTTTTTTTCCACCTGACATGACTGAAATCTGCCCTGGCACCTGTCAAGCTGTGTTAATTTTCTTTCTTCTTGGACTTTGAGCTCCTTGAAGGCAGGGAAGTTATTTCATCTTTTTTCGGTTGTTAAGTAGAGTGCCTGACATTAATATATACCTTTGTTGAACAAACAAATGAATGAACAAGGGTAATTAATTCCTCTATGAGCATGGCAGCTGTTGTGGGACTGATTTATTGTTAATAAAATAAAGGAATTTTTTGCTATTTAGCAATAACTTTGTAACTTTGTTCTTGCTGCTCAAATAAAAAAAGCACTTAAATACCCATAGTTAGTTAAATTAAAACATTATTCATTGTTTTTCTTGATTGAATATGGGTTAAGAAAGTAAATATATTGGCAAGTCAGTATGTCTAATTTCGGTAAAAAAGTGAAAAATGAGGTATCTATCATTCATGAATTTCTTTTAATAGATAAGCTGTTCTATGGATAGAAAAACTTTAGAAAGATTAGAGAGTGTCCAATTCAAATGAAGCAATGTGCAGTCTGTTTAATTAAAAAAAAAAAAACAGATGGATTATCTGGCCTTCTGACAGCTTTGTGTTGATGACACTTCTTTATACTCAGAAGAAAATAGAAGAGGAAACTACTTATTGAATAAATTTTGTATTTTTATCAACCTCCTCAGCGTCTCTTCTCAGCATGGTGCTGATATTTAAAAAACAAAAACAAGAATCAGAGAGCATTAAGGGTAGGTCACCTAAAGTGTGGTAAAACTCTGCTGCATTTCTTAGATGGCATAAAACCTTTAGTGTACCATTTCAGAGCTCACTTTCAATTATATCTTATGTTTATTTGTGTAGTTTCTTGTGTTCTTATATTAACATTATTTCAGAATGACTTGTCCATTTAATTTGCATTCATGGCATTGGAAAGCTATTTTTGTTCCCCTGAAATTGTTGCTGTGTAGGAAAAGTTTATCTTTTGTTCTCTAAAGCCTTTACAAAATTCTGGTAGATTTAAGTAAGCCTGCTATTTATTAATTTATGAAATAAATATTTTTTGTAGATATAATTCTTGTGCACTTTGAACTTATACTCAAGAAGAGAAACAGACTTTGGTTTACAGCACAGGCTAGTCATAGTAATGACACAGAGTTTCTGAGAATTGAAAATACTTTCATGTTTCAATGCCTTTGCTAATGTTATTTTTCCCTGGCTAGTTTAGAATATCTTTTCCCCTCCTACTCTGACTAATTAAAACATTTAAGGTTCTAACCAAAACAGATCTAAAATGTGCAGTTTCTCACCACCTCTTTCTGCACAAGAAGAATGATTAGCTCTTCTTACATTCTCTCCAAACATCTTGTGCAAGTCTCTTAGTTCAGTTTAGTTCAGTCACTCAGTTGTGTCCGACTCTTTGTGACCCCATGAATTGCAGCACGCCAGGCCTCCCTGTCTATCACCAACTCCCAGAGTTCACTCAGACTCACATCCATCAAGTCAGTGATGCCATCCAGCCATCTCATCTTCTGTTGTCCCCTTTTTCTCCTGCCCCCAATCCCTCCCAGCATCACAGTCTTTTCCAATGAGTCAACTCTTCACATAAAGTGACCAAAATACTGGAGTTTCAGCTTTAGCATCATTCCTTCCAAAGAACACCCAGGGCTGATCTCCTTTAGAATGGACTGGTTGGATCTCCTTGCAGTCCAAGGGACTCTCAAGAGTCTTCTCCAACACCACAGTTCAAAAGCATCAATTCTTTGGCGTTCAGCTTTCTTCACAGTCCAATTCTCACATCCATACATGACCACTGGAAAAACCATAGCCTTGACTAGGCGGACTTTTTTTGGCAAAGTAATGTCTCTGCTTTTCAATATGCTGTCTACGTTGACATAACTTTCCTTCCAAGGAGTAAGTGTCTTTTAATTTCATGGCTGCAGTCACCATCTGCAGTGATTTTGGAGCCCCCAAAATAAAGTCTGACACTGTTTCCACTGTTTCTCCATCTATTTCCCATGAAGTGATGGGACCAGATGCCATGATCTTCGTTTTCTGAATGTTGAGCTTTAAGCCAACCTTTTCACTCTCCACTTTCACTTTCATCAAGAGCTATTTCATGTCTTCCATTAAATCATGGACACCTTGAGAGCAACTGCCTCTTTCTTTCTTTCTCTTTCTTTCTCCCTTTTCCTCTATTCCTTCTTCCTTTTTTTCTTTCCCCTTTCTATTAGTTTCTTTTTTGTCTTTAATCACATAGTTTAAAAGTCAGACATAGCATTGAAATATGTATATCACCATATGGTCATAGATGACCAGGGCAAGTTCGATGCATGAAGCAGGGAACCAAAGTGCTCTGGGACAACCCAGAGGCATAGTGTGGGGAGGGAGGTGGGTTCAGGATGAGGGGACACATGTATACCCATGGCCAATTCATGTTGTTGTATGGTAAAAACCATCACAGTATTGTAAAGTAATTATTCTCCAATTAAAATAAGTAAATTAATTGAAGAAAAGCCCTCTAGTATTAAAAAAAAGTCAAATAGTGAATCAAGGTTTGCATCAAAAAAGAGCACACTCCCCTATCTTTTTATTTTCCAACCACTTTCATAGGCAAAAAATACTTTAACCATTTTATTTTGATCATTTTATCTGAATAAGCTTACATTATTACTTCATTTTTCAGTTTTAGGCATCATCTATTTACACCCTCTTGTGAAAAATGATAGCTATTTAAATGAAGGATTTAGCCTTTTAAAATATACCTTGCCCTTATAGTTTCCTTTGTTGTGCAGAAGCTTTTAATTTTAATTAGATCCCATTTGTTTATTTTTGCTTTTATTTCCAGTATTCTGGGAGGTGGGTCATAGAGGATCCTGCTGTGATTTATGTCGGAGAGTGTTTTGCCTGTGTTCTCCTCTAGGAGTTTTATAGTTTCTGGTCTTACGTTGAGATCTTTAATCCATTTTGAGTTTATTTTTGTGTATGGTGTTAGAAAGTGTTCTAGTTTCATTCTTTTACAAGTGGTTGACCAGTTTTCCCAGCACTACTTGTTAAAGAGATTGTCTTTTCTCCGTTGTATATTCTTGCCTCTTTTGTCAAAGACAAGGTGTCCACAGGTGCGTGGATTTATCTCTGGGCTTTCTATTTTGTTCCATTGATCTATATTTCTGTCTTTGTGCCAGTACCATACTGTCTTGATGACTGTGGCTTTGTAGTAGAGCCTGAAGTCAGGCAGGTTGATTCCTCCAGTTCCATTCTTCTTTCTCAAGATTGCTTTGGCTATTCGAGGTTTTTTGTATTTCCATACAGATTGTGAAATTATTTGTTCTAGCTCTGTGAAAAATACCGTTGGTAGCTTGATAGGGATTGCATTGAATCTATAGATTGTTTGGGTAGTACTCATTTTCACTATATTGATTCTTCAGATCCATGAACATGGTATATTTCTCCATCTATTAGTATCCTCTTTGATTTCTTTCACCAGTGTTTTATAATTTCTATATATAGGTCTTTAGTTTCTTTAGGTAGATATATTCCCAAGTATTTTATTCTTTTTGTTGCAATGGGGAATGGAATTGCTTCCTTAATTTCTCTTTCTATTTTCTCATTATTAGTGTATAGGAATGCAAGGGATTTCTGTGTGTTGATTTTATATCCTGCAACTTTACTATATTCACTGATTAGCTCTAGTAATTTTCTGGTGGAGTCTTTAGGGTTTTCTATGTAGACGATCATGTCATTTGCAAACAGTGAGAGTTTTACTTCTTCTTTTCCAATTTGGATTCCTTTTATTTCTTTTTCTGCTCTGATTGCTGTGGCCAAAACTTCCAAAACTATGTTGAATAGTAGTGGTGAGAGTGGACACCCTTGTCTTGTTCCTGACTTTAGGGGAAATGCTTTCCATTTTTCACCACTGAGGATAATGTTTGCTGTGGGTTTGTCATATATAGCTTTTATTATGTTGAGGTATGTTCCTTCTATTCCTGCTTTCTGGAGAGTTGACAGCCTTCAGAATGGGAGAAAAGAATAGCAAATGAAGCAACTGACAAACAACTAATATAAAAAACATACAAGCAACTCCTGCAGCTCAATTCCAGAAAAATAAATGACCCAATCAAAATATGGGCCAAAGAACTAAATAGACATTTCTTCAAGGAAGACATACAGATGGCTAACAAACAGATGAAAATATGCTCAACATCACTCATTATCAGAGAAATGCAAATCAAAACCACTATGAGGTACCATTTCACGCCAGTCAGAATGGCTGCGATCCAAAAGTCTACAAGCAATAAATGCTGGAGAGGGTGTGGAGAAAAGGGAACCCTCTTACACTGTTGATGGGAATGCAAACTAGTACAGCCACTATGGAGAACAGTGTGGAGATTCCTTAAAAAACTGGAAATAGAACTGCCTTATGATCCAGCAATCCCACTGCTGGGCATACACACAGAGGAAACCAGAATTGAAAGAGACACATGTACCCCAATGTTCATCGCAGCACTGTTTATAATAGCCAGGACATGGAAGCAACCTAGATGTCCATCAGCAGATGAATGGATAAGAAAGTGGTGGTACATATACACAATGGAGTATTACTCAGCCATTAAAAAGACTGCATTTGAATCAGTTCTAATGAGGTGGATGAAACTGAAGCCAATTATACAGAGTGAAGTAAGCCAGAAAGAAAAACACCAATACAGTATACTAACGCATATATATGGAATTTAGAAAGATGGTAACGATAACCCTGTATGTGAGAGAGCAAAAGAGACACAGATGTATAGAACAGTCTTTTGAACTTTGTGGGAGAGGGAGAGGGTGGGATAATTTGGGAGAATGGCATTGAAACACGTATAATATCATATAAGAAATGAATTGCCAGTCCAGGTTTGATGCATGATACAGGATGCTTGGGGCTGGTGCACTGGGATGACCCAGAGGGATAGTACGGACAGGGAGGTGGGAGGGGGGTTCAGGATGGGGAACACATGTATACCAGTGGTGGATTCATGTTGATGTATGGCAAAACCAATACAATATTGTAAAGTAAAAATAAATAAATAAATGATAAATGGTTAAAAAAACAAAATGATCATACAGCAAATAAATAAATAAATAAATAAAATAAAAATAAAATATACCCTACCCTTAGCACAGACTCACTAGTTTGTACATATACTTTCATGCACTTTTTTCCCTCATCATCTCCATAGAGCTCTATAGTAATTATGATTAGTTCAAAATTCGGTATTGTTATGACTTTGTACATGTTTTTGAAAGATGAGCCATGCAGTAGACATGATTTCACAACCTTTTGTTTTCCTTGAGGTTAATAATTGTCTTTTTTTGTTTTGTTTTCTTTGTGCTTATAAAGTTATTCCCTCTAAATATGTTCAAACATTTCAGGTATTCCATCTATTTCTTCTTCTTCTTCTTTTTTTTTTTTCCAGCAGAAATCTTTATTGTTTCCATTTGG
The DNA here is from genome assembly GCF_029378745.1 of Bos indicus. Taxonomy (NCBI): domain Eukaryota; kingdom Metazoa; phylum Chordata; class Mammalia; order Artiodactyla; family Bovidae; genus Bos; species Bos indicus. The sequence continues at coordinate 38,376,164 of NC_091769.1, forward strand.
TCCAAGGCTTGGGAGAGGGCTCCAGCGTGGTTAAAGAGAAGCCCCCTAGTGCCTGCAAAGAGAGGCTCCAGGCAGAAGCCTTGACACCAGAGGGGCTGCTCAAAGGCCACTGGGCTTCAGAGGCTCCTAGTTGTGCTTGAGGGTGAGACTTTTGAGAAGATATTCACCCAGCTTAGCCTGCAGAGGTTGGTCAGGTGGTCACGTAGCTTCCTGATGAATTTTACCTGCTGCTCTAGGAAGCCACTCTCCAGGAAGTCAGAGCTGGGAGTCTGGGCACCTAGGGCACCAGATCCAAAAAGGCCGGGGGCAGGTTCTTCTCCATGAGATGGGTGGCTTTTGCACATGAGTTTTAATCCACTCATCTTGAAATAGCTTCTGCAAATCCTAGAACAGGGTGTAGCCTCCACACTGGTTTTGCATTTTAAGAGACACTCCTTGCTTTTGGGCCTCTCCTTGGCCAGTTTGCTGGAAAAATGACCCATTCCCTGGGTTGGGAAGATCCCCTGGAGAAGAGAACAGCTACCTATTCCAATATTCTGCCCTGGAGAATTCCATGGACAGAGGAGTCCATGGGGGTCACAAAGAGTTGGACATGACTGAGTCCACGACTTTCACTTCACTTCACTCCAGAGCCCTATCATCGAGGTGGAAATAGAAGCCTGGAGAGAGGTAGGTGTAGGAAGCCTGCAGATGTATGTTGACAGCAACCCCCATCTTGGTGGAATAGTTCTGATTAATCTGGGAGCTCATGGTCGATTGGTTATAAGGAATTAAATTCAAAAAATGGTGTTGGCTGGTCCCCCTAACCCAGGATATGTAAGTGGCTGATTCTGAAGTTTGCAACCGGAAAAAAAGTTGGAGGGTGGTCTAAGGCTGTAGCAAAGGGCTGTCCTTGGGTCTGTTCTGTCCAAACACTGTTGAAGCAAGAGAGAGATCCACAAGACCAACCAGCACACTGCTATTTCATCTTCTTAAGAAGATGCACACAAAGGGATAAAAATGTACCCCATCTTCAAATCTGAAAGTTTCAGTTCCATTCAGTTCAGTTGCTCTGTTGTGTCTGACTCACTGTGACCCCATGGACTGTAGCACGCCAGGCTTCCCTGTCCATCACCAACTCCCAGAGCTTACTCAAACTCATATCCATGGAGTCAGTGATGACATTCAACCATCACATCCTCTGTTGTCCCTTCTCTTCCTGCCTTCACTCTTTCCCAGTATCAAGGTCTTTTCAAATAAGTCAGTTCTTTGCATCAGGTGGCCAAAATATTGGAGTTTCAACTTCAGTATCAGTCCTTCCAGTGAATGTTCAGGACTGATTTCCTTTAGGATGGACTGGTTGGATCTCCTTGTAGTCTAAGGGACTCTCAAGAGTCTTCTCCAACACCACGGTTCAAAAGCATCAATTCTTTGGTGCTCAGCTTTCTTTATAGTCCAACTCTCACATCCATACATGATTACTGGAAAAATCACATCTTTGGCTAGATGGACCTTTGTTGGCAAAGTAATGTCTCTGTTTTTTAATATGTTGTCTAGGTTGGTCATAACTTTTCTTCCAAGGAGCAAGTGTCTTTTAATTTCATGGCTGCAGTCACCATCTGCAGTGATTTTGGAGCCCCCCCAAAATAAAGTCTGTCACTGTTTCCACTGTTTCCTCATCTATTACCCATGAAGTGATGGGACCAGATGCCATGATCTTAGTTTTCTGAATGTTGAGCTTTAAGCCAACTTTTTCACTCTCCTCTTTTACTTTTATCAAGAGGCTCTTTAATTCTTCTTCACTTTCTGCCATAAGGGTGTTTTCATCTGCATATCTGAGGTTATTGATATTTCTCTCAGCAATCTTGATTCCAGCTTGTGCTTCATCCAATCTAGCATTTCTCATGATATACTCTGCGTATAAATTAAATAAATAAGCAGGGTGACAATATACAGCCTTGACGTACTCCTTTTCCTACTTGGAACCAGTCTGTTGTTCCATGTCCAGTTCTAACTGTTGCTTTCTGACCTGCATGCAGATTTCTCAAGAGGTAGGTCAGGTGGTCTGGTATTCCCATCTCTTTCAGAATTTTCCACAGTTTGTTGTGATCCACATAGTCAAAGGCTTTGGTGTAGTCAATAAAGGAGAAATAGATGTTTTTCTGGAACTCTTTTGCTTTTTTGATGATTCAACAGATGTTGGCAATTTGATCTCTGATTCCTCTTACTTCTTTAAATCCAGCTTGAGCATCTGGAAGTTCACAATTCATACACTGTTGAAACCTGGCTTGGAGAATTTTGAGCATTACTTTGTAGAGTGTGAGATGAGTGCAATTTTGCAGTAGTTTGAGCATTCTTTGGCATTGCCTTTCTTTGGGATTGGAATGAAAACTGACCTTTTCAGTCCTGTGGCCACTGCTGAGTTTTCCACATTTGCTGACATATTGAGTGCAGCACTTTCACAGCATCATCTTTTAGGATTTGAAATAGCTCAACTGGAATTCCATCACCTCCACTAGCTTTGTTTGTAGTGATGCTTCCTAAGGCCCACTTGACTTCCTATTCTGGGATGTCTGGCTCTAGGTGAGTAATCACACCATCGTGGTTATCTGGGTCATGAAGATCTTTTTTGTATAGTTCTTCTGTGTATTCTTGCCACCTCTTCTTAATATCTTCTGCTTCTGTTAGGTCCATACCATTTCCGTCCTTTTATGTGCCCATCTTTGCATGAAATGTTCCCTTGTTATCTCTAATTTTCTTGAAGAGAGCTCTAGTCTTTCCCCTTCTATTGTTTTCCTCTATTTTTTTGCATTGATCACTGAGGAAGGCTTTCTTATGTCTCTTTGCTGTTCTTTGGAACTCTGCATTCAAATGGGTATATCTTTCCTTTTCTTCTTTGCCTTTTGTGTCTTTTCTTTTCTCAGCTATTTGTAAGGCCTCCTCGGGCAACCATTTTGCTTTTTGCGTTTTTTTTTTCCCCTTGGGGATGTCTTAATCACTGGCCTCCTGTACAGTGTCATAAACCTCCATCCATAGTTCTTCAGGCACTCTATCAGATCCAATCCCTTGAATCTATTTGTCACTTCATCTGTATAATTATAAGGGGTTTGATTTAGGTCATATCTGAATGGTCTAATGGTTTTCCCTACTTTCTTCAATTTAAGTCTGAATTTGGCAATAAGGAGTTTATGATTTGAGCCACAGTCAGCTCCCAGTCTCTTTTTTTGCTGACTGTATAGAGCTTCTCCATCTTTGGCTGAAAAGAATATAATCAATCTGATTTTGGTATTGACCATCTGGTGATGTCCATGTGGAGAGTCTTCTTTTGTGTTGTTGGAAGAGGCTTTTTGCTATGACCAGTGTGTTCTCTTGGCAAAAGACTGTTAGCTTTTAACTTGCTTTGTTTTGTACTCTAAGGCCAAATTTGCCTGTTACTCCAGGTATCTCTTGACTTCCTACTTATGCATTCCCGTCCCCTATAATGAAAAGGACATTTTTTTTTTTTTTTGGTGTTAGTTCTAGAAGGTCTTGTAGGTCTTCATAGAATCATTCAACCTCAGCTTCTTCAGCATTACTGGTCGGGGCATAGCCTTGGATTACTGTGATAATGAATGATAATGAACAGAGATCATTCTGTCATTTTTGAGATGTATCCAAGTACTGTATTTTGGACTCTTTTGTTGACTAAGATGGCTACTCCATTTCTTCTAAGGGATTCTTGCCCACAGTAGTAGATATAATGGTCATCTGAGTTAAATTCACCCATTCCAGTACATTTTAGTTCACTGATTCCTAAAATGTCGATGTACACACTTGCCATCTCCTGTTTGACCACTTCCAATTTGCCTTGATTCATGGACCTACCATTCCAGGTTCCTATGCAATATTGTTCTCTATAGCATCGGACTTTCCTTCCATCATCAGTCACATCCACAACCGGGTGTTGTTTTGCTTTGACTCTGTCACTTCATTCTTTCTGGAGTTTTTTCTCCAGTGATCTCCAGTAGCATATTGGGCACCTACCACCCTGATAATCCATCTTTCAGTGTCCTATTTTTTTGCCTTTCCATACTGTTCATGGGGTTTTCAAGGCAAGAATACCAAAGGGGTTTGCCATTCCCTTCTCCAGTGGACCATGTTTTGTCAGAACTCTCCACCATGACCTGTCGGTCTTGGGTGGCCCTACATGGCATGGCTCATAGTTTCATTGAGTTAGACAAGGCTGTGGTCAATGTGATCAGATTGGTTAGTTTTCTGTGATTGTGGTTTTCATTCTGTCTGCCCTGTGATGGAGAAGGATGAGAGGCTTATGGAAACTGAGACTGAATGAGTGGGCAACTAGGTCTTATTCTGATGGGTGGGGCCATGCTCAGTAAATCTTTAATCCAATTTTCTCTTTATGGGCGGGGCTGTGTTCCCTGCCTGTTGTTTGACCTGAGGCCGAACTATCATCCAGGCAATGAAGATAATGGTGATCTCTTTCAAAAGGTCCCTTGCCCACACTGCTGCACTCAGAACCCCCAACCCTGCAGCAGGCCACTGCCGACTCATGGCTCCGCCAGAGACTCCTGGACACTCATGGGCAAGTCTGGGTCAGTCTCTTGTGGGGTCACTGCTCCTTTCTTTGGCATCCTGGTGACACAAGGTTTTGTTTGTGTCCTCCAAGAGTCTGATTCCCCAGCCCTGTGTAAGTTCTGGTGGCTCTATGGTGGGGTTAATGGTGACTTCCTCCAAGAGGGCTTATGCCATACCCAGGTCTATTTCACCCAGAGCCCCTGCCACTGCCTCCATAGGAGACACTCAAACACAGTTCTGGCTCAGTCTCTGTGGGATCCCTGGGTCCTGGTGCATACAAGGTTTGTTTGAGCCCTCTGAGTGTCTCTGGTGGGTATGGGGTTTGATTCTAAATGTGATTTTGCCCTTCCTACCATCTTGCTGGGGTTTCTCCTTTGCCCTTCAATGTGGGTATCTTCTTCTGGTGGGATCCAACATTCTCCTGTTGACAGTTGTTCAGCAGCGAGTTGTAATTTTGGAGTTCTTTTAGGAGAAGATGAGCACATATCCTTCTACTCCACCATCTTGGAAGATCACTTTTTTGGGAAAGCTTGGCTACTGTGTAATTCTATCAAATGATTTTAGGAGGTAATAAATGTACTGTTGGAAATAATTTTTGGCATTGTGCCATTGATCTTTAGCTTCTAGTGTGGCATTTGAGACGCTTGACTATTCTGATGTTTGATTTTTTTTTTTTTTTAATATGAAACTTCTTCTCTTGGAAGCCTCATAAAAGATGGGTATATAGTAGTCAGAGAGGATCTTATATTCCATTTCAAAATACAGAGAGGCATGGTGAGATTCTGGAGAGAGTATAAATTAGACAAACTTGGTTCAAATCCAGCCTCTGCCTAGAACTAGTTGAGCAACAGTACATAAGACACTATATGTCCCCCAGTCTCAGTTTCCTCAGTTGAAAATGAGAGGAATGGTGTCTACTGTGTGGGGTTGAGAGAGTATTGGAGATAATGAGATCCATAGTAGATATATTACCACTGATCATTCTTATTCTTTTGTCTATTAATGTAAAAAGAGAATCAGCAACTGTTTCTGCCAGCATTGATATTTTACTGAATTTTGAGTAGTTGCACATAGGTAAATCATGAACTTTCAACTGGACAGGGTTTTGTTTTTGATTTCTAGCAAAGCTTTTTTGCTTTTCTAAGGGTGTTACTTCTCTAAAGTCCTTAGAGTTAAAATGTAAATACATTTGTAGATTTTCTTGATCATGAAAGTAAAATATGGCCATTGTAAAATATATAACCATATAGAAGCAGAAGGAATTAGGAGTTTAGCTGTTAATTTATATATTTATTCTTAATATATAGGAAGAGAAAAGATGACCAAGGAGGTAAAGAGCTGCATATGCATATTATGACTAGGAATTGTATATATGCCCTATGGATTAAAGTATAGTTGACTCTTGAAAAACATGGGTTTGAACTATGTGTGTGCATTTATAAGGTGATTTTTTCAATACTAAATACTGCAGTACTATACAGTCTGTGGTTGATTGAATCCACAGAGAAGTGGGGATACAGAAGAGCAATGTATACGGAGGGCCTGCTATAAATTATAAACACTGGTGATTTGAAGCTCAGGACTTATATTTGGTCAGGTAACAGAAGATGTGGTTAAAATAATAAGCATATTAGGAAGACGGGGAAGAGTATTACTGCAAGCAATTACAAATACACTCATGACAAAATCCATGGAAAAAAGAGAAGAGAAATAGTATTGTAGTAGAATTTTACTATTGATCTATCACATTGCCAGATAGATGGTGTCTATGATTAAATCACAAAAAACATCCATAAAGGCAACCTATGGAAGTGATGAGCATCCTCAGCTCTTAAAAATATTCTGAACCTCTTATAAGCCAAGAATATCTGACATAAACTGCCTTTACTGATAACTTACCTAGCTAATTAATTGATCTACTAATGAGAACTTAATTCTGATCAACAACAGAAAATTTCTGGTAAGGAGTAAGGGAGGATATTTAACAAACAACTGTGTAGTCACTTCATATGCACAATATATATATATATATTTTTTTTAATATTTTTTTTTTTTTGCTAAGTTTTCCAGTAATTTTATGAGGTAGATATTTGAATACTTTACAGAAGACAAAATTGTGGCTCAGAGAAGTTATAGAACCAATCTCCATGGTCAAGTTATGATATGAATAAAACATGAGATTATAATCTAGATCTTTCTCTCTCTAAGCCAATTGTTTGTGACCTCATGACTGCAGAGTTAATGATAACCAGTGAGAGGAAGATTGGGGCATGATAAACAGCCTAGATTTTAGTAAGTCAGGCTTTATAAAGTTGACAGGAAAAAAGTTGGCAAATTTCATGGCATGAGTCCCTGAAAAATAAACGAAATAAAGGTTTAGAATATTATCAAGAAGGCAATTTTTACCACATGATTACAAATGAGGAAGAAGGACCCAAAGAGATCAACAGAATTGATACACTGAGGATTCTCTAATGAGTTCAGATTTTAAAAGCCATGAACAAAAGACAGAAGATCAGATGACTGAGGATAAATGTGAAACTGTCTCAGACCTTCAAGAATAGAATTTGAAGGACTGTATCTTCAAATAAGTTGAGTCTTGTAAAAACATTTGTGAAGCTAAAAAAGCTTTTTAAAAACTTAAGGTATAGGAAAGACAAAGAAATGACATGTCTTTCCCAAGGATTGATTGAAAAGCCAATGGATGAAAAAGAGAAAGAATTAACAAATCTAATTTTGCTTCTATCTTCTCTGTGAGGAAAATAATGTTATAACTGGTAAGGATAGAACAAATATTTGAAGGAGGAATCTAAAGGCCTAAGAAAGTTAAGATATTGTAAGAGGATGCCTACTTGTTTTCAAGTGAGTCAAGTCTCCAAAATGACCTTAAGAGGACTAAGAACTAAATTACTGTTGGTGTCTGGATGTCTTAGTTCACTAGCGCTAGTTCTTGAGCCAGGAGGACTGATTGGACAAGTTAAAGTGGAGGTATTACTGCAGAATAAAAATCGAATAGGTTTTATTTTGAGCTAAGGTTGGATGGTTAGTAGATGTAGTCAGAAGCATCAAACAAAAGACTGACAGGAAAAGAAAGGAAGGAAGAGAGGCTAGGGAAGACATTTGACCAGTAGTGTTAATGGTCATCGGTGCAAGGTATCAGTCCTGCAAACTACTGCATGTGTGACAGGTTTATTTTGTGATCTTGGAAGTAGGATGGTGAGTGGGATAATAAATTGACCTTGAAGATCATTAGGAGATGCTGCAATGTACTGAAAATTATAGACCAGAAGAGAACTAGAAAACACCTAAAATTGTCAAGGTTCAGTGAAATTGGGATAGAAGAGTAATTGTGGGGCTGATTCAAACAATAATCTAACATTGTTTTGTAGGACTGTCCCTTCTTAACTCTGTGGCAACCTTTAAAAATTTCTCACAGTTTCTCAATTTTCTCAACCTTTTAAAATTAGCACAGTTTAAGAACTATTGATATCTGAAATTTACCATTTTGCAGTGTTCATCATTAAAAGAAATAATTTCATAAACAAAAACTCTTTCAAAAACATTGGAAATCTCAAAGATCTTAAATAGAATTTCCATAGCTCAAATGTAAGCAACTTCACTCCAAAGACTATATTAGAAGAAAAAAATTTGCAAAAATATTTCAGTGATATTGTTAAATGAAGACATCAAAGTGATGTCTTTCTTTCCCTGATTTCAGAGAGCCCTGTGACATAATTTCCTGGATTGTCATAATGAGTTTCAAATACAGCAACATGAGCTTGGATAATATAATTTCTCTAGCTCTTGCTTTCCTTATCTTTACAATGAGAGTTGTAGACTTGATGAATTCTGTCTTTCTCTGTTTCTCTCTGTGTATCTCTCTTTTTAGCCATCACATCCTGTTGTTTTCTTTGGTAGTTCAGAAATCAAGGTCATATCAAAACAAATGAAATACATATAAACTAAAGAGGCAAAGAAAGTCTGTTGACCCTGTGGCATCTTAAAATTTCTTGCTGACAATCCAAGTCCTGAGATGAGGTGAGGCTGTGAGCTTAGAAAGAATGTCAGATCACAAAGAGAGAAACTAGTGTCCAGTGAGACAAAGGGTGAGGTTCAAAGAGAAGATCTCATATATAACTGAAGATAAATGAGTCCGATTTATCTCAGCTCTTACTAAGTTTAAGAGCTTATTATTTATTTCTTTCCTCTTATGAACTACTGCCTTTTCCTCTGTCAGCTAATTTTAATATATAGTATTTTACTACTTGGGTCTTCAACTCATAAGTTTAAATTACTGTATTGCTCTTTAAGGTCTGAAATCTCCATTTCCTTTTCTTTTTTTTACTTTTGGCTCCAGCATCCTGGAAATGGTTCCAAGGGCATTTTGTCATCATCATTTAAATCTAAGCTTTCTGAAATAATGATAATAACCAAAAAATGCCAACTTCTTTCCAGATGAGAGCACAAGAGAACCTCCACAGTACAGTGTGTCCAAGAACTGTGAAGGCTTTAAGGTTTTACCTTGTTTTCAAACTAACAAGTTAGCCTGTACAGTTTTAGCAAAGCTAGCAAAAGGCACAGGTTTCCTGAGTCAGATACAAAGGACATTGTCCCAGCACAGCTGTCATCATGAACTTCATGTTTGCCTCAGTTTCCCTTACCTCCCAGATCACACAGGGGTTACATGGAGATGGGTGTAGATGGATGCTGCATAGACAGTGGTTTGTATCAGAGCTGAGGAGTGTGAGTTTAGAAACCCTAGTCTTTTGTAAGGAGCTATAAGCAAACATGCCCAGACTTTGTCCTAGACAGAGACCTCTATTTTATTGGACAGCATGTTTGCTATATAAGCATCCTTGAAAAGGTAGTCCAGAGCAAAAGCTGTCAGTGTTGCTGCTCCCAAGAGAAGCAGGAGACCATGCAGAATTGTCTTTCACCACCTAGTTTCACAGAGTCCCTGAACACTGAATAAAAGATAATAACGAGATAAAATAAGATAAACACTGGCCTTCAAGTTTTGCTTTAATATCTTTTCCAGCCTTTTTTCTGTTTGTACTCCATTACTTATTTTATTTTCTTTATAAAACATATGGTACAGAATATAAAGTATACATATATGCATGTAATTTTAACTAAAACTGTCATATCTTCATCATTATATTCTGTGATAATTGCATAGTGACTCAGTGAAAAAAAGGAAATAATATTTAGAGGATGAAAGAGTCAAGCAAACAGTATTTATAGTGTTTATTGTTTTATTCCATTTTAAGTTTGGAGCACAGGGTAAAAAAGTCTCAGCAGTAAAAAGTTTTGCTTTTTTACTTTTATTACATATTTTACTCTTAATTTATATTAAAACTTTTTCATACTAAAGAGTTCCAAGTAGAAAACATTTTTTGTATGCAGTTGTACAGTTGGTTCTCTATATCTCTGAGTTCTGCCAACCTGGTTGACTCTTTGATTGAGTCAACCACAGATCAAAAACACTCAGGAAAGAAAAAGAATTTCAGAAAGTTTCAAAAAGCCAAACTTGAATTTGCAATCCCCCTCCCAGCTTGCAGGCAACTATTTATATAGCATTTACATTACATTTACAGCTATTTACATAGAATTTACATTGTATTAGGTATTATAAGTAATCTAGAAATGATATAAAGTGTACAGGAGATTGTAGGAAGGTTATATGCAAGTACTACATCATTTTATATAAGAGACTCGAGCGTCCAGAGATTTTGGTGTCCACAAGAGGGACCTGTAAACCAATCCCTCACTGATACTGAGGAATCAGATCAGATCAGATCAGTCACTCAGTCGTGTCCGACTCTTTGCGACCCCATGAATCAAAGCACGCCAGGCCTCCTTGTCCATCACCAACTCTCGGAGTTCACTCAGACTCACGTCCATTGAATCAGTGATGCCATCCAGCCATCTCATCCTCCGTCTTTCCCTTCTCCTCTTGCCCCCAATCCCTCCCAGCATCAGAGTCTTTTCCAATGAGTCAACACTTTGCATGAGGTGGCCAAAGTACTGGAGTTTCAGCTTTAGCATCATTCCTTCCAAAGAAATCCCGGGGCTGATCTCCTTCAGAATGGACTGGTTGGATCTCCTTGCAGTCCAAGAGACTCTCAAGAGTCTTCTCCAATACCATAGTTCAAAAGCATCAATTCTTCAGCGCTCAGCCTTCTTCACAGTCCAACTCTCACATCCATACATGACCACAGGGAAAACCATAGCCTTGACTAGATGAACCTTTGTTGGCAAAGTAATGTCTCTGCTTTTGAATATGCTATCTAGGTTGGTCATAACTTTGCTTCCAAGGAGCAAGCGTCTTTTAATTTCATGGCTGCAGTCACCATCTGTAGTGATTTTGGAGCCCAGAAAAATAAAGTCTGACACTGTTTCCACTGTTTCCCCATCTATTTCCCATGAAGTGATGGGTCCAGATGCCATGATCTTCGTTTTCTGAATGTTGAGCTGTAAGCCAACTTTTTCACTCTCCACTTTCACTTTCATCAAGAGGCTTTTGAGTTCCTCTTCACTTTCTGCCATAAGGGTGGTGTCATCTGCATATCTGAGGTTATTGATATTTCTCCCTGCAATCTTGATTTCAGCTTGTATTTCTTCCAGTCCAGCATTTCTCATGATGTACTCTGCATATAAGTTAAATAAACAGGGTGACAATATACAGCCTTGACGAACTCCTTTTCCTATTTGGAACCAATCTGTTGTTCCATGTCCAGTTCTAACTGTTGCTTCCTGACCTGCATACAAATTTCTCAAGAGGCAGATCAGGTGGTCTGGTATTCCCATCTCTTTCAGAATTTTCCACAGTTTATTGTGATCCACACAGTCAAAGGCTTTGTCACAGTCGATACTGAGGGATACTGAGGGATTAACAAATCACTCTTTATTAAAGAAGGATTGTGGAGGTGTCTTAGTTTACGGAAGAACATTTTGCTAATCCTAGTTCGGGGCAGACTACTGTCAAACTCTTTCTTATCTCTTTCTCTTGTGTGTAATTCAGGCCTAAGTTAAAACACTCTATCCCTTAAATAGAAATGCTAGTAATTTAAACAATCATATTTTTACCAATAATTTAGTTTAATTTGCTCAAGACCATTGTAGTTCAGTATATATGGGAAAGTGAACCATCCTAGAAATAATTGAATGTAGAAATCTTCACTGTGCCATATACCTAGAACAAATACCTAATCAGTCCATCTGGTCAAGCCCCATATATACCACATATCTCTATTCAAAGCAGAAATTTCAAAAAACTTGTTTTTGATTTGGGTAAGGGAAAGATATATTCCTACTGAAGCAAGTTTTAGAACCTGTAGACACATGTAAACCAATTGGTTTTCAGTGCAATCTCAGAGACTCAGGGAAAAAGATTTGGTGCCTGCATTTTAATGCAAAAACATTTACCTAGAAACTTTATTTATGCTTAGAAAGAAAGCATCAGTAAAATAGAGCTTTTCTTAGCTTTAATTATATTCCTTTCATTTGAAACTTTTGGCATTTATTCAGTGCTTCTTTGGGCCTCTGCATCTCTGACAGCTTACAGACATTTCTCCTATTTGTATGAGGGCACAGTTACTTGAAAAAAGTGAGAAAAGTTTCCTTTCCCTCCTTGGCCTCCCTCTTCTTCCATTCCTCCTTCATCAAGGACTGGACCCAGAACCTAGGAATCAGTCCTCAAATAATCTGCTTCAAGTTTCTCTCTAGCCTTCTGATATGAGTGACATCATTTTTCCTGGAATAGTGATTTAACAACCAAATAGATAACAGTCACCCACTCCCACGAGCAGAAATAGGAGGGGAAGCGGGAAGCTTCTTGTTTTGTCCTCCCTGATCTCCTTGAGATTTGGCACAGTTCTGCCTTCGGGGGGTTAGCCGTTGCTTTTTCATTCCTGCTGTCAAAATGGTTTGGGCCAGGAGTGCACAGGGTTTGTCTGTCCCTAGCTTTGTTACATTTCAGGTTTTCTACACTTGTTATTCTCTAGCTCTTCTGGCGCTTTCCATGACCCTTGACAAAGGACTCCTGGTTCTCTGCCTTCCATGTCTTTATCTTTTTTCTAGTACCATGGGCAAAGCTTGCAGAAGAACCTTGTGTTTTGGGCACGTGAATGCTGAGTCTTTCTTCTTTTCCTATCCTGGGGAAAACTCTTTTAGTTTCATTATTTGAATACCTCCTCCAAAGTTCCCTCGGGGACCTGAGACCTCCTATCTCCCCACTGCTTCCCTCCTGGTGATTTCTCAAATAGATCAAATATAAAATGGCTTATATTGAACATTATCTTTTTGGGAAATTCCATGTCTGAGAATATACCAGGCACTGTTCTAGTTCTGTCATCCTCTTCAGCGCAGGGCAGTGAGTTGTGTTACCTGCTACCATATAGAGTGACTCATTTACCCATCCTCGTTTGGGGCTTGAAGGATGAACAATCCATGCATCTCTCTGCCTCAGGTGTTCTGAATCCTTGTACAGGAGTAAGCCAGACATCTTCCTTCAGGCTAGGATCCCAGATACTTGGTGTTTCCTTTTAAGCAGTAGTGCTAACAGGTAGACTAGAAAAACCTAGTCTCTAACTGTGTGATTTATTACTCACCTTTGGCTTGTCCAAAGTTAGGAGAAGAAGAATCATTAATGAAATTTATAGAGCCTTTGCAAGAACTTGAAAAAGTAACCCTTTCCACTAAGCTGATGCAGGCCTGATGCAGCTGTGTCTCTGATTCTTAGCCTGGCAGGTGGATTTCAGCTCCCACACAAGCACTTGGCTATGCACGCCTGGGCAAAGCCCAATTTAAGCTATAAGACTATAGAGACTCAGTTAATTTTGTGTCACATTATTACAGTAATGACATGATGTAATGTAATGGTAAGTTTATTTTAGAGGCAGAACTCATTTTAATAGTTTTACAAATGAGTCCAGCCTTTTATTTATGGAATCATTAAGAGGCTGAAGTAATCACCTAAATTTTTCAGTTGTACCTCATTGAATTTTATGAAGGGAATAATATGCTTTAGTATATTCACAAATTTGGGATTCATGAAGGTCTCAGGACATATCCTTGTGTGAAAAAGGCTTGCAGTATTTTCAAAGAATTTGGATGCCTCTGTGTTCTTTTTATTTTATTGTAAGGCTACTTTGCATAATAACACAGGTTGGGTCTATTTTAATATTGTTCATGTGAGACATTGCATATCTTCTTTTTCTATATCAAAAACATTTAGAGAGACCTAATTTGTACATATATGAGGTTAAACCAGTCGGAGAAGCAAAATCATGAAAAATTAAATATGTGGTTAAAAAGCAAAGTCATTAATATAGCAGACACTTTTGTGATAAAATGATGTTTTTACTTATTTTATACAAATATGATAAACCAACATGCTATTCCTTACATCAGATAATTGTGCAACGAGGATAATAAATCATAGGGTGTTACAGGTACATGACTTCTGAATATTGGAAAAATTTCCAAAATATATTGGCTATCTAACATAAAACTAAGCTCTTTACTGAAGAAATCTATCGATATACTTGATCATCAGTTTCAAGGAATTAGTGTATATTAAAAACAAAAATAAAGCAATTGTCTTTAGGGTATTTGGCCTCTTTAAACAGTATACATGGTAATAAATGAATAATTAGGGGATTTAATGCAGTTGAGTTGTAAACTAATTTAGCTATGAGCATCAACATCTGAACCACAACCATGGGAAGTGCCTTTTTAAATTAAGCACTTTTTGATAGTTTCAGCTGCCTTTGTAATTCATTATTCTTCACTCTTCATTTTTTTTTTTTTAATCTTTAAAAGCAGACTGCATGCTGGGATACCATAAAATTTCACTTTTAATTGGTCTATAATGGTAAGGGTCACATATCAATACCTGTAATATAAAAGCAATGTACCTTGGGAGCTTGGGTTTAATGTTTTACCAGCATAGCATGGGAACAGTTAATGTTTTTATTTTAAATAAAGGATTGAAATTAACTTTTTTTTTTTTACAACGTTAGACTCCTGGCTATGAATATATACTAATTGATGAAGTGAGAAAAAATGTTTTATTGTGATTAAGAGCTAGAGATGAAGCCAGCCCAAATTAGTTTTTAAGAGTAGTTTAGATATATGCAGAGCAGTGCTCAATAATGAGCAGTGATGTAGGAGGAGGCATTTTTCCTGTTCTGATCACTGTGCTGTAGCTGCCACTGTATTCTTAATAATGAGTATGTATTATTAGCAGTGGGACACATGACATGGGAAAATGGAGGCAAAGGTTGTGACATCATAACTTCACTCTAAATATTGAAAGAAGATGTGAGGAAGCATCGGGGGCAATGGTACAAAAGGGCAAAACAATGGAAGAGAAATAAGCTGAGATGGCTGGCAGCCTTGGGCTTGCAACAGTGTTTACCATTTCATGTTTTTTCCTGGAGATATACAGGATTGCTACTTGCTAGGAGAGGTATTAGGAGTAGGAATTTCTTGCGGTGATTCAAAGGTGAATAAATCTTTTCTTTCCTCTGAGCTATAGTTAGTGCTCTGACTTTGTGAGAGGCTGTTGAAATATCTTCTCATCCATCTGCTTTATGGAAGAGATAAGACTTTAAAAAATCAACTTTTAAGGTTTAATATCAGAGATGAGCAATTCTGAAGGCTTTATCTTTTTTGCTTCTAAAATGTAATCAAACCTATCTTAAGAATTCATCAAGCCTTAGAAGAAATATTTCTGACAAATTGTCTATATTACTAAAAGCAAGAAGTGGTTATGGTTCCCTGGAAAGAACCTGGAACCTGCATATCAGGAGACATGGATAGTTTTGGGTGTGCCTCTGGTTGGCAGATGATGGGCAAGTCTTTTAGTGCCTTTGAGTCACGTTTTGTAACCCCCAAAATATTGATTGGCTATGTCCCTGGATTTAAAGGTGCTCTATGAGGCTCCAGGATTCTCAAAGGTGCTTCAGTGTCTGCTTTGGAGGCTGAGTGTTAGGGTTTTGGGTGGCTGCCCTCCACTAAGCCAGCTGCTAAACCAGCTTTTCAGTTTTTATCTGTGTTATATATTAAGTAGGCGTCCCTGGTGGCTTAGTGGTAAAGGATCTGCCTGCCAATGCAGGAGCTGGTGGCTCAATTCCTAGGTCGGGAAGATCCTCTGGATAAGAAATGACTATCCACTCCAGTATTATTGCCTGGAAAATCCCATGGACAGAGGAGCCTGGCAGGCTATAGACCATGAGGTTACAAAAGAGTCAGACATGACTTAGCAACTAAGCACCAACATATATTAAGTAATATTAGTTATGAAAAAATGGTAATCAAACTAAAAATGTTTGAAAACCACTGGACAAAGATTGAAAAGAAAATAAACTGAAAATTCCTGAAATTTTATTTGCCTAGTGAGAAAGGACTCTCTCTCTTTTTTAATTGTATAGCACATATCAGGTACTCCTTATGTATTCATTATATGAATCTAATAGTTGTAATGTGCAAGTGGGAAGGAAATGCAAAAGCACAAGGCACCCTTTCTGTGTTATATGCCCAGGTTTCAATTCTATATAGCTGGTAATAGCCAGGAGTAAGGAGCAATGTGGACTATGTTTGATGGGCAGCAGCTAATTTTATCAGACTTGTGCCTGTAATCAGAAATTCAGTCTAGGAACAAGCTGTATTATTATAAAGTCCAGGAAATCTGACAGAAAAACTAGGCAATTTAGAACAGTCTAGAAAAGTAACACTTTTAGTTTAATTAGAAAACACAGTCTAAGGAACAAGGTTAGTTACCAGTTTCTTTCAAATAGGATTGAATACTCTTTTCCTTTATGCAGTTTATAAACAAACAAAACATTTTCTTGGCATGGGAATGTCTCATCTATGACCACTTCTAGACAAAGAGAAGATTTGCAATTTATTTTTGTATTAAATAATGTGTGTGCATTGCAAACAAGAGAGAAGCAGAAATAATCTTAGCAGATGCTTAAAGGTTTAAGATTAAAGACATGTAGATGTGATTCATGATGAGTGTTCTGTGCACCTGAATGAATACGCCCAAATCACAGCTAGAAAAATTTCAGAGTAAATTGACTTAACTTAGGGTAAATCAATAGTGGTCCCTGAACTGGAGGGGAATAGATGAGCAAGAAAAAAGTTTGTTGACAGGACTCCACTAAGGAAAACAGCATTCAAGTAACTAATGAGATACTCTACTGCCTAAGGAATTACCCAGCCTCTAGCAAGGCGAAGTAAGCTTTAGCTGGCAGGAGGTTTGTTTTAAAACTGAAATGAGAAAAAGGACCTAAGCTTATAAATGATGGGAAGATGTATTATCAACAGGGGAAAAAAGTCAGAAAATAGCAACTCACTTGTTTCCCCAACACATCTGAGGAGGAAGAAGGAGAGCAATTTAATGTACCCTGGTCAAGCAGTTACTTTCCTCTAGCCTTACTAACAGGGCTTGTCAAGATGGTTTGGAAATCGGCTGAAAGTAAGTAATGAATCATGATAGACATTCCTGAAATGCTTTATTTCCATTCCCCCTGGCTCATTGTTTCTTGCTTGACTTTCATGGGAAGTTTATAGTCGTTTTCATTCTTCACATAGTTATTTCCTGACTTGCCTGGTCATGAGGTTGAACAAACAGTTAGGAGGAAGGAGATACATCCTCTGCTTGTTCTCTCTTTCAATCTTTTCAGTGTATCAGCAGCACTGAATCATGAATGGAAATGTCTGGTTTTAAGCTTGACTCCCAGATTATTGCTGTGACTCTGATATGATATTTATTGCTATATTTGAGATAGCCACCACATTCTCCAGCTTTAATGAGCTCACTTCCGAACAGATAGTCTTAGGTAATATGCACAGGGTAAAAAAGAATAATTTGGGCTTCTCCCAAATAATCCTAAGGTACACAAATTTAATTTTTTGTTGCCTTTATTCTAATGGTTATTGGAAGGAAAAGATTGTTTTTCTGATCAAATTGGTTTACTTAACTTAGTTCTAATGAATAAGAGTACAATGCCACTTACTATTATATTTATGTTCCCTTTGCTTTAGTTCTTGTTTTAAAAACTCAGAAGGTGACTTAGAATTGACTTAAGCACCAGGGCCAAGTTCACTGAAAGTTATTGAGATAGCACAATGACCAACATAACTGTTGAAGGAAAATGCTCAGGGTAGGCATTACCAATAATTATTAGCAAATTCTGTTTTGATTTTAGTGCTTTCCTCTCCCAGTAGATTGATCTGTCATAGAAAATATCATGGTTGTGATTTCAGGATTAGTCTGAGACCTATTTAAATTAATAAATTCTTATTAATTAACTAAATTAATATTTTCAATATTATTAATGTTTTGCAAGGCCTCTGGAGGGGAGCCATTATTTTTAATGTTTTACTATTTATGAATCAATCAGATTGTTGAAGGAACATATATGGATCTTTCAGGGCCTGATGAAATTGTGAGGGACCCAGAGGAGCAACAATCCAGATTTCAGTAGAAAAGAGAGCTGGTTGAGGAGCTATTGGTTGTTGACTGCTGATGACTTCCAGCAATATCATTAGAGAGATCTGATGAGAGTGGGAACAGTGTTGTGGTAGTTATTATATCATGGGTTTTTAGGGACTTAATAATATGACTAAATAATTTTATAGATAGAAAATTGCTTCCTGATATGATTAATGTAAATCAAGACATAAAGTTCAGGTGAGTATAAACTTTGATTTGTCAAGGACTGTTTTCATTTATGGGCTTCCTTAGTGGCTCAGCAGTAAAGAGTCCGTCTGCAATGCAGAAGACACAGGAGACCTGGATTTGTTCCCTGGTTGGGAAAGATCCCCTGGAGGAGGGCCCTGCAACCCACTCCAGTATCCTTGCCTGGTGAATCCCATGGACAGAGGAGCCTGGTGGGCCACAGTCCACAGGGTTGCAAGGAGTATGACGGCACTGAGCATGCATGCACATCCTCATTTATGCCTGTTGGCCTGGCTTAATTACTAATAACACCTGTAGTTATTAGCATCCTCTAAGATGGTACCCAATGATCCCTGTCTCCAAGTATTCACACTTTCAGTAATCTCCTATTACATTGCACTAGAGCTGGTCTGTCTGACCAGTAGAATTGAGACGAAAGAGATTGTATGTTCCTTCTCTCTCGCTTCCCTTCTCCGTTTCTCTAATCGTTCATCCTTGGGGGAGCCTGATGCCTTCTCAGGAACAATCTTCAGGGAAAGGCTCATGTGAGGAGCTGGAGCTTCCTGCCAACAACCTTTTAGAGCTTTGGAAGCCTGTCCTCCCCCCAAGACACGCCTGTCAGTCAGCTCAGTTCAGTCACTCAGTTGTGTCCAACTCTTTGCGACCCTATGGACTGCAGCATGCCAGGCCTCCCTGTCCATCACCAACTCCTGGAGTTTACTCAAACTCATGTCCATTGAGTCGGTGATGCCATTCAAACATCTCATTCTGTGTTGCCCCCTTCTCCTCCCACCTTCAGTCTTGCCCAGCATCAGGGTCTTTTCCAATGAGTCAGTTCTTCGCATGAGGTGGCCAAAGTATTGGAGTTTCAGCTGCAACATCAGTCCTTCCAATGAATATTCAAGACCAATTTCCTTTAGGATGAACTGGTTGGATCTCCTTGCAGTCCAAGAGACTCTCAAGAGTCTTCTCCAACACCACACTTTAAAAGCATCAATTCTTTGGCACTCAGCTTTCTTTATAGTCCAACTCTCACATCCATACATGACTACTGGAAAAACCAAAGCTTTGACTAGATGGATCGTTGTTGGTAAAGACAGGCCTGTAGGTGACTATATTCTGGGTCTATATCTTGACTGCAATTGCTTGAGAGATCCTGAGTCACAAATACCCAACTAAGCCTCTCCTGGATTTATGACCATGAGAAAGTATGCGAGATAACTAGTATTTGTTGTTTTAAGCTGCTAAATTTGTAGATAATTTGTTATGTATCAGTATATAATAAATATAACACTCCTCTACTCCCAAAAGTTGGTTTGGATGAAAAATTGTAAAGTCACCTTATATAAATCTGATATGTGAACAGACATCAAATTCATGAACTTATTAGGGATTTTCTCTTCTGTTGACAGAGCTTACACCCTGACATTAGTATGCAGACACAAGGTTATCCCAGGTGGCGCAAGTGTTACGTAAGGAACCTGCCTGCCAATGCAGGAGACATAAGAGACTTAGGTTCAGTCCCTGGATTGGGAAGCTCCCCTGGAGGAGGGCAAGGCAACCCACCTCAGTATTCTTGCCTGGAGAATCCCTGTGGACAGAGGAGCCTGGCAGGCTACAGTCTATAGGGTTGCAAAAAGTCGGACATGACTGAAGCGACTGAACACACACACACACACACACACACACACACACACACACAAAGGTTATCAGGACAGAAGCATTTGATAATGCCAAAAATCTAAATTGGTAGACTTCTTGAAATCTTGATACTTCTTGGTACCAAGAAATCTTAGACTTCTTGGTACCAAGAAATCTTAGACTTCTTGGTAGAAATCTTGAAAGCATAACAGAGTAGATAAAAGTACTGAATTCAGAATTAAATTTGTTTGGATTTGAATCTGACCTTACCATTTACTGGTCTTGAAGAGTTGTTTAACTTTTCTCCTTCTCAGTTTTATCATATTAAGCATGGGGATAATAATAGTATCTCTCTTATAGGATTATTTTTTTGAGGATTAAGTGCATGTAAAGCACTTACAGTGATGCTTGGCACATATAAGTATTTAATAAGGATTGCCTATTATTATTATTTTCATAGAGAATTAAGTTGACATTTTTCCTCTGTTACATTTATACACAAATGGATATTTCCTTTCTTATAATACTCTCAATAATCATTCCTTAAATATTTTAATGTTCTTATTGTGTGCTAGGAACATCAGCTAGAAATATATCACCTCTTAAGGAGCTTACCAAATAGTTGGGAAATTTTCCATATGCCTTTATACATTTTATGTTATATAATATATACATTAAATATGTATACATATACAAATGGACTATATATGTGTGCATCAGCTATAAAAATCATGCAACTCAAGGACCAGATAAAAGGCACAGATTATATACAAAGAAAAATGGGAATGAGTTTAAAAGGCTACTGGGGTGTGGAATTAGAATAGGATAGCTTTCTGCATATGAGAAGGCACTTTGAAACAAATGTAGATTGGACAGTCTCAAACCTGAGAAGTTAGTTGTCTATCTAATTGATCTTATTAATTGTGACTGCTGTATCTCTAGCTTCTTGAGCCGTACTTGACATGCAGTGAGTATTTGTCAAATGGCTGCATTGGCAGAGAAGGAGAAAAACTCTTAAAACAGTAAAGAGCAATGGGAATTGGTACAGTTGAAAAGGACAACAAAGCATTGGATGGTAGGCAATTTGGTGGTAAGAATTCAAGGGAAAAGAAGATGTTTTGGAGACATGGCATTGAAGTTTAATTGCAGTCAGTGTGGGAAAGACAAATTTAGTGGTCATCAATATTGTGGTGACAGTTGAAGCCTTGAGGAGAAAGATGAACTCTCCATGGAAGTGAATTTGGAGAAAAATTCTCACTCAAAGAGATGCAAAGATGCCAAGGTCTGTATAAATGTATAGGCAAACAGGTGAATGGAAAGTAAAAATAGAGGAGCTAGTTTAAGAACCATTAGAGCAGGTTAGGAAATAATGATAGAAAAGAAATGGCAATCTGCAATATCAATTGCTGCAGAGAGATTTCTGTTTGAGAATTAAAAATGGATCTTAGGTATCAGTTTCAGACTGTAGAAGCAAGATTTTAAGAAAACAAGGGGGTACTGAAGAAATGAAAATGGCACTTATAATCAGCAGTTCAAACGGTTTGTGAAATGAACAAAATAAATAGAATCATAGAGAGAACATAAGAGCTAGTCTTAAGAACCGAGAATATGAGTGTTGAAAGATGGAAAAAAAAGCAGCATTAGGAGGGATTTATTGAATATTATATAATTATTTTACCAGACTGAATTTTAAAGATTGTTCCTTATGTCTTGTGTTGCCTGTAATTGACCTTAAAATATTTCTGTACGAACAGTATGAGGTACATGGTATGTTTAAGTTAATTTTATTTTATAGCTAACGGGCTGTTAGTTAACATCAGAGGTGCCCTAATCAGAATTTACATTCCAGGGGTTGTTGGTTACTCTCTGAAGTAGTGTAATGAGGAGTATACACTCTGGAGGTTGTAAGTCTTGGTGTAGCTTTTATAATCAGGCAAAAAAGAAATTTGTGTTATTTCCACAATTTTCTAAATGTTTCTTAGTTTGCTTTGTATATTTCATATTAATCCTATTTATTGTTCATGGCTTTTATCAATTATGTGGTAGGTTGCTTTAATGACTCTGATTCTTTATCTTTCCTTTTTAGCCATACCCTTTGCCATTTGAGTTTATCACTTCTTCCGTCAAGCAACAGATATCAATATATTTCCCTTTCCATTGAATCTGTGCTTGGTCATATTACTTGCTTTGGTCAGTGGGACACTAGAAATCATGATATAAGCAAGGGATTGGAAAAGTGCCTGAGAATTTCAGTTGTTCTCTAGTAATTTTGCCACCACCATGAGAAGAACATGCCCAGACTCACTTACTGGTTCTTGGAGGAGGAGAGACAAGAGGAGGAGTTGAAACAGAGTTGCCCTAATTAATTTGCCTCAAACAATGTCAACCTAGAGCAGAATCCATAGACAACCTCCAGTTGCACAGCAGATGTGTAGGTGAGCCCAGCTGAATTGAGCTGACTTCTAGGAGACTCACAGACATGTGAACTATAATAATAATAAATGACTACTGTTATAAGTCATTGAGTTTTTTTTTAACCCAGCAATAGCTAGTTCTTGAACAAATTCAAGAACGATAATCCTCCATTTGTATCTTTTACCAGTTAGAAAAATATTTAAAGTAACTGTCCTTTACATCTTGTATTGTATGTGGATTATATTATTTTATTAACATGAGCATTTTTGCTATACAGGTTTTTACACAAAAGGAGAGACATTTATTTAGCATGGACCTTTACTTTCTTCAAAATGATGTTCTTAAAGAGAGAGATAATCCAATGAATAAACTTCTCAAGGTTGTCTATTCCCAAGGCTCCACTTCTATACATTTTCTCTTTATGTACAGTACAGAAAATCTGTTATTAGAAGTTTAGCTATAAAGATTTCAAAGGTATAGTTCATTCCTTTCATTAACAACAGCAGGAATAGGATAAATTTTTCATCTGTCACAGACCTTGTGCTGAAGGAAATGTTGCAGATTTTTTTTACTGGAAGTTGTACTGTTTTACAGAGAAGGCAATGGCAACCTACTCCAGTACTCTTGCCTTGAAAATCCCATGGACGGAGGAGCCTGGTAGGTTGCAGTCCAGGGGGTCGCAAAGAGTCGGACACGACTGAGAGATGTCACTTTCACTTTTCAGTTTCATGCATTGGAGAAGGAAATGGAAACCCACTCCAGTGTTCTTGTCTGGAGAATCCCAGGGACGGGGAAGCCTTGTGGGCTGCCATCTATGGGGTCGCACAGAGTTGGACACAACTGAATGACTTAGCAGCAGCAGCCGCATCAACACCCTAAAGATCATATGTCTATGTATTCATTTCTTTTCCCAGTGAATTAATTTCTGTCTTTTTTTTATATTGACATCAAAGAAATTTTGCATTACCAAGAGCTGAACTACATTATCAGGTAAGCTTGACACAGAAAAAAAATATAGGAAAAAGAAACTAATGACCATCCAATGTATTCTGTGAAACAACTTCACTTTCCATGAATAAAGTCCTCTTGTGGCATTTTAAAAGCTATCTTAAACATGTAAACACATAAAATTACATTCATTATTTCACTCTTGAAGAAGAAAAATAATTGAAATGATGCATTCTGTATCTAGAATGAAATACACAAACTTCAGGGAAGAGGTAATTTCTATTTAAATTACTCAACTCATCAAAATTGTGTTATCATTATAATTGTTTCACTAGCTAGAGTTATTTAGGTTTGTTAAGCGAAGGAGATTGGTAGAATGAGGGTTTTATTCCCTTTAAAACATCCCCTGTTTCTATTTTTCAATTTTGGTAACTTCTGAAGGCTTCAGGATCATCTGATATACACATCATACCAATTTTGACCTAAGTGGCACACAACCCTTTCTCTCTAAAGTTAGTGTATGGGGAGGGAGCTGGGAGGAGGGTTCAGAATGGGGAACATATGTACACCCGTGGCGGATTCATGTTGATGTATGGCAAAACCAATACAATATTGTAAAGTAATTAGCCTCCAATTAAAATAAATAAATAATAATAAAAAATAAATTTATATTAAAAAAATAAAATTAGTGTATTCTTTTGCTAACAACAAAAGATCAGAAAGAGAGATTAAGGAAACCATCCCATTTAACCATCACATCAAAAAGAAAAAAATACCTGGGCATAAATCTACCTAAGGAAGCAAAAGACCTGCCTGTACTCAGAAAACTATATGGTATTGATGAAAGAAATCAGATGAAACAAACAGATGGAGAGATATACCATGTTCCTGAATAGGAAGAATCAGAGTTGTCAAAATGACTACACTAACCAAAACAATCTACAGATTCATTAGATCAAATTACCAATGGCATTTTTCACAGAGCTAAAACAAAAAGTTTAAAAATTTGTATGAAAACATAAAAGGCCCCAAACAGCCTAAAAATCTTGAGAAAGAAAAATGGAGCTGGAGGAATCAGGCTCCTTGACTTCAAACTATACTACAAGGCTACAATCATCAAAAGAGTATGGTACTGGCACAAAAAGAGAAATATAGATCAATGGAACAGGATAGAAAGCTCAGAAAAAACCCCCACACACCCATGATCACATAAACTATGACAAAGGAGGCAGGAATATGCAATGAAGAAGAGACAGTTTCTTCAACCAAGTGGTGGTGGGAAAACTGAACAGCTACATGTGAAAGAATGAAATTAGAACACTCCCTAACACCATACACAAAAATAAATTCAAGATAGATTAGAGGCCTAAATGTAAGACCAGATACAATTAATCTCTAAGAGGAAAACATAGGCAGAACACTCTGACATAAACCACTGCAAGATATTTTTCATTCCTCCACTGAGAATAATGAAAATAAAAACAAAAATAAATAAATGGGACCTAATTAAATTTAAAAGGTTTGCAAGCAAAGGAAACCATAAACAAAATGAAAAGACAACCCTCAGAATGGGAGAAAGTATTTGCATATGAAGCAACTGCCAAAGAATTAATCTCCAAAATACACAAATAGCTCATGCAGCTCAATATATTAAAAAAACCAACCTAATCAAAAACTATTTGTAAAGTCTCTTCAGATAACCATTTTGCCTTTTTGCACTTCTTTTTCTTTGGGATGGTTTTTGTCACTCCTGTACAGTGTTACAAACCTCCATCCATAGTTTTCCTGGCATTCTTATCAGATCTAATCCCTTGAATCTATTCTCAACTTCGACTGTATAATTATAGGGATTTGATTTAGGCCATACCTGAAAGCAGAGACATTACTTTGCCAACAAAGGTCCATCTAGTCAAGGCTATGGTTTTTCCAGTGGTCATGTATGGATGTGAGAGTTGGACTAGAAAGAAAGCTGAGCACCAAAGAATTGATGCTTTTGAAGTGTGGTGTTGGAGAAGACTCTTGAGAGTCCCTCGGACTGCAAGGAGATCCACCCAGTCCATTCTGAAGGACATCAGTCCTGGGTGTTCATTGGAAGGACTGATGCTGAAGCTGAAACTCCAATACTTTGGCCACCTCACATGAAGAGTTGACTCATTGGAAAAGTCTCTGATGCTGGGAGGGATTGGGGGCAGGAGGAGAAGGAGACAACAGAGGATGAGATGGCTGGATGGCATTACTGATTCAATGGACAAGAGTTCCAGGAGTTGGTGATGGACAGGGAGGCCTGGCGTGCTCTGATTCATGGGGTCACAAAGAGTTGGACACGACTGAGTGACTGAACTGAACTGAACTGAATAGCCTAATGGTTATCCTTACTTTCTTCAATGTAAGTCTGAATTTTGTAGTAAGGAACTCATGATCTGAGGCACAGTGAGCTCCCAATCTTGTTTTTGCTGACTGTATAGAGCTTCTCCATCTTCAGCTGCAAGGAATATAATCAATTTGATTTTGGTATTGACCACCTGGTGATGTCCATGTGTAGAGTCATCACTTGTGTTGTTGGAAGAATGTGTTTGCTATGACCAGTGCATTCCCTTGGAAAAACTCTGTTAGCCTCTGCCCTTCTTCATTTTGTACTCCAAACTTGCCTGTTATTCCAGGTATCTCTTGACTTCCTACTTTCACATTCCAATGCCCTATGATGAAAAGGACATCTTTTTTTCATGTTAGTTCTAGAAGGGCTTGTAGGTCTTCATAGAACCATTTGACTTCAGCTTCTTTGGCATTAGTGGTTGGGGCATAGACTTGGGTTACTGTGATGTACAATGATTTGCCTCGGAAACAAATAGAGATCATTCTGTTGTTTTTGAGATTGAACCCAAGTACTGCATTTTGAACTCTTTTGTTGACTATGAAATAGCTGGCCTAAAACTCAACATCCAGAAAACTAAGACCATGGCATCTGGTCCCATCACTTCATGGTGACTATATGGGGAAAAAATGGAAACAGTGGCAGATTTTATTTTCTTGGGCTCCAAAATCACTGTGGACAGTGATTGTAGCCATGAAATTATAAGATGCTTGCTCCTTAGAAGAAAAGCTATGGCAAACTCAGACAGTGTATTAAAAAGCAGAGATATCACTTTGCTGACAAAAGTTTGTCTAACCAAAGCTATGGTTTTTCCAGTAGTCATGTATGGATATGAGAGTTGGACCATAAAGAAGGCTGAGCACTGAAGAATTGATGCTTTTGAACTGTGGTCCTGAAGAAGATTCTTGAGAGTCCCTTGGACAGCAAGGAGATAAAACCAGTCAATCCTAAAAGAAATCAACCCTGCATATTCATTGGAAGGACTGGTGCTGAAGCTGAAGTTCCAATCCTTTGTCCACCTGGTGTGAAGAGCTGACTCACTGGAAAAGACCTTGATGCTGGGAAAGATTGAGGAGAAGGGTGCAATAGAAGATGAGATGGTTGGATGGCATCACTGAAACAATAGACATGAGTTTGAGCAAACTCCGGGAGATACAGTCTGTGGGGTCATGAAGAGTTGGACACATATTAGTGACTGAACAACAACAACAATAAATCAGAAACTGGGCAGAGGACCTAAATAAACATTTATCCAAAGAGACATACATTTGACCAAAAAAAAAAAAAATATGAAACGATGTTCAACATCACTAATTATTAGAGAAATGCTAATCAAAACTACAATAAAGTATCACCTCACACCTGTTAGAATGGTCATTATCAAAAAATCTATAAACAATAAATGCTAGAGAGGATGTAGAAAAAGGGAAACTGTCCTATAGTCTTGGTGGGAATATAAATTGGTACAGCCACTATGGAGAACAATATGGAGGTTCCTTAAAAAAACTAAAAGTAGAGCTACCAAATGACACAGCAATCTCACTCCTGGGAATATATCCGGAGAAAACCATAACTTGAAAAGATGCATGTACCCCGATCTTCATTGCAGCACTGTTTATAATAGCCAGGACATGGAAGCAACCTAAATGTCCATCAACAGAGGAATGGATAAAGAAGATGTGGTACATATATACAATGGACTATTACTCAGCCATAAAGAGGAATGAAATTATGCTATTTATAACGACATGGATGTACTTAGAGATTGTTATACAGAGTGAAGTAAGTCAAAGAAAAAGATAAATATTGTATAATATTGCTTATATGTGGAATCTAGAAAAATAGTACAGATGAACGTATTTGCAAAGCAGAAATAGAGTTGCAGATGTAGAAAACAACTTATGGTTACCAAGGAGGGATGGGAAGAGTGGGATGAACTGGGAGATTGGGACTGACATATACACACTGCTGCTGCTGCTGATGCTAAGTTACTTCAGTTGTGTCTGACTCTGTGCGACCCCATAGACAGCAGCCCACCAGGCTTCCCTGTCCCTGGGATTCTCCAGGCAAGAACACTGGAGTGGGTTGCCATTTCCTTCTCCAGTGCATGAGAGTAAAAAGTGAAAGTGAAGTCGCTCAGTTGTGTCTGACTCTTAGCGACCCCATGGACTGCAGCCTACCAGGCTCCTCTGTTCCATGGGATTTTCCAGGCAAGAGTACTGGAGTGGGTTGCCATTGCCTTCTCTGGACATATACACCTTACTATATAGAAAATAGATAACTAATGAGGATCTACTGTATAGCATAGGGAGCTCCACTTAATGCTCTGTGGTGATCTAAATGGGCAGGAAGTCTGAAAAAGAATGAATGTATGTATATGTATAATTGATTCACTTTGCTGTACAGCAGAAACTAAGATAACATTGTAAGGCAATTATACTCCCACAAAATTTAATACAAAAATAAAGGTAGTGTATGCTTTTGGCACAAATCCTTTATTAAGGCAGTAGTGTCAGTGGGGTAATGCTTTGGTGCCTGACTAGTTTTGGTTGCTTGATATGACTTTATCTTAAAGCATAGGACAGTCAGTCCTAGAGTTCGAGTTGTATATTGCTGACATAGTTAAGGAGGACCTGGAAGCATGAGGCATGTCTGCTTTCCTCAGTGCTTGTGGACCTAAAATAAGTTGACTTTGAGAGTAAATGACACTAAAGTCGCAGACCAAATCATCCACCATAGTGTGGTCACTGTTGGCATCTCTTGGAAGACTGTAGGTCTAAAGAAAGTTTTAGGTTCTCATTCTCTCCATCCCACAGAGAAAGACTGATGTTTTATTATTATTTTTTTAAATTTTATTTTATTTTTAAACTTTACAATATTGCATTAGTTTTGCCAAATATCGAAATGAATCCGCCACAGATATACCTGTGTTCCCCATCCTGAACCCTCCTCCCTCTTCCCTCCCCATACCCTCCCTCTGGGTCATCCCAGTGCACCAGCCCCAAGGATCCTGATATTTTAATACAGCTTTTCTTCTAGTTTCATGGCAAAAGTTTGTGATTAATCCTACTTTTGATTAAAGACAGAAGACTTTGTCCTATCCACTTTGGATAATAGCAATCCATCAAATTGTATATAATTTGCATTGGATGTTGGAACTTGAACTGTACTACCTTTAAGAATACACAGAATTTGACATTCCATATTCATTCATATTCATTTCTTCAACCTCATATTTTCTAGTCACTAGCAGTTAAGAATTAAAGAGGTTTTTAAATGATAAGATTTGAATCTGAGTTTGACAAAAATGAATCATTAGTAGGCTTTCTGAGGGACATAGTCATTTCAGTTGTGGAAACAGGAAGAATGGAGTGTCATTTGTTGTTAAAGAAAATTCTCTTTGTAATGTGGTATATATTTTGGGTGAGAAATTGACATCTCTATTTAAATGAATGAGGGCCCTCACCTGGAAATGTCATTCATACTAACAGAGAGACATAATGCATAATTATCTGTTACAGTTTTTGATGTGGTTTTTGTGTAGATTAAGGTGTTCATTCAAAGAACATCCCCACTTACAAGGTTCATATAGTACAATGTGTAAGAAACTTGGTGCCCCAGAGTTTTAAAAATCATTAATCATAGTGAATTAAGACATTTATTCAAGACTTAGACACTGACAAAAGATGGTCCCTAAAGATTTCTACCTAGAAAACCTTTAGAAAATGATGATTTTTGCTTTCTACTTGACTGCCTCAGTAAGCCAATTCATTTTTGTAGGAGCAGCTCAAGGTCAGTGATATGACTATGGCAGCTTTAAGTGATGTTCTCCCTTACACTTGTAAGCTAAACTTCCATTGTTATAACTGATGATCAGAGTGGTACTGTCAAGAAGCCCTGAGATTGTCTCGGAGGAGAATAAGTAAAAGACCAATAGTAATATACATTTCATTTTCAAATGAAAACATTTAATTGATATGTATATTTCAAAATGCAATGACTTTTTTTTTTACAATTAATAATGGGTATTACTGTATCATGAGAATATGCAGAAGAATTAGGCTAGATCATGGTATATTACTCTAGGAAAAAATCAAAGAAACTAATTGGGTTCATCTCTATTAATTTTATAATTTCTGTAATTAATTTCAAGTGGTAATTCTTAATCATTTTTTTAACCTTTGATTCTCCAGGGCCTTACATGTAGTAAATTATTTCTGCACTGAGTCATGGAGATTGGAGTCTTGAATTCATAGCAGAGGCAAATATCTCATTAATGCTGATCTGAGAGATATCTGTGATGAGCCTGTACATCAGGTTTATCTGCAGAGCTGATCTGAAGCTGATGAGCAGAGCTCTGAAGTGAGGCAGACTGGCAATGAAGACTCCATCAGAATGAGGTGATCACATTTCTGTTTTCAGAAAATAAACTCATAGCCCCATACTTATATTCTTAATTTCTCAATGTTTAAATGTATAAACTCTTCCATTATAGATTCATCCCTACAGTTTGAAAGTAAGTTGGAAGATTGAGTTAATTTTCAGGCAAATTCAAGCTCCTTAGATCCACTTTGCTTGGATATACTTGAATATAGATAATCCTAAAATTGTTTTAATTCCTTATTTGTAAATAAATCCTTATTTTGTAAAGCCTTTCCATTCTCTGGTACAACATTGGCAAATCTTCTCCAAGCTCTGTTTTTTAAAAGGAAAAGAATGCTTAAGATTTGTGGCTAAATATCATATTAAAAAAGGAATTTAAAATAGCTCTCTTTCTCCAACAGTGTATGTCAGGCCTAGAACTTATTACTGGAATGCAATCTACAGTGAAGGCAAAGTAATAAAGAGGAAAAACTATGGCAGTAAGTAATAAAGAGAAAAAACTATGGCAGTAAGTGACATTAAAAATAGTGATATTTTGCTTTCATGGTCTCTTTTCTAAAGCATAGAAAATTATGCCACTCTGAAAATAAATTTTAAACATTAAGCCTAAAAATAAAAGCAAGGCATTATTATAATAATACCAAATGATACTTTCTTCTGAAGAATTAGTAACTCTGAAGTACCTTTTCAGTCATTAATTTGTATTGGGATGGCCAAGAAATCCAATTGAGTTTTTCCATAACATCTTATGGAAAAACTTGAACTAACTTTTTGGTGAACCCAATATAATCTCCAAGGCATTTCTCTGCCCCTCCCATTACATCTCACCTTACCTTAGGCATAAATCCATAATGCTGATTTCTGCTCATATATAAATGACAAGGATAACAAATATTAATAACTATATGAAACAAAAAAATTGGTGAATAGATAATGAAAGTTGATGCCCAATGAATAGTGCAAATTAAAATGGATAATAGATTGGTATTTTTGGCTTTTCTACTCTCAACTTCGAGATATTAAATTAATATATAAAGAAGTAAAGTTTTTGATGTTTAGTAGACAAGATACAGAAGAAAAATAATTTAAACTAAGTATTCATATGATAATATGTATAATTTCTTCTATTTTGAAAACTGAAGGAAGGTAATTCATCTTACAAATTAGTAATATATTACAACAGCGCTAATTATACTTATGCTGCTATAATTAAGCCATGCCATGATTAAGAGTCTGTCTGCCTTCTCAATTATAAATAAATATTTTAAACCATTATCTTAGAGTTCCATGCTGTTTTCAGGGAAGGATTTTTCATCAAATAGAAATCAGACCTTAAATTACATGAACTAAAATTTGCTGTTTTCTGCAGTTTTCATTGTAGTCATGTGTGGAAATTAAGACAAGCATTCATAGTCTTAATTCACTTGCATTGAGAAAAATAGAGAATAAAGCAATAAATATTAAAAAATTTTGAAAAGCCTAGAAAAAAAGAATTAGCTTTAGGTATTGAAAGAGTTTACCATCAAGCTTTTTCTACTTCATGTTAAATTAGGCTTCTCTGGTTACTTTTTTAACTTAACCATGGGGTAGAGCTGCAAATATATCCAAACATGAGCTTGTTCATAAGAGGTCTTGATACCATGGGTTACATATGACTTCCCCTTATAGACTGAAATGAAACATAGCTGACCATCAAATTTCTTTCTGTAATAGGTGGCATCATTTAAATTAATCTGGAATTGATTTAATCTATTCCAAAAAAGCTTCCCTGATGGATCAGTTGGTAAAGAGTCTGCCTGCAATGGGGGAGACCCAGGTTTGATCCCTGGGTGGGGAAGATCCCCTGGAGAAGGAAATGGCAACCCACTCCAGTATTCTTGCCTGGGGAATCCCATGGATAGAGGAGGCTGGCAGGCTGCAGTCCATGGGGTTGCAAGAGTCAGACACGACTGAAGCGAAGTGTCTACTATGGCATTGTAAACAGTAGCATAAGTATTGTAAGTGTTTTGTTAAGGGTATATATTGGACTCAGTAGAAGGATAAAGTTTTGGTGGTGTGGGTAGTCAGTGAATGCTTCAGGAAAGATTGAAGTGAAGTAAAAGTTGCTCAGTCATGTCTGACTCCATATAGTCCATGGAATTCTATATAGTCCATGGAATTCTCCAGGCCAGAATACTGGAGTGGGTAGCCTTTCCCTTCTCTAGGGGATCTTCCCAATCCAGGGATGGAACCCAGGTCTCCCACATTGAAGGCAAATTCTTTACCAGCTAAGCCATGAGGGAAGCCCAAGAATACTGGTGTGGGTAGATGATCCTCTTTCCAGGGATCTTCCTGACACAGGTATCCAACCAGGGTTTCCTGCATTGCAGGTGGATTCTTTGCCAACTAAGCTATCAGGGAAGATTAACTGAGAAGATTATACTCTTTGAGTCCTGGGAAAAAATGGGTGTAGGAAAAAGAAGGAATAGACATTCCAGATAATAAAACAAACTGAGAAAAGCTACGGAGATATAAAATAGCCTGAATTTGGAGGCAATATCCAATAATTCTGTGTGACTAAGGTGTATTGCTAAGTTGCTTCAGTCGTGTCTGACTCTTTGAGACTCTATGGACTGTAGCTCGCCAATCTCTTCTGTCCATAGGATTCTCCAGGCAAGAATATTGGAGTGGGTTTCTATGCCCTCCTCCAGGGGATCTCCTAACCCGGGGATCAAACCAGCATGTCTTACATCTCCTGCGTTGGCAGGCGTGTTCTTTACCACTAGCGCCGCCTGGGAGCCCAACAAAGATAAAGGTATTGGCATAGATAACTAGTATGGGAGGCTTTTTGTTTTTAAATCGAGAGAACATAGGTAGGAGAGGTGTTGAACCGGAGGGGATCTTCCCTGAGAAAGTGATTAAGAGCCAGGGCAGAGCAGTTCTGGAATTATCTTTTAACAAAGGGCTGAGTGGTGGGGTACAGGACGTCCGGCACCTGATACTTTACTATGCCTGGCTGACGGCAGAAAGCATGAGGAAGAACAGCCTGAGGTAAGGGAGGTGAACTGGGGGTGGCTGAGTTTAGTCCCTACCCTGCTAGGAATATCAAGGAGGTGCTGGAAACTTCTCTGGAGGGAAGTGGTGAAACCTGGTTTGTATTTGTGTGTGGGGTGTGTGTGTGTGTGTGTGTGTGTGTGTGTGTGTGTGTGTGTGTATTTGGTTGTGCTATGTGGTGTGAGTGGCATAATCATTTTTGAGGAAATGGAGAAGAAGAAATGTTTTGGGTGTAGAATAATGTTTTGCCAAAAGTTTTAACTTTCGTCTCAGGTTCAAAGGGTTTAACAAAATAAGCCACTCATTATATATAAATAAATAATACAGATATTTATTAGAGAATTATCTAGCTTACTTTCAACATACTAACATTAAAAGAAAAGAGAACTAGAAAGAGCAGAGAATACATCACCAAATTAGGTTTTGACCAACATCCAGAGTTAATCAGCGCTGGGAAGTCCTGCGTCACAGCACATCTGGAGTCCCAACTGGGAAAGGGTCCCAGGCAGCACGTCAGCTCTGTGGGTGAGAGTTCAAAGATTGCAGCTCTGGTTCCGTTTATAATCCCAGGATTGTTGCAAATTGATGTCATCATCAATCTGTGATGAAATTACAGCTCTGGTTTCATGTTGATCTTGTTTATTTTGTTGTGTAAAACTTGGAATGTAGTTAAGCCTGGGGCTTGGTTGGCCAGACCCCCTCCAGGAGCCCCAACAATCTCAAGATTTCTCCCCCATCTTAGTCTTGCAGTCACAGCAGGCAGTCATTGACAGTCACTCACAGTCAGGACAATGCCCAGGCAGGTTAAAAGCAAGGTCAGAGGCCTGTTCTACTTTGTCTCTGAAGCCTAAACAAGACCATTTATTTAATTTCCCCAATAAATAAATAGGGTTTGTTTATCATTAAAAGTGGGAGTGAGGGAAAGAGAGAAATATACAATGATTTTTGTATTTGTCTTTGTTGGTCAGGCAGCTGGTGATTGCAGATCCAAAGAGAGTGGATATGAGAGGGAAAATAGCTGATATTGGATTGAGGAGAAATAATAAGGATAGTTAAGTTTAGTTTCACACATGTTGAGTCAGGCAGAGATAATGTAGCTGTTGAAATAGAGTTCA
The DNA here is from genome assembly GCF_029378745.1 of Bos indicus. Lineage (NCBI taxonomy): Eukaryota > Metazoa > Chordata > Mammalia > Artiodactyla > Bovidae > Bos > Bos indicus. The sequence continues at coordinate 38,410,317 of NC_091769.1, forward strand.
GGACAATGCTTTGGTTGAAGATCTAGATTTGTAGTCATTCAGTTATAATAGTAGATGAAATCTTTCTGGTGGTATGTCAGAGGAGAAGAAAAGAGGGTCAAGGATGTAACTGTGAAATATACCAATATTTTAAGAATGGCTAGAAGAGTAGGACATGGCATCCCACTCCAGTATTCTTGCCTGGAAATCCCAGGGACAGAGGAACCTGGTGGGCTGCCATCTATGGGGTTACACTGAGTCAGACGCGACTGAAGTGACTTAGCAGCAGAAGCAGCAGCAGCAGAGTAAAGACTCAAGAGAATATTAAGGTGGAATGGTGAAGTACATAGTCAAAGAACCACCAGAGAGTGGTATCATTGAAATAAAATTAAAAGAGAGTTTAAAGAAGATGGAAGAAGTCCCAAGTGTCTAGATGCTCCAAAGAGGTCATAGAAGACAAAGTTTGCAATGAGTTGTTGGTATTTGGCCTGTATGTGATGGCAGCATTAGTCAAACTGTGAATTACCAAAATACTTGTTGGAACTAGAGAGGATCTGAGTAGCTTAAAGGTCATATGAATGGGAACACAGCAGAGATCAGAGGCAGAGTACAGTGCAATCACTCTGCATATTTATGTGGTTTTTCTCTAGAGGGCTTCCCTGGTGGCTCAGCTGGTAAAGAATCTGCCTGCAATGTGGGAGACCTGGGTTTGATCCCTGGGTTGGGAATATCCCCTGGAGAAGGGAACAGCTACCCACTCCAGTGTTCTGGCCTGGAGAATTCCATGGAATGTTTAGTCTATGGGGTCACAAAGAGTCAGACACGACTAAGCGACTTTCACTTTCACTTTCTTTTCTCTAGCCCTCCCAGGATGGCTAGAGATCAGAGAAGGATGATATTTGAGTTTATCTGAAATCTAGAGTTTGCAGAGTGGCTATGGGAGAAATATACTAGGGGACTAGTACATTGAAAGCTCCAGAAAGAGAGTAGTTAAAAGATTGTATTGTTCAGCCATAAAAAGGAATGAAATTGAGTCAGAGGAAGTGATGTGGATGAACCTAGAGCCTGTCATACTGTGTGAAGTAAGTCAGAAAGAGAAAAATATTGTCTATTAATGCATATATATGGAATCTAGAAAGATGGTACTGATGAACCTACTTGTAGAGCAGGAATAGAGGGGCAGATGTAGAGAATGGACTTGTGGACACAGGGAGAGAAGGAGGGGGAGACAAAGTGAGAAAGTAGCAATGACATATATACACTACCATGTTTAAAGTAGATAGCTACTTCATGGTTTTGCTTCCTTTCCTCACTAACCTAAATTCCACAATGCAATCTTCTTTTTCTTATTTAGATTTTTTGTAGGAATATGATTACTTTACAATGTTGTGTTAGTTTCTGCTGTACAGTGTTGTAAATCAGCCGTGTGTATGTGTGTGTGTGTGTGTGTGTGTATGTGTATGTGTGTATCCCATCTCTCTTGAGCCTCTCTCTCATCCCACCCCCAATCCCACCCCTCTAGATCATCACAGAACACCAAGCTAAGCTTCCTGTTATTACAATATTGTTTGTGCAGTGTCCCACTCAACGCCTGGCACATGTAGGTTGTTGAATGAATGAACGAGTACACGAAGACTGAAAGAGAAGGAAGAATAGGAGTTTGTCATTTAAGATTTCAGAATTATGGAGTTCTGGTTGATGACATGGTCTAGGCTGGGATTGAAGTGGGCAGAAGATAGTTGAAATCCAGGAGGCCATGCAGATCTGAGGTCATGGCATTATAAAGTTTTCTCCATGGGTATTAAGGTTGTTTAAGATCTCAATAAGCCTGAAACTAAAAAGAATCTAGGAGCCCTGGTCATAGTTCTCAGTCAACGAGGGTGAATAAGCTGAAGTTTGTTTAATAAATCCAAGCAAGGAGGATGACAGTACAGAATGACACAACCTCAAGGGAGGAAGGAACTTTTTCTGAGTGTGTTAAGTGACCATGAGGACTACTTTGGGAATATAGGGTTTGGGCTGAGTGAGTTTGCTAAGGCAAGAAGGATAAACAGTGTCCAGTTGACAAAGAATCTAATAAACTAGGCTTAGGGGTTTGGATTATCCCATGAGTTCACATTATAAAGGAAACAAAAAGTATCCTTAGCTTTTGGGATGTGTCAAGCTAACTTTGATGGAGTGAAGGAAGAGCTGCAGGATTCAAAGTGTAGAGACAGGGGTTCTGGATCAGTCTCTGCCTTTGCCTATTCCTAGTTAAGTGTAGTGGGCAGATGTCTTAACATTTCATGTGTGAAACTAAAAGATTCTATTAGCTGATCTTTAAATTCCTTTGCTTGCCTTGCAAAGTTTTATAATCTGGCACAATCTTACCTATTCAACATTTCCTCTACACCTCAATGTGATTTGTGAGGCTAAAGCTACAAAATACGCTCAGAATGCATACATTATGACTTTATAACTTTATCATTCATCTTTTCCTCTTCTTGAACTGTCCCACACATGCCTGTGCAATTTTTTAAGGCCCAACTTAATTTCTCTGTTCTATGAAGCCTTCCTTGCTTGCACCAGTGCTCAATGATGGCAGTCCCTTCTCAATGCCAGCTGCCCTGAAGGTCTGTTCTACCAAAAAGTAGCATTCACTGTCTCAAACTATTCAACATTTAATGGGGCTATAGGCAGTAAAATAAAATGCCTCATTCTGAGATCCATGAGATTTGAGATCTAGTTTCTGTTGTAACTAAATATGGTAATTTTTACAAGATGTTTCCTCAGCATTAAAATGAATGGGTTTCACTAGAGGATAGCTGTCTTAGTTTGGATTACCTTTAAGAATTGTCTGCCAAAAGAAGGGAGGTGGGAACATTTATACATCAGTCTCATCTCCCACTGGGTCCGGGTTGCTCTTGGGAGCACTTCCTTTCCTGCACTTCTTTGTTTCCCCTTCCTCCTTTGCTTTCCTTTTTAAAAACTATTATATTGAAGTATACTTGATTTACAATTTTGTGTTAATTTCTGCTGTATGGCAAAGGGACTCAATTATACATATATATACAATTTTTTCATATTCTTTCCCATTTTGGTTAATTGCAGGATATTGAAGATAGTTCCCTGTGCTATACAGCAGAACTTAGGATCTAGTTGTTTATCCATTCTCTATGTAATAGTTTGCAGTGGGGAGGGGTGGATTGGGAGTTTGGGATTTTTTTGTTTTTTAGTTTTTGTTTGTTTGTTTTTTGGCTATGCTGTGCAGCGTGCCAACCAGGGATTGAACCTGGCCACAGCATTGAAAACACTGAGTCCAAACCGTTGGACCACCAGGGAGCTCCCCTCCCCTGCACTTCTGAGCTGTACACATGAACTTCTGAACTGAATTTCCAGGGACAGAAAGCCAAAATGTATAGCGCATGTTTGAGGTACTGTACATACCGTCAGTGTGAAGTCCAAGCTACTCATGGAAACCCCTCATAAAAAGCTGAAATCAGAGGAGAGGTTGAGAAGAAATGGTTGGGTACTAGACACTGCTGGTTTTACAATTCTATGAAACAACGACATGTTCATAGATATACTTTATATTTATACCTTAGATGGAGTGGCTTGCTTTTGAAATATCAAACTTTCTTGTGTAAAATTGAGACACATCTTAGTTAATCAAGATACGTGAAACTCTGAAGTTGTTTCTGAAGAGGGATATTTTGATCAGTTGTAATAGTATTTGCCCAAAAGCTATGAAAAAGACATTAAACTCAATCTCTATAGGTTATTTGAAGTGATACTGGAAGGAACTATCCAGTGAATAACTATGCAGAAATTTTGGGGAGACTCTGAAACAATGCTTCAGAATGGCCTCTGCTAAAAATGGTGGAGTTCATGGGAAGATCATTTAGAAATTAAATAAAGATATTTGGAACTGGAATATAACCAAGACTTATTTAAGAAAAAGAATTGCAAATCAGATAGTTTTAAGGGAAACTTTCAGAATTAGGGAGAATATCGGGTGCTATTCCATGATGATCTTGGTGCATTTTAGATGACTCTAGAAACTGAGAGATGACCCAGAACAAACAATTCCTATACAAACAACTGCCATGCAGGAGCCTCAATATTGATGTTTCTCTTAAGACTGGAAATGATACTTTTCTGCAAGCTCTTTCCTGAAGACAATTATGGTTGAAATTCCTGACAATTTTTAATTTGAGGGCATTTCAGTTGCTGAAAGGAATGGAGTTATAAAAATTGTAATTTCCTGGTCAGGACATGTTAGCCTATTGCCTCTCTTTAAATCTTGCTCCACTGAGTACAATTTTCTTGGCTAGCAAAGAAAATTCCTTGGGGGAGGATATAGTGCCCAAGACCTACATTCTCTTCTTCCTGGTGAGTTTGGTGCTATTTCCAGCTGGGCTCAATCTCTCCACATTTTGTTCTCATCTACACAAGTCCCCTAAAGAAACCTCCATGTCTTTTACCCAACATGCCCCTCTTACAACAGAATCTTCAGGTTCTGGGAAGTGTATGTGGCAGAGGAGATGGAGGGGGAGAGGGAATAGTATCCTGCCCATCTGCGAAGCTTCACGGTTTCTGTTTCCCATTCAAGCCGGATGCGAGCACCATCCTCTTGATGTCCCATCATCCTTTGCTGCCTCAGCTGGAGCTGAGCTGCCACTGCTGGTTTTCTGCCTCACAGTGGCTGGTGGCCATTGGTCAATCAGGGTTATGCCTCTGGCAGCAGCTACGCTAGTCCCCAAATCAGAAATCTAAAGGTCATCCTTGAAACTGTCTCCCCCACATTCGTCTCTCCTTCACATCAAATAATCACAGAATTCTTTAGATTCCACTTCTTAACATCTGAAATTTGTCTAGTTTCCTTCATCCTCATCATGTTTAACTTTGCTTTTCCCTTGATTCTGAAAATTGCCTGCTAGTATCTGCTTGCCATTTGCCTTTCCATTTTTCACAGGCAGGCAGAAGAGTATTTCTAAAAGACCAATCTGATTGGCTTGTGTTCTCATGATTAAAAGCTGTGGAATAGCTCCTTATTTACCCCCATATAATATAGAAGACCCCTAGGAACTGATCATTGTTTATTTCCCCATCCTCCTTATCACCATTCTCCACTTTGCATTCTAGGCTACAGCTCTAGTATATTACTTGCATTTCCTTGAACAGGCTGGTCACTCAGTTAGGTGCCCCTTTCATCTGTAATAAAAGTACCAGGGATGCTATTGGAAATATTTATTACTTGTTGTGGTATGGACACCAAGCAATCAAAACAGAAAACAGCCTAGTCATAATAGACAAGGATTATAAACTGCCAGCTAAATATTAATACCTGTCCTGAGGATCCCCCATGCTTATCTGCATAGTTCTTACTACAATGAATTGCTAACTTACTACTACAGTAAAAGTCTTTTATTTCTGTTAAATTTTGGCTATGGTGTAGAAACTCAGATTTTAAAAAGTTAATGAATGAATTTGGAAAATAAATTCCACTCAAAGATCTGTTTGTGAAATCCTGTTCCTCATCTTATTCTCCTGGTGACCTTCAGATACTGGAGGAAATGAAAAAGCAGATCTTCCTTTGGTGAAATGGATCATTATCTCTACTTGGCATACACACAGATTTGTCTCCTCCTTTCCTTCCTCTCTTGGACACTGCCAGAGTGAGATGATGGATAACATCACCATCTTTTGTGTATTACATGCTATAACTCACTTTTTGGGCTGAGTTTTGGCTTTGTATTTTCCCTAAATTGCTGAATTTTAATTCTTGGGGGGTTAGGCCTTCAGATATTCCACTCAGCAGGGTATGGTGAGACTATGTAAATGTTAATAAAGTCTGTTCATTGGTAAAGTTCTTGTATGAGTTGTTAGGCAGAACTATAATGGTAAACCCTTGTTTGTCTATCTTAGGCAATGGTCTCTCTCATCACACATGCTTTCCTAGAATGTTGTCACTCTCCTATCAACAGATGGAGCTTATGTCCTCTATGTCCTTCCCTTTGCTTATGTCTTTGGAGCTGGGTTGGCCTTTGTGGCTTTGACCAATAAAGTATGGTAGACGTGAGGCTAGACGACTGTGAAATGAGGTCATAAAAATACAGCACACTTCTGTCTCCTTCTCTTGGAATCTTTGCTCTTGGAACCAGGCTGTGAAGAAGTGCGTTCAGGTACACAGAGAGGCCACAGGTAGGAAATCTAGTCTAAGTCAGATTCTGAAGGCTAGAGAAGATAGATGTCTAAACTCAAAGACAGGCAGAGAGAGCAAATTTTTCTTTACTCTTCCTTTTTGCTCTATTCTAACCACCCACATTAAGGAGGGCAATCAGCTGTATCTAGTCTACAGATTCAAATGTTAATCTCACTGAGAAACACTCTCACAGACATACTCAGAATAATGTTTAACCAAATATCTGGGCACCTCATGGCCTTCTCAAGTTCACACATTAAGTTAGCCATCACAGACACTTAATTTAGGATGATTTGTTAAGAAATATACAACAGTAGTAGATGTTTATTCTTCCATCCTAAATGTAGTGACTTTTATAAATATTGTAATTGAAACATAAAAATGTATGTTTTAAAATGTAAAAATGTTCTTTCCCTTTGCTTAATGATACATTTGATGTAACAATCACATTAATTACATCTCTGTATTGATTTGAATTTCCAAAGGCAATTCCATGTATAGAGATACAAACAAAGATACAGAAATGAATATATCCTTTCTCCCCTCTCCTGACTAATTCCAACCCTAAAGAAACAAAGAATTGTCGAATTAGGGGAGTGAAGACAGACATATTCCTTTCGAATGTTCTAAACATTTGTAATGTTGAAAATCCCATTTCTGTATGCTTTACTAATTTTTAAACTCTGCGCATCTAAGTCAGATCAGTGGAGAAGCTGAATGACTCCTCATGAAATAATTATGTGTTTCCCACCCCTTTGCAGTTATAACGAGTCAGATGACTGTTTTTGGCCTATGGGCTATGAAGGGAAGTGGTATGGATTACTCTTCAGTGGTGACCATGGAAACTGTATATTGGCATTAAGGCTCAGCAACCTGGAAACAGCCTAGATGGCTGAGTTATCATGAGGAACACAGCTGCCCTAGAGACCACCTGACCTGCAGTGGACACGTGGTTCCAGTGTGTTGAGCCATGGAAACTTGGGGTGTATTTTTAGACACAGCTAATCCTGACTAATGCAGATACCAGCTACTGGAACTATCCTCAATATGGCCAACTGTCAGGAGATTGTGCTCCATGCCTGGACAAGACCTACCATGCATGTATGTCTTTTAGTGTTTCACTGCAAAACATATATAAACAGCAAAAGATCACCAGATATTTAAGTAAATGTTCCTGTATTAAAAATAAAGACCATAACAAGCAAAAAGTTGATCTTAGAGGAAACAGAAACAAAGCAGTGAGCAAAAGAAAATTAAAAAAATATATAGTTATAACCTTAGGGGAGTATGAGAAGGTATTTTATCTATGAAACAAAAACAGGTTGCTATTTAAAAAGAGACCAAGAAAATTAAAGTAGAATAGCTGAAACTGAAGTTTAATAAAAAAGTTACAAATAAAGGTAGGAAAACCTTCCAAAAGAAATGGAAAACAGAAAAAAAGAATAAACTAGGGAAGGATGAATAAAGTATGAAAAAGTGAGGGTTGAGAGAGTGCTAAATCCTTCTATTGCAAAATAAAGTGTCAGTAACTATTTAATCTTGCTTAAATAATAACTGTTTGTTTAAGTATATTTTTTAAAAATATAAGGTAGCCAGATGGATAATGAGTAATAATTTCCTTTTTTGAGTAGGAAACTCAAAAGGGGAAGAAGTTGTGCAGAAGATTGCTAAATTTCGTGAGAAGTTTTACTAGTACTATTTAGCTTCTAAAACTATAAATACGCATTAAATGGTAAATTTATTTAAAAAATAAAAAAAATACTTTCTCTCTCTTGTTTCTCTTTTCCATGATTTTCTCAATCATGACACTATTAACACTTTGGACCAGATAATTCTTTGCGGTGGGGACCGTCTTATACATGCAGGATGTTTAGCAACATCCCTGGTCTCTACCCGCCAGTTGCCAGTAACACACTTTCCACCTCACCCCAACCAGAACAGTCTCTGGACATTGTCAACTGTCCCCTGGGAGATAAAACTGACCCTTTGTTGAGAGCCACTGATCTGAGTCTACATAAAACTAAAATTAAAAACAAACAAGCAAATGATTAGATGTGTTGATCGACACCTTCAGATGTCAGTCAACAACATGTCAAAACATTTAGAATTCACTCTGAATTGTACAGTGTGTTAACAGTCCATGGGGTTTGAGATGAAAGTTCTCAGCTCCTGTGCATTTGGATTTGTGATGTGATGTGTTGGGTGTAATGCTGTTTGCCTAAAATTAAGATCCTAATACCCATTGTATATCTTGGCTTTCATTTTACACAGAGAATTGATTAGCAAGTCTAATGAGGGAGGCACCAAGAACTCTCTTGGCTCCCTGCTGGACTGTGTGCATGCCCGTCTTGTTCAGAATTTGCTGAGTAATAATCCACTGTTTCAGAGGAGAGACCTAACTATGGAGGCGATGTAATTAAAAATAACAAGCTATGTATGTTGGTTACCGCGGAAGCAAGTTTGGCTCTGAGTACTTGTGCCGTTTTGAGGAAGATTCTGCAGTTTTAACAGAATTCCTCTTGTGACCGTATTAATCAATGATCTTGTGGTCAATCCAAAGTTTGATGCTTTCATGCTGATAGAGTAAATCTACCAGCTAGAAATAGAATAATAACATAGAGAAGGAATAATGGACAGTTGTAGTTCTAATGGTCACAGCCTTCAGTCTGCAGAGCTTGTCAACCTTTGTTAGAGAGTCACCAGACTGATTTCTTTTTAATTTGGACACATGACACCTAGGATTTCACTTTTTACTTTGCATGCTGTGATGACCTGGTTGAAGAACCACATATTAAACAGTGTGTGCCTATCACATAAAATTGAATATAATGTTTTCTCATTGTTTTGGGGTATATTTTCTTGGTCCACTAACAGAGACTGTCAGGAAAAATGATTTTACAGCAAAGCAAGGGAGAGAGAGCCCTTAAAAAGAGGTCTCCTTAATGATTTCCTAATTATTTTCAGTTTTCAGCACTCTACTGATTTAGAATTGCTTTGTGCTCCATTTTATTTTCCTTCTCTTTCTCACACAGCATCTTCCTGTGTCTGGGCAACTGACCCACTTCTTCCCTTGGAAATGCTGATGGATTCTGTCTTTTCCCTTAGCAGCTAGACTCGGGCTTGATTTGCTCCAGGCATTTAAGTTAAAAAACAAAGAGAAAATGTTCTTTTCCTTCCTGCCTTTTGCTTTTCCTGGGCCAGTGGTGTCTCTGGGGTGCTGTGCAGCAGATGGAGAGATGATGCCTGCTGTTTCAGCTCATGAGCAGCTTACCTTAGTGATTCAAACTGGAGATCAAAGAACTGCATGGGTTTGTAAGACAGACTCATTGAGATTCAACTTCTTAGAGTTGCCAGTTTTTCTTAAATCTATACAAAGGCAGCCTATTCAAAGACAATATGCTTATCCTGTTTCTTTAAAGAAGTAGCAGAATGCAATTTTCATCGGCATAACGAGTGTCTATTTTCATGAACATAGATTCATGCTCAGAGGTTGAATTGCAAACTCCTTCAAGAGCTTAATGAAGTAAGAAGGGTACATGTGTTTAAATGTGAGGAAATAGGAAACAATATCTGTGAAACATATTCTTTTAATTAACGGAATGACTAAGGAGCAGATATAATTTTGCCTGCATATTACATACACAAAGTTCTCAGGATTTTAAGAGTTTAGAAGCCAAGATGACAATAAAATGATTTAGAGGATTCGAGAAATTTACAGATAAATGGTAAATTGGTAATATTCCTATTGCTTGCTCCTTCCATAAGAAAAACTGTAGGTAGCATTCTACCTTGTTTTCAACTGGACTGACCAGGCAGGCATGTGATCAGTATTACTGTTGAATGAACTAAAGGAATTCACCATGTATAATCATCCTTGAAACTGAGATAACCAAGCTATGGAAGTTGTTGAAATGATTGAAATTTTGAAGGGAAGCCCACATTTTGTAGTGATGTATCTAGTTTTTCAGGCAGTTAGTGGATAGAACAAGTGTTCTGAGCTAATCTTTCATTGGAAGAAATGTACTGCTCTATTTTTATATTCTTGGTTCTTAAACATTCAACAAACACTTGCTGAGCATGTATTATGCTTCAGGCAGCATGGCTGGCACTAGGAATATGGAAACTCAAATACAGTCTTTGATCTTAAAGAACTCACATTCTAGTGGAGAGAAAGACAAGCATTCAGATGTATATGAATCTGTGGTAAGTGCCAAGATGGAGCCATTGGTAACCCAGGTTGGGGGAGGAGTTGAGATCAGATACAAGTTTGGGGAAGATGTGTCAGGGCAAATCTTAAAGGAGCAGTGAGACCTAGTCTGCTGAGAAAAAGGAAGCAGGTATTCCAGGAATTTGAATCCAGGCTTTTTTCTACTTTGTGGCTGCTTGGAACTTGGGTAGGGGCAGAAGAACAGTTATAAGGAGAGTTTTTATTTGGTTTATTTGGTTTATCAACTCATCCTCGAGTGATCTGCTTAATAGGAATACATTTAGTGTGACCTAATCTCTCCCTTGTAAAAGGGAGACTAATAATTTGGATTCATTTTTTGGTGTGCTTCTTAAAAGACAGAGCAATTTCCATATGATATAATTTAAAGTCTGTTGTGGCAGTTAGGGAAAGTTGATTTGAAAGAATGACAGAGGTATTTATTTGATGAAACAATAAGAAAAAAGAAAAGTTAATGTTTATTAGGCATCATTTAATCCTGTGTTAGCTGCTGCTTGCTTGTCTGTATGAAACTGGTATTAAATCATAGATAAAAACTGGGTTCAGACACAATTCCTAGTTGTGTTTCAATCACAGGGTAATGTGAGGTAATCCAGAACTTGGGTTAAAATACAAAATACTCTGGATTTTTTTGGATAGAATATTTTTATGGGCTAAACAGATCTGAAACAATTCACGGAAGAACCACGTTATAAGTAAGCTACAAGAGAGCTATGCATAAAGATACCTTTTAGAAGATTTACCCCTAACCTTTTACAATCAAGGGAAAGCTGAGAACTACATTTTCAAGTGACAGAATCAGAATTTGTTTGGACTAAAGCTAGTGTAAAGTTTTAATACCAAAATAAGAACATATGCACTGTCAAGTCTTTCTGTCAATTATTAGTTGGGATTTACAAAACAGCTTTGTTATAAGCTTGGACAGATTATTTCTATCAGAACATAACCTAAAATGCCATTGGACATTAAAGGCTTGCCAATTAAGGGTTTATCTTTGCAACAGAAGCAGCAGATGAGTGACAAAAATGCGATTTTCATTTCCTATAATCTTCAGAGCTAACAGCAGGTTAGCTGTAGGAAAGAAATTCTTTATGTGCAAATCATTCACTCAAACTTGGTTTCTTTCATGACTTTTTTTTTTTTTTTTCATATTTACTAATTACAGGTCTGGGGATGTAGTGAGTCAGTTGAAGAAGAGCTCTTGGGTGAACTCTGTGTATAGAACTCTGGAAAGCAGAGAAAAGCTGCACTGAGACTTTAAAATAAAGGGATGACTAAGAAACAATAGCCTAGATCAAAACCTCTAAGAGATCTAGACCACCTACACTGTTATTGTGCCACTCGTGTATAGATTTTTGTGTTCTTCTGTAAGTTGAATAGTCCTGTTTGCATTAATTCACCTTGACTCTAGAGGTATAACAAATGAATGTAGTCTCTAAAATGTTGGGAAACTCTAAGGCAAGGAAAAGTACAGTAACTCCCGTGGAAGGGGAAACTGCTTTAATGCAGGGCTGTGGCTTTCTGATGCTGCCTTTGTGTGACTTTTTAAAAGGTATCTCCCTCTGGAAAGGGCAGAATTTTGGAGAGCAGAATACAAGCTGGATTTCAGCCCTTACTCGTCTCCTCACCCAGGGACCACCTGAGTGGCCTGTGCTTTAATGAAGACCTGTGAAGAGAGTCCTTCATAGTAGCTACAGAAAGTACTTGCCCTAGACTCTTAAGTTCTAAGTGTAATATGCACGCCTGCATTTTCCTCTGTTTTATCTTGCTGCTAAGTCACTTCAGTCATGTCTGACTCTGTGTGACCCCATAGACAGCAGCCCACCAGGCTCCCCCGTCCCTGGGATTCTCCAGGCAACAACACTGGAGTGGGTTGCCATTTCCTTCTCCAATGCATGAAAGTGAAAAGTGAAAGGAAAGTCACTCAGTCATGTCCAACTCTTCACGACCCCATGGACTGCAGCCTAACAGGCACCTCCGTCCATGGGATTTTCCAGGCAAGAGTACTGGAGTGGGGTGCCATTGCCTTCTCTATTATCTTGAGCCTAGTACAAAGCCCAGCTTGATAAATATTTGATCTATAGCTGCAACTGATTAGCTGATAAACAAATGAGCCTCTAAAGTTAGAAGAATTGTTACTTGGCTATATCTCCTGAATACATTGAAAAAGTGGCGATGCTTCAGTTGTGATAAGGTATTTGGAGTCTGTCTGTAGGTTAACCTTACAGTGTTACTCATTGGCTGTCATGATAAAATGTCCCATACTGACATGTGTGACTTGCTACCCAGCAGCGTCCTTTTTCAGAAGAGGCTATATTCAGTACTTCAGCCTGTTCTTAATCATTGTACAGCCAAATCACTACAGAGACATATGAAAAGTTTGAAGAGACAGCAGAGTGAGGAAACCCAGAGGGTAAGTGAGAAACAAAGAAAGGAAAAGAGGGGAGAAACCTCTGCCAAGACAGCAAGTTGGAGGCAACTGGCTCAGTAATAACCCGCCTCATGTTCTTTCCCTTCCTATCCATAGGGGAATGTCTTTTCTGAGCTTGTTCCTTCTATCTTGAGTAAAGATGTTCTCTGCTAGCTCAGTGCCTGGGTCATCAGAACAGACACTTGTCTGAAGAAACAGGGCTCTCCTGCTTGGATAGATTACATTAACTACAAACATATGCTACCTGTGAAGCACAGGCATCCTAGATATAGCCTAGAGCATCTTTCTTTTGAACATTTTTACTTTGCATTCAACCTGGGTTCTGATTCTGTGTCAAAATATTCCTCGTAGTTAACTTATTACGGAAACTGGAAAAAGCATTCTTAATTTGGCACCATATGTGTCCTTTTTCTTGCTTCTTGTTTTCTGTTATTTTCAATGTTTTGACTCTATGGGTGAATCAGATGCACAGGAAATTTCATGCCCAGTTTCCTCCCCATTCAAGGCTGAATCAGAAACTATTCATTTTGTTATGGAGACAGATAGGAAATGATGGAAACATTTTCAGTTCCTTTCATGATTTACCTTTGTTTCTAAGAAATTTCTAACCATTGACTTTTAAATTTGTGGTTCTTCTAGCAGTTATTTTTGTCCATGTGGAAACTGGAGAGGAGTTGAAATTTAGTAAATTTCATCATGTGAAGTTATTTTTCATAAGGGCCCGAGTTGGAATCTTTCAGAATTTAAGGTTGTTGGTGATGGTGGGAGCAGGGGGATGGTGAGGCAAAGAAGACCAAAGTAACTTTAAAAATATTAGGGTATAGTTGCTTTACAATGCTGTGTTAGTTTCTGCTGTACAACAAAGTGAATCAGCTATATGTATACATACATATATCCTCTCTTTCTCTGACCTCCCCCCAATTCCACCCATCTCGGTTACACAGAGTAGGAAACTTTTAAAACTACTTTAGGCCATGGAGGAGCTTCATGAAAATAGCATTTATTTAGCTTAATCTAGGAGCAGATGGTATGTACTGCAAAAAAGAGGCATGTAGAGAGCTGCTTTATTTTTCTTAGCCAAATATTTTCTCCTTCTTGAATGTGACCTCAGTAGTAGAAGAGTTACAAATTAATGGCTTAATCTATCATCATCGTTATTTTTTGCTGTGAAGGCTTTAGAGAGGTGATGCTGAGGGTCCTTGGGTGAAAAGAAATTGTACCCAGAGACATTTAAAGGGTTGAGTGGCACTTAGCTTGGGAACCATATTTACTAGACCAATGAAGGAAGGTTTAAATCCCATTTGGATAATCAGCAATTTCTCTTCACAGTAGAGAGAATTCTAGCAAATTGTATTTAGGCAAAGAAATAAAAATGGCTTGGGGTGAGGCTATTAAGTTTCAAGCTATAACATTTGAGATTTAATAATGACTCTTGGCTCTTTCCTATAGGAAAGTTCCATGCTAACTAGCTTACATCAGCATGAATGCTCTTGCTCTCATTAGCTTTAGGGCTGTCAAGATTGTGACTTTTAAAATTTCACCCTTCATCCTGGTGTGAAAGGCCATGTACTCACGGTTAAAGAGAACGTAGAAAAGCATTTATTTTCCAGAAAGTTTAGGTGACTGGAATGTTAGACTTAGTATTTTTATTATGAACTTTGTCTATTCTTCTGAATGTGTGACTAGATGCAGAAAATAAATAGAAATTTGGATGAACTTTACCTCTCTTTAGAAAAAGAGAATTAGAAACTGAAAATAAATTAAGAGAAAGAACAGAGTGACAACTGGATTTTAAACATTTCATTTATGGTTTTTAATTGAAACAATGACAAGAATCAATTTTGTTCTCATACATTAAAAAGTCACCTACATTTACAGGAAGTTGGTTTAAAAATATATGAAAATATTATTTTCCTTTGCTGTGAGGACTGTCAGTGTAGGATGAGCAATAAGTATCAGGAAATAGATATAGTTAAGATATTTCTGAGATTTGGCCTGAGCTCGTGTGCACAGTATAAAGATATTAGCAAAATTTTGTTCTTCTTTTGATGCTTTCTCCACTTAGAATTTGTAATTATGTTCTCTACAAGCTTAAAATCAATAATTATGTTTGGATAATTTTTTTCTGTAAAGCAAGAAGCTCGGATAATTATTAAAAATACATCTAAGATGGCAATCATAAGCTCTTGACAATAACATAATAGAATATACATATCCGGGCTGCTGGGAGCAGGATAGGAAGAAGAATATGTGTGGGAACATGTCTGGGTGCTGAGCTCTATGCAAAACAAATACAACAGTAACAAATATGATTTCAATGGTATGTGCTCCAGTAACTGCAGGGCTGAAAAGCAGTGTGAAACATTGCCTAATGATAAAAACTTCATTAGGAGGTGAGCTTTGTTGATTACAAATTAAACGGCATCCCATTCTGCAAGCTAAAATTAGGGACCTGGGCCAAGACTCACAACAATTCTCTCTGAACCGGTTCTCGCTCTGCTAGGCCAGCCTGCTTTCTATGCTGAAAATGTTCCTGAGGGAAGTTAGCTGTGGTATGACATGGAGAGGAAAGTGGAGGGGAAATTTAAAAGCTTGGCTTCTAGTTTTAAATCTGGCAAAGCGGGCATATAAACCTTCTTTGGGTTTCAGTTTCCTCATGAGTAAAGTGATGTGTCCTTCCAGCCATAAAATTCTTCGATGATTGTCTGTAGTTCCTCAAGTTCTTGTGGTAAAGGACGGGGGCACAGATAAGACCTCATGGAAACTTTGCTGCGGGGGTCTAGCCTTGTGAACATGTACCCAATCTGTTACCTTCTTTATCTGTAATATTGTTAGTGTTGGTGAAGATTCTAAGTTTAAACAGTGAAGAAAACACAGAGTGATTTTAGTAATTCAGGAATGTAATGAAATTGAATGTAAGTTATACAAAGTTAGAAGATGCCAGAGGAGAAGGCAATGGCAACCCGCTCCAGTACTCTTGCCTGGAGAATCCCAGGGACGGTGGAGCCTGGTGGGCTGCCATCTATGGGGTCGCACAGAGTCGGACACGACTGAAGTGACTTAGCAGTAAAAGATGCCAGAGGAAACTTATGGTGAAATAGGTTCATAGACGTAATACTATTTCCAGGTTGCCAAACTGCAGTTTTTTTTTTTTTTTTTTTCCGCCAAACTGCTCTCAGATTTCATAGACTGAAACCCAAACCTCAGATTTCATTCAGTGCTACCACGAGGTGGCACTAATGATACATTCACTGTATAAAACACTTCTTTCAACACAGGTGTTTTCCCTGTTGCTGAATTTGCTCAGGGACCTCAGTAAGGGAATCCTAATTGTAGGACCTCCTGGCTGTACCACAAGTAAATGATTTAATACTGATATAGCCAATATTCTTAGAGGAAATAACCTTTATTGAGTTTTCCTAGAGAATGTGACAATTATTTATTGAGCTCACTTTTCCTATAACTAAGAATAGCAATCAAGACCGGTATGTGAACAGGTTGCCTTTTTGTGTACTTTCAGATAAAAGATGAGTATTGTGAAAATCCTTTCTTTGCCTGTAGTATCTCCACAGAAGAAGGCTCTTAGGTGAAGGTTTTCTTGATATGAAAGTGAAGTATTAGTTGCTCAGTCATGTCTGACTCTTTGCAATCTCATGGACTATAGCCTGCCAGGCTCCTCTGTCCATGGAATTCTCCAGGCAAGAATACTGGAATGACTATTCCTTTCTCCAGGGGCTCTTCCCGACCAAGGGATTGAACCTGGGTCTCCTGCATTGCAGGCAGATTCTTTACCATCTGAGCCACCTATGGCTGAGCTTTAATTTTACTTGGCTTAAAGTCTTTTAAAATATGATAGCTTGCATAATATTTGAAACATTTCCCATATTTCCCCCTTCTCTCCTTACTTGGATTACTGAGGCAAGGGATGTAGCTGTACAAGAAATTGTCATGTGCTGTTAATGTCTTTGAACTTTGTGTTTCAAAATCCTTAATATTTTTTGGAAGAGGACTTATGGGAATAGAACAAGTACTTCACCAGAAATTGGAAAGAGAACAAGGCCAATAACCTACCCCAGACTAGAGAGAACTTTCCTTAAGATAGGAAGAGGTCCATGGAACCCAGGAAAAAGATGACCTGGGGCCTGCTGGCTGCCAGTGTCATTAGAGTGGCTCAAGACTTTAAGAAGTGGCTTCCTGTTGCATTTAGGCTGATGAGAATCCTACAGCATTACATAAAATTTTTCTCTTGAAGTTGTGGAATGGAAATAGCAGAGAGCCATAAAAACTGAAGGAGTTATGTCATCAGAGATAATGGATGTTACAGTGGCAACCCACTTGTGTGGACTGGACCGCTCCGTGTTAACCATTGTGTATACTCACCAACCCTCAGTGCCTTGGGAATTCACTTTAGAAAATGGTAAAACTAACTTTAAGTGTTTTCTGTTAGTCTGTAGTGTAGGGACTTGGAATAAAATATTGTAGAAGATAAAAATATTTTATACATTTGAATATGTGGACTGCTTTTCATTCTTCATCTGTCGGGAAGGATTTTTTTGTGTGTGTATCCATCAGGAGTATCCATATCCTAGAATTCTCCTGATCTTTCCCAGTCTATCTCAACACAACCCACTTCAGTGCCTTTGCTCACTGGGTTTGGAAGTGATCTCTTTGGAGCTTTTGTAGCATGTAAATTCCCTCATTAGATACTTTCCTATCCTACTTTGAAATAAATATTTTGCCAAACAAACCAGAGAGTGAGCACAGAAGTATAGGTTTATTAATAGTAGTTTGAAATAAAGAAGCAGATTCACATGGAGCTCCACTAGATCAAAATCTCATGCATTTAAAGATTCTTCAATAGATTGTTAGGACTTGGGAGATTTTACTTTTTCTCCTTTGTCCTTCAGAGAAGGCAATGGCACCCCACTCCAGTACTCTTGCCTGGAAAATCCCATGGACGGAGGAGCCTGGTAGGCTGCAGTCCATGGGGTCACTAAGAGTCGGACATGACTGAGCTGCTTCACTTTCACTTTTCATTTTCATGCATTGGAGAAGGAAATGGCAACCCACTCCAGTGTTCTTGCCTGGACAATCCCAGGGATGGGGGAGCCTGGTGGGCTGCCGTCTATGGGGTCACACAGAGTCGGACACGACTGAAACGACTTAGCAGCAGCAGAAGTAGCTCTTCTCCTTGATGTTGTAAACAAATATAAAGGATGCTGAAATTAAGGTTAGAGAGTGATATTATATTGTCATAATGTCGTGCTCTGCCTTCTCATACTATTCATGTTCATGGGGTTCCTATTGCAAAAATACTGGAGTAGTTTTCCATTCCCTTCTCCAGTGGACCACGTTTTGTCAGAACTCTGCACTGTGACCTGTCTGTCTTGGGTATCCCTGGATGGCATGGCTCAGTTTCACTGAGTTACACAAGACCATTTGCCATGACAATGCTACCGAGACAGTGTATTAAAAAGCAGAAACATCATTTTGTTGACAAAGGTTCGTACAATCAAAGCTATGGTTTTTCCAGTAGTCTGGGTGTGAGAGTTGGACCATAAAGAAGGCTGAGCACTGAAGAATTGATGCTTTGAACTGTGGTGCTGGAGAAGACTCCTGAGAGTCTTTTGGGCTGCAAGGAGATCAAACCAGTCAATCCTAAAGTAAATCAACTCTGAATATTCATTGGAAGGACTGACACTGAAGCTGAAGCTCCAATGCTTTGGTCACCTGATGCAAAGAGCTGACTCATTGGGAAAGACCCTGACGCTGGGAAAGATTGAAAGGCAAAAGGAGAAGAGGGTGACAGAGGATCAGGTGATGAAATAGCATCCCTGACTCAGTGGATATGAATTTGAGCAAACTCGGGAAGATAGTCAAGGACAGGGAAGTGTGGGGTGTTGCAGTCCATGGGTTGCAGAGAATCGCACACGACTTTGCGACTGAACAACAGCGACATGCTCTGCTGTCACTGAGACGTTTTGGTTGCACAGGGATATGTACAATATCTGAAGGTATGTGATTTTCTTTTTAAAAAATCTTTGTCAGTTTCATACAACGATAGAGGGTTGAAAAAACTGTAATACAGAAAAGTACAAGAAATGTAAAAATCTACTGATATCATAAAGGAAGTAACTACTGCTACAAATTTATGAATCCTCCCAAATATCTCTGTATTTGTATGTTAATGTATGTAATACATTTACATAAATAAGACCCTATCATACAAGTATGAGGTACTACATTTTCCCCCACTCATCAATGTATGGCTGTTTATACCAATAAATATGAATTTATCCATAATTCCTAATGGGTGCATAGTATTCCATCATATGTATTTACTCTGATTAAACTATCCCTTTTTCATGAGCCTCACACTAACTCAGTTACATTGATGGATCCCAAGAGTTCGCCAATAAAGTCTTACTTTATGTACACATATATAGGCAACCTCAGAAAGAATATGAGAATATAAAGTTTTAGGGATACAGGTGAAATATTCAAAATTCTGTTTTAAAAATATTGATTTAATTACACATAAATTTGAAATAATTAAAAATGTTCCTTTTCCTAATTTTATAAAACTATTTTATTCAAACTTCTCTTGCAACTTTGATATCAGTGTCATTACTATTTCTGGAGGCCTGTTTTGAATCATTAATCATAGCTCTATGCATCTTATGATACTTTTTTAAGATCAAAGTTGTTTAATTTATAACACTTTTTAAATCAATGTATAGAGCAGTTGCTGGATATTTTAATTCAACCTAAAGGACTCATTCACTCTTTGTGATCCCTATATATAACCACACATATTACTTAAAATTTTAAAAATTTAAAATTTGAAATACATAGCACACATATTTTATCGAGTAGAAATGTATTAAAAGTAATGATAATTACTTATGATGATCAAGCAGATATTATATTTTTCTATAGAAGATAGAGGCTACATGGAGCAATATTTTTTTTTAGGAACATAATACCTTTCCGTGTTTAATGAATGCTAAAAACCTAACCAAGAAATTGATTTGCTTTCCCCAATTTTTTATTACAAAAACGTCAAAGATGCAGAAAAGTTGAAAGAATAGTACAGTGAATCATAGCATTTCCTGTACATTATTTTCTTCCCTCCCTTTCTCCTATCTGTCCTCCTTTCCTATCTCCCTCATTTCCTTTCTTCTCCTGTAGGGGAGGTAGAAACTTTTTTTCACGCTTCTAGATTTTTGTGGCTGATTTAAGGATTTAAACTGATATAAAACAGGTTAGCAGGAGAAAAATAATACAGATTTTATTTAATAACATTTTATGTATACATGGGAATCCTCAAAGGAAAATGGAGATCAAAAAAATGGTTACACCTAAGTGTTTATTTATTAGCTTGAACAAAGAGTGGCAATATTGGAGTATTAACTGAAATATATGGGAGACTAAGGAAAATAAGAATTATTTTAGCAAAGTCTATTTGTATACATTTCTCCTAGTCTCAATTCCCTGTCTCTAATGATAAGAATGTTTCTTTCACCCTGGTGTGAGAGGGTGTCCTTCGCATGAGAGTTTCATCTGTTGCTTTCAGGAATAAAAGGGAGATCAGATGCCCTTTTGCATCTGCCATTTTCAGGTGTCTTTGGCTCAAAACAATCAGTATGGCAAAGCCACATATTTTGGGGTAGCATGTCCTAAACTCCTTTACTTCATTCCTTCCTTGTTTCCTCTCTTTCTCTCCCTCTTTCTCTTCATACACACACACACAAATAAACAGACATATACAGAAAATTTTTTTCCTACACCACAGGAAAGTAACTTGTGGACATCATGATACCATATCCCTGCATATTGTATGCTGACTATATTGAAAATTTCCTTAATAGTCTCAAGATTTTATTTTATAAAATATCTCCTACCCCAAATTGTGTCTCCAGTCTCTTATAGTCTTCTTCTTTTTTTTTTTTTTTAGTTTTTAAATGTACCCATTAGTTTTATTTTTATTTTTATTTTTTTTAAATTTTATTTTATTTTTAAACTTTACATAATTGTATTAGTTTTGCCAAATATCAAAATGAATCCACCACAGGTATACATGTGTTCCCCATCCTGAACCCTCCTCCCTCCGCCCTCCCCATACCATCCCTCTGGGTCGTCCCAGTGCACTAGCCCCAAACATCCAGTATCCTGCATCAAACCTGGACTGGCATCTCGTTTCATACATGATATTTTACATGTTTCAATGCCATTCTCCCAAATCTTCCCACCCTCTCCCTCTCCCACAGAGTCCATAAGCCTGTTCTATACATCAGTGTCTCTTTTGCTGTCTCGTACACAGGGTTATTGTTACCATCTTTCTAAATTCCATATATATGCGTTAGTATACTGTATTGGTGTTTTTCCTTCTGGCTTACTTCACTCTGTATAATAGGCTCCAGTTTCATCCACCTCATTAGAACTGATTCAAATGTATTCTTTTTAATGGCTGAGTAATACTCCATTGTGTATATGTACCACTGCTTTCTTATCCATTCATCTGCTGATGGACATCTAGGTTGCTTCCAGTCTCTTATAGTCTTCTATAGTGATTCTAAAAGTGTAGTCTGTGGACCCTTGGAGATTCTCTGAGAGCTTTTAGGAGGTCTATGAGGCTGAAGTTATTTTATTATTATACTCAGATGTAATTTTGATTTTTCATTCTGTTGAACATTTCAGTGATGGAGGTACATGAATAGTGGTGGGTGAAACTGCTGTACTATAGCACAAATCATACTTTTCTAGTAGGTTTAAAAAAAATTCTACCTATAAATGAGATCATGTGGTGTTTGTCTTTCTTTGTCTGACCTTTTTCACTTAGCATAATGCCCACAAGATCTGTCCATGTCGTCGAAAACGGCAGGATTTCCTTCTTTTCAATGGCTGAATAATATTCCATTGTGTCTATATATCACATTTTCCTTATCCATTTATCTGTTGATGGACACTTAGACTGATTCTATGTCTTGGCTATTATAAATAATACTGCAGTGAGCATGGGGGCACAGATATCTTTTTCAGTTAGTGTTTTGTTTTCTTCTGATAAATACCCAACATTGGAATTGCTGGATCAGATGGCAGTTCTGTTTTTTAAGTTTTTGAGTGACCTCCATACTGTTTTCAAAGTGGTTACACCAATTTCCCACCAACAGCGCACAAGGGTTCCATTTTCTCTACATCCTCATCAGCACTTGTTATTTCCTGTCTTTTTGATAATAGCCATTCTAACAGTTGTGAGATGATATCTCACTGTGGTTTTGATTTACATTTCCCTGAGGATTAGTGATGTTGAGTGTCTTTTCTTTCATCTACTGGCCATCTGTATGTCATCTTTGGAAAAATGTCTATTCAGATCCTTTGCCCATTTTTAACTAGATTTTTTCTTTTTCTTTTTTTGATGTTGAGTTGTATGAGTTTTTATATATTTTGAATATTAAATCCTTGTCATATAATTTGCAAATATTTTCTCCCATTCAGTAGTCTGCATTTTAATTTTGTTGACAGTTTCTTTTGCTGTGCAGCAGCTTTTTAGTTTGATGTAGCCCCATTTGTTTATATTTGCTTTTGATGTCAAATCCAAAAAATCATCATCAAGACCAATGTTAAAGAACTTATCATCTATATTTTCTTCTATGAGTTTTATGGTTTCAGGTTTTATGTTCCAGTCTTTAATTCATTTCGAGTTGATTTTTATTTATGGTAAAAGATAAGGGTCCAGTTTAATTATTTTTCATGTGGCTGTCCAGTGTTCCCAATTTTGTTTATTGAAGAGACTATCAGACTTTATTTTCTTGGACTCCAAAATCACCGCAGATGCTGATTGCAGCCATGAAGTTAAAAGACACTTGCACCTTGGAAGAAAAGCTATGACAAACCTAGACAGAATATTAAAAAGCATAGACATTACTTTGCCAGCAAAGGTCCATCTAGTCAAAGCT
Source organism: Bos indicus (assembly GCF_029378745.1). Classification (NCBI taxonomy): domain Eukaryota; kingdom Metazoa; phylum Chordata; class Mammalia; order Artiodactyla; family Bovidae; genus Bos; species Bos indicus. Next base: position 38,433,095 of record NC_091769.1, read on the forward strand.
ATGGTTTTTCCAGTAGTGAGGTACAAATGTGAGAGTTGGACTATAAAGAAAGCTGAGAGCTGAAGAATTGATGCTTTTGAACTGTGGTTTGGAGAAGACTCTTGAGAGTCCCTTGGACAGCAAGGAGATCCAACCAGTCAATCCTAAAGGAAATGAATCCTGAACATTCATTGGAAGGACTGATGTTGAAGCTGAATCTCCAATGCTGTGGCCACCTGACCTGAAGGGCAAAGTCCTTAGAAAAGACCCTGATGCTGGGAAAAATTGAAGGCAGGAGGAGGAGAAGGAGATGACAGAGGATAAGATAGTAGGATGGCATCATTGACTCAATGGACATGAGTTTGAGCAAGCTCTGGAAGTTGGTGATGGGTAGGGAAGCCTGGTGTGTTGCAGTCCATGGGGCTGCAGAGAGGCAGACATGACTGAGCGACTGAACTGAATTGAACTGATCCTTTCCCAATTGTATGTTCTTGGCTCCTTTGTTGTAAAGTAATTGGCCATATATGCATGGGTTTATTTCTGGGATCTCTATTTTGTTTTCTTGATCTGTGTGTCTGTTTTTATGCCAATACCACACTGCTTTTATTCCTGTAGATTTGCAGTATAGTTTGAAATCAAGAAGTGAGCCATTGTTTTCAAAATGACCAACACCTGTTACAATACCAAATTCAAAGTGCAATATAGGCGAATAAATTAATGTAACAAAAGTTTATTGATGTGATTTCAGATTCCTTACTGCAATTAACCTTTAAGAAACTCGCACTTTTTGAGTTTGAGGTAGTATCAAAAAATATCTATAATTATCTGAAAAAGTTATTAGCATATTTCTTCTTTTTCTAACTGTTTATGTGAGACTGGATTTTATTAATAAAGTTTAACTTAAAGAACATTTTATATCAGACTGAATACAGAAGCAATTATGAGAGTTTAGCTTCTTTTATTAAGCCAAATATTAAAAAGATTTTATGAAATGTAAAACAATGCCACTGTTTTCATTTTTTTTTTTATTTTGGAAAACTGAGTTTTTTAAATAAAAAATGTGCTACTAATTTGGACCTGTATGAGTTATTATTAAAAAATGACCCAATAAGCATGTAACTTAAAATATCTGTTTTAATTTTTAAATTACATATTATTAGATATAATCTGCATAAACAAAAACTCTTTGGGGTTCTTAATAATTAGTAAACTGCAAAAGGGCCTCAAGATCTAACAGCTTGAGAACAGCTGAGATTGAGAGAGATGAGAATTAGGTGGATAATCAGGAAAGGACTGTCTGCAGAAATGACATTTGAGTTGAGAACTGAATAATGAGAAGAAAGCTTCCAAGTGAAAATTAGGAGAAGAACATTCCAGGCAAAGAGTGATGATGAGGAGCAGCCAATGAAAGAGCTCCAAGACAGGGAAGAATTTTGGGTGTTTCCAAGGAGAAACAAGCTAGTATGAGATCAGGTCAGAGACATGTGTTGGGATCAGATTATTAGGGTCTCATAGATTGTGGTAAGGAGACTGAATATTATTTTATATATAATGGAATTCCACTAGGGAGTTATAAATAGGGTTGTGACATCATCCACGTTTTTCCTTTAAAAGAAGAATAGACTGTATGTGCTGAGAGTTGAGGAAAGAATTAAGTTAGAAGACAGTTGCAGCAGCCTAGGAGAGTGGGAAAGGGGGCGTGCACTGTGTTTTGGCGATGACAATAGTAAGAAAATGTCTTGGCCCATTTACATTGCTGTAACAGAACACCATTGACTGGGTGGCTTATAAACAACAACAATTTATCTTTCACAGTTTTGGAGGCTGGGAAGTCCAAGATCACAGCGTAAGCAGATTTGGTGTCTGGTGATACCTGCTTCTCAGTTCATACATGGCTGTCTTCTTTCTGTGTCTTTACATCACAAAAAGGATAAGGGAGCTGTCCGGAATCTCTTTTATAAAAGTTTTAAGCCCATTTATGAGGACTCTGTCTTCATAATCTAATTACTTTCTAAAGGACCTGTTTCCAAATACAATCACATTGGGGATATAACTCAACAGGTTAATTTTTAAGGGACATAAACATTCAGTCTATAGCAAGTGATAAGATTTAGATTATACTTTTTTGAAGCTAAAAATGACTGATAAGTTAGATGTGGAGTGCAGGGTAAAGTAATGAACTGGAATTGGTCAGAGAAACTGCGTAAGTGACAGAGATGTTTACTGAAACCAGGAAGACTGAGAGAGGTACAGTTTTAGTGAGTTCTGTTTTATACTAGTTGAGTATAAATCTTATGACATAAGTACTGTCATTTTTTACATTAAAAAATGAGGATGTGGTGGTTCAGAGAGGTCATGAAACTCATCAGAAGTCACTGGTATGTAAGTGGTGGAGGCAAGATTTGACCCCAGACAATTCAGTTCCAGAGCCTGCTGTCTCAGCCACTAAGATGAGGAAAGACACTTGAGTTTTGGGAAGGTGAGCCACTAGAGTGATCTTTTAAAACATAAATCAGATTGTATTGGCTCTCCCGTCTTGTTACTCATTTCCATGACTTTCCGGAAGAAAATCCAGACGTCTGCCTGTTTTTCAACCACTTATACCATTCAGCCTCTTGTGAAGATCCAACATGCTGGCTTCCCTTCTCTTGCTGGAACATGCCAAGTCTCTTCCTGTGGTAGGGCCTTGGCACATTCTGTTTGCTCTGCCTGGAATTCTCTTTCTCCAGCAGTTTGCCTGGATGGCTGATTCAGGTCTCAGGTCAAAGTCAGATTTTTAGAGAGAGCTTTGCTGGTCACTTTTTTTCCCTCAAGGAGCTTCTTCCAGGCCCATGCTACCTGAGCACCTTATTTATTTCCTCATAGACCTTTCATAGGATGAAATTATCTTGTTTACTTACTTGTTTACTTTTATACTGAATGATTTTTTACCAGTATGAGGTAAGATCCATGATGGAAGATCCACTTTTCTTTTTTTATCACTACTCTTTAGACTCAAGTGCCTGGGACAGAATATGCATTTGACAGACAATTGGGCACTGAATGTATGAATGACATAGTTTACAACCAGTGAGTAGATAATCAGAGATATTTCAGTTCAGTTCAGTTCAGTTCAATCGCTCAGTTGTGTCCGACTCTTTGCGACCCTATGAATCACAGCACGCCAAGCCTCCCTGTCCATCACCAACTCCTGGAGTTCACTCAGACCCACATCCATCACGTGTCAGTGATGGACGAGTCAGTGATGCCATCCAGCCATCTCATCCTCTGTCGTCCCCTTCTCCTCCTGCCCCCAATCCCTCCCAGCATCAGAGTCTTTTCTAATGAGTCAACTCTTCCCATGAGGTGGCCAAAGTACTGGAGTTTCAGCTTTAGCATCATTCCTTCCAAAGAAATCCCAAGGCTGATCTTCAGAATGGACTGGTTGGATCTCCTTGCGGTCCAAGGGACTCTCAAGAGTCTTCTCCAACACCACAGTTCAAAAGCATCAATTCTTCGGCACTCAGCTTTCTTTATAGTCCAATTCTCACATCCATACATGACCATTGGAAAAACCATAGCCTTGACTAGACAGACCTTTGTTGGCAAAGTATTGTCTCTGCTTTTCAATATGCTATCTAGGTTGGTCATAACTTTTCTTCCAAGGAGTAATTTTATGAGATACTAAAGAAATAGAGGCAGTGATTAACTGTACTTATTTATTAACCTTGAACAGGACCAATCCTGTTGGAGTGAGGGGTTGCTTAAGTTTTCCAGTACAATATTTTCTTTGTTACACGAACTGCTTGAAATTCTTTATTTTGATTTATTACATTTCCTGAATTACCACAATAAATGATTGATTAATATTAGCATTAACAACCATTTGTTCTCTTTTATCTTAGTTGTTCTTAGAAGGCAAATATCCCTGAGAAAGTAAACACAGACCAAACTACTAGTCATATTTCAGGGGGAATCAGTTCAAATTGTTTCTCTTCTAATAATACGAACCCTCAGTAGAATAGAGGAAACAGGACTTAACCTGGCTCAGATGATAAAGAATCCACCTGCAACGCGGGAGACCTGGGTTCGATCCCTGGTTTGGGAAGATCCCCTGGAGGAGGGCATGGCAACCCACTCCAGTATTCTTGCCTGGAGAATCCTATGGACAGAAGAGCCTGAAGGGCTACAGTCCATGGAGTCTCAGAGTTGGACATGACTGAGTGACTAAGCACAGCACAGTACAGTCACTGAACATCCAGATGATGGCTCAGGCATCAGGGGGCTGGAGTGAAGAAAGTAGGGAAGTGAGTGAAGGGCAAAGACAAGAACAAGAAGACCCCCCCTCAAAGGCAAAAGTCTCTCTTTTCTCAGTTTTCTCCAGGGCTGAACTTAATAGTTGAATGATGTTTCAACTCATTTGGATTTGCTATGACTTAGTTTATGAAAAGTCAAAGCCAGTTATTTAAACCATCTCACATAAATTCAGCTGTAAAGACACTTTCAGAGATTTAACTGATGCAGTCTTTGTAGAAGAATCTTATGAATTATTAAAATGGTGAAACAAGAAGCCAGCAGTTACCTAATTTGCCCTTGATGATGAATGGCAGAGATTTAGAGATTAATCTCTTTCTCTAAGATATTTTCTGTTAAATGAAGATGTAGACACTATCATTTGAGATGGACTAGAGTAGAAAATATCTTTCCAAAATTTATTAGCTTTCCAGCTGTGAATGTAATAAACAGCTTTTTGCAAATTAATGTTTGTTTTCATTCATATAGTTTTAGCAGTAGTTTTCTATTCTGAGGGATAGAAGTGAAGGTGTTGATGGGAATAAATTACCTCTGTGGTCCATGGTTTATGTAGAGAATATTTTTATGAAGTGGTAACAAATCATGACTTTTTTGGGGAAGCTTTTGCTTATGATAACATTGCTTCTGATATTTTTATGGTTACTTAGCAGGAGAAAACTTTATATCTTAAATTCAGAGCAGTGATTTGTGTGTGTGTGTGTGTGTGTGTTTAAAGTTCTCTGTGAATTTAATGTGCAGTGACATGAGGCAATGAATTTTATTTAGTTTTGATTGAGGGTGAATTTTTTTCAGTTTAAGAATTAAAAAAATCTTGACTTAATAGGATTATTAAAAAAATCTCAATAGTTTAAAAGATTATAATAATAATCTTAAGATTTTAAGGTATTATCCCAAATTCTGTCTTACTGCTGGAATCCAAATCCAGAACCCCCTTCTTATCCTCTTAAATCTTGCATTTCCAGAGCAAGAACAGATAATATATGCTCTATAAATATGTTATAGATGTGGCTAAATGAGGACTGTTTAGTGATACAGTACAATTGTCTTGGTAATATACACTTAAACAGAATTATCATAGAGAAGTCAAAATCAATCCCTAAAGTCCTATTCATTAGCTTTCTCTCCAATGAGTCTGGAAGATTTTAATTATTAGTGTAATGTCCAAAAACTAAACAACACGAAGTGCCCGTGAAGAAGTAGAAAGTAATGGTTAAGTCTTATTAGTAACAATGAACCATATGTTACTAAAGAAGTTGTTGTGATTTAATCACCAGTGGTTGAGATTTCAAGTTTTTATTGAAATATAATTCACATATAACATTGTATAAATTTAAGATATATAATATATTGATTTGATACACTTACATATTGCACAATGATTATCACCATAGAGTTAGTTAACACCTCCATCATATCACATAATTATATTTCTTTTATGTGGTGAGAACATTTAAGATCTACTTTCTTAGCAACTTTCAAGCATATAATACAGTATTCGTTGTTGTGGTTCAGTTGCTCAGTCATGTCTGACTCTTTGTGACCCCATTGACTGCAGCACATCGGGCTTCCCTATCCTTAACCATCTCCTGGAGTTTGCTCAAACTCATGTCCATTGAGTCAGTGCTGCCATCCAATCATCTTGTCCTCTGTCATCCCCTTCTCCTCCTTTCTTCAATCTTTCCCAACATCAGGGTCTTTTCTAATGTGTTGGCTCTTCGCACCAAGAAGCCAAAGTATTGGAGCTTCAGCTTCAGCATCAGTCCTTCCGATGAATATTCAGGACTGATTTCCTTTAGGATTGACTGGTTTGATTTCCTTGCAGTACAAGAGACTCTCAAGCATCTTCTCCAACACCACGGTTTCAAAGCATCAATTCTTGAATGCTCAGCCTTCATTATGGTCCAGCTCTCACTGGTAAATAGTCATATATGGATACAGTATTATTAAATACAATCATGAGGCTATACATTTGATTCCCAGAACTTATTTATCATATAACTGAAAGTTTGTACTCTTCCCATTTTCATCTCCCCATTTTTCCTCATTCCTGAGTCTCTGGTAACTACCATTATACTGTTTCTATAAGTTTGATTTTTTTTTTAATATTGCACACACAGATAAGTGATATCATGCAGCATTTATCTATATTTGTCTGACTTATTTCACTTAGCATAGTGCACTCACGGTCCATCAATGTTTCACAAATGGCAGGATTTCCTTCTTTCTCATGACTGAGTAGTTGGAATTTTCATTCCTAGATAATAAACGGTGTAAAGGCAGCTCCAATTCTATCAGTAGCAAGGTTTCATGTATCAACAATTTATCACTGCCATAGTCCTTACATGTATATTCCTACTGCGCATATACCTGACATCATGTTTTTCCAGCTATTTTTTGATTCTTGAATGAGGAAGTATGAAATAGAAGGACTGTTTCTAAATATAAAAGAGGTATCATGATTTTAATTCTGTTATGAGCAAGTGAGCCAATGTGTTGAAAACTGAGGCAGTAAATCAGGACCTATGAGCTTATGAGCTTAGATCCTGGTCTCTCTTACTAGCCAGAGGGGACTTGGAAATACTTTATATTATGCTTTTATAGTATTACTGACAGTGACAGACTCAGTAATGCTAAGCCAGTCCCCCCCTCTCTCTCATTTTCTCTTTCTCATGGTTGACATCCTGAGATGTTTCTAAAATCTGAGACAGAGACACTGCAGTATTATCATTGAAGGTTAGTTGAACAGTAATAAATCATTGAGTCCTTCAAGCCAAATACTCTCCTTGGGCTGTATTCTATACAAGGGCCATGGCTAATATTTCTTACTGCTTTGTAGTCCTTTGTGGTTTCTCTCGAGTTGCACTTCTAAAGGACCAAAGCATTTGGAGTCTTAGATCTTCAGAGACACATCAGCTACCTTAATATTTCCTTTGATTTGGAAGCAGAGAAATTTTAAAATGGAAGTTATTGAACAAGAGGAGTATGGGACAGATAGGTGTCATCTTAGAGATAATAACGAACTTTGATCTCCAGAATAATATACTAAGTGTGATAATAAAGCTTTCATTGAGTTCAGAGCATTGCCTTGTTAAAAGTAGCTTTATTGCATTTTTTTTTTTTGCTTTTCTTAAAGAGTAAAAGATGTCTTATGTAACTAAAAAATACAAGCCTGAAATACATAAGGCTGAACAGATTCAGCATGGCTTAATGTGAGTTATGAGAAAGTATTCTACATTTTGGCATAATATGAACCTGCATGTAATTCTTTTCTTCTGCATCTTTTTTTTCCTGTGAGCAGGAAATCTGTGATTTATAAATCTTTGAATCACAAATCTGGAGATTCTGTTTATGCTCTTAAATTTAACAACATTAAAGTGCTAATGTGATCTAATGATGAAGAAGCAGGTAAGAGAACGGGAAGAAATAAAGTACATACCTTTGAATATATGCTTTTATTTTTTAGAGTACTCCTCACCCCAAGCTTATAAATTCTGATTATAAAATTTGATAAATGCTCAATGAAAAGAACTTGGAAACTAGAGAAAACCATTAAGAAATAAAATCACCCTTCAGAGATAGCCACTCTTGGCTAATATTTTGAAGTGTCTTTTCAGCTTAAAAATTGCATATTTTAAAAAGATAATCTGTAAATTGTGTGGTAGTTTGAACACTCATCTCACACGCTAGCAAAGTAATGCTCAAAATTCTCTAAGTGAGGCTTCAACAGGTGAACCGAGAACTTCCAGATGTTCAAGATGAATTTAGAAAAGGCAGAGGAACCAGAGATCAAATTGCCAACATCCGCTGGATCATAGAAAAAGCAAGAGGGTTCCAGAAAAACGTCTATTTCTGCTTTATTGATTTCGCCAAAGCCTTTGACTGTGTGGATCACAACAAACTGTGAAAATTCTTCAAGAGATGGGAATACCAGACCACCTTACTGCTTCCTGAGAAATCTGCATGCAGGTCAGGAAGCAACAATTAGAACTGGACATGGAACAATCGACTGGTTCCAAATTGGGAAAGGAGTACGTCAAGGCTGTATACTGTCACCCTACTTATTTAACTTATTTTCAGAATACCTCATGTGAAATGCCAGGCTGGATGAAGCACAAGCAGGAATCAAGAATTCCAGGAGAAATATCAATAGGCTCAGATATGCAGATGACATCACTCTTATGGCAGAGAGCAAAGAGGAACTAAAGAGCCTCTTGATGGAAGTGAAAGAGGAGAGTGAAAAAGCTGGCTTACAACTCCACATTCAAAAATCTAATATCATGGCATTCAGTCCCATTACTTCATGGCAAATAGATGGGAAAACAATGGAAGCAGTGAGAGATTTTATTTTCTTGGACTCCAAAATCACTGCAGATGGTGACTACAGCCATGAAATTAAAAGACGCATGCTTCTTGGAAAAGAAAAGCTATCACCAACCTACACAGCATATTAAAAAAGCAGAGACATTACTTTGCCAACAAAGGTCTGTCTAGTCAAAGCTATGGTTTTTCCAGTAGTCATGTATGGATGTGAGTTGGAGCATAAAGAAAGCTGAGTGCCGAAGAATTGATGCTTTTAAACTGTGGTGTTGGAGAAGACTCTTGAGAGTCCCTTGGACTGCAAGGAGATCAAACCAGTCAATCCTAAAGGAAATCAGTCCAGAATATTCATTGGAAGGACTGATGCTGAAGCTGAAGTTCCAATACTTTGGCCACCTGATGCGAAGAACTGACTCACCGGAAAAGACTCTGATGGTGGGACAGATTGAAGGCAGGAGGAGAAGGGGACAATAGAGGATGAGATGGTTGGATGGCATCACTGACTTGATGGACATGAGTTTGAGCAAGTTCCAGGAGTTGGTGATGGACAGGGAAGGCTGGCGTGCTGCAGTCCATGGGGTTGCAAAGAGTTGGACATGACTGAGTGACTGAACTGAACTGAATCTGTAAATACATGTTAAAAATATTCTAAATAGTTTTCTTCATGTAAAACCCTTAAAAATAAATGACTGGTTAGAAGTAATTAATATTGAGAAGTTTGTAATATTTGCATTGTTCTCAAGACTTTGGTTTTATTGGATAAAGATCAATTTTGCTCTTTGGTAAATACTTAATAAAATTTTTATCATATTTTAGGGTATGGTTATATTTAAATAATTTAACATTTACCTCACTAACTCTATATCCTTTTGCCCAAATATGCAACTTAATTACCCGAGTCAATTCTTGTATTGTAAATAAAATCCTAAAAGGCATGTGGACAGATTTCTTTGAAGTCCTGATGCCAGGCTCTTTCATGTGCTTGGGCATTTGTGGTTGTCTCCATTCTGAAGAGTCAAAGTTCTGGAAGTCTTTCAAGGGGTTTGGATATATTAAAGGTAGATGGATGTGTCTCACATGGAATTGAATGCACCCCCACCCCCTGTCAAGTTTAGAGTTCGATCTTATTGCTTTAACTCTCTCAATATGAAACTCAAAAGTTCCTATGTCCTCATTGGGTCAATTTAGGAAAATATCCTAGTGAGCTGAATAAATACTGATGAATTGTGTTAAGCAATTCTTTGTAAAAAGGTTACATTTCATCAACTTGCTTAAAAGTAGTAAAAAATACATATCTATAGTAAAATTGAATGTATTAATAAATTATGTGTGTGCAAAGTAGTTCTTGAAAAACAACCAAAACCAAAACTGCTCTAAGCAGAACAGAACACAAACCCTAACAAACCCAAAACTGGGAGTGAGCATCTGAATTTAAAGGGTAACTTGTGAGCATGTGACAGATGCTATACTGGGGCCATGTATAATTTTGTGTCATCATTTAAGTGAACAGGACTGTAAATCATTGGTGAATTAACAACTCAAAGGGCACTGCTTATATTTTGCTTGCCTCTATGTACAATTAGTTTGGGTAAAACTGTCTTGCTACCATTAGTTGATATCAATAATTTCAATTTTTTTGTGTGTGTAATAAAGTTTTATTAAAGTATAAAGGAGATAGAAAAAGCTTCTGACATAGGCATCAGAAGGGGGCAGAAAGAGTACCCGCTTGCTAGTGTTAACAATGAGGTAGAACTAAAGCTCCAAGCATCCTTACCTTGTCCTGAAGGATCCCGGACGAGCCCCCAAGATGAAACATTGTTGTTCAATCACGTGAATACACTGGGATTCTTGGCCCCCGGAAGAAAAGAATTCAACCCGGGGCCAGAGCCGAGGCTTGATCACTCAGAGCTTTTGTGTAATAAAGTTTTATTAAGTATAAAGGAGATAGAGAAAGCTTCTGACATAGGCATCAGAAGGGGGCAGAAAGAGTACCCCAATAATTTCAATTTTTAAAGGAAGAGAGGGAGACTGAAGATCTTAATGTCATTTAATTTTCAGAATGCCATAGAAACAAACCCTTGTGTCTTAACAAAAGACCCTATTCTCAAAACTGAGAGCCAACTCATTCCAATAAACATTAACCAGGAATATTGTTCAGTAATTCACTGGGTTTGGTGTCAATGACAATAGCTTGTCAAAGAGTTAAAACAATAAATTAAAAAAGTTACTTTGTAGAGGGTCTTAGTTCAGTTCAGTTCAGTTCAGTTGCTCAGTTGTGTCTGACTCTTTGTAACCCCATAAATCGCAGCACGCCAGGCCTCCCTGTCCATCACCAACTCCCAGAGTTCACTCAAACTCACACCCATTGAGTTGGTGATGCCATCCAGCCATCTCATCCTCTGTCGTCCCCTTCTCCTCCTGCCCCCAATCCCTCCCAGCATCAGAGTCTTTTCCCATGAGTCAACTCTTCGCATGAGGTGGCCAAAGTACTGGAGTTTCAGCTTTAGCGTCATTCCTTCTGAAGAACACCCAGGACTGATCTTCTTTAGAATGGACTGGTTGGATCTTCTTGCAGTCCAAGGGACTCTCAAGAGTCTTCTCCAACACCACAGTTCAAAAGCATCAGTTCTTCGGTGCTCAGCTTTCTTCACAGTCCAACTCTCACATCCATACATGACCTCTAGAAAAACCATAGCCTTGACTAGACGGACCTTTGTTGGCAAAGTAATGTCTCTGCTTTTGAATATGCTGTCTAGGCTGGTCATAACTTTCCTTCCAAGGAGTAAGCATCTTTTAATTTCATGGCTGCAATCACCATCTGCAGTGATTTTGGAGCCCCCAAAAATAAAGTCTGACACTGTTTCCACTGTTTCCCCATCTATTTCCCATGAAGTGATGGGGCCAGATGCCATGATCTTAGTTTTCTGAATGTTGAGCTTTAAGCCAACTTTTTCACTCTCCTCTTTCACTTTCATCAAGAGGCTCTTCAGTTCCTCTTCACTTTCTGCTGTAAGGGTGGTGTCATCTGCATATCTGAGGTTATTGATATTTCTCCCTGCAATCTTGATTCCAGCTTGTGCTTCTTCCAGCCCAGCGTTTCTCATAATGTACTCTGTATAGAAGTTAAATAAGCAGGGTGACAATCTACAGCCTTGACGTACTCCTTTTCCTATTTGGAACCTGTCTGTTGTTCCATGTCCAGTTCTAACTGTTGCTTCCTGAACTGCGTATAGGTTTCTCAAGAGGCAGGTCAGGTGGTCTGGTATTTTCATCTCTTTCAGAATTTTCCACAGTTTTTTGTGATCCACACAGTCAAAGGCTTTGGCATAGTCAATAAAGCAGAAATAGATATTTTTCTGGAACTCTTTTCCTTTTTCCATGATCCAGTGGATGTTGGCAATTTGATCTCTGGTTCCTCTGCCTTTTCTAAAACCAGCTTGAACATCTGGAAGTTCACGGTTCACGTATTGCTGAAGCCTGGCTTGGAGAATTTTGAGCATTACTTTACTAGTGTGTGACAGGAGTGCAATTGTGCAGTAGTTTGAGCATTCTTTGGCATTGCCTTTATTTGGGATTGGAATGAAAATTGATCTGTTATAGTCCTGTGACCACTGCTGAGTTTTCCAAATTTGCTGGCATATTGAGTGCAGCACTTTCACAGCATCATCTTTCAGGATTTGAAATAGCTCAACTGGAATTCCATCATCTCCACTAGCTTTGTTTGTAGTGATGCTTCCTAAGGCCCACTTGACTTCACATTCCAGGATGTCTGGCTCTATGTCAGTGATCACACCATTGTGATAATCTTGGTCATGAAGATCTTTTTTGTACAGTTCTTCTGTGTATTCTTGCCACCTCTTAATATTTTCTGCTTCTGTTAGGTCCATACCATTTAGGTCCTTTATCAAGCCCATCTTTGCATGAAATGTTCCCTTGGTATCTCTACCCTTCTTAAAGAGATCTCTAGTCTTTTCCATTCTCTTGTTTTCCTCTCTTTCTTTGCATTGATCGCTGAGGAAGGCTTTCTTATCTCTCCTTGGTATTCTTTGGAACTCTGCATTCAGATGCTTATAGCTTTTCTTTTCTCCTTTGCTTTTCGCTTCTCTTCTTTTCACAGCTATTTGTAAGGCCTCCCTAGACAGCCATTTTGCTTTTTTGCATTTCTTTTCCATGTGGATGGTCTTGATCCCTGTGTCCTGTGCAGTGTCACTAACCTCTGTCCGTAGTTCGTCAGGTACTCTATCTATCAGATCTAGTCCCTTAAATCTATTTCTCACTTCCACTGTATAATCATAAGGGATTTGATTTAGGTCATACCTGAATGGTCTAGTGGTTTTCCCCACTTTCTTCAATTTCAGTATGAATTTGGCAATAAGGAGTTCATGGTCTGAGCCACAGTCATATTTCCCTGGTGGCTTGTATGGTAAAGCATTTGCCTACAAGGTGGGAGACCCGGGTTCAGTCTCTGGGTCACGAAGATCCCCTGGAGAAGGCAATGGCAACCCACTCCAGTACTCTTGCCTGGAAAATCCCATGGACGGAGGACCCTGGTAGGCTACAGTTCATGGGGTCGCAAAGAGTCGGACACGACCGAGTGACTTCACTTTCAGAGGGTCTTAGGATATTAAAATAACTCTTTTATTTTAAGAGCAATAATATTTATTGTGGACCGTTTAAAAATATAGATCATAGGAAAAAATCCAACAATTTGGCCTGTCATACCATCACTTAATGTAATCTTTTACACTTTTCTTATACTTGCATATTCAATACTATTCATAAGTGGAGTCATAACATATGGATTGTTCTTGAACTCCCAGTATATCATCAGACAACCTGTTCATACAGCAGGCTGACAATATAGACATGTTTAAGTAAACAAAAAGAAAGGCAGCATCACAGAAGCATTTATAAATCAGGCACTTAATTCACTTAGAGGAGAAAGTGATTTAGATTCATTCTTCATCTTCTAAGTCTCTTAAAAGTTAACTGTGAAAACAATCAGGATGGGGAGCACATGTATACCTGTGGTGGATTCATTTTGATATATGGCAATACCAATACAATATTGTAAAGTTAAAAAATAAAATAAAATTAAAAAAAATTAAAAAAAAACAATCAAAGGGAGATGGAATGTTCTGGTTTATAGGTGAGCTAGCTGAGGGGTTCTCCTTCTGCTTCTGCATTCTTTTGGTAATTTGTGATGCTTTATGCTACATGTGTACCTTGTAGAACATCTCTAGTCTAATCTATTGGGATATAATATTTCTGTAAAACAACTCAGATATCAAGAACTCTAATTGTCTCTTTTGGGCTTCTGACTAACCCATTTTTCCTGCTTTCAAGAATACAGTTGTATAAGAAATGAATTTTAAAATCAAAGCATAGCCTAATAGCTTGCCCCCTACTATCACCCACCCTGATATTTCCTGTTTCCTTAGCATGCCAAATTTCAGTCTGCAGTATATATTAAAGAACTTACTGACTGTCCAAACACCCTTTCTGTGTAAATTTGTATGAGCTTTTGCTTTCTTAGAAATGTTTAAAAATAAGTGTTTGGGCACAGTCATCTCCCCCCTGTTACATGTCTATATTTGTTTCCCATTTCAACCAGCTTAGGGTTTTGTTTTAGTGGAAGCTGCCTGGTCTGATTAAGAGCTTTAGTTAGCATTGAAAATTTGTATTGGCAGGGTTAATTGCATAGAGAATTGTTTCTATGGCTATAGACAATTTACAACTTGACGTTATTTCTCTAATACTTTGCTATTTGAGAGGAAATAATGTATGATTTTCCAAAGATGATGGTATAGTATTTCACTGGAGTTGAAAGTTTCATGTGAAATTTGGACTTTTGCCACACAGACTATGGTATAAAAGTAATAGTGAAAAGTATTAAAAATTACTATCTCGTAGTAGAGAAGTGATTGTTGTTGCAAATCACCAGAATGGAAGTAAGTCTGAAGTTGGTTTTGTAATTTCATGCATTCTTGTCTTAGAGTATACGGTGACTTACTTTCAGCCAGAATACTTGTGCTGTCCTTGGAAAAGGTTAGGTGGAAAATATCCAGTGAGAGTCATAGTATTTTATAAAAAGGGGAGATATATGACTATATGACCCCCTTTTTGGTGTGATTGGAGGATGCTAAAATTCATGGAATCATAGAATTTAGAAAAGTCCTGGGCCTGGGTGAGATGTTGCCCTGGTTTAGGTAATCAAGGACTAGTTTGATGATTATGTTCTAGTTATAAAGGGTGGAATGCATCTTGATGAATAGAGTAATACCAAAGATAAAGTAGGGTCTGTTTGTAGTTTTTTTTACAGTGTTTGACTTGTCCATTTGCCCTTATTGAGAACCAGGGTATAGATATTAGCTTCCTTGATTCTACTGAGGACCAAAGCTAATTTTAGAAGACAGAACTTTAAACATTGACAATGTTTATGAAGTTACTTCATGTCCTGAGTGCCTTTTACGCAACAGGTGCTAAGTTGGATGTGTGAATGAAATGATGTGTAGAAATAAGAGACTAGTAGGAGAAGATGAACGTGGAATTATTTTGTTTAGAAAGCAATGAATGTGATTTTTTTCTCCTCTCTCTTTATTCTTTCCATATACTTGGAAAAACAACTACCTGAAATATTTAGGCTTCAGTGAGCAAGGATTTTATACACAGTGTTGTTCTAGATCCTAGGAATATAATAATAAATAATCCATGTTTATGCTCTTATGAAGCTTACATTCTATTTGGAGCACAGGAGAGAAAAGAAAGAGGAGAAAGAAGAGAAGGGATATCAAACAAACACATACCTTCAGATTGTGATGAAGTGAGGTTGTAAACAATGAAGAAGTTACTTTATATGGGATAGTCAGATTAATTCTCTCCATAGGCTGATTTTAGCAGTGACCTGGATAAAGTGAAAAAGCTGGACAAATAGACATCTGGGGAGAGCATTCCGGGGTGGGGTGAAGAGGTAGATGTTGTAAAAGATTTGGCCCCCACAGTTCTCCAGCATCTGTTTGCTACAAGCTGCCTTGAGCTTCCAAGACCTCTCCCAGTATATCCCCAGATTCTGTCTTCTTGGGGGAAGCTCCAATGTTTTACTCCTTTATTGCTTACCTCTTAACAAAATAGCTCTCATTTCTTGAGTGTGAACCAAGGTGCCAGACACTGATTATCTAATTTATTCCTTACAACAACCCTGCAAAACAAGCATTACTATCTCTGTTGTAAAGATGAGAAAACTGAGTACCCAAGAGATTACAGAGTTTCAATAGCATGTAATAGTCCCAGATTTCTGGGACTGAATGGAAGCTTTCTAATTCTGAAGCCATTTTTCTAGACTACATGGTCTTTCTAGATTTACTTGCTTTGTGACCGTGCTTTCAGTTAAAAGCTGATTTCTAACACAAAATTATGTTAATAGGTTAATATTTTTTAAATTAAATGTTTTACTTTAAGAGAATTGTAGATTTATATACTGTTGTAAGGAATAATGCAGAGAGATCCTGTGTATAACTTCCTCTGATTTTCCCAGTGGGAACATCTTTCAAAGCTATTGTAAAATAGGAGACAGGAAAATTGAGGCAAATCTCTTTTTATTTTAAAATTAAATGAAAGATTCTTTAAATTATATAATGCTTTACAATTTTTGGAAGTTTCACACATATGATTTCATATAAGCCGATAATAATCTCTTTTCTTCTCTTACCCCTATATTGCCCCTCCTACCTTTGCTCTCCCCTCAGGTAACCATTAATTGGTTATTTATTTCTGCGAATCTGCTTCTTTTTGTTTTATTCACTAGTTTGTTGTAATTTTTAAATTCCACATATATCATGTCATACAGTCTTTGACTTATTTCACTTAGTGTAATACTCTCCAAGTCCATCCATGTTGCTGCAAATGGCAAAATTTCAAGAATTTAAAGTTTTAAAACTACCCGAGGCTGTGTGGAATGCATTGTAACTGTGATGTGAAGGTGAAGAATTTACGAGACAGTTTCAATCATTTCACGTATTGCCAGGCTTCAGCAATACGTGAATTGCGAACTTCCAGATGTTCAAGCTGGTTTTAGAAAAGGCAGAGGAACCAGAGATCAAATTGCCAACATCTGCTAGATCATTGAAAAAGCAAGAGAGTTCCAGAAAAGCATCTATTTCTGCTTTATTGACTATGCCAAAGCCTTTGACTGTGTGGATCACAAGAAACTGTGGAAAATTCTGAAAGAGATGGGAATACCAGACCACCTCACCTGCCTCTTGAGAAAACTGTATGCAGGTCAGGAAGCAACAGTCAGAACTGGACATGGAACAGCTGACTGGTTCCAAATAGGAAAAGGAGTACATCAAGGCTGTATATTGTCACCCTGCTTATTTTACTTCTATGCAGAGTACATCATGAGAAACGCTGGGCTGGAAGAAGCACAGGCTGGAATCAAGATTGCTGGGAGAAATATCAATAACCTCAGATATGCAGATAACACCACCCTTACAGCAGAAAGTGAAGAGGAACTAAAAAGCCTCTTGATGAAAGTGAAAGAGGAGAGTGAAAAAGTTGGCTTAAAGCTCAACATTCAGAAAACTAAGATCATGGCATCTGGCCCCATCACTTCATGGGAAATAGATGGGGAAACAGTGGAAATGGTGACTTTATTTTTGGGGGCTCCAAAATCACTGCAGATGGTGATTGCAGCCATGAAATTAAAAGACGCTTACTCCTTGGAAGGAAGGTTATGGCCAAGCTAGACAGCATATTCAAAAGCAGAGACATTACTTTGCCAACAAAGGTCCATCTAGTCAAGGCTCATGGTTTTTCCAGTAGTCATGTATGGATGTGAGAGTTGGACTGTGAAGAAAGCTGAGCGCCGAAGAATTGATGCTTTTGAACTGTGGTGTTGGAGAAGACTTTTGAGAGTCGCTTGGACTGCCAAGGGATCCAACCAGTCCATTCTGAAGGAGATCAGTCCTGGGTGTTCATTGGAAGGACTGATGCTGAAGCTGAAACTACAATACTTTGGCCACTTGAATGCAGAGAGCTGACTCATTTGAAAAGACCCTGATGCTGGGGAAGATTTAGGGCAGGAGGAGAAGGGGATGACAGAGGATTAGATGATTGGATGCTATCACTGACACAATGGATATGGGTTTGGGTGGACTCCAGAAGTTGGTGTTGGACAGGGAGGCCTGGCCTGCTGCGGTTCATGGGGTCGCAAAGAGTTGGACACGACTGAGCGACTGAATTGAACTGAACTTCAATCATTTCATTTTCTTTAAAATAACCCTCAAAATAAATAGTTTTTATTCCTATAAAGAACATAACTTAGCTGTCTCTCCATGGATATAATTTTGAATTATGTTGATTGGAGGATAAATCAGGAGAACTGCATACTAGTATGTGAATGTTTAAATAATTATCGTTAATTTAAGTGTCCTTAAGAGAGCTTTAGCTGCTCAAGTGAACATTTGCTTAATTTAAATTGAATTAGAAATGATCTTTGGGAGAAACAGTTTCTAAAGTGCAACTTGGGCTTTATGGAAATGGGAGGAATAAGAGATGTTGTGTTGCAAAGAGCTAATATTAGGAGAATGGAATTTTGAGTCTCACTGATGCAGATATGCCTGAATATTAGATTGGTACAAAATTGCAATGTCAAATGATGCTCCAGAGGGGCAGAAAAGTTTCTGTCCAAGGTTTCTTTCCTGCGGCCACAGAGCTCTATAAAAGGTTCATTTCTTGCTTTCAAATTTAGGAGCATCTAGGAAATTCCCTGAAGGATAATTCTATGTAGAATATATTAAAATGTTCCAATCTTTGCTCACCTTCCAGGTGGCTGAACAGAACTCCTAGGGGAAGAGATTACATAAGGGCCTGCTAAGTAACACGAAATAGGTGACAAAGCAGCCCCTTTGTTTTAGAAATGTGTTATTGGAGAATTGCATAAGTAAACCAATATATTGGAATATTCCCTCATTGGAACTGTCCAGGCATGGTTTAATTCTTAAAATCCTCCTGTCTGGTTTGCCATATATTTTAATAGGGAAAGCACTACTAGAAATGAGAGACGGCAGTGGTGAGAGGGACAGCTCTGGGGAAGAGCTGCTGCTGCTGCTGCTGCTAAGTCGCTTCAGTCATGTCTGACTCTGTGCAACCCCCATAGATGGCAGCCCACCAGCCTCTGCTGTTCCTGGGATTCTCCAGGCAAGAACACTGGAGTGGGTTGCCATTTCCTTCTCCAATGCGTGAAAGTGAAAGGTGAAAGTGAAGTCTGTCAGTCGTGTCCGACTCTTCGAGATCCCATGGACTGCAGCCTACCAAGCCCCTCCGTCCATGGGATTTTCCAGGCAAGAGTACTGGAGTGGGTTGCCATTGCCTTCTCCTAGGGGAAGAGCTAGGAGTAATAAACATGACTGTCACAAATGTGGGTGGAGTCTTTTGGCTGGCTCTCTACTATCATTGTACATTGAACACTGGCATCAGAAGGAGCACAAGACTGTCCTGGTTTTGACTGTTGTACAAATAATCAGCCAGCTGGGGCAAAACAAAACCTGAAAAATCCACCTGAAGGTCTTAAGAAAAGGCTGCAGGCAGTTTGCAAAAATTTGGGGGGCTTTAATCTTCCAGGGGGCCTGGTATCAAGAAAGGGGTCCTAGATTTTAGTGGCCAGGGAACCTGTATAGAAAAGTTAACACAACTCGCCTGGGACTGCTATCTTTAGAAAATGAAAATTGCTTGCTGCTGCTGCTGCTAAGTCGCTTCTAACTCTTTGAGACCCTATGGACTATACAGTCCATGGAATTCTCCAGATCAGAATACTAGAGTGGGTAGCCTTTCCCTTCTCCAGGGGATCATCCCAACCCAGATTTCAAACCCAGGTCTCCCACATTGCAGGTGGATTCTTTACCAGCTGAGCCACAAGGGGAACCCAAGAATACTGGAGTGGGTAGCCTATCCCTTCTCCAGGGGATCTTTCCGATCCAGGAATTGAACCAGGGTCTCCTGCATTGCAGGCAGATTCTTTACCAACTGAGCTATCAGGGATGTGCTTCAAATTAGCCCTTGTCTGGCATCTGGGTTCTCAGATTTGGAGAATGTTTTCACCATTTCCTAACTTATGGTTTACTGTGCCTAAAATGTTTATTCAAGCAATATGGCTTGTGTTTAACACCTACTTTCATTCTGAGAATATGGAGTTTTGGTATGTGTTCAGGAGCCCTCAGTAAAAACATTGGGCTCTGAGTTTCTAATGAGATTCTCTGGTAGACAACATTTCACACATATCACACAGTTTGGTGCTGGAGGAATTAATCCCATCTGACTATGCAGTGAGCCTCCTGGGAACTGCGTCTGATTTTTCCTACAGATTTCATCCCATGTACCATTTGCCTTTACCGATTTTGCTTTGTGTCCCTTCACTGTAATAAATTTTACTTGTAAGTCCTGTGAGTTCTAACAAATCACTGAACCTGGGGGTGGATTTGAAGACCCGCAACACAGAGCCTTAACTGGAAGAGGTTTGTAGATGAAGTGAGAGTTATACTCTGGAGTATACTAAATCCTGGAACTTAAACCAGGGATGAGTTTGGAATAGCTCTTTTACTGGCATTGAACTCTTAATAGCTTTGTCTAGAGATTGTTATGGATTGAGACGTGCTAGCAGTCTTGTGGCTTTGTTTTGTTTTTTGGTAAAGAATTTGCCTGCCAATGTAGGAGACACAGGAGATGTGGTTTGATCCCTGGGTTGGGAAGATCCCCTGGCAACA
Organism: Bos indicus; assembly: GCF_029378745.1. NCBI lineage: Eukaryota > Metazoa > Chordata > Mammalia > Artiodactyla > Bovidae > Bos > Bos indicus. The sequence goes on from NC_091769.1 coordinate 38,453,443, forward strand.
CACTGCAGTATTCTTGTCTGGAGAATTCCATGGACAGAGGGGCCTGGTGGGCTACAGTCTGTGGGGTTGCAAAGAGTCGGATGTGACTGAGTGATTGAAAATGACATCCTTCACATAAGCATAGTAAGATTAGATTAAGGCGGGTTAGGTCCGTGTAGTCCTCTCCAACTTTCAAGAAGAACTGAAACTGGTTAATTCAATCTAGAGGAGTAATAGACAACCTTTTAGTGGAAGATCTCTAAATGGACATTTTGGTGGAAACACCTGTTACACCAGAGTAGGCACAAACAGGGGAGGAGACCCCATTGCTGGCAAGGCCAAGAATCTTATGGCCTGACATTAAACGTCCATAGTTAATACATTTTTCTTAGTTTAATGTAAACCAAGTTCTTTCACATTTCTTCTTTGTTGGTTTTTATGTTAAAGATGGTGATTTCACTAATAGCAAACTCTGTTAGAAGCCATAACAAAATGGCCTTACATTCATGGGAAAGTGCTAACTGAAATTGTAAATACCTGCAATTTAATATCAGCAGGTAGCCTGTTTTGTTCAATAGTGTCCAAGAGAAAAAAAGTCTTCTACTTAGGAAAATAAACCCCCTTGCTTAAAATTACAATAAACAAGTTTCAGTCTTTTAAAAGAGTACCTTAAAAAGTATTCAACTGTTCTTTGACTTGCCCATTTTCTAAAGTGAAGTTGGAAAACCTTCCTTTGAAATCAATAATGTGCAGTTTGGTTATATGGATCTTTTTAGTATTTTTGTCACTTAAAGCTTTATAGAAGCATGGAGAGGCTGCTACTCTGCAAAATTTAGAATTTTACAAGTATTAGCATAGAAGGTACTTATTCCTTACATGAACAAACAAAACTGGGTTTATACTCTGTCTTGTTCTCTGCTGTGGGACCTGGAATAGCAGAGAGCCTTAGAGTTACATGGTCCTGGTATGACCTCATTCTTATTATCAGCTTCTGGTTGGTACCCTCACATGCTGGTAAAGTAACTTGCATGTTGCTCAAAAAGCAAGTGCATTTGGAATATTCATGTAAATAACCTGGATATTTTAAAGAGTTTTTTTGAGAAACAAGGATGTGAGTTTTACTTTGTAAGTATAGTCATGGTCTTTGAATTATAGGATCTTAATATCAAAAAAGATGATCATGTAACTTATTAAACTGAGCACTTTTAAGAGTGAAAGGGGGCAATTAATCATTACTTTGGCATGTGTGTAAACGGGGACTATTCCTGGGAGAACTGAGACATATGGTAATCCCAGCCTTGGACACTTATTTTCCACTCTTTTTCCTTTCATGTATATCGATGGGAATTTGTGAAATTGTGAAGTATTTTAGATGCTGTCAGAAAAGATACTCAGGAAACCTGTTTTTGTTGATATTGAAACATGACCTCAAAATTCTTTAACACTTTACCTTTTGAGAGGTGGGTTCTATGATATCACTCTTTGAATCCATATAGGCTTGTGACTGCTTTGATAAAGAGTATGATGGGAATGACACTGTGATTTCCAGAATTGGGCCAATAGATGATGCAGCTTCTTTCCTGTGATACCACTGTTTGGAACCCTGAGCTGCTGCCATGTAAGAACTCTGACTACTCCAGGGCTGCCATATTGTGAGGAAGCAAAGTCATATGGAGAGGCCACATGCAGGCGCCTTGGCAGCAGTCCTCATCTTTAAGTCGTCCGAGCCTAGAAGAATGAGAGTGAATGAGCCTTTTTATGGCCCTAGTTTGTAGACTTCAAGTCTTCCCAGGTGAGGCCAATGTCAATATGGAGCACATATTGACATCAACATTCCTAATTTTTTCTTTCTAAATTTTTGACACACCAAATTCATGAGAATAACAAAATGGTTGTTTTAAGCCATTAAATTTTAGGATAATTTGTTATACAGTAATATAATGGGTACACTGTGCTTTTAATTTTTGCATTTATCTGTTTCAAGGTATTCCAGGACTTTCCTGAGTACCCTTGGTTCTGAACAAAAAACTCTCAGGGTTCCACAAACACACATTGGTCTCTGTGTCTTGAGTCACTCTGTCTACATATTAGCTATCTTGAGGCACATCTATTTTCTGGAAACCTGCTTTTTGGACCTCAACACTTAATTTTTCCTAATCTCCAAATACAAATATTGTGCACTATAATATACAGTATATACTATATAATATGCACTATAATAACTTTGTATTGTACACTATAATATATAGTATTATACATGTTAATAACTTTGGCCACTTGATTTGAGAGCTGACTCACTGGAAAAGACCCTGAAGCTGGGAAAGATTGACTGCTGGAGATGAAGGGGTCAACAGAAGATGAGATGTTTGGATGGCATGACTGATTCAATGGACATGAGTTTGGGCAAACTCTGGGAGATAGTGGACAGGGAAGCCCGCGACGCTGCTGTTTATGGGGTTGCAAAGAGTCGGACATGACTTAGGGACTGAATAACAACAACGACACTATAATATACATTGTATACTGTCCTTGTCAACCTTTGGGCTTTAGTAGATGCTATCTGTATTGCTCACTCTTGCTTTGTGTGTGCCCTTTCTCTTCAGGTAGGTGGTAGTATAAGCTTCTTGAAGGCAGGGGGCATGTTGTATATTTTATCTTGTGAAGGATAGAAAATATTCTCCTGGCACTCCCTGGGACTGTGTTTACATTTTCAATATTTCTCTTTGATCTTGAAATGTGGTGGAGCCCTGATGTATTTGAAAACCATTTTCAAAGATAATTCTGAGTTGTAAAGAAAAAGCAGAAGAGACTATTTTAGATATGCTGTGCAAGATGAGTTAATGAGATGCTGGGAAACAAAAGCACATAATGAATGGCTCTGTTTGTGGGATAAACAAGACTCCCAGAATGTGCCAATACAAAATCTTTTATGATTAGGTGGTTTTAGATTCTTTTAAGGCTTTTGGTTATGTTATACAGGCTAATAAAGCTTCTTGGGGGAAAAGTCAAATCTAAAATCTTTGCTATAAATTAGTTGATGCTTTTATTTTCCCTAAATCAATGTTGCATTCCAATAAGGAAAGCTTAAGGGAGGTTTCTTTGCAATGAATAAAAGGAAGTTTGAAAAGAATTAGGAAGATGTTAAGGAAATGCAGAAGAACATTTTAAGGTTAACTGCCTAGGAGGGTTTTCAGGTTCCAGGGATATGAAGATAGGGCAGTCCTGATATAATGTGACACTCCCTCAGTATCTTACAGGCTAAGAGTGATATTTTATTCCTTCTTCCTGGGTCTTACTCAACTGCTGCTGAAATCTGCAGTAGAAGATTGGGGTAAAAATTTCCAAGTTCTCCATTTCATCTCCTGGGAGTGACATAAACTAGCAAGGGAAAATTTGGCACTAGATTAGATAAGTGAATATGGAGGGAATACGGGTAACTGTAGAGAAATGTCAGAAGTAAAATTTTCAGAGAAACAAATAGTAGAGACATCATTGCACAAAATGAATTATGTAAGAGTGGTCTCTTTTTTAGCCTTTTAATAGTACAGATCTCATTTAAAATTCTACGTTGCTATAGAGGTTTGGTCAAAACTGATGTCTCTTCAATTCCTGCTTCTTAGGATTTGTTTTGTCTCAGAAATTGTCTTATTTCAGGTCTTCAAATCAATGTTTTTGATCCTATAATTTTTTCCACATTCAGACCTTTCTGAAGATATGATACAAAATTAGAGATTTAATAGTAATCACTTATGTTTTTAGGGTTTTTGACTTTACCAATTAACCTTAGCTTTGATCCAGGTTAGAAGCAGTGGTTGACCCACAAAGTTGCTTCTCGTCAGTCCCCCTGCACAGAGAGATTTTTCATGATCTGTATGTCACAACTTGTTAGAGGGAGTTTAGGAGTTAGTGATATAAGTTAATGATCTCAGTGCTGTGCTTAGTCACTTCAGTTGTGTCTGACTCTTTGCAACCCAATGGACTGTAAGCCCACCAGGCTCCTCTGTCCTTGGGGATTCTCCAGGTAATAATACCAGAGTGGGTTGCCATTCCCTTCTCCAGGGGATCTTCCCAACCCTGGATTGAACCCAGGTCTCTCGAATTGCAGGTGGATTCTTTATCATCTGAGCCATGAGGGAAGCCGAATGATCTCAGAATCCTGTTGTAACTAGGTGATTTTTAGGACATTGCAAAGAAAGCAGTCGGTGAACAACCCTCAGGGCAAAGTGATCATGGATAAATAGCTTAACTCTCCAATTTAGGGGTGTGGAGACAGGTTGGCATGGTATGCCCTTGCTCCTACACAGATCAGAGTCCTACATCTGATGACTTGGTTACTCATAGATAAAGTGAATTGGGTCTATTTATTAAACATCTCTTGGTTTATGAAAGAAATAGCAGAACTACAGCAACTTACGTTTCAGGAACATAGAAATCTCAGTAGTTTGTCATTCCAAGTTGTCAGAGAAAGTGTAGAATCTGGAGCACAAATACATATTCTAGGTGCTTGGGTCAGCGGTGGTCATTCTCAGCTCCTCAGTGTTTTTATTTGCTGGATAGCAGTGGGATATGGGAGAAGGCAATGGCACCCCACTCTAGTACTGTTGCCAGGAAAATCCCATGGACGGAGGAGCCTGGTAGGCTGCAGTCCATGGGGTCGCTAAGTCAGACACGACTGAGTGACTTCACTTTCACTTTCCACTTTCATGCATTGGAGAAGGAAATGGCAACCCACTCCAGTGTTCTTGCCTGGAGAATCCCAGGGACTGAGAAGCCTGGTAGGCTGCAGTCCATTGGATCGCACAGAGTCAGACACGACTGAAGCGACTTAGCAGCGGCAGCAGGCAGTGGGATATAGGAAAGGGTAGGTGGCAGCATCTTTCCACTTTATGAATGAAAGCTTAGATTACTCATATGTCATATATTTTGTTTAAAATGAAGGTTCGCACTGAGAAAAGATAGAGGAAGAAGAAAAGCTTACACAATCTCAGTCTCCTATGATTCAGGAAACATTTGTATCAGGAAAATAATAATATAAATTTCAAATTAATTTTTTGCTTAACTTTTCATAAAAACCTACTTTTAATAGCATTGATTAGGCATTTGGAGTTTAAAGTGTAAGATGAAACACAATTCACAAATTTTTAAATTATTTTCTCTGTTGTGGACCTGAATTAATTTGATCTTTAATAGTAGGAAGTATACTCAGGAAGAAATGGACCTTGTTATAATGAACTGCTTACCTCTTATCCACTCTCCTCACCCTTTATTTATAAAAGAATGTGTGCTCTTCATAGACAAAATTTTCTGATATGAATTAAGAAAATAAAAATCCTTTATATTGCCACCACCAGAGAGAACTCCTGGTAATATTTTTTTTTCTGTTCCTAATATTGTGCATTATTGAGATTATATTGAATATATAAATTTATCCTGCTTTTTAGATAATAATTTTCCAGTTTGATTACAAATTCTTCATGAATACGTTTAATGCTTGTATAATATTCTGTTGGCTCCTGGGTTAGTGCCTATTCCCTACTGAATATTCGTATTATAGAATGGCTAGAAAATGATGGTGTTGATTTTGAGTGGAGTCGACCCTTCTGGGTTTAGCGAGCAATTGGGTGAGCAATCTAAGCAGCAGGCAGCTGCGGTCGATCCACTCTGAAGCCAATTTACGCAGGCTGCCAGGAGAATGAGCTTTGCCTTTTTCCAGCTAAAAGTTCCTTTCTAATATTGATGCAGACAGATAGAATGCATTTGATGAATGCACAAAACTCTATTTGTTTATTTATATGGGTCATTACCAAGTCAGCTTTAGTAACAATGGATCTGCCATGCCTGAGTCATTCCGGAGCACTCAGCTACAGCAAAATCCTTGATACATAAACCCCAATTCATTCGCTGTGTCATTTAGAACCTTTCATTTCACTAGTTCAGGAGGTTCCTCCCAGAACTCTCCCTAAAGTAGAGCTAACTAGAAAATGTTGCTCCACTCCTAGTTAGTAATAACTTCATTTACATATGGAGTTTTTCAAAATGTTTTTAGTATAAGGAGGAGGGCCCAATCTTAGGACAACAGAAAGAGACGCATATTCCATTCAATTTTTGCAGACACTTTAGCCCTACCAGGTTATCTGCTCCTGAAAATTCTTATGGGACTTCACTGCTGTACTGTTAATAAAATGTAAAATTTTTGCAGGATTTCTCTCCCTCTTTCATCTGATTTTCACAAATTTGCATTTATCAGTATATTCTACCCTGAATTTATTGAGAATTTACTTGTTTCTAACAATACTCAATATCATCCCTCCTCTAGTATTGATAGATCTGATCAGTACCATCTAACATGCTACTCAATACATCCCAGTTTATGAGGACACCGTGATTTCCTAATCATTCTATAACATGAACATTAAGCTTTTTTTGTGTTTTGTATTTGTTTTGAGGATATATTCTCTGAAAAAAAAAAAACTAGATCAAAGTTTATAAACATTTTAAGGTTCTTGGTATATATTGCCAAAGTTTTTTCCAGTGTGCCAGCACATAGTAAATATATGAAATAATTGCTGACCATGATGTGACTGTACTTATGAGTAATAATCTATTTGATATATGTCTTTTTGTGTATATTTATGATTATCTCTGAGAGGTTTTAATTTGAAGCTTATGGTGAAATGAGAAAGTCCAGTCCCCAGCCCTGTACCCAAAAGAGTGATGGTACGTTTACTGTGTGGTTAATTTAAGCATACGTTAAATATAAAAGCCTTGAGTACCAAAAATAGCATACTAATATCCATTTACTGTGCATCTGAGTGAACAATAAGCATCCGTTGTGTATTATGCCAGAGAGCAGTTGCTCTTCCAGTTTGAATTCTCTCTAAAATGGCCTTGTCCAAGTACCAAAATACTCCTTCACACGTTTCATTCTATCTCCAGTTCCCTCCCAGTTGGGATTGGTCCTTTTCTTGCTGCTGCTGCTCCTGCTGCTAAGTCGCTTCAGTCGTGTCCGACTCTGTGTGCGACCCCATAGACAGCAGCCCACCAGGCTCCCCCGTCCCTGGGATTCTCCAGGCAAGAACACTGGAGTGGGTTGCCATTTCCTTCTCCAATGCATGAAAGTGAAAAGTGAAAGTGAAGTCGCTCAGTCGTGTCTGACTCTTTGCCACCCCATGGACTGCAGCTCACCAGCCTCCTCTGTCCATGGGATTTTCCAGGCAAGAGTACTGGAGTGGGGTGCCATTGCCTTCTCTGTTTCTTGCTTCAGGACATTACTATTTGTAGAAATGTCTAATTTTTGTCATCTCTGAATACTCAAAACATTCCTAAAATCCTCAAGGTTTATTGATATATTGGTAAGAAGTGTTGTGTTGATTTTATTATTATGTTTTTGATTGCATGCTTTACTTATTTCTTGGAAATTGCTTCTTCCTGCTCTTTCTTTTAGGATTTTTGAAATTAACTTTTATTGGTGTATAGTTGATTTACAGTGTTGTATTAGTTTCTGCTGTACAGCAAAGTGAATCAGTTATACATATATCTACTCTTTCCTAGATTCTATTCTCATATAGGTCATAACAGAGGATTGAGTACCCTGTGCTATATAGTAGGCTTATATCTTTTACATATAGTAGTGTATATATGTCAATTCCAGTCTCCCAGTTTCTCTCTCTCCTTTCTCCTTTGGTAACCATAAATTTGTTTTCTACACTTACGACTCCATTTCAATTTTGTAAATAGGTTCATTGGTACCCTTTTGAAAGAGATTATTTCCATATATAAATGGTGTCATATGATATTTGTCTTTCTCTGTCTGACTTACCTCACTCAGTATGAAAATCTCTACGTCTATCTATGTTGCTGAAAATGGCATTATATTGGTTTTTTTTTTTTAATGGCTGAGTGATTTTCCATTGTATATATGTACCTTATCTCCTTTATCTGTTCCTCTGCCGATGTACATTTAGGTTGCTTCCATATCCTGACATTGTAAATAGTGCTTCAGGGAACATTGTGGTGCATGGATCTTTTCGAATTATATTTTTCTTTGAATACATGCCCAGGAGTGGGATTGCTGGATCATATAGCAGCTCTATTTTTAGTTTTTTAAGGAGCCTCCATACTGTTCTCCATAGTTGCTGTGCTGATTTACATTCCCTAAGTAAAGGAGAGTTCCTTTTTTCTCCACACTCTTTCCAGCATTTATTGTTTGTAGATTTTTTGATGATGGCCATTCTGACCAGTGTGGGGTGATATCTCATTGTAATTTTGACTTGCGTTTCTCTAATAATTAATGATATTGAGCATCTTTTCATGTGCCTGTTGGCCATATGTATGTCTTCTTTAGAGAAATGTCTATTTAGATTTTCTGTCCATTTTTGATTGGGTTGTTTGTTTATTTACTTATTTATTTTTAAATTAATTTATTTTTTATTGAAGGATAGTAGCTTTACAGAATTTTGCTGTTTTTTGTCAAACCTCAACATGAATCAGCCATAGGTATACATATATCCCCTCCCTTATGAACCTCCCTCCCCATCCCACCCCTTTAGGTTGGTATTGTTTATTTTGATATTGAGCTATACGAGCTGTTTGTATGTTTTGGAGATGAATTCCTTGTCAGTTGCTTTGTTTACAAATATTTTCTCCCATTCTATGGGCTGTCTTTTTGTTTTATTTATGATATCCTTTGCTGTGCAAAAGCTTTAAAGTTTAATTCAGTCCCATTTGTTTATTTTGTTTTTATTTTTATTACTCTAAGAGGTGGATCAAAAAAGATATTGCTGTGATTTATGTCAGAGTGTTTTGCCTATGTTTTCCTGTCAGAGTTTTATAGTGTCCAGTCTTACATTTGGGTCTTTAATTTATTTTCAATTTATTTTTTATGTGGTGTTAGAGAATGTTCTAATTTCATTCTTTCACATGTAGCTGTCTAATTTCCCCAGAGCCACTTATTTAATACTGTCTTTTCTCCATTGTATACTCTTGCCTCCATTGTCATAGATTAGGTGATGGTTCCATTGATTCATATTTCTGTTTTTGTGCCAGCATCAGACTGTCTTGGTTACTGTAGTTTTATAGTATAGTCTGAAGTCAGGGAGCTTGGTTCCTCTAGTTCCGTTTTCTTTTCTCAAAATTGCTTTGGCTCTTCAGCGTGTTTTGTGTCACCATATAAATTGTAAAATTTTTTGTTCTAATTCTGTGAAAAATGCTATTGGTAATTTGATAGGGATTGATTGCATTGAATCTGTAGATTGTTTTGGGTAGTATAGTCATTTTGACAATACTGATGCTCCCAATCCAAGAACATGATATATCTATCTGTATCATCTTTGACATCTTTCATCTACATCTTATAATTTTCAGAGTACAGGTCTTTTGCCTCCTTGGCGGGTTTATTCTGAGGTATTTTGTTCTCTATGGTGCTATGGTAAATGGGATTGTTTCCTTATTTTTTTTCTGATCTATTGTGTTAGTGTATAAGAACGCAGGAGATTTCTGGTATTAATTTTGTATCCTGCAACTTTGCTAAATTCATTGGTGAGCTCTAGTAGTTTTCTGGGAGGCTTTTTAGAATTTTCCAAATATAGTATTATGTCATCTACAAACAGTGATAGTTTTACTTCTTCTTTTCCAGTTTGTATTTCTTTTATTTTTTTCTCTTCTCTGATTGCCATGGCTAGGACTTCCAAAACTATGATGAATAAAACTGGAGAGTGGACATCCTTGTCTTGTTCCTGATCTTAAAGGAAATGTTTTCAGTTTCACCATTGAGAATGATGCTTGCTATGGGTTTGTTGTATATGGCCTTTATTATGTTTGGGTAGGTTCCCTCTATGCTCACTTTGTGGAGAGTTTTTTTCATAAGTAGGTGTTGAATTTTGTCAAAAGATTTTTCTGCATTTATCCAGGCAAGGATACTGAAGTGGGTTGCCATTTCCTTCTCCAGGGGTTGATGTGACCATATGATTTTTATTCTTTATTTTGTTAATATAGTGTATCACATTGATTGATTTGTGTATGTTGGAGAATCCCTGCAACTCCTGGGGTAAATGCCACTTGATCATGGTGTATGATTCTTTTAATGGGTTTTTGGATTCAGTTTGCTATGATTTTGTTGGGATTTTTGTGTCTATGTTCATCAGTGATACTGGCCTGTGTGATAGCTTCTTTTTTGTGTGTGATAGCTTTGTCTGGTTTTGTTATCTGGGTGATAGTGACCTCATAGAATGAACTTGGGAGTGTTCCTTCCTCTACAATTTTTTCGTATAGTTTGAGCAGGATAGGTGTTACCTCTTCTTTAAATGTTTGATAGAATTTGCCTGTGAAGCTGTCTGGTCCTTGGCTTTTGGGTGTTGGAAGTTTTTAAATCACAGTTTCAGTTTAAGTACTTATGATTTGTCTGTTCATATTGTCTATTTCTTCCTGGTTTGGTCTTAGAAGGTTGTACCTCTCTGAGAAATTGTCCATTTCTTCTATGTTGTCCATTTTATTTACATACAGTTGCTTGTAATAGTCTCTTAAGATCCTTTGTATCTCTGTGGTGTCAGTTGTGACTTCTCATTTTTATTTCTTATTTTATTGATTTGAGTCCTCTATTTTCTTCTTGATGAATCTGGCTAAAGCTTTGTCAATTTTGTTTCTCTTCTCAAAGAACCAACTTTTAGTTTCATTGCTTTTTGTTATTGTTTCCTTTGTCTCTATTATTCTATTTTGCACGTGTTCTTCTATCTCCGTGAACATTTTGTTGGACTGTTATCCTGTTGCTACTTCATCTATCCTAATAGCTCTTAGAAATTCCAGCTTCTCTAAGAATATTTTCCCAATCAGTGCTCACTTTTCTTCCAAAAACATCAGCTCCATCTAAGTAAAATGTCCTTCTTCAGTGCTTCTATGACATCTTCACCCAACATAACATTCATCACTGTAAATTGCCACTACCTGTTTATTTCTCTGTGTCTCAAGGGGTGGGCCAGTGACTTGCACATCTATATATTTCAAATATTTAATGCTGTGCTTGGTACACCTTAGGGGGCATGCATAAAGATTTGTCAGATGAATGAAGAAGTTATTAAAAAAATTTCCCACCTTAAAAAATAAATTGTTTTTCATGTTTTGTTTGATTATATCTTAAGACAAAATTAAAATATCAATATCAAATATTTACATAAAAATAAGAAAATTGACATGTTTGTTTCTACTTTTTCTTTCAAAAGGAGTTATTTGTTATCAGGGTTGCCCCTGTGGACTTAATCATTGGGCATTTCACCAATACCTGAGGGTGATATATCAAAGAACATATAAAGAAGAATATTAGCCTTTATTATATAGTGTCTAGGTAATTTTCTTAGGTTGAGATAGAAGAAAAAAATTCTATGGAATTACAAATTGAGACCTAATAAGGACACCTGAAATATGTATGGAGCACATTGCCTTCAGGACTCAGATTTGCTTAGAAACTTGGGAAGAATAGACTCAGCCACAAAATAGTTCTAGGTATGGCAGTGATAAGAAGAACAGTGGGGCAGTGGAAGGCACAGGAAGGGTGAGATTGCCTTTAGCTAGAGAAAGAGAGAAATTATTTTGGGGAGAGAGTTGAAGACATTAGATGTCAGGGTACATACATGGGAAAGGGTAAAGAAAACACATACATTCTTAACTCTGTTAAAGAGAGGATTAATTTAACTATTCCTGGTAACTGAGAACTAAAACGAATAATAGACAGTGAGATCTCAGACAGAAAATTCAACAAACTGATCTAGAGTTTATCCAGGACTATGAAACATTAATGAATGCCTTCTGAAAGTTGTAGACAGGGAGTCAATATTGAGAGCTTTTTGGATGACTGGAAAAGCTGTGCTAGTGATTATAGAATATTTGTACAGACTTGAGGTATTTAAACTGGAAATTTCACTACTGATCATTGTGGACATTGTTAGATGAGTTTCAGGGTGACCACAGTTATTGTAGGTAGGGGAAACACACACTTGGTGGATTGCTTGGGGAAATATGGCCAGAATTTATGAGATTGAGATATCACCTCCATGAGAATGTGCATTAATTATGAAGTGCAGTAAAAATGAATCAAATGGGACTAATTACAGACAAATAAAGCTCAGATTACAAACTGGACTGATGGAAGATTTCCTTGTGTGGACTAACCCTTAACCCTGTCCAGGATTTGAAAGAGGGCAGAATTTGTTTAAACAATAGATATTTGTGGCAGATCTTGGACTTTGATTTCTTATCTCTCACTGTGGAGGACTTTATAAAACAGAATCTAGAGTTAAGAAAGCAAATTTGAGGATGGAGAAGCAAACAAAACAAAACAACACCAGTAAAGAGCGTTATTGTTATTACTTCTTGTGGTAGAAAGAGAACAACCACCACCTAAGGTTATATTGAAATACTCAAATCTCACTTGGGCTTGATTAAATAGAATAGAGGAACAATAGCCAGATGTGGAAAGCTGGAAATATGTTCCATTACTATGAGGAACAAAGTGGCAGAAAGATGAGTTTTTACTGCTAATGAATTAGTGCAGTAGATAATAGATTGGAAAATTTATAAATTGAAGTAATGGAAAACTTTGGGGACAAAAACATGTCAGATGTCAGATGATAGCAAATATCATGGGATTACAAATTATAAAATAGAACTCTAAAGTGATTGTCTAGTGGAACACATATAGAGATTAAGGATAAAGTTCTCCTTTGAGTCAAGATTAATATGCTCAAGGAATTCTTCACCAGGAAGTAGTAACACCGGCCTCTTTGATACAGGGGTTTTCCTAGGGATGCAAGACACCCAGAAAAGGTGTCTGGGACAACAGGGAATACAAGAACATGAAGTTTGCTTGGAGAAAAGTGAAATGTGCCCTTTTATTAAGAGAGAGTGGGGGCCACTCATGTGCAAGGAGATTTATAACAAGTGTTTGGATTTTACTCCTCCAGAGAGGAGGGAAGATAATAGGAGAATTTCTTTTCTCTGGATGTGGGAAATCAGTGTCACAATTACTCTCTTGAGAGGAGACTTTAGCAGTTGTGTTTATGTTTATATGTCATAAACACTAGACACTGGCATGAATTTACCAGCCTTCTGGCAAAACAGAATCAAGAAAAAGTTTTCTTGTTCTGTCCTGTTTTCTCTTTCTACACTGTAGTAGTAAGTCCTGCCTAATAACACAAGGTGGCTGTTATCTTGACTGCCAAGCAATGTAGATCTCATTTTAATATATTCTTGTTTCTGAAGATATCATCTTTGCTTGGGATAGGGTTGTCAGCTACAAGATATTGATTTTTTAAGGTAGGGCTTATGCTATAGAAAAAGGCAAGGAATGTTAGATTAATGAAAAATTTCTGGAAGTTTAGGGAAAATTAAAAAAGTAAATTCATAGGAAATACAAGTATAATCCTTTGATCTGGGATTCTGAGTAAGCTGTTGCTTATAAGGGAAACAGGGTTCTAAAAATTTGTTCTTACTTTAAGAACAAATAAATCTAAAGAGAGGGGAAAAGAGGTCATTGTAAGAACACCAGATAATAATTTTTGGTATAAATCTAAACGATAGACCAATCTATCAACTTACCTATGAGATATATCTATATCTATCTATCTATATATACACATATACACACATATAATTTAAAATGAAAATATGTAAATGGAAAACACATATTTAATGGATGAGACATATATATAAATGGAGAGGTACACATATTTATAATGGAATATATATATATATATTTATATATAATGAAAGGAAAGGCTTATGATAATGAAAGGTTAAAAAGTTTTTTTTAAGGTAGCTAAAGCTTGAGTAAAATAAATTTCACAAAAATGCTAGAAAAATATTAAAATTCTGATTTGGGTTTGAAGAAGGAGAGAAGACAATGGTTCTACTGAAGATCATGTAATGCTCACAGATGAATTAGAGATAGAATGATGCAGTTTCAATTGAACTTTCATTTTACATCAAGGGGAGAAATCTTAAAATTGGAAAGGGCAGAACATATAATGTTCAGGAGAAATTGAAGTCTCAGGCAGGTGAGGAGATGGGGAACATTCATTTTCTTTTGGTAAGTTTAGGTCTCCAGGCTCAGATGAAGTATGTTCAGACCCAGATGAAATATATAAGCTGAAAGGATTTGAAGATAAAATCCCACAGCAATTATGAATTTCAGTTGGTCTTCATTTTGTGGACTATAAGGAATTGAATAGAAAGCAAATTATGAATAAATATCCTGATTTTCTAAAAGATAAGCAGTAGACTCTGGGATCTACAGATTGCTGAGCTTGACATGGATTATTAGCATGATAAAATAGGTAATTAAGTAATCAGTTTGAGCAATTAGAAGGAAATGATCAGTCATGAATTTGCCAAAAGCAATTTATTATACAAGTTTTTTCATTTGTTTATTCATTAATTTTCAAAAAATGGTTTCTGAATATCAGATTGTCCCAGGCATTGGTCTTGATGCTGTTGAAAGAGCAGGGTCCAAGAGAGGTAAATGGGAAAAAACAAAAATAGGTAAAGTAATGAATCAAAAAAATAATCACACATTATGGCATACAGAAAATGAACTGAGTCAATTTATAAAGTGAGGGCATACGAGAGTGTGTTTAGAAAGGAAAGGGCTTTCTGAGGAGATATATTTGAATTGAATCTGGGAAAATGAGAAAGAGTGAGCTCTGCAAAAACCAGAGGAAGAGGGAACAGCATTTTAGAAGACTCAAAGGAAAAAATGATTTGGATATTTGAAAAGCATAAAGCAGACCAATATAGCTGAAGTAAAATGAGAGAGGAAGGGAGAAGAGGAATCAGGTAATTTTGGAGTGGAAGAGAGGCATTAAGGTACACAGTACCTTGTGGGCCAAGATGCGAAATTTGGATTTTATTCTAAGAGCAGAGGGAAGCTAAGAATATTTTAAGAGGGGAGTGATCTGATATGCTTTATGTTTTAAGTGAATACTCTGTGGAGAATAATTTTCAAGATGGGCAGGGGAAGAAAGGAGCTGGGAAATCAGATAGGAGATTATGGAGGCTCAGGCAAGAGATGGTGGTGATTTAGATGAGATCCTGGCAGTGGATAGCCACTGAAGGCTTGAACATATACTATATAGGAGATGTTGAACTGATTGATTGGATATAGGAGATAAAGAGTTCAAGGGCAGCTCTTAGGTTCTTGGCCTGGGTGAATAGTGATGCTCTTTCCTGTGATGGGAAGGAATACATTTGTTGGGAGTAGGAGGCATGAGGGACTCAAGAGTTGGATAATGTAAAAAAAAAAAAAAAAAAAAAAGGAGTCAGACAATGTGAGTTAGAGAGGCCTATTAGACATTAGACATCCAAGTAGAGTGGGCAGTTGCCTATAGGAGTCCGAAACTTAGAGGAAAATTCAGAGCTAAGGAGGTATATTTGGGAGCTGGAAGCATATAGGATGTATTTAAGGGCATGGAACTCAAAGAGAGCAGACAATGAGAACACTCAATGAGGATAGGCGAAGTTTAATGAATACAGGTTGAAATCCAGTTCTTGGAGGTTGGTCAAGAAGGATACTAAAAAGGCATAGCTGAGAGGGAAAATGCAAATCAAGAAGGGTGGAGGCATGGAAGCTAAGAGAGGGGTGTTTCTCATGAAGAAAGTATGGTCAGTTGTCAAGTGCTTATCAAGTTGTCATTTTGAGTAAGAAGAAGACAGGGAAAGAATTCTACCATCATTTCCACTTAGGCTGTAGCTCTCTTGCTGTTCAAAAAAATTTCCTGCAAAGGTCTCTTGATTTTGAATTATGAACTCCTAACTTTTGTCAGAAGCGTAAGCCCCCGTACAAGACAAAACAAACAAACAAAAAAACTCTTGAATGCTTATTCTTCTCAACTACTTCCCTTTATCACTGATCCTTTTCATAGCACATTTTCTTAGAATTGCACAATTGGTCTTTCATTCCCGTCAGTCTCTTGAAACTATTATTATGGTCTCAAATCACCAAATAGTATTTTGTCATATTGAATAAAGAATTCTCTATTTTCATTTAAAGAATTCTCTATTTCATTTAAAGGCCCAGCAGCACTTGACATACTTTGCTAAAACATTTTTTTTGTTGTTGTTGTTTTGCTTCCCCTCACCAAACTGTCCAAGTTTTCCTCCTACTTCATTGTCTTCTATTCTTTATGTTTTGCTCACTTCTCTTCTTCCTGGAAAAGGTCAGTTTTCATTTCAATCCCAAAGAAAGGCAATGCCAAAGAATGTTCAAATGATTGCACAATTGCAGTCGTCTCCCTGATGGCTCAGTTGGTAAAGAATCCACCTGCAATGCAGGAGACCCTGATTCGATTCCTGGGTCAGGAAGATCCCCTGGAGAAGGGTTAGGCTACCCACTCCGGTATTCTTGGGCTTCCCTTGTGGCTCAGCTGATAAAGAATCCGCCTGCAGTGTGGTAGACCTGGGTGTGACCCCTGGTTTGGGAGGATCCCCTGGAGAAGCAAAAGGCTACCCACTCCAGTATTCTGGTCTGGAGAATTCCATGAATCGGATAGTTCATGGGGTCACAAAGGGTCAACCTGCACTTTCATTTTCACATGCAAGCAAAGTGATGCTCAAAATTCTCCAAGCTAGGCTTCAATAGTACGTGAACCGAGAACTTCCAGGTGTTCAAGTTGGATTTAGAAAAAGCAGAGGAACCAGAGATCAAATTGCCAACATCTGTTGGATCAAAGAAAAAGCAAGTGAATTCCAAAAAAACATCTACTTCTGCTTCATTGACTACACTAAACCATTTGACTGTGTGGATCACAACAAACTGTGAAAATTCTTCAAGAGATGGGAATACCAGACCACCTTACCTGCCTTCTGAGAAATCTGTATGGAGGTCAAGAAGCAATAGTTAGAACTGGACATGGAACAATGGACTGGTTCCAAATTGGGAAAGCAGTATGTCAAGGCTGTATACTGTCACCCTGCTTATTTAACTTATTTTCAGAATACCTCATGCGAAATGCCAGGCTGGATGAAACACAAGCAGGAATCAGGATTTCCAGGAGAAATATCAGTAAGCTCAGATATGCAGATGACACCACTCTTATGGCAGAGAGTGAAGAGGAACTAAAGAGATTCTTGATGAAAGTGAAAGAGAAGAGTGAAAAAGGTGGCTTAAGACTCAACATTCAAAAAACTGAAATCATAGCATCTGGTCCTATTACTTCATGGCAAATAGATGGGAAAACAATGGAAACAGTGAGAGATTTTCTTTTCTTGGATTCCAAAATCACTGCAGATGGTGACTGCAGCCATGAAATTAAAAGACTCTTGCTCCTTGGAAAAGAAAAGCTATGACCAATCTACACAGCATATTAAAAAGCAGAGACATTAACTTGCTGACAAAGGTCTGTCTAGTCAAAGCTATGGTTTTTCCTGTAGTCATGTATGGATGTGAGAATTGGACCATAAAGAAAGCTGCACAGTGAAGAATTGATGCTTTTGAACTGTGGTGCTGGAGAAGACTCTTGAGAGTCCCTTGGACTGCAAGGAGATCAAACCAGTCAATCCTAAAGGAAATCAGTCCAGAATATTCATTGGAAGGACTGATGGTGAAACTGAAGCTGCAATACTTTGTCTACCTGATGCAAAGAACTGACTCATTGGAAAAGACCCTGATGCTGGGAAAGATTGAAGGCAGGAGGAGAAGGGGATGACAGAGGATGAGATGGTTGGATGGCATCACTGACTTGATGGACATGAGTTTGAGCAACCTTCGGGAGTTGGTGATGGACAGGGAAGCCTGGTGTGCTGCAGTCCATGGGGTTGTAAAGATTTGGACATGACTGAGCGACTGACCTGAACTGAACTCACAAAGTGTCTCACAATCCATGTGTCAATAAAATGGCAGAATGTGGTCTGAATGAGAGGGCAGGATTAAGAGATGATTGAAAGTTTGTTCCCAGAAGGTTGGAATTGAACTTTTAAGTAGAATAGGCTTTGTAATATACACTTGAATTTATCTGGGTAGGTAATTTTATTCTGCATGGGGGAGTAATCAGCAATATTTTGCAATAGTGAGTATTTATATGCTATGCCTTTCCCCTGAATGTTTAGGAAAACAAAACCTCAGCATTTGTATTTATAGGCTTTTTAAAGTCAGTCCCGTCCATCATGGACCTAACTAAATTTTTACTGACAAAGCACTTACTACAAATAACCAGGAGATTAACTCTGAATTATAGCTTTTGTTTAATTCACATCCACTTCTAACAGAGCTTATTTCTAGCTTATGAAACTTAAATTTACTGTGATATAAAACAATTAATGACTTATGGACATTTGTGCCCAGAAGAGAAGATATGTGGAAATGGGAAGCCAATGAAAAAAATGGATGTGCATTAAAATTTAGAAGGAAAAATGGTAACTTTTGTAAACAGGGTTTTACTCTAGGGCAATGATTCTTGACCACGGCAATGTTTCTGCCTCAGAGCCATTTAGCAATATCTGGAGATGTCTTTGATTATCATGATGGGTGGTGGGGGGTTGCTACTGTATCTAGTGGGTAGAAGCCAGGATGCTGCAAAGCACAAGACAATCCTCCTTGTCCCCCTAAAGAAAGAATCATCTAGACCACAATGTTAATAGTACCAAGCTTGAGAGAAACCTCTCTATAGACAGTGGTTTTTAACTTTAATGTGCATCAGAATCACCTGGAAAACTTACTAAACCTATTTCTGTTTTGGGTGTCTAAGAGTTTCTGATTCAGCAGGTCTGGCATGGGGCCTGAGAATTTAAGTCCAGGTAATGTTGATGGTGCTGGTCTAGAGGCCACATGTTAACAACCGCTGCTCTAAGGCTAATGTTTTTTTTAAACTTATTTATTTTTTAATTGAAGGATAATTGTTTCACAGAATTTTGTTGTTTTCTATCAAACCTCAATATGAATCAGCCATAGGTATACATATGTCCCCTCCCTCTTGAACTTCCCTCCCATCTCCCTCCTCATCCCACCCTTCTAGATTGATACAGAGCCCCCGTTTGAGTTCCCTGAGACTTACAGCAAATTCCCATTGGCTATCTATTTTACATATGGTGATGTAAGTTTTCATGTTACTCTGTCCAGACATCTTACCCTCTCCTCAACTCAAGGCTAATATTTTTAAAAGAAGTTTTTAAAACTCCTGAATTAAAACAAAAAACCAAAGCAAACACAATGAAGATAAGTAAAGGTCTGCCATCCTCATATCTCTTTGGTTTATTTTCCCTTTTATTTTTAATTTTATAACCATTTTATGAATATAGTCTTAGTGCATAGTTTTATGAATTCTAGCACATGTATTGATTCCTGTAACCACCAATATCTTCATGATACAGAACAGTTCCATCACTCCAAAAAATGGTTTTGGGCTATCCCCTAGTAGTCACATCTTCCTTCCACTTCAGAAGTCTGGAAAACCACTGATCTGTTCATGGTCACTCTAACTTCTAGTTTCTGAGAATGTCATATGAATGGAAGCATACAGCATATAATGTTTTGAAACTAGTTTCTTTCACTTAGTCTAAAGTCTTTGAGACTCAGTCATGTTATTGTGTAACTCAGTAGTTCTTTTTTATTGCAGGGTAGTCTTTCATTATAAGGTTTTCCCTCATAGCTCAGCTGGTAAAGAATCTGCCTGCAATGCAGGAGACTTGGGTTTGATTCCTGGCTTGGGAAGATCCTCTGGAGAAGGAAATGGAAACCCACTCCAGTATTCTTGCCTGGAGAATCCCATGGACAGAAAAGCCTGGCAGGCTACAATCCATGGGATCACAAGAGTCAGACACGACTTAGTGACTATATGGAGTTCACTATATAGATATACCACAGTTTTAGAAATTGAAGTATAGTTTATTTACAATATATCAACTGAATTACTGATTTACAGTTGATTTGTATATCTAGGGTGGTGGTGGTTTAGTCACTAAGTTGTGTCCAACACTTGCGACCCCATGGACTGTAGCCCATTAGGCTCCTCTGTCTATGGGATTTTTCAGGCAAGCATACTGGAGTGAATTGCCATTTCCTTCTCCAGTGATCTTCCCAAACTAGGGATCAAACTTAGATCTTCTGGATTACAGGCGGATTCTTTACTGACTGAGCCATTAGTTGATTCACAATATATTATGTATCAAGTATACAACATAGTATTTCAATATTTTTATGCATTATATTCCATCTAAAATTGCTATAAATTATTGCCTTGATTTCCTGTCCTGTACACTGTATCCTTGTAGCTTATTTATTTTATATATAGTAGTTTGTACCTGTTAATTCCCTACCCCTATTTTGTTCCCACTGTTTTCTCTCCCCACTGTTAATTGCAATTTGTTCTCTCTATATGTTTGTTTCTGTTTTGTTATATTCCTTTGTTTGGTTTCTTACATTCCAAATATTAGTAATAACATATAGTATTTGTCTTTCTCTGTCTAACTTGTTTCACTAAGCATGATACCTTCTAGGTCCATCCATGTTCTTTTTTTTTTTTTTGGAGGGTAAAATCTTGATGAGCAAAATAGCTCTAAGAACATAACATACTCTTTATTTAATTATCTGGTTAATGTTGTTTTAAGTGGCAGAATCTCATTTTTTTAAATTGGCCAGCAATATTCCATTGCACATTTTATACCAAAACTTCTTTGTCCATCCATCTGTTAATCGACACTTAAATATTGCTGGTGTGAACATTTGGGTACATGTGTCTTCACAGGTGGCACCAGTGGTAAAGAATCTGCCTGCCATGCAGGAGACACCGGAGATGCAGGTTTGATCCCTGGGTCAGGAAGATCCCCTGGAGGAGGAGATGGAAACCCACTCCAGTTTTCTTGCCTGGGAAATCCCATGGAGAGAGGAACCTGGCGAGCTATAGTCTAGGGACTCAAAGAGTCAGTCACGACTGAGAGACTAAAACAACAACAACAAATTCTTTTAGATAGTCTCCTGTAGCTTTAAGATTATCTTTTCTTTTTGTTGCTATTCTCCTGCCCCTGCTACTGCTAAGTCACTTCAGTCGTGTCCGATTCTGTGTGACTCCGTAGACGGCAGCCCACCAGGCTCCCCCATCCCTGGGATTCTCCAGGCAGGAACACTGGAGTGGGTTGCCATTTCCTTTTCCAGTTAGTGTCACTACCTGTGACTAATTGTATTATCAACAATCTTAGGAGAAAAAAACCTTAAATTTCCTCAAGAGTATATAGTTTATTGTATCTTGAGGTTTAAATTATATCCAATAGAAATACATAGGGATTTTAGGATGAAGTTAAAGAAAATATAGTAGGATAAGTTGGCAATAAAATCAACTTCTCAAGTTAAATACATACTCCATATAGTGATATAATAGGCTTCCCAGGTGGCTCAGTGGTAAAGAATCTGCCTGCAATGCAGGTGACCCAGGTTTGATCCCTGGGTTGGGAAGATCCTCTGGAGAGGTTAACGGCAACCCACTTCTATTCTTGCCTGGAGAATCCCTATGGACAGAGGAGCCTGGCAGGCTACAGTCCACAGGGTTACAAAGAGTCAGACACAACTAAGCAACTAAGCACAAAGCTTTCATTTTTTTAAATTGAAATAAAACTGATATACAATATTATGTTAATAACAGGTATACTACATAGTGATCTGACATTTTCATACACTGTAAAATAATCACTGTGATAAATCTACTAATATCAAGTTATTACAATATTATTGACCATACTTATTATGCTATATATTACATCCCTGAGCTTATTTATTTTTTAACTGGAGGTTTGTACCTCTCGGAGAAGGCAATGGCACCCCGCTCCAGTACTCTTGCCTGGAAAATCCCATGGACGGAGGAGCCTGGTGGGCTGCAGTCCATAGGGTCACACAGAGTCGGACACGACTGAAGTGACTTAGCTTAGCTTAGCTTGTACCTCTCAACCCTTTTCACCTATTTTGCCCACCCATCAAAGTGCTTCTTCTTTGGCAACTAACAGTTTGTTCTCTGTGAGTTTTCATTTTGTTGTGTTTGTTTGTTTTGTTTTTTAGATTCCACATATGTAGATCCCATATACGTGGAGATTTTATGGTATTTGTCTTTTCTCTGTCTGACTTATTTTACTTAGTCTGATACCCTCTAGATCTGTTCATATTATCATAAATGCCACCTTTTTATTTTTTTCATGGATGAGTAACATTCTATTGTGAGTACATATATGTATATGTACACATATTACATCTTCTTTATTCATCTATCAGTGGATACTTAGGTTCTTTCATATCTCAGTTATTGTGAATAATACTACTGTGAACAATGGTTTCATATACCTTTTTGAATTAGTACTTTTGTTTTCTTTGGGTAAATAACCAGAAGTGAAATTTTTGAATAATGCTGTTTTCCATAATGGCTGCACCAATTTACAATACCACCAGCAGTGCATGAGGGTTTCCTATTCTTCTCATCCTTGCCAACAACTGTTATTTGTCATCTTTTTGATGATAGTCATTCTGACAAGTGTGAAGTGACATCTCATTGTGGTTTTGATTTGCATTTCCCCGATGATTAGTGATGATGAACTTCTTTTCATATGCTTGTTGACCCTCTATATAGCTCATTTGGAAAAATGTCTATTCAGGTCCTCTGTGTTTTTTTTTTTTTTTTTTTTGCTGTGCCATGTGGCCTGTGGATCTTAGTTTTCTGACCAGGGATTAAACCTAGGCCACGGCAGTGAAAGCACCAAATTCTAACCACTGGACTGCTAGGGAATTCTTTGTCCATTTTAATCAAGTTTGTTTTTTGTTGTTGGTTTGTATGAGCTGTTTATGTATTTTGGATATTGCCATCTCATCATATATATATTTGCAAATATCTTCTTCCATTTAGTAGGCTCTTTTTATTTTAATAATTTCCTTCACTATGAAAATGCTTTTTAATTTGATGTAATCTCATTTCTTACTTTTTGATTCTGTTTCCCTTTCCTGAGGAGGCAGATCCAAAAAAATATTGCTTGCATAGATGTCAGAAAGTGTGCTGTCTGTTCTCTCCTAAGAGTTTTATTGTTTCAGGTCTTACATCTATATCTTTAGTCCATTTTGAGTTGATTTTTATGTATTACATAAGAAAAGAAATTTCTATTACATAAGAAATTTTTATGTAATGCATAATACTATGTATTACATAGTCCAGTTTCATTCTTTTGCATGTAGCTGTTCAGTTTCCCAAATACAATTTGTTGAAGATGCTATCTTCTCCCCATTGTATATTATTTCCTTCTTGTTACAGATAATTGGCCCTGTAAGTATGGGTTTATTTCTGGGCTCTCTCTTCTGTTCTATTGATCTATGCCTCGTCTGTTTGGTACTATTGTCATATTATTGGATTACTATAGCTCTGTGGTATAGTTTGAAATTAGAGAGCTTGATACATCCAGCTTTGTTTTTCTTTCTCAAGATTACTTTGGCTACATGTGGTGTTCTGTGTTTCCATACAAATTTTAGAATTATTCTAGTTCTGTGAAGACTACCCTTGGCCTTTTGATAGAGGTTGAACTGAATCTGTAGATTGTCTTGAGTAGTATGGCCATTTTAACAATATTAATTCCTCTAATCCATGAGAACATTATAAATTTCCATTTGTTTGTGTTGTCTTCAAATTATTTTGTCAATGTCTTATAGTTTTCAGAGTATAAACCTGTTACCTTGTTGGTTAAACCTGTTTCTAGGTATTTTAGTCCTTTTGATGGAATTGTAAATAAGATTATTTTCTTGATTTCTCTTTCTGATAGTTTGTAACTAGTTTTCAGGAATGCAACAGATTTCTGTGTATTAATTTTGGATGCTACAACTTTGCTGAATTCATTTATTAGTTCTTATAGTTTTTGGTGGTATCTTTCTTGTTGTTCAGTTGCTCAGTTGTGTCTGACTCTTGCGACCCCATGGACTACAGCATGCCAGGCTTCCCTGTCCTTCACCATCTGGAGTTTGCTCAGATGCATGTCCATTGAGTCAGTGATGCCATCCAACCATCTTGTCCTCTGTCGTCCCCTTTTCCTCCTGCCTGATGATCTTTCCCAACATCAGGATCTTTTCAAATGAGTCAGCTCTTTGCATCGGGTGGCCAAAGTATTGGAGCTTCAGCTTCGGCATCAGTCCTTCCAATGAATATTTAGTGTTGATTTCCTTTAGGATTGCCTGGTTTGATTTCCTTGCAGTCCAAGGGACTTTCAAGAGTGTTTTCCAACACCACAGCTCAAAAGTATCAATTCTTCAGTGTTCAGCCTTCTTTGTGTGCGACTCTCACATCCATACATGACTACTGAAAAAACCATAGCTTTGACTATATGGACCTTTGTTGACAAAGTAATGTCTCTGCTTTTTAATATGCTGTCTAGGTTGGTCATATCTTTTCTTCCAAGGGACAAGTGTCTTTTAATTTTGCGGCTGCAGTCACCATCTGCAGTGATTCTGGGGCCCAAGAAAATAAAGTCTGTCACTGTTTCCACTTTCTATATGTAGTATCTTGTCACCTGCAAACAGTGGCAGTTTTATATCTTCCTTTCTAATGTGTACTTCTTTGATTTCATTTTCTTGTCTGTTGCTGTGGCTAGGATTTTCAGCACTTGGTTGAATAAAAGTGTGAGTGTATGTATCCTTGTCTTGTTCCTGATCTTAGAAATGCTTTCAGTTTTTCACCATCGAGTGTAGTGTTCGCTGTAGGTTTGTCCTTTATGATGCTGAGGTTTGTTACCTCTATAATTACTTTGTTAATACTTTATCATAAATGGATATTGAATTTTATCAAACGCTTTTCCTGGAGTTGTTTTTGTAGGCCTTTTTGTTCATTTCTTCTTTTACTCTCTTCTCTTGTGATTTGATGACTCTCTTTAGTGTTATGTTTGGATTCCTTTTTTGTTTTATGTGTGCATCTATTGTAAATTTTTGGTTTGTGATTACCATGAAGTTCATGTACAACTATATATATGAAACTTTATAACTATAAAACTATATAACTATATGACTATAATTATATTACTGGCTATAACTAGGCGCATGGCTCAGTGGTTGTGGGGATTGTTCCAGCTTGCTGGTGGGTAGGTAAGCTCCTGGTACTGATAGGCTAGAGGGAGAATTCCAGAATTGTACCTGTCAGTGCTGAATTTATTGCCATAGAATGAGCTCCCCAAAATGGGTACTGCCATTATCTCCATCCTCAAAGTGAGTCCCAATTGACTCCTGCTTCTCTGGGAGGTTCTCCAAAATCAGCAAGTTGTTCTGACCCAGGCTCTTTTTGAATTACTGCCTCTGTGCTGGGACTCAAGGTGTGAAATTTTGTGTGTACACTTTATGAGCCAAGTCTGTTTCCTATATTTCTCTGGGTCTCTTGAATTTAAGCCCTGCTGGATTTCAAAGCCAAACATTTTGGGGGCTTATCTCCCTGGTGCTGGACTCCTAGGCTGGGGACCCCAATGTGGGTCTTGAACTCTCAGATCCTTGGGGAAGACCTCTAAGATTGTGATTTTCCTCCTATTTGTGTGTCACTGACCCAGGCTTGAGGGTCCTGACTGTACTCTAAACGACATCTCTTCTTTTCCTATCTTCATCATTGTGGCTCCTTCTTTATATCTTTAGTTGTGGTAAATCTTTTCTGCTGGTCTTCAGTTCATTCTCAAAGAAGTTGCTCTGTAATTAGTTATAATTTTGGTGTGCTTGTGGGAGGGAAGTTCAGGGTCTTTCTACTTTGCCATCTTAGCCACATCTGAGTCTTTCTTATATTTCTATCTCTTGGTTAAAAGTTCCCATTTATGAATACAAATTGTTCACATTTCCACCCCCCCCTCGCTATATCCTTTCATGTGTTAATCATATCTATTTTAATTCTCTGTCTGATATTTTCAACATCCAGGTCATCTTTGAATCTGATTCTGTTGATTGCTTGTTTGTTAGTCTCTTAATTGATTGAATGTTGGACATCCTGTAGAACAAAAGACACTGAAGTTATAATATTTATATGTGGGAATGAGCTTGCCTCTTCTCAGGAAGTATGTGTGAAGACTGAGTCAAACTGGTCAGGAGTTGAAGAGAAATTTGGTTTTATTGTTGCTATGATTACCTTCAGTTCAACATAGGCTTCAAACTTCCCTCAAAATACCTTTTACTTAGAGACTGGAGTTGAGCCTTTGGGGTGAGATCTTCTTAGCATTCCTGCCACTTCTTCAAACTCTGCCCTGTATATATTAAAGATTTTAATCAGGAGAAAGTATCCTTCCCTTCACCCAGTGCAGTGTTTCTCAACTTTTTTTGTAATATCATCTACTAAGGAGTGTTTTAAGATACTTTTTTCCTGACTTCTTATGCAATTTTAATACCAGAAATATACTGTTTGTCTTTATATACTGTGGCCCTTTGGAAGGCCATAGTGAATTAATATTTTAGATTTTATTTTATTTTATTTTTTGCCTACAAATAATGTAGTGTTGCCCACTTTGTGGAAGATATTTATCCTGTGGAGAATGTATGCCCCAGTGGTATGTGACATCTACCATTAGTTTAAGATCCTGGGTTCAGGACTGTTTTCCTATTTCTTCCCCCAACATAGAAGCTTTTTCTTCTATTCTTCCCCAAGCAGCAATGAGCCTTTCTCTATGCCCTAAAGGCAATAGGTTTGTTTCCCTCTACCCTGGAGGATTATGTCTTTTGAAAGAAGAGTTGAGGCAGAGGGTTAGTTGTCTTTTTCCCCCTTGTCCTTATCACTGGGTAATCCCCAACTGTATGTCTGTGTTACTGAGGGAGGTTCTATCTGCTTTCTTGCACAACTCCCATGCCATGGAGTTTTAAAGAAAGGTCTTAATAGTGAGTATAAATTCCTCTTGTTTCTGTGGGTACTAGAGATTCTTTGCTCTGCACTAGCTCATGCTTGGGCTTAAGAATTTGTTAAAATTTCATCTGACTTTTTCTTACCTGTTTTGTATGGTTACTCCCATCTTTCTCCAAAGGTGAGAAAGTCTGTGTGTATCTTCTCTTAGATACTTGATTGATATATGATTTCAGCTCTTTGATGAGCTCAAAGCTGAATTTTTAGCTTATCTAGATTTTTTCTTATTGTTAGCCTTGAAATGATACTATTTTCAGCTTTTTATGTTCTTGGAAGAATTGGAATTTGGTGCACACCTTTAGAGTCTTTTATGATAAAAACTCAAAATGGAAGTTTTTATGTGAGAAAGCCTTTAGTTCATAACCTCCACTTTGACTTTCCCTTTATTCAGTAGTTGTTTAGCAAGATAAAAATTATTTCTAAGCAGATATTATTTGCAGGGGAAGGGAGGTGGAGTGTGAGAAGCATTTTCTTATCTTTTGTTAAATTTTAATATTAAAATTTATGTTTTTTTTAGAGCTTGTTGAATTGTTCTCTGTGAGTTTAGAAGTAAAATTTAAGACCTCTGTTGGTGATTCACCTGTCTAGTTCTTATGTTTGCATTTTGCAAACATGTTCTATAAAGATTCATCTACCTCATTTTCACAGCAAATATTTATCAAGCACTTTTGTGCTATGCCAGGTATTGACCCAGGTACTGGGCTTCTAAGAGATGATTCTTGACATTCTAGAATGGTGACTCAATATAGAAGGTAGTAAGAAACATAATTAAAATACGGAATGTAATCATATTAGGGAAATATTGGGAACAGTTCCTGGGAAAATCTTAGAAACAATTGCTGTCTGGGTTTAGGTATAACTTTCCAGAAAGACTTTCTAAGCAAAAGTCTGAAGGATGAGGAGAGTTTAGTCAGGTGAAAGGTGGGGATGTATAAGGAGAAGAGTATTTTGAGTTGGAGAGAATGGTATGCATAAAATCCTAGAAACAATACAATGAGTTCAGGAGACTGAAGACAACTCAGTATTGCTGGAGTATAAGTAGTGAGAGATAACTAAGCAAAGATCAGTGACAGATAATGATGATGGGCTTTATATAGCATAACTTATTTGGTTATTTGTTAATTATGTTTGCATGTATTAATAGTCACTATTGGAATTGATTGGGAATCCAGTAGTCACTATTGGGTTGGGATAAGGGTAAAGATACCAATAATCGGTTGCAATAATCCAGTTAAGAGATGGTAGTGACTTGAATGAAAATGGTAGAGTGGAAATGGAGAGCACTAGATTAATTTGGAAGGTAGTTTGAGGTTTATTGGGGCTTCCCTGGTGGCTCAGAGGTTAAAATGTCTGCCTGCAATGTGGGAGACCTAGGTTTGATCCCTGGGTAGGGAAGATCCCCTGGAGAGGGAAATGGCAATCCACTCCAGTATTCTTGCCTGGAGAATCCCATGGACAGAGGAGCCTGGTGGGCTACAGTCCATGGGGTTTCAAAGAGTCGGACACAACTGAGTGACTTCACTTCACTTCACTTCACTTCACTTGAGGTTTATAGTAACTGTATCTGGGTGGTGAAAGAGAACAAAGTAATAAAGATGATATCCCAGCTTCTGGATTAGGAAACTGTGATAAGGGTAATGTAAGCTAATGAGATTGGAGTAAGCAGGAGCTGCAGCAGGTTTTTGAGGAGATGATATCCTTTGGTTTACTCCAAGGGTGAAGTGCCAATGGCTCAGTGAAGTGTAATATCCTTTAGACAGCTGGTTTATGGGTTTAGGCTCAAGAACAAGATTTTGATGAGATATATAGATATGGGAAGGATAAGTACAAGATAGTGATTGAAGCCATGGAAGGGAGTATTGGACAGGTATCTGAGGAAATATTGACATTCAAGAGAGCTGTAGAGGCTGAGGAGTCAGTGAAGCAGGTAGATACTGCCAGATGGTAGAGGAGCAACAGGGAATAAAAGTCACCTGGGCCAGGGAAGATAACATCTTAAGAAAAAGAGTATCCAACATTGTTGAATGCTGCAGCAAGATCAAGTTAAATAGAGGCTGAGAAATGCATTGATACTGTGCATTGGAAAATGAGACATTGGATGCATTGATACTGTGCATTGGAAAATGAGACATTGGTCTTGCAAAGAGTTATTTTGTTTCTTTATTTTTTGCCATAAAAAGCTTTATTGTTTCTATTTGGCCCAAGGTTTGAGAAAGGGTTCCAGAGTGGATAAACACCTACCTAGTGGCTGCAGAGAGGGGCTTCAGGCAGAAGCCCCTGACATTAGGGGGCTCCTCAAAGGCCACTGAGCTCCAGAGGCTCCTAGTCCTGCTTGAAGGTGAGCTTTTCAAAGATATTCACCCAGCGCAGCATGGGGACCAGCCAGCCTGCAGAGGCTGGTCAGGTGGCCACCCCATCTTCTTGAGTTTCACCTGCTCCTGGAAGTAGCTTTCCCTAAGGTCAGAGAGATGGGGTTTATGTGGGTGGACCCCAGGCCATGCAGATCTTAAGGGCCTGGTGGAGGTTCTTCTCCATGAGAATGGTGGCTTCCACACCACCCTAGATTTTATCCCACTCATTTTGAGATGGCTTCTGCATGTCCTGGAAGAGAGCACAGCTATTGCGCTGGTTTTGCATTTTCAAGAGACTCTTGGTGCCTTGTGCTTCTCTTAGGTCAGTTCATCCAATTCACTGAAAAAGTGGTCCACATCCTCCTGGTCAAAACAGAAGCCCAGAGAGAGGTGGGTGTCGGAGGCCCACAGATGCATGTTGACCAGGCAGTTGACAGTGGCCTTCATGGCGGTGGAATGATTCTGACAAATTTGGGAGCTCATGGTTGATCAGTAATCAGGAGTTAAGCTCAAAAACTGGTGTTGGCCGGTCCAGGTGATCGAGTACAGCTGAATGGCTGATTATGAAGGTTGTGACTGGACTAAAGGTTGGAGGCTGGAGCAAGGGGTTTCCCTGTGTCTGTTCTGTCCAAACACTGTTGAAGCAAGAGACCTGTGGGATTGACTGTGGAGCGTACTGTGAGATTAGTAATTTTAATAGAGTAGTTGGAGCACCAACTTGCGGTGTCATGGGCAACAGATGGTAAGGAAGTAGAGACAATGTTCTGAGAAGTTTGACTATGGCAGAAAGGAAGAGAGTGATTAATCATAATAGTTTAATGTATGGAAACTAAAATCACATTATTAATACCTTTGTTTGAATGTGTGCTCTGTCAGTTACTAGTTTTATGAAGTTGGGCAAACCACTCAGTCTCTCTAAGACTGAATTTTCTTCAACTTTAAAGCAGAGGTACTAATATAATTATTGAAAAGGGTGGCTTGAGAATGACATGAAACATATCTTCAGTTATTACAAATATATAAATACACTTAGAATGAAGTAGGATATTTAAAATTCAACTTATTAATTTATTTCATTAAACATTTATATAGTCTTGCTATGTGCCAGGCACTGTTTTAAGTAATTAACAATATTCCTCAAATATCAGCTATTTTATTTTGGAAGAAGGCAATGTTAGTTTGGGTCCTCTGAGAAGAAAATGCCAAAATAAGATTAGAAATATAAGATATTTATTGGGGGAAATATCTGTGAAGAAAAAAATGAGGAAGGGGCTAAGGAAGATGGGGAGAGTCTTCAAATTAACAGGCTAATTAAACCACTGCACAGGAGAGAGCAAAGGAAGGAGAGTTGGGTAGGAACTCTTAGAATGTAGCACAGTTCCTACAGAGTTTTGGTAAGGCTGATGTAGAATTCTCAAGCCAAAGTTGCATGCCAAAACTGGGCCACATCTCACAAGAATGGGCTTGTGTCCCTGCATTGGCACCCCTGGTATGCTCACTCATTGCTAGAAGCGGTTCTTAGGAAGTGTGGCCTAGGCTTAAACATGGGGTGGATTCAGAGCCCAGTAGCTGGGGACATTGGTCAGTTAAACTTTTTTACAGCAGGAGATCAAGTGGCACATTTTTATGACTACCAAAAAGGCTGAGGATTATTTTTAAGGGCATACATTTAAATAGTATTAATGTGCATGACTATGTAATTTTTCCCCCCAGCAGATTTCAGCTGGCTGCCTCTAAACGTGCAGGTAGATATTAATAGTTGGAATAACTGGAGTTTCTTCAGGAAGTAAATTGACCAAAGGGTGAGGTGGAGGTATTGGTAAGATAATTGTTTAGTTGCTAAGTCGTTTCTGACTCTTTTGTGACCCTATGCGCTGTAGCCTGGCAGGCTCCTCTGTCCATGGGA
Source organism: Bos indicus (assembly GCF_029378745.1). Classification (NCBI taxonomy): domain Eukaryota; kingdom Metazoa; phylum Chordata; class Mammalia; order Artiodactyla; family Bovidae; genus Bos; species Bos indicus. The sequence continues at coordinate 38,484,522 of NC_091769.1, forward strand.
TTTCTCAGGTAAGAATACTGAAGTGGGTTGCTATTTACTTCTCCAGGGGGTCTTCCTGACCCAGGGATCAAACCTGCGTCTCCTCTTTGGCGGGCAGATTCTTTACCACTGAGCCACCTGGGAAGCCTTAGTAAGATAATAGGGAATGAAATCTAAACTGGATAGGAATGAGGATGAGGAAAGTAGGTGGTTGACAGGGAGAAAGTATGTGGCATAATCTCCTTGTGTCTGGGGTAGTGTCTGTACAATCTATATTTTTCTTCAATACTCCTTAGTATTCAATTCTACCTCCATTATTGGCTTATTGATTACTTTTGTTTTTATTATTTTATTGGTTACCCTGGTTGGCTCCTGGGAACTAAGCACTAAGCTTTTTAAAATATTTTGTCTGATAAGAATGTATTTTCTTATTCCCAAGTCCTGGGACTATGCTGTACCTGTTTGATCAAATAGTGTGTATTAACACACTAACATGCTGCATCTGAAGTGGATGAGAGTTAGGGATTTTTTAGTTTTAGAAGCCTAGTTTTAGTTTAGAAGCCACATGGGGGAGGGAAGAGAATACCAATCATGCCCTTTGTGACTGTTTGCTCAACAAAAAATTTCTGAGTACTTACTATATGCTAGATGTTCAAGATCTTTCACTATTTTCTTGGTTTTGATTTAGCAGTTAGAATCAAACTTGGTATGTTATGACTATATTCCATATGAATTTTCTGCCTCTATATACAGTATCACCCCATTCCTTTTAACATTCTAATTATACTGCTTATCCTAGTCCTTTAAGCTGATACTGCATTCAAATTGCTTCATTTGAAAGTATTTTGTGCTAGTAATTGTCTGATGTGTTTAAGACTCAAATCATGAGTCATGACCCATTAGTAACTTTTGAAAACAATTTAATGGATCTTGAACAACATTTTAAAAGGGAAAAGCATGGTAGTTTAAATATTAGCTTATTGGAATGAAATAGAATTCTGAGTATTTTACTGTTTTTCACCAAATGAAAGGCAATTTCACAGTTCAACCTGATAGTTTATATTAGAGACTATCACACTTGGTCAGGTTTAATGTTGTTTTCTAAAACTTTTGTTTCACTTTGGCATTAAAAATCAACCAGAAAACTCCGGTTCATGGTCAAAACAGTTTGAGAATCAGTGTACTAGACCATTCATGTTGTCTTGCTGAGTCATGCCTCTGTGATCTAGGATGCATGCCTGTGTGTTGGGTAACAAACCTAGGGCCGTAGTCTAAGGCTGGATGATAATTTGGACTTTGACTTCATTAGTTTTATGCTTTACTTTCACTCAGCTTGTGATTTTATTACACATCCTATTTTCTTTTCTTGTTTTTTTAAATATTTATTTTTAATTGATTGATAATTGGTTTACAATATTGGTTTGATTTCTGTCATACATTAACATGAATTAACTATAGGTGTACTTATGACCCTTCCCTCTCGAATCTCCTTCCCACCTCCCACCTATTCCCCCTCACCCCAGGTTATTACACAGCCCCCGTTTGAGTTCCCTGAGTCATACAGCAAATTCCCATTGACTATCTATTTACATATGTTAGTGTATATGCATCCATGCTACTCTCTCCATTTATCTCACCCTCTTCCTCTTGTCCAATGTCTGTTCTCCATGTCTGTGTCTCCAGTGCTGCTCTACACATAGATTTGTCAGTACCATCCTTCTAGATTCCATATATGTATATTAATGTATGATATTTGTTTTTCTCTTCTTGACTTACTTCACTCTGTATAATAGGCTCTAGGTTCATCCACCTCATTTTTCCAAAGTTTTCTTCCTCTCATTTTTTTTTTTTTCTCTTTTTCTTCTCCTTATCCTCTCCCTGCACCTTCTTTTTCTGTCTTTTGTGGCTCTGCTGGTGGACTTGGTTTTAATTAAAAATCATTACCACCTGCCAGGGGAAAATCATTATTTTTTCCTGGTTAGTGAAATTGATAAATATAAGATCACTTCAGTTGTTTCATTTTTAATTGCTCTCATTTGTTTTTGTTGCTTCTTATACTTGGGGCCTTTTGGAAATATTTCTGAGTTCATGGTTTGTGTAAATGATTAAGGGTCCTTGAGAAAAGTGACATGCTGATATATCAGATGTTTGTTTATGTTTTAGTTTTTACTTTGGGAAGGGTAAGAAGTGTTTTCACTGACAGATGAGGAAACTGAGGTGCAAAGAAATGACATGAATCTGCTTCACCTTTTGCATACTAGGAAACGTGGAAGAAAGCTGAGTGCTGAAGAATTGATGCTTTTGAACTGTGGTATTGGAGAAGACTCTTGAGAGTCCCTTGGACTGCAAGGATATCCAACCAGTCCATTCTAAAGGAGATCAGTCCTGGGTGTTCTTTGGAAGGAATGATGCTAAAGCTGAAACTCCAGTACTTTGGCCACCTCATGCGAAGAGTTGACTCATTGGAAAAGACTCTGACGCTGGGAGGGACTGGGGGCAGGAGGAGAAGGGGATGACAGAGGATGAGATGGCTAGATGGCATCACCGACTTGATGGATGTGAGTTTGAATGAACTCCAGGACTTGGTGATGCACAGGGAGGCCTGGCGTGCTGCAATTCATGGGGTCCCAAGAGTCAGACAGGACTGAGCGACTGAACTGAACTGAACTGAACTGAAACGTGGCAGTCTTTTGTACTAAACAGATCCTCCAGTACTAATCATAGTGAATAGTATTAAGTTGAGAATGCATTTGACTATTCCTGAAAAGATGTAAAGACTGTCTCTGTGGACACAGATACCATGATTCTATCTAACTCTTCTTGTCTTGATTTTATACCCACATATCCTCTTCAGCAATTCAGTTGAGGGTTTTATTTATTTGTCTATTTATTGGCCAGGAAAAGTTTTCTCCGTTTGCCAGGGCTGTGCATATCTTCCTTGTGAGCACTTTACACTGTGAAATAGAATGCTCAAGTAGATGATTTTAGAAAGCTACTTGCTGCAAACTATGTGCTTTAGATCTGTTTAACAGCCTGACATGAACTGCTGTCACTGGGCATTAGGGTAGCTGCAATATTGCCTATCATTAATAGTTTCTGCTACTCTGCCATCGTAATTGCTGACCTTAGCTTAGTCCTCTGCTGTGAATTAGAAATTCTTTTAAGAGGGAATATTAATGAAACAAAGTTAAATTCCTCAGCAATTTGCAACTGGAATTGAAGATAGCCTCCATTTCATTTATAAAAGAGAATGACTTTGAATCTACAAACATTGCTATTGTGACTTCAAAATGCATGAAAATAATTATATTTAGAAGCATTTCTTTTTGAGGAGGTGGAAAAGGGTGTTTTTCTCACTTTATAAAATTCTTAGAAGAATTTAAAGCACTTTTTATGAAGAACTAATATAAATAAAGGGGCTTTTATGCCTGCCAACGCAGGAGTCTTAAGAGATGTGGGTTCAATCCCTGAGTCAGTAAGATGGCCTGGAGGAGGGCATGGCAACCCACTCCAGTATTCTTACCTGGAGAATCCCCGTGGACAGAGGAGCCTGGCAGGCTACAGTCCATGGGGTCGCAAAGAGTCAGACATGACTGAGCAATGATGCACAGAACAGCATATATATATATATATGTATATATGTATATATCTATCTCATCAGCTGAAGAATTACTTAATGAAAGGTATAAGAAGGAGAAATGCCTTCTTTTCATCACCATGTACTTTGCTAATTTTAAATAAAAAACTGGCCCAGGACATTATTTCTTCAGAAATGCACACTGAAGCATACAGCATATCCTATCCTGTCTTTAAATGTGGATTTGTCATGTTTTACTCATCTTCCGAGACATAGCATATGTATACATTGAGTCTTTATATTTTTATAGTGGAAACGAAATAAAAGTTGAGTGATATGGTTATTGTACTGAGTCATGCATCAGGCTAATCATGGAAATGACTATCAGACTGATAGAGATGTGACTGATTTTGGGAACCTGATAGTTGTGATGAGTTAAAAAATGCTTTATTATTGGGACATATATAATTTTAGAAATTAAAAAGAAACTGTTTTATTTTAAATCTCTCATAATCCTCTCATATGGGATACCTGACACTGAGGAATCCATGATCATAGAATCTAGAAACTGAAGATTATCTCCACTGTAATATTCTAATCACTTCATTTTTTTTTAAATGAAGACTTTATCTTGAAATTGTAGCTAATTTCTAGTAACTTATTTCAGTGAAAATAATTTCTTTAATGTATTGCTTCAAATAAATGTTTTGCTTTTGAGATTGCTTCCTTTAGGTTAAATTTCTTTGCTCCTATTTTTCCTAAGTTTGGGGGCCATTACTGGTTCATCTATCTTCTTGTTACGAATATTCACTAGAGTAGCAAAAGTTACTAGCAAGAGGAGTTATGCAGTTCATCTGGCATTTGAGTTTTATTGAATACATCAACATGATTCTATTAATTCTGAATGTTGCTATGGAACTGAATATTCACAGGGCCTTCAGAAACAGCATTAGGGCTCACTCTATATATATTTTGGGTGTTTCCTGATGGCTCAGACATGGGTTCATTCCCCAGGTTAGGAAGACCCCTGTAGAAGGGAATGGCAACTCATTCCAGTATTCTTGCATGATAACCCAGAGGAGCCTCGTGGGCTACAGTCGAAAAGGTTGCAAAGGGTCAGACACGACTAAGCAACTAAGCACACAGACGTATATATAGTTGATCGATGTTACTAGTCCTGTTCAGGGCTTCCCTGGTGACTCAGATGTTAAGAATCCGTCTGCAATTCGGGATACCTGGGTTCGATCCCTGGGTTGGGAAGATCCCCTGGAGGAGGGCATGGTAACCCACTCCAGTATTCTTGCCTGGAGAATCCCCAAGGACAGAGGAGCCTGGCAGGCTACAGTCCATGGAGTTGCAAAGAGTCAGACATGACTGAGCAACTAAGCACAGCATAGCAAAGTCCAGTTCAAATGATGGAAAGATGTTAAGATTGAATTTTTAGGTGTGCTTATAGGCACCTGGAGAAGGCAATGGCACCCCACTCCAATACTCTTGCCTGGAAAATCCCATGGACGGAGGAGCCTGGTAGGCTGCAGTCCATGGGGTCACTAAGAGTCAGACACGACTGAACGACTTCACTTTCACTTTTCACTCTCATGCACTGGAGAGGGAAATGGCAACCCACCCCAGTGTTCTTGCCTGGAGAATCCCAGGGACAGGGGAGCCTGGTGGGCTGCCATCTATGGGGTTGCACAGAGTCGGACACGACTGAAGCAACTTAGCAGCAGCAGCAGCAGCAGCATAGGCACCTTGTACACCTAGTCCAGATGTTGGCCCAATGAGTTATAGTCTTAAGACATTATAATAAGCCTGGATCTGGCCAGAGGATCCAAATGCTACCCTTCTCTGTATCGTTTACTTTCTATTTTTCAAAGTGGAAAATTTATTTGCAAGTTGAATAAAATTTTACTTCATGGCTACAGGATAGGACAATAGGCCTGAATGAAAGATAGTCGCAGGGGGCGGTGGCGCTGGCAGATAGAGGACTCTGCTATCCCTTCTCTGTGAAGGGAATTTGACTAGAAGATTTGATTTGACTATCTGTCATCACCCACTCTCTTAGAAGTCTACTGAAATAATGTTTCAAAAATAGGCATCTATGTCAAGACCTAATCAACCTGATATCTCTGTTACTTGTCTGGCAAGAAAGCTCTAATTCCCAATACCAGTTCAAAGTATTGCCTTTTCAGGAAAACAAAAACAAAAAAACAATAAAAAGTAATATTACAAAATAAAAAAAATGAAAAGACATGTCAAGCCATGTAATTATCAGGCAGTTCATATAATTTGGTAATTATCCAGCAAACATAGAACTATTTTTCCTCCCCTCCATCTGACAACTATAAGGAGCCAAGGAGAAAATAAAAGAAACTTTAGCAGGGTTATTTAAAGCCTAACCTCCCTGTCTGGACTCTGTGCAGTTCCCTTAGAAATTGCATTATCATTTGGACTTCTTTTTAGAGTAGACAGTTGGGGTAGCTGTAGTTCAGTTTGAGTGTGATAAAAAATTTGATATTTAGACTCTTGTTAAGATGGTAGTAAAGTTAGGCAGTTTCAGTAAAACCTAAAAGGAAAAAGGACATTTCATTTTAGTTTCAAAGTATAAGTATTTTTGATATAATCTTTGCTTTGGAAAAAATGTACATTAATTGCTAACAAGATTATTTTGAGCATAACAAATTTGGAATAGTCAGACAGAAACCAGCCCAAAGATTTTTTTTTTTTTTGACTATCTGTGAAAATTGAAATAAACAAGAAAATTAATGATATAAATAAAAGCTTATGGAAGTCATTAATAAACAGTAAAATGATGAGATTGTTTCCAAATATTGTGGCATATATTAATGTATAATTAATCAGTGGGATTAGAAATCATTTTCAGTTTTTTGTTAGAACAATCCTGATGTAGTAAAATTTGTATTCATACTGGAGATTAGTAAGCTTTCAATCACTTAGCATAAAATAGAAAATAAACCACTTATTTTTATTGTTCTTACCCTCATTGTAGTAGACGTGTGATTACTCTTGAGATATTTTATGTATTTTAAATGAACTAATAACTTCTTGTCATATTGTGTTGGTAGCAGAGAGATAGGATATATAATATATATATATATAACAATATCTTGGACATAAGTAAATGAGGAATAAAGTGACCTAAAGGTATCAAAATGCACCTCAGCTACCAACATATCATCTTTATGGTGAATAACTACTCTGGGTTAAAGCACAAATGACCTCTGATAATTCCAAGTGTATTAAACTACTCTTAGCTACTGGCCTTAGCTGCGATGAATGTATCAATACTGGTATATTTTTCGCTCAAGTTGCCATCTAAGGGGGAGAAGTCATCAGATAATAAGGGCACTAAATCTCTGGGCAGGTAGAAGAGAACAGGTGAAGGTAAGGTTGACCAAGGGTGGATATCGCAGGTAAAGTTTGCTTACTTTGCATTTTGGCTGAGTGTGTATTGATTATGTGGGTGGAGTGGTGGAAGGTAGGATAAATTATGTGTTTTTATTTAATACCTTTCAAACTTACGCTTTGTTAGATAGTTGCCATGGTGAATATCTTTCAAGTGACTGCTTAATACAAGTTATGAAGCCATTCCTGAAATTATGATAAAGATGCAAAACATCCCCTGCCTTTGGCAGAACTGTGGTTCAAGGGCAAGCCACCATCAGATGTAAACAAAATTGTGCTGTTTGATTCATATTCTCTCAAAGACCGACTGCTTGATTTAGCTTAACCTATTCTTTCTGTTTGTAACCTATTGAAGAAGCGGAATAATTTAGACCCAGCTGATAAACAAAGGCATTGTTTGAGAATGAATTCTGTTATCTAAGAAAACTTTTGCTCATAAATTATTTAATGTAAACATTGACTTAAATCATAACAAGTAAAGTAAAGAATTGAGGAAATTATCTGCAATAATTTATACCTAGGGAAAATTTCATCTAAACTTTGAAATAATAAAGAAAAATTTTTTTGGAGTTTTGTTTTGCTTAAATTATCTGTATAATTGCCTTTTCTAGTATGTATTAATCTGGAAACCACTCATTCATCCATCTTGTAGTCTATAAATATTTATTGAACATCTACTCGGGCTAAGAACGGGGCATGTGATGTGAGATGAACAATACCATCCCTCCAAAAACTTACTGTTTTGTGGAATTCTTAGACTTTTAGTAGCTAGTTTTTATTACTTTGTAAAATATAAGTATAAAACTAATAAATCTAAGCAGACTTAAGGCCTACCCTTGAGATATTTGCCATCAAAAATAAAACCAGGTCAATGGGTAAATCGTTTGAAAAGCAACTTAAAATAGTCACTTAGTCTCTTGAAGCATGCCAACATGAGATTGCATTAATAAAGCCCAGATAAATTTTCCACTCCTCCCCATTTCTCGACAAGTGACTCTTTCCTAAATCTCTGAGCTTCTTTGCTACAAATGCCATAAAACTTTTCAACTGTATTTCTCCATTCCATATCTCCATAATCTCTTCTTTAGTAACATTGCTTTTTCAGACCCTTTTTCCTCCCCTCACTCACTTCTCTGACTTGATATAAGAAAGATCACATCACAGAGATAGAACACACACCTCTTTTTTTCTGTTACATAAAACTTATGAAAGAGTATTTGAGCTCGAATTTTAGGATATCCAAAGTCTCAGAAAATATATTCACAAGTCTAAAACATCAATTTATTGTTTTAGTCACTTAATATTAATTTCATTGAATATGATAACTTCATATATATATTTTGCTTTAGATCTTCATAATTTTGGCCCACAGAAGCATGAGTAGGCTAAATGATTTTGAAGTTGTAGAACAGCCAAGTAGACTATGATATATGTGTTATGTTTTCTCTGTAAACACATTTAAGTAAATATTCTCTTCCTACACTGACACCAGAGTCTGGTGTCTGTCAGTGTTCCTTAGTCTTATAAAACCAAAATGTTTTTAAAAGCTTCAACTGTTTTTATTTGGAAAAATTGCTGCTTTGTGCAATGGCTTGAATATGTCTCATAAAACTTTTATCTTTAGAGCTAGTTAAGTCTATAAGATGTTATCATGGCATTGAAATCATGATAGTTCTATTGATATCATAATTGCTCTGAAGGACCATTACAATGTAAATATGCAAGTGCTCCTGACAAGCTACACTGTTAAATGAAGCCACCCAAAACAAGCAAATGTAACAGTGCAGATACAACAAGCCTACTTAAGAACTTGCTAAATTTGTAGGGACTATGGAACCAAGTTGTTTGTATTTAGTTTTAAGAATTAAAGTAGACCTGTGAACCTGGAAAAAGCCTAAATCACCATTTAGCTCATCCCTTTTATTAATACTTTTCAGAAGGCAAGAGATAGAGGCAAGATTCAGAAGAGATAAGGCCTAATTTCTGTTCAGAATTGCTTTCACTACATGGTTCCCACCCAGTGACAAAGTAACTGTGCAAATAGACCTGTTTCATTTGGGAGAAGGTATTGTTATTTGTCCCGTAACGAGATCTTGATCATCTGTGACTGTTCTCAGGATTTGTTGGAGTGTTGTCTGTCTCAAGTGAGCAGCATAATACTCTTTGCATATAAATAATAAGGTTTGGGAGAGAAAGAAGGAAATTCTCTGTGAAGCAGGATGGAATATCGCCTTCCTGAGAAGGTAATTAAGTGACTGGTAGCACATTCTTTTTGTCTGCTGTAAGGTGGAGAGTAAGAAGAGTTGAGACAGAGGGCTGGTGAGGGCAGCAGTGGTCTGAGGGAATTTTGGGGGGTGACCTGCTTGAGGGTCTTACATTAGCTGTGCACTGAAAGAGCAAAAGAGTTTGAAATGCTAGGTTTCATTATGTAGGGTCTTATACGTATTTGTTAAACATTTCATCTAGAAACTCTCAATGTTCTGATACAGGCTTTGTTACTTGCGCCTCCTCTCCATAACGTTAAGGGTGAGTAAGTGACTTCAGAAAAAGAGATGGCATCTTTACTTAATGATTCTGTATCAGGAAATTTACATGAGTGATTCTTTAGAGATAGATGCTTAACAACCGTTAATAATTATTTAAAAATGTACTGTCCTGTCTACTTTGTAGGAGAAGGCTTGCAGCTCCCGAGTGCACAAAACCTGGGATAATGAAGAGCTTCATTTGCTGTAGAGCACTAATGGCGTCCTAAACAAAGTGACACTTGAGCCAAACTCAAACTGAAGAAGGAGTAGGAAATAGCAGGGCAGAGAGTAGAACTTCCTAGTAGAGGGCGAAGGCTCAGAGTAAGAGGGAGTATGGCATGTTTAAGAAACGCATAGTTCAAGAGTGGAAAATAGAGTGAAAGTGGCCAGAAAAGAGGCTCATGAGAAGGATAATCAGATGATACCCAATAATTGGATATTAAGGAACTACAAATATGTATATAATTAACACAGCTTGAATATTTTAAAGAATAAAGTTAAATGGGCTGCCATTTTAAATGAAAAATTTTATACTTCCGAGTATTTTTACCACAGAAAGTGAGGGAATTTTAAGGGAAAATATATTAATGTGCCAAGTTTTCGACAGGCTCAATAAACTAGTTAATTATCTGTTTTCTTCTTAATGAGTGAGCATATTTCAAATTCAAGAGAGATCAATTATTCTATTTAGAAGTCAATGTAACACACACTAAACTTATAATGGAATGCGTTAAATAATGAAATAGATTGATTTTAGTTATCACCATCATTTTTCCAAGGTGAGAAATACTTGTTTTCTTTTCCAATTGTACATTATGATTGAATTAGCTTTGTCTTTTCATGCAACATTTTCTTCCCTCTTGGTTGATTATATTCTGAAAGCTTGAAATTTTTTGAGTTTGAAAATAATTAGAAAAGTTATTTAACACTTAACTGTTTGATTCATTCCTTGAACTTCATGCTAGTTTGCCATTAGTGGTGGTAACTGAGGGAAATAAGCTGGATCTGGCTACCAGAGTACTGGGTTTATTTACTTGGAGATGATCAAAATGCTGTAAGAGTAAAATGTGTCGCTGAAACTTTTAACTCAAGTTCTGATGCAAAGTTAGCCAATATGGCTATACTTGTAATTACATGCAATTATGTAAGCATTTTATTTACAAACTAATAATATTAAATAAAAGTTCCTGCACTGCTCAGCCCTAACCAGTGGTAATATGTTTACCTTTAACTGAGTTTAATTAGGAATCTTTTTTAAAATGATGATAGTGATGTGGTAAAATGTCTCATATACCAGAGTAGGAATCAAATAGAATATTTTCTATTTTTTATTCTTCCTGTGGGAATTTCTTATTTAGATATGCAGGCACAGAGGTGATAATGGACTCTGTATAGAGCACTGACTGTAAGCCAGGCACTGTGCTGGCCGCTAGACACAGCTGGGAGCTTACCAAGATAGGAGTGATATTTATGCTCATGGAATTTCTAATCCATTTGCAGAGGCTGACTAAATAACTAGTTTTAAACTAGTTATTTAACACATAGTTACAACAAACTTATGAGAGCATATAATAAGGAAGTCAGCCTTGTTTTGAGTGGTCCAGAGAAAACAAGGGCACCAAGGAAAACTTTCTCCTGAATAAATGACATTAAAAAAAAAAGCTGAAATAATTATGGATGAAGGTTGGATGGAGTGGGAGGAAGAGTCCTCAAGGAAAGGCTTTGAGGTGGAGGAAGTTGGCATCAATTCAAGGACCTAAAATATTATTGCTAATTATAACTAATAATTATAATTATTGATAGTAAGTGATAATAATTATTACTGGCAGCAGCCAGTAATTGAGAGACACACCAAAGGTCAAATATTACCTGCTCTACCTGAAAAGATTCTTTCTGCTGTATTAAATTTATTGATTAGATTTTATGGGCCTTCTTAAAGATTGAAAAAATAACTAAGAAATCATTGTTTATATGGCCTTTTCTTCTCTTTTGCCAAACACTGAAGATCATGAGAATTTGCTTATGTCCTAAAAATTGAGTTGGAATTTAAGTTGGTTTGTTGCACAAGAATGAAATATAAAAACTTTCCAAGGAAAAACGAAAATAGAAGTAATTACACATGGGAGAGTGGGGGTTATCACTATTTTAAAAATGGAAACCAGTGAAGACGTATTATATTAACCAGAATTTTAAAAGTTTGCTGCTTTTTGGTATAGATTCCAGAGACATGACTTCCTGAGGCACAAAATGTTCAAGATGGTTGACCATGAAATAATCAGTGGTGGCTGCCCTTAGAAATAGTGTTAGAGCTGTTTTGATTGTATTAATAGAATTGGGTAGCAGTTCAGACTGTTGATCTCTTTGAACACAATGGCTATTCTAATTTTCCACCTCTGATGAAATCTGGTTTCTTATAAGAAGTCTTCACAAAGTTATGTCTCACCTGTGACAGGAAAAAAAGACAAATTCATGCCACTGACACTCATCTAACATCAGATCAGATCAGATCAGTCACTCAGTCGTGTCTGACTCTTTGTGACCCCATGAATCGCAGCACGCCAGGCCTCCCTGTCCATCACCAACTCCCGGAGTTCACTGAAACTCACGTCCATCGAGTCAGTGATGCCATCCAGCCATCTCATCCTCTGTCGTCCCCTTCTCCTCCTGCCCCCAATCCCTCCCAGTGTCACATCCACAGCTGGGTATTGTTTTTGCTTTGGCTCCATCCCTTCATTCTTTCTGGAGTTATTTCTCCACTGATCTTCAGTAGCATATTGGGCACCTACTGACCTGGGGAGTTTCTCTTTCAGTATCCTATCATGTTGGCACCATCCAATAGAAATATAACGTGAGTAACGTATACAATTTAAAAATTTCTGGCAGTCACATTGAGAAAATGAAAAGAAACCTGATAAATTAATTGTAATAGGATAACTTATTTAAACTAATATATGTGAAATATTATCACTTCAACATGTAATCAATATAAAATAATTAATGAGATATTTGGCTCAGTTGGTAAAGAATCTGCCTGCACTGCAGGAGACCCAGATTCAATCCCTGGGTTGGGAAGATCCCCTGGAGAAGGAATGGCTACCGACTCCAGTATTCTTGCCTGGAGAATCCCATGGACAAAGGAGCCTGGCAGGCTACAGTCCATGGGGTTGCAAAGAATTGAATAAGACTGAGTGACTAAGCACACACACACACACACACACACACACACATACACACACACATCATTTCTACATGTAATCAATATAAAATGATTAATGAGATATTTATACATTTTTTCATATTAAGATTTCAAAATCCAGTGTATATTATTATAATTGTAGTACATTTTAATTCTGAATAGCAACTTATCAAATATTTAGTGATCACATATATTAATATTTTTCACTACAGAGACATGAAGTTTATCATAATTGTTTCCTTTTGCATATAATGTGCTTTCCACATGCATGAAATTGCATTTTTTGCTCTGTTCTCTGTTTTATCTATCATTATTTTTTCTTTTACATTGATAATTTTTTAGTTACTCATACATCGGATCTATCAATTTCTTTTCCTTTCTCCCTGCAGACCTCCACTTCCTAGTCCTATGTCCTTTTGTCATAATCTACACTGGTTGTTCTCTGGTGCTTCCCTTTGTTATTTTTTGTTGGATCCACTCTTTCTTGCATGCCAGATCTTTCTTTTACTTGGTTTACTCCCATGTTTTGCTGATGCTTATCTTCAGTGGTTTCTTAACCAAAAATGACAAAGGGCTGAAAAATAATGTTTGCATGTTTAAATTGCAAAATTTATATTATAAGGAAAAGTTGGTGATTTTATAAGTGAAATTCATGAACTTTGTATGTGAAATAGCAGCAATCATTTGTCAAATACCTGCTTCCTCTCTGGAGGTTATAATGGCAGCACAATTCTGAAATTTGTGTATTGTTTATTGCTCTAGCCTTAGGGCAGAAAACTGTGGGGATTTAGAAATTATGCAGAGAAGAGTCTGTGGCAAAAACTCAAGTGAAAGACTGCAAGGCATGAAGATTGAAGGGAGGTCCATGGTAGAGTCGTAAAGAAGGTCCTTAAAGGGACCTGTAATCATTTGACCTAGTTGGTAGCCAAGTAAGAGAATGTGCACGTGTATATGTGTGCTAATTGAATGTGTACTTGTGTTTGTGCATATGCACAGCCTTGCGCTTCAAGAAGGAAATGGCACCCCACTCCAGTATTCTTGCCTGGAAAATCCCATGGACAGAGGAGCCTGGCGGGCTGCAGTCTATGGAGTCACAAAGAATCGGACATGACTGAGTGCACACAACACAACAGCCTTCTTTATAGAAGAGGGAGAAATATAACTACCTTCCTCAAGGGACAATGATGAGGGTTAAGTGAGATAATGTACTCAATGCATTGAAATGAATACCTGACATGAAGTAAGCACAAAATAAATTTTAGTTATCAAATCAAGTTGCGTCTTGAACCCAGAAGTGCGTGGGGCTGGGCTGGGAAGAAAGATCCCTGCAAAAAGACCTCATACTCCCTGGTATTTGCTCAAGTATATGCTGGAATACAGTGTGATGAACCAGGAGGAAGAAAGGGATCCCTCTTGTAGCTTGGGGAGGTGACAGAACCTTAACAATGGTCAAATTAAAGGGTGCTACTGCTACTGCTAAGTCACTTCAGTCATGTCCGACTCTGTGTGACCCCATAGACGGCAGCCCAGCAGGCTCCCCCATCCCTAGGATTCTCCAGGCAAGAACACTGGAGTGGGTTGCCATTTCCTTCTCCAATGCATGAAAGTGAACAGTGAAAGTGAAGTCGGATGATTGTGCTGCTAATGCTTCCTTTCCTGTGGAAATTGTAGTTAAGGGGCTCCTTAGAATGTTTTAAGAAATAAAAAACAATTCAGACCATGCCTTGCCAACTTCACAGACTTAAATTCAAATTCAGTGAACCAAAGAACGCACGTCTTTGTTCAGGATTAATATATAAAGGAGACTTAACTCTATCTTCATTTTTGGTCTTACTTTAGGATTGAAGGACATAGGTGTTGATCTCACAAGGGACTGTGACTTCTTTGAACATAGATTTAGGCAAAATGAGGTTTGTTGATCATTGCATCCTGACGTCTTCAGTTCATCTTTCTTTTCTTAAAATCTTAAAATATTTAAAAATAAAACAAACCATGAAGCACTATTTGCCATCTTCTCTCTTTTACCGCTCCTCCTTTTTCTTCCTCTCTCAACCTTTCCATTTGTCCTTGCTCCCTTCCACTCAGACTGTCTTCTTAGATCTGCATATTTTCTTTCCATCTTAATCTGCATCATTCTTTCTCTGAATTCTGCCTATGTCTTTCATTTTTTTGTATTGAGGAGAGGAAAAGGAAAGGTTGGTTTGGGCTGCAAGCAGGGGAAGAGAAGAAAAGAGGAAAATGTAGCAAAGGGTGCATATGGTACTAAAAGACAGAAGCAGTGGACATATCTGGCTTCATTTGTTGAGCCCTCAGACCCTCATTTAGCTGAGAATTTCCCAGACATAAAAATGTTTAATCTTCTGCTTGTTTGAGTGGTGTATGTATTATTATTCACTAATTCCAAATGGGTTGTATAATCTGATTCTGTCTTTCTATCCTTTTCTCTCTCTCTTTTCAGTAAGAGGCAGAGGGAGGAAAAGAGAATGGAGGTAAAATTACCCAAAATGCAACCGTCTTTTCTGTCTTTGTGTTATAATTCATTATTTATTTTCATTTTGCTGCTTGACTGCTCATGTGTTCCCAGAGACCAGCTATACTGCATCACAGGGACTGAAGCCTTTCATGTTGTCTTGCTTGCCCTGGTTGGCAGGGGTCCTGCTGTGCTGCCACCTGACTTTCCAGGCCTTGAGCTGCCTCACTCCATCCAAGTTTGGCACTGAGGCTCTATTTCCTGTTGCTATGACCCAATGCCTGGTGAGCTGAGGTTCTCAGCTCTCTTCATTGAACCTTTTTGTGCTAAGACCACTCTGGAGTTCAACTGAAAAAGTCAGTTAAGCCTATGGACAGTGCACATTGGTGTGTTATCAGAGAAGACTAAAACCAGAGGTAACCTGGCTCTCCTTCCCCTGCTTGTTCTGTTGAGCAGTGGCCTTCAGGATGCCTTAAGTTCCCACTAAGATCTCAGAAGAAGAGCAGTTCATAAAATTTCCATGATTAGGCCTGTAGTCCAGTCACACAGGTGGCTCTCTGAGTACCACTTTCTCCTGCTAGTCTTTGTTTTTGTTTCGTGCCTCTTCTACCAGGAATACCTTTCTTATTTTGGTTTAATTGTCAATATATAAGTTACATGTCTTTCCTGACACTGTACTGGTTCAGATAGATGTCATTTCTGTTGCAGAGAACAGAACATACATTCCTCTGTCAACGAACTTTGCACGTCTGATTCTGATTTCCTTACACACGGAAGTGTTTTTATTTATCTTCAGGGAGGGCTCACATTTTATTCTTTTTGAATTTCCAGCACTTTGCACATGCTTGGAAGCTGTAGGTAGTCAATACAACATCAACATGTTGCTTAAATATGCTATCTATGGTGGAAAGATGGCATCACCATCTATGGTGTTTGGATGGCATCACCAACTCAATGGACGTGAGTTTAAGAAAGCTCCAGGAGTTGGTGATGGACAGGGAAGCCTGGTGTGCTGCAGTCCATGGGGTCACAAAGAGTCAGACACAACTGAGCGACTGAACTGATGGTGGAAAGACTGAAAGAGGAAATCTGAAGCCAAGTGTTATGAGTTTGAGAGGAAGCAAAGAGCTTCATGTGACTATGCATCAGGATCCCCAGATGGTATTATTTAAGGCAGCTGTTTCCAGGGTCTGTTACTAAGACCAGGTAATTTTTCTTTAAAGGCATTGTTTTCTACATGTCTCCACATAATTAACTTAAATCATTGTGTCCCTTTTTAAATATATGAATAGTATAAGAAACAATGTGATTGATTTTCTCTGTGAGTAAACACTTGTCTTATATTTCTAATTTTAAAAATTTCATCCTTAAGATACTAATTTTGAGTTAGTTTTGGCTTATATTTTTATGAGCTAATATATTTAAAGTTTCAATCTTGACTTTTCCTCATTTTCTATCATTATTTTAGCTTGCTTGCAGAGTTGTAAGTGAAGAAGGTCCTTGTTGAGAGGTCATCTGGGACAGCTGGGTCAGCAAGATGGTTGGCCAGAATTTTATAGAGGGACAGTGAAAGCTTGACAATCTGTCTAGTCTGTGTTTTGAAGCAAATGGTTAGTTTAGAAATCCTGATGGTAAAAGTCAGTGCAAATGCTTATTTTTATTGTTTTACCTCAATTCTGCACTGCACCAGGATGGTTTTAAACTCTGGTGACTCTCATTTGGTGCAAGTTAAGAAGTATGTGCTTACTTCTGTATATTCTAAAATATGTGCACATTTATATTACTATTCCTCTGTGAAATATTATAGTTTCTTCTATTCCTTCCAACTAGGAAAAGAAAATAGGAATAAACAGATCCATGGATTCTTTCTCTACCATATATTATATAGATTTTTGAGACATATGGTTGATTACAAAATGCTACTGATCAGATATGTATTATTTGGAAAAAAAAGTAAACCAAAAATGAAAATGACTTATACCAATATGGCACATTAATGAAAATTAAGATGTAAAATATTCATTTACTTGGTTTCTAACATTCATCTTATCTGGATTTGAACTTGGATAAGATTCACCTTTACAGCGTTAAACTATCTGCTTTTTGTGTCTTTAAAACAGATTTATCAAACACACAAGTGGTAACATTTCTGTTAATTGCCTGTGAACATACTGAAAAACTGCTGTGTGTGTGTAGAATCATTACATAAGTAGAATTGAAGGCCTGCAGAGCAGATTGTGAATTTTGCAATTGCATTTTTAGAGCCAACTCAATCTAGCCTATAACTGTTTTCTTGGCTTGTATTCATGTAATGGATAATGGGTGCTTTCTGTGAGGTAAGCAGATTGAAATGAATATTGAAGTTTGTATTTCTTTGCTTGAAAAAGCTGACTTTTTTAGTTAGGCCCAAACTATAGCAGTCTTTATGGACAAAAATAATCTAACATTCTCAAAAAGTATATTTCAAGCCTATCATCATAATAACAATGAAATATGGAGGTTGAGAGCTGCTCCTTGAACAGCGGTTCTTAGAGTTTTAATGTGAATTTCTCATATCTAGAGGAAAATGGCATAATTGCTTTCCATCTTCCTCTCCTCTCTCTTCCCTATCTTCTTCCTTTTATTTCCCTTCCTCCTGTGAAATTCAGCAACTGTAAAGAAAAAATATAAAAAGTGAAATTAAACTGTTTTTCTTATTTTACATTAATTTAATATGTAAGTAACTATATACAGCATGTGAATTTCACTGTATGTACTATTTTGCATTCCATAAAACCTGATGATTTTATTTGTATACATATACATCCAACATACTGCTGCTGCTGCTGCTAAGTCACTTCAGTCGTGTCCGACTCTGTGCGACCCCATAGACGGCAGCCCACCAGGCCCCGCCATCCCTGGGATTCTCCAGGTAAGAACACTGGAGTGGGGTGCCATTTCCTCCTCCAATGCATGAAAGTAAAAAGTGAAAGTGAAGTCACTCAATTGTGTCCGACTCTTAGCAACCCCATGGACTGCAGCCTACCAGGCTCCTCCGTCCATGGGATTTTCCAGGCAAGAGTACTGGAGTAGGGTGCCATTGCCTTCTCTGACATATTAGCATACTTAATTATAGGCTTTCATTTTTAGAGAAGTTTTAGCTTCACAGCAACATTGAACATAAAGTAGAGTTTCCATATACTCCCTGTCCCCACACCCTCACAATCTCCTCCACCATCAACATCCCATACATTTGTTACAATTGATGAACTGACATTGACTCATCATTATTGTGCACAGTCTATAGCTTACAAGAAATTGAAAAGTTTAGGAAAGATGAAAGGTATTTTCTGATCAGTCTTGTTTTAGGCAGAGAAATAGAAAGCTTTTTCCAGGATGAAGGAATCATATTTGCAAAGTAAGATCCAATAGCAGGGGCTACATTTTGGGAACAGTAATATAGTAATTGGGGCTGCAGTATGTGTTCCAGTGGGTTGGGGGAGACGGTGAAAACTGTAGAAATTATGAGTGAGACTGGATTCTTAGGCTGGCCTGTACTCTAACAGGTCCTATGTCTCCAAATGAGCTTGAGCTTTATCCTTTAGATGGAAGAGACCTAAAGGATAGAGTAGACTTTACAAGAACTTCCCCTGATAATCTAGGGGTTAACAGGAAGTTGTATAAATGACAACAGCAAATGTTATGGAGCTCAGCGGTCCTCAAACTTTTGTGTAACTTGGAATCACTTACAGAGCTAATAAAAGATAGGGAGGCCCAGGCTTGTTGGAATGGAATGGGGCCAAGACCTCTGGATTTTTGCCAGTGTCTCCGGATGATTCCTCTCCTTCTTTTTTTCTTTTTTTTTAAATAACTTTATTTATTGATTTTTGGCTGTTCCAGGTCCTTGTTGCTGCATGGACTTTTCTCTAGTTGTAGTGAGTGGGGTACTCTCTAGTTGCAGTGTGCAGGCTTCTCACTGTGGTGACTTTTCTTTTTACAGGGCACAGGCTCTACGGTGAGAGCTTCAGTAGTTAAGGAACATGCGATAAGTAGTTGTGGGGGCTCTAGAGTGCAGGCTCAATAGTTATGGTGAATGCGCTTAGTTGCGCCATGGCTCAATAGTTGTGGTACACGGGCTTTGTTGCTCCAAGACGTGTGGAATCTTCCTGGACCAGGGATCAAACCCATGTCTCCTGCATTGGCAGGCAGATTCTTTACCTCTGAGCCACCAGGGAAGCCCACCTGGTGATTCTGATAAGATGCCAAAGTTTGAGAACCACTGATGTAATGTGTATGTAACAGCTGTTGTGTGGCTCACTTTTAGTAGCATTCCAAGAAACTTCTTTCACAGGAAAATTTAAATATTTAACAGTTTAAAAAATAACACCCAAGGAAATGTCCTTTATAACTTCTTATATTCTGCTTTCTCCATCTCTCTTTTTATATACTTATGAGATGGAATTTAAACCCTCTGTGTAAATTACTGCAATGTAAATCTTAGAAGTCCCTCTGGCTTTTCCTAAACTTCTTGCTTCATAGCCTCTTTAACAGCATGTAAGTCCTAGACTGAGGTTTGCCTGAGCTTCAAAGACTCTCTTGAAGAAGAGAATCAAAAAATACTGTAATTGAATCTTTCTTTTTTCTCCCTTTTACCTAAAGTTATGTCAAAAGAGTCTTTGACATTGAGCGCTTCACCCAATTAGATTTCTTTCTCTGACAGAAGATCCTTAAAGATCTACTCAGGATCTTCTGTCAGAGAAAGAAATCTAATTGGGTGAAGCGCTCAATGTATAGTTCCATTTTAATGTCTCTGTGGCATGTGTGCCAGTTGTGTCCGAGTCTTTGTGACCCCATGGACTGCAACCCACCATACTCTTCTGTTCATGGAATTTTCCAGGCAAGAATCCTGGAATGGGTTGCCATTTTCTACTCCAGGGTATCTTCTCATACCTTCTCATACCTACTCCAGGGTACCTCATACCATATCTTCTCATTTGATCCCCAGGGATCAAACCCGTGTCTCTTGCATCTCCTGCATTGACAGGCGGATTCATTGGCACCCCGATTGGGCTTAGATAGATTTTTGTATCTGTGTAGTGATATATTTAACATTTATAGGAAGTTCTTAGCCATCATCTTTCAAAGATTGATTCTACTCTATTTTCTTTATCTTTTTCTCATGGTCCTACAATTGATTATAATATACAACTTCTTTCTTATTACTCCTCATTTCATAGTTTTCATATTTTGTCTCTGTGCTTAATTATGGATATTTTGGCATATCTTCCAGTTAATATATTCTCACTTTACCAGTGTGCAATCTGCTTTTAAACTCATTCACAAAGTTTTTAATTTCAGTTGTATTTTTCAGTGTTAAAGTTTCTACTTGATTTTCTTTCAGGATTATGCCATTTTTCTGTTTTAATTCTTTGCTTAAAGTTTGAATTTAATCATTTATTTATTTGATAAGAATGCTGCCGCTGCCAAGTTGCTTCAGTCGTGTCCGACTCTGTGCGACCCCAGAGATGGCAGCCCACCAGGCTCCCCCGTCCCCAGAGATGGCAGCCCACCAGGCTCCCCGGTCCCTGGGATACTCCAGGCATGAACACTGGAGTGGGTTGCCATTTCCTTCTCCAATGCATGAAAGTGAAAAGTGAAAGTGAAGTCGCTCAGTCGTGTCCGACTCTTCGAGACCCCATGGACTGAAGCCTATCAGGCTCCTCTGTCCATGGGATTTTCCAGGTAAGAGTACTGAAGTGGGTTGCCATTGCTTTCTCCGTTGATAAGAATAGTTATTTTAAAATCTATATCTGACCATTTATATATTTATAGTTTTAGTGATCCTGCTTTTATGGTCTGTTGATTCTACTTCTTTTTGTCTATGCTGTCTTGATCTTCTCATTTGCCAGTTTATTTTTAATGTTTGCCACTGTATTGAAAAATTGTTTGTAAGAAATTTAAGGCCTATATCATGATATTTGCCTTCACAAAAAAGACTATTTCTGACAAAGTGCCTGGGGGAAGTAGAAATTTGAATATTTGGTAATTTTTCTTGGGGCCATGCAAATGACTGACTGCTAGACTACAGCCTGTGCAAGAATTTTATTACTTCTATTTCACTCCATTCACTTTGCAGTTTCTAAAGGAAACTGCGGGGGCTTTATTAGGGCTCTAATCCTTCATGAAATCCTGTCTGCAAACTTGAGGTTTTCAGAAGTGCTGCTTAACCTCTCATCTATGTTTTCTAGAAATGGCAAATGCCCACAAAATGGCAAAAATCATTTCTGGATATGTCTGTCATTGATTTTGACTATGTAATTCTTCACTGTAATGTTAATATGCCCATGCATTCAATAGATAATTTTATACATTTTATATTTGGGCAAAATTTTCTAATTGGCCTAAATAGAGATTTGGTCTGATTCATCTGCCATTACTAGATGTGAAAGTTAAGTTTTCCTTTCTTTTCTAAAACTTTTTTCTTTCATATTGTGATCTTTTATATTAATTTCTTTTTAAATATTTATATATATTTTTAATTGAAGGGTAATTGTTTTACATAATTCTTAAAGACATGTGAAGGACAGAACAGAGAAAAGAAGGAACATATAGTTCTCACCAAATTGCTTCCAAAGTGGATGTGCCAATTGACACTTCCATTGCTATTGCAGGAGAGTTCCGATTGTTCTGTGAGTTATGTTTCTTTAGCTCTGTTATCCTAGCAAGGAGTTCCTAAAAAATATGTTTGTAAGACAGTGTATTCTGTTTTCATTATAGAGCTGTATCTCTGATGTGTGGGTGGGAGGAGATGTGGCCAGGTGGTTTGGGCAAGTAGCTCTTTTTTTTTTTGCAACATGAAAGCTTCCTTTTCATTTTAGCAGCTGTAAGGATACTGGCCACTTTTCTGGTTCCATTGCCCAATAAAAATGTATCTTTAGTTAGAATTCCTGTCTTAAAGTTTATTTAGAACATTATCTTGGACATAAATTGAATTAGATGCAAGTATTCTCCTTTACATGATCCAGATAATCAAGATGGTGTAATCACTCACCTAGAGCCAGACATCCTGGAATAGGAAGTCAAGTGGGCCTTAGGAAGCATCACTACGAACAAAGCTAGTGGAGGTGATGGAATTCCAGTTGAGATGTTTCAAATCTTAAAAGATGATGCTGTGAAAGTGCTGCACTCAATATGCCAGCAAATTTGGAAAACTCAGCAGTGGCCGCAGGACTGGAAAAGGTAAGGTTTTATTCCAATCCCTAAGAAAGGCAATGTCAAAGAATGCTCAAACTATTGCACAATTGCACTCATCTCACATACTAGTAAAATAATGCTCAAAATTCTCCAAGCTAGGCTTCAACAATACGTGAACTGTGAACTTTCAGATGTTCAAGCTGGTTTTAGAAAAGACAGAGGAACCAGAGATCAAATTGCCAACATCTGCTGGATCATCAAAAAAGCAAGAGAATTTCAGAAAAACATCTATTTCTGCTTTATTGACTATGCCAAAGCCTTTGACAGTGTGGATCACAATAAACTTGTGGAAAATTCTGAAAGAGATGGGAATACCAGACCACCTGACCTGCCTCTTGAGAAACCTATATGCAGGTCAGGAAGCAACAGTTAGAACCGGACATGGAACAACAGACTGGTTCCAAATAGGAAAAGGAGTATGTCAGGGCTGTATATTGTCACCCTGCTTATTTAACTTCTATGTGGAGTACATCATGAGAGACGCTGGGCTGGAAGAAGCATAAGCTGGAATCAAGACTGCTGGGAGAAATATCAATAGCCTCAGATTTGCAGATGACACCACCCTTATGGCACAAAGTGAAGAAGAACTAAAGAGCCTCTTGATGAAAGTGAAAGAGGAGAGTGAAAAAGTTGGCTTAAAGCTCAACATTCAGAAAACGAAGATCATGGCATCTGGTCCCATCAGTTCATGGCAAACAGATGGGGAAACAGAGAAAACAGTGGAGAGTTTATTTTGGGGGGCTCCAAAATCACTGCAGATGGTGACTGCAGCCATGAAATTAAAAGACGCGTACTCCTTAGAAGAAAAGTTATGACCAACGTAGACAGCATACTGAAAAGCAGAGACATTACTTTGCCAACAAAGTTCCGTCTAGTCAAAGCTATGGTTTTTCTAGTAGTCGTGTATAGATATGAGAGTTGGACTGTACAGAAAGCTGAGCACCAAAGAACTGATGCTTTTGAACTGTGGTGCTGGAGAAGACTCTTGAGAGTCCCTTGGACTCCAAGGAGATCCAACCAGTCCATCCTAAAGGAGATCAGTCCTGAGTGTTCATTGAAAGGACTGATGTTGTAGCTGAAACTCCAGTACTTTGGCCACCTGATGCAAAGAGCTGACTCATTTGAAAAGACCCTGATGCTGGAAAAAAATGAAGGCAGGAGGAGAAGGGGAAGACAGAGGATGAGATGGTTGGATTGCATCACTGACTCAATGGACATGGGTTTGGGTAAACTCCAGGAGTTGGTAATGGACAGGGAGGCCTGGCGTGTTGCAGTCCATGCGGTCGCAGAGTCAGACACGACTGAGCGACTGAACTGAACTGAACTGATTCTCCTTTACACTAATTATCTGGTAGAATCCCCATAGCTCTTTCCTTTCCTATGTCCCCAGATCTTCGTATCTCTGATCTTCACAGCATATCTGTGGTTTGCTGGGAGAATTCCTTGTTTGGAAGATTCTTCTTGTATCTTTTGTGTGGTTGTGGGTTTCTGGAAGTGTTGAATTTCCCCATCAGTTTACTCTCATCTATTACATATTATCCAGGAATTCCTTATTGCTTTCTTTGGCATTCTTCCTGTTTTTCTAGTGTTTTTAAAATGAAATATTTATTAATATTATTTCCTTTTGAGGGAGAGAGAAAATCTGTGTTTTTGTCGCCTTGCTCAGTTGCTCAGAAATCCGTAAATTTCTAATATTATCCTTGATATACTTCAAGATAACTACTTCAATATAACTACTTCAATAAGTATACTTCAAAATATTTCATATTTTATATCGTCACTAAGCACATAATACACTCTTCCAAGAAGATCAAGAAAGAATAATTACTTGGATTTACATTTTCAACCCCCTTTCTTTTATTCTTTGTTTTTTCTTGATAGTTTGAAATCCATCTGAAATACAGTGTTCAAATCTCATATAAGCAAAGCTGTGTCATCTAATAAAACAATGTTTACCTTTAGCTTTCTTCATTTTCAAATTTACTTATCTTTTAAAAATATTTTTAATCTTCTAACTCCCATGGCTTCTTGTCTTGATCATTATGTTCCTAATGATTTTGCTGAAAAACTGTTCCAGGTTTTGAAATATTCTTTTGTTGCTGTTAGATAGGAAGTTAGGCATGAGCAATGAGGGGTGGCCTATCTGAAAAGGGTGCAAGCTGATCTCTAAACCCCATCCCAGACACACCCAGGAGATCTCACAGATGGGCTACAAAATAACTGCAGAGGCTTTTTCAACTCCTGCATGTGGGCCCTATGCACACAGTGGATACAGACTAACTCGTGGAGCTTTCCCAAGTAACCTTGCTGCTGCTGCTGCTGCTAAGTCGCTTCAGTCATGTCCAACTCTGTGCGACCCCGTAGACGGCAGCCCATCAGGCTCCCCCGTCCCTGGGATTTTCCAGGCAAGAACACTGGAGCGGGTTGCCATTTCCTTCTCCAGTGCATGAAAGGGAAAAGTGAAAGGGAAGTCTCTCAGTCGTGTCCGACTCTTAGTGACCCCATGGACTGCAGCCCACCAGGCTTCTCCATCCATGGGATTTTCCAGGCAAGAGTACTGGAGTGGGGTGCCATACCTTAGGCCTACATATATACATCTGATTATAACAGACTGAATTATGGGAAGACATACACAACAAGGCCTGCTGCTGTATAACTTGCAGTTGTCAATTGCCCTTGAGCTTTTGCCTATTTGCATTCCCTTTCATTGACTGGTGGTTGGTTCAAGCCCTGTTTTACACAGGGCACAACCAAAAGGAAGAGATGGGGACATGTAAAAAGGGGAAAGCCAAGAGGGATCATTAGGAGGAAGATGACTCCTTTGGGGTTGGCTTGCTCCCACATCTTGAGAGTGTCTGTCTAATAAAAGACCTGTCTGCTTGAGCTGAACTTAGTTGTAATTTGTCTGTTGTTTCCCTTTCATCCATGGTTCCAGATTTTTGTTGCGATGAGACAAGAACCAAGAAAGAGGAGGAAAAATTGTCTTGCTTTTTACTCTTTCATGATATCAACCTTGTCCGTTTCAAATTTTTGTAAATTTTTCTTAAACCTTAAAAAAAAACCCCAAAACTATAATATTAGGGCAAAGGAAAAAAAATTGTTCTTATTGTCCCTAATGTAAATATTATGGATTATTTCCTTTTTGATACATTTTTTTAATTCCTAGCACTGGCATTCAGATATTCAGGGTAGGCTAGCAATGGCTTTGTGTTTCATTGTGTTTCATTGTTTACAGCCATTGCTTTAGACAGTGGGGATACAGTGGTAAGTAAGATAGACCTGCCTGACCTTATAAAGCCTACTCATGGAGAAGGGAGAAAATCACATAAGTTATAGTACTAAGTTATATACTAAGTTATAGTAGTGTGATGAGTTTTATGACAAGGTAATTATTGGGATTTATCATAATATACCACAGCATTTTCTATCTTAATCTAGAGATGAGGGCAAGTCTCCTAGGGACATTATGATATCCCTACCAGACTGTGACTTAGAGATCAGCTATATTGTCTGAATCTAACATGTTTACTATAGATTGAGTCTTTTGTGTTTTCTATTTTATTATATTTTTTTCATAATTCTAATTTGTGTGTTTTAGTTCTGTTCTTTTTACATCTATGTAACCACCATAGGGATACCAGGGCAAAGGACACACATGACTTATTTTCTCAGAGTATTTTATTGTAAAGTACAAAATTTACAAAAATTTATTTTAAGAGAAATACTAATTTCAAAGAGAATTCTTCCTTCTGAAGGGCGTAGGGAACACATTCACTGTCCACTGTCATTATCCAAAGAAAAATGTGAGAAGCACCAATTTGAGGATCCTATGTTACTTAGTACCAAGTGTCTTCATCTTTACTTTTCATTTAATCTATTTTTATCCTGCTTAAATCTAGTATTTGCTTTATTTTCATATGAATTCTGCTTGTTTCATATATAAATGTTTTAAATTAAATATCAAATTGTACAGGCTCTACTACAAAGCCACAGTCATCAAGACAGTATGGTACTGGCACAAAGACAGAAATATAGATCAATGGAACAAAATAGAAAGCCCAGAGATAAGTCCACGCACATATGGACACCTTATCTTTGACAAAGGAGGCAAGAATATACAATGGATTAAAGACAATCTCTTTAACAAGTGGTGCTGGGAAAACTGGTCAACCACTTGTAAAAGAATGAAACTAGAACACTTTCTAACACCATACACAAAAATAAACTCAAAATGGATTAAAGTCTAAACATAAGACCAGAAACTGTAAAACTCCTAGAGGAGAACATAGGCAAAACACTCTCCAACATACATCACAGCAGGATCCTCTATGACCCACCTCCCAGAATATTGGAAATAAAAGCAAAAATAAACAAATGGGGCCTAATTAAACTTAAAATCTTCTGCACAACAAAAGAAACTATAAGCAAGGTGAAAAGACAGCCTTCAAAATGGGAGAAAATAATAGCAAATGAAGCAACCGACAAATAACTAATCTCAAAAATATACAAGCAACTCCTACAGCTCAACTCCAGAAAAATAAATGACCCAATCAAAAAATGGGCCAAAGAACTAAATAGACATTTCTCCAAAGAAGACAGACAGATGGCTAACAAACACATGAAAAGATGCTCAACATCACTCATTATCAGAGAAATGCAAATCAAAACCACTATGAGGTACCATTTCACGCCAGTCAGAATGGCTGCAATCCAAAAGTCTACGAGCAATAAATGCTGGATAGAGTGTGGAGAAAAGGGAACCCTCTTACACTGTTGATGGGAATGCAAACTAGTACAGCCACTATGGAGAACAGTGTGGAGATTCCTTAAAAAACTGGAAATAGAACTGCCTTATGACCCAGAAATCCCACTGCTGGGCATACACACTGAGGAAACCAGAATTGAAAGAGACACGTGTACCCCAATGTTCATCGCAGCACTGTTTATAATAGCCAGGACATGGAAGCAACCTAGATATCCATCAGCAGATGAATGGATAAGAAAGCAGTGGTACATATACACAATGGAGTATTACTCAGCCATTAAAAAGAATACATTTGAATCAGTTCCAATGAGGTGGATGAAACTGGAGCCTATTATACAGAGTGAAGTAAGCCAGAAAGAAAAACACCAATACAGTATACTAATGCATATATATGGAATTTAGAAAGATGGTAACAATAACCCTGTGTACGAGACAGCAAAAGAGACACTGATGTATAGAACAGTCTTTTGGACTCTGTGGGAGAGGGAGAGGGTGGGATGATTTGGGCGAATGGCATTGAAACATGTATAATATCATATATGAAATGAGTTGCCAGTCCAGATTCGATGCATGATACTGGATGCTTGGGGCTGGTGCACTGGAACGACCCAGAGGGATGGTATGGGGAGGGAGGAGGGTTCAGGATGGGGAACACGTGTATACCTGTGGTGGATTCATTTTGATATATGGCAAAACCAATGCAATATTGTAAAGTTAAAAAAAATAAAAAAAAATAAAACTTCTGCTGGACAATAAAAAAAATATATCAAATTGTAATGACTCCCCTCAAGTCAGTAGTTCTGGAATGTACAAGGTGGAGGCTGCTGATGTTAACTCTTGTGTTTTTAAAAAATGTTTCTTTCAGTTTTATTGAGATATAAACTGTATAAGTTTAGTGTATACAGCATAATGATTTGACTTACATGGTGGCTAAGTTGGCAAAGAACCCACCTGCAGTGTTGGAGACACAGGTTTGATCCCTGGGTCGGGAAGATTCTCTGGGGAAGGAAATGGCAATCCACTCCTGTATTCTTTCCTGGAAAATCCCATGGGCAGGGAAGCCTGGTAGGCTATACTCCATGGGTCACAAGAGTTGGACACAACTTAGTGACTAAATCACCACCACCACCATCATGAAATGACTATCACAGTAAGTTTAGTGAACATTCATCATTTCACATAGATGATCAATAGTTTAAATGTAGAAAATACAAACTTTTTTTCCTTGGGATGAAACCTCTTAGGATTTACTCACTTAACAACTTTCTTATGTAATGTACAGTAATATTAATTATGTTTATCATGTCATACATTACATCCTGAGTACTTATTTATCTGATAACCAGAAGTTTGTACCTTTTGACTACCTTCATCCAGTTCCCCTTCCCCCAACTCCTTACCTCTGGTACCCGTGGATCTAATCTCTTTCTGTGAGTTCAGTTTTTTGTTTTTGAAATCTAATTGACTTACAACACTATATTAGATCTTGGTTGGCAACATAGTGATTCACTATTTCTATACATTTCAAAACGATCACATAATAAGTCTAGTTGTCATCTGTCATCATAAAATATAGTATATAATTTTAACTCTATTCCCCACACTGTACATTTCATATCTGTGACTCATTTATTTTGAAAGTTTATAGCTCTTAATCTCCCTCACATATTTACTTCCTCCTAGCACCCTCTTCCTTCTGGCAACCACTTGTATCTCTGGTATCTATATCTCTGTTTCTGTTCAGTTATGCTTATTCTTTTTTTTTTTTTTTTAGATTAATATACAAGTGAAGTAATGTATTTGTCTTTGTCTGGCTTATTTCACTTTAGCATAATAGTTCTGTTCTGTAGCACTGTAGTTCTGTTCATGTTGTTGCAAAGGTCACAAGATTTCTTTTTTTTTATATGACTGAGTGATATTTCAATATATGTATGTATATATCACATTTCTTTATCTATTTATCTGTTGAAGAGCACTTAGGTTGCTTTATATATCTTGGCTATTGTAAATAATGCTATGAACATAGGGGTACATATAACTTTTTGATTTAGAGTTTTTGTTTTCTTTGGATTAAATACCCAGGAGTAAAATTGGTGGATTGTATGGTTGTTCTATTTTTAATTTTTTGAGAAATGTCTGTACTGTTTCCTTGAGAAAGGGAAACAGCAAAAAGGAACAATGGTAAAAAAAACAAATGTGACTGAATCAAACTAAAAACTGTTCTTCAGTGAAGGAAGCTGTCAACAAAACAAAAACATCATCTACTGAATGGGAGAAGATATTTGCAAACAATGTATCTGACAAGGAATTAATATTCAAAATATATGAAGAACCCATACAGTTCAGTTCAGTCACCCAGTCGTGTCCGACTCTTTGTGACCCCATGAATCTCAGCACGCCAGGCCTCCCTGTCCATCACCAACTCCCGGAGTTCACTACAACTCATCATCAAAAACACAAACAACCCAAATAAAAAATGGGTAGAGGACCTGAATTCATATTTTTCCAAAGACATACAAATGACCAAGTGCCTGAAAAGATGCGGAACAGCACTAATCATCAGGGAAATGCACATTAAAATCACAATGAAATATAACCTCATGCCTGTCAGAATGGCTATCATCAAAAAGCCAACAAACTATACAAGTGCATGCTGTTGATAGGAATGTCAACTGGTGCAGCCAATATAGTAAACAGTATGGAGAGAGCTCTTAAATAGTTTTCTTTTTCAGTCTGATTCTTGACTTTTCTAAGGATGAAGTATAATGACTAGGGATGTGTAGTGAGGGCTGGTTTTTATATTAATATGATCCTAATGACTTTTTTTCTCCTAGCAACCACATGGCAAATAATAAATTCTAATATTCAGTAATTTCAAACCTCTACCTTCTACTAAGTACTGGCTTCAAGGCTGATTTTAGAGTTTTTTCTTTAGTATTAGCTTTTTCATTTCTGTTTCTGTCTTGAGATAGCCTCAGAGTATTGTTCAAGTGTGAATCCATTTACCTTCATGAGAGCCATAGGAGGCTTCCATGCAGAAGACTGGGGCACTCCAGATTGGAGGACTAAGCCAGTTTTTTTTTTTTTTTTTTTAACTTTTAATTAAAATAACCTAGGTTTTTATTGCCACAGAGATCAGGATTTTTAGGACTTTGAAACTCAGAGATAATTTGTGTTCTTGGTGGAATGGTAAGGGAGTTTAATTCAGGTGTTGAGGAGAATAATCAGTCATACAAACAGAAGGCTTTGGAAAGAAAATTAGAGATGGTTTGATTCAACACCCTCCTGTTAGAGGTAAAGATATTTCCAGTCTTACCAAGTTTGAGATATTTGCTCAAAGTTGAGGGACTTATTCAAGGAAACTGAGTTGATGACAGACCTAAAATTAGGCTCCAGTGCTAGGCTCCATTCTGAGTTCTAGCACTTTTTTTTTTAGATAATGCCATTTTAATGTACTTGCATGTAGTAACATTTCTTGTAGTTTAACAAAGATATCAGAAATTCATACAGATATTCCAAACCTATCAGCATGCTCATTCAGAAAATGCAATTTATGTTTCAAAGGCCATATTTTATTCCTTTTTGTATCACAGATGTCTAACAATGTACTCAGTTACTAATATCATACCTCTCACATGGTTTTTGTACATTTAAAACTGTACTGCTGCCTAAAGTCTCAATGGCAAGCTTGTCAGAACATTCTGGTAACTGGTTTCTTGGGACCACAGTATTCAGCCACTAAAATTATATTCCATTGCTTCTCTACCCATCTGCAGCAAACTTTTCACTATACCTTTCCTTCATGTCCCTTGGAGTTTCTACAGATAGTTAAATAATTTTTTGAATTTAACCCGAAAGACAGACAGATAGGAGCGAGATGAGCACTCATGATTGCTTAATTCTGTTCTTATCATTAAAAATTCCTTTTCAGTGTTGTTAATAGGCAAGGTAAGTTTTTATAATCACAGTGTCAATATTATTTAGTCTTCATTTAAACTGGAATGCTGTAAAAAGTCTACATATTTCATTATTCATTTTATCCTACTTATACTGTAAATTGAGATTAAAATTTTTTCTTTGCTATAAATGGTGACTATGACTCATTTTGCAAAAACTATTCTTTTAAATTTCTTCCTAAAAGACAAAAAAAAAAATTCACTGTGAATCTTTAGTCTTTAGGTATGATTTCCTTTACTTGTAAATAATCTCTCATTAAATATTATGATTTCAGTGTTATAGTTAAGTAGTTTTATTTTAGAACAATTTATTGTCTAGTTGGCTAGTCTTCTCTAAATACTGGAAATATACATAATTCTTTTTTTCTTAAACTTCTGCTTGGTTTAAACCTCTTATATTAAAAATAATGTTAATTTGAACTGTATTAAAAATCAGCCAGTCAAGAATATTTACTTATTGATGAAGAAAAGAAAACATAAATTTAACCTATCAGTTTTTATTAAGCACCATTATTCACAACCCTGGACTATGTGAAGGTATAGAAAATAAATGTAAGGTACGTTATCCATTCTCAATTTTAAAAATTGATGCACACACACACACACACACACACAGAGGAGCATTTTTTGACTTTTTCATTCATCAAGTAGTGGCCCCAATAGCCCATACAATTTCTAGTGATATTGGGTTTTGTGCAGATACTGTAATATAGTATATGATAGAAAATTTCGTGCCTTTCTTTCTAATGTTCTTTCTCTCTGTCCAGAATGTTACTCCTCTCTTTTTCTCTTGATTTACCTGCTTGTTTGCTTACTTATCTGTAAAGATTCGATTTCAGGATCACTTCTTCTAATGGCAATCCTCCCTAGTACCTCCTTCCCTTATTGCACTATTAAAAATAGTTCTTTTCTCTGTGCTCCTTCTGTACTGTGTACTTGTACCTTTTCTTAGACCTAGAGAAAACCGGTTTGCTCCAAAAATCATCAACAACAACAAAATAAGAGCTCTGTGTCTGTGAGCATGGGTGAGTGTAGGTAATTTCGTATATGGAAAATCATTTACTTGTCAAAATCCATAGGAAGAATATTAAAAAAAAATCATTGAAAAACTGTTCCAGAATTAAATTATTGGAGGTATAATGTGTTTATCACACTTAAAAAAAACTACAAATCTCCTTTTTCTTGACTGTGAACTTTTCAAGAGCAGGAACTGTGTCTCATTCCTTTTGTGTTTTCCCTGGTTAGAAATATGCCTTTTACACCAGTTCAGTTCAGTTGCTCAGTAGTGTCCAACTGTTTGCGAGCCCATGGACTGCGGCACACCAGGCTTCCCTGTCTATCACCAACTCCTGAAGCTTGTTCAAACTCATGTCCATAGAGTTGGTGATGCCATCGAACCATCTTATCCTCTGACATCCCCTTCTCCTCTTGCTTTCAATCTTCCTTGGCAACAGGGTCTTTTCTAATGAGTCAGTTCTTTGCATCAGATGGATAGAGTATTGGAGTTTCAGCTTCAGCATCAGTCCTTCCAATGAACATTCAGGACTGATCACCTCTAGGATTGACTGGTTTGATTTCCTTGCAGTTCAAGGGACTCTTAAGAGTCCTCTCTAATTCCATAGTTCAAAAGCATCAATTTTTTGATGCTCAGCTTTCCTTATGGTCCAACTCTCACATTTGTACATGACTACTGGAAAAACCATAGCTTTGACTAGATGGACCTTGGTTGGCAAAGTAATGTCTCTGTTTTTTAATATTATATCTAGGCTGATTGTAGCTTTTCTTCCAAGTAGCAAGCATCTTTAATTTCATGGCTGCATTTACCATCCACAGTGATTCTGGAGCCCAGGAAAATAAAGTCAGCCACTGTTTCCATTGTTTCCCCATCCATTTGCCATGAAGTGATGGGACCAGATGCCATGATCTTAGTTTTCTCAATGCTGAGTTTTAAGCCAGCTTTTTCACTTTACTCTTTCACCTTCATCAAGAGGCTCTTTAGTTCCGCTTCTCTTTCTGCTGTAAAGATGGTTTCATCTGCATATCTGAGGTTATTGATATTTCTCCTGGCAACATTGATTCCCGCTTGTGCTTCATCCAACCTGGCATTCCACATGATGTACTCTGCATATAAGTTAAATAAGCAGGGTGACAATATACAGCCTTGAAGTATTCCTTTCCCAATTTGGAACCAGTCTGTTGTTCCATGTAAAGTTCTAACTGTTGCTTTCTGACCTGCATACAGATTTCTCGGGAGGCTGGTAAGGTGATCTGCTATTCCCTTCTTTAAGAACTTTCCACAGTTTGTTGTGATCCACACAGTCAAAGGCTTTGGCATAGCCAATAAAGCATAAGTAGATGTTTTTCTGGAATTTTCTTGCTTTTTCTATGATCCAGGGGATGATGGCAACTTGATCTCTGGTTCCTCTGCCTTTTCTAAATTCAGCTTGAACATCTGAAAGTTCTTGGTTCACGTATTACTGAAGCCTAGCTTGGAGAATTTTTTCATAGTGATGCTTCCTAAGGCCCACTTGATTTTGCATTCCAGAATGTGTGACTCTAGGTGAGTGATCACACCATTGTGGTTATCTGGGTCATTAAGTTCTTTTTTGTATAGTTCTGTGTATTGTCATGTCTTCCTAACATCTTCTGTTTCTGTAGGTCCATACTGTTTCTGTCCTTATTGTGACCATGTTTATATGAAATAGAGGAACTCAGCTATTGTTTGTTGAATGAAAAGATGAGCATCCAGAGACTGTGGTGCATAATGTACATTCAATCCTTTGCTCAGTGTGTTACATAATTTCCATTTGCCACTGCAAATCCATTCTCTGCCCTTACCTACTGTACTGTCTGCCTTGGGATGTCTTTTTTTTTTTTTTTTTTTAATTTTATTTTATTTTTAAACTTTACATAATCGTATTAGTTTTGCCAAATATCAAAATGAATCCGCCACAGGTATACATGTGTTCCCCATCCTGAACCCTCCTCCCTCCGCCCTCCCCATACCATCCCTCTGGGTCGTCCCAGTGCTCTAGCCCCAAGCATCCAGTATCGTGCATCGAACCTGGACTGGCATCTCGTTTCATACATGATATTTTACATGTTTCAATGCCATTCTCCCAAATCTTCCCACCCTCTCCCTCTCCCACAGAGTCCAAAAGACTGTTCTATACATCAGTGTCTCTTTTGCTGTCTCGTACACAGGGTTATTGTTACCCTCTTTCTAAATTCCATATATATGCATTAGTATACTGTATTGGTGTTTTTCCTTCTGGCTTACTTCACTCTGTATAATAGGCTCCAGTTTCATCCACCTCATCAGAACTGATTCAAATGTATTCTTTTTCTTTTAAGGCTTACATAGATGGGCTCCCATTTCCTCTGTTTTTGGTTTAGTTTAGGCAGTGGGAGTCCTGGGAAGAGATTGGAGGGACAGAAGGTTTATTTTTTTCTACAAGACTCTTTACTTTTTGTTTTTAGTAACTGCTCCTCTTCTTTATCCCTTTGGACAGCTCTTCTAAGTTACTAGACTATCTCTTGTGGCTCTTCTATACCCCATTTATGCCTTTGTAATTTGTCCCTTTGAAAATAAATTTTCTCAGATTATCCTAAATTGAGTGTTCTATTTGTTTCTTTTTGGGACTGATAAAACCCAGCAGACATTCTTCTGTCTTTTCCTTGGATGAAAAGCCCTTTCTTTCCTTTCAAAAACACCTTTCCTCCATGTATAGCTCATGGAGCTGATCTCACCCATGTTCTGGGAATTAGCCTATGACTCACACTTGCCAACATAGTCATCCCTTTAGCTTGAGTTATTGGCTTATCCATGGGCTCAGGACCAGAATAATGTCTCCTTTTGGTATTTTTCTAGCACTGTTGGAAAGGAAGCACCCTCTTCTAAAATTATATAATCCAGGGTTATTTGGGAGCTATCTTTGCTTTCGTGTGGAGGGAGAGTGTTCATAAAAATGAAGCCAACATAAAGGAGCACTGGAAGAGGAAAAGATTTCAGCCAGTTTGAGTTGAGTCTCTTATTTGCAACTGAAAAAAAATTAATATATAGTATCATTAACATCCAAAGACAATAGTTTTGTGTTAGAAATTGGGTAAAGAAAGATGACTATATTTGAGGGGTGTGTTGTGTTAATTTATGACATTAGCATCTAGAGAATAGAGGTCATTTTGTTTCTGTGTATGTCTATATACCTATTAACTTCTGGCTGTAAAAATTTAAATAGTAATGATTCTATTTCTAGGGTATTATAAGAAATGTATCTGCATAATATTAAAAGGCTCTTCTATTTAAACAAGT
The DNA here is from genome assembly GCF_029378745.1 of Bos indicus. Lineage (NCBI taxonomy): Eukaryota > Metazoa > Chordata > Mammalia > Artiodactyla > Bovidae > Bos > Bos indicus. Next base: position 38,519,961 of record NC_091769.1, read on the forward strand.
TTTCAAAACCTTATAGAATGAATCTTTTTTACCCTTTTCTCATATATTTTCAGTTTTCAGTAAACATCTTATTTCCCAGCCTGTATTTTTAAGCTTAGTTTTTTATTCCTCCATAGGCCAATGTTTTCAAAATAAAGATGGTTAGGTTTAGCTATAGTCTGAAGGAATCCATCAAATTGATTTCACTTGTGATCTAAGTTTTATTTTCACTTAAATCTCTAGAGCAGGAAACCTACCAGTTGCACAAATTCATCCCCGAGTAAGAATTTTGAATGGAGCAGAAAGCAAATTGCAAAGGCAAATAGAATATATTGTTGAAAAATGTCCTGTTTCTGGTTGCATCTCAAAATAAGTTAAATGTGATAATTTCCTCAAACAGGCAATTTAAAGTAAGTAGTTTATCCTGAGACTGCAGCCAGTTAGATGTGTCTTAGAATTCAAAAATCATGGTTGCGTTTTCATTCAAATAAGTCTAAACATTCGAATCATGCTTCTCTTTTCAGTGGAGGTGAAAAGGAAACACAACAGCAACGATGTGCTCGTTTTTCAGGGTTTGGGATGAAGGGATTGCTTCTTGATCTACTTAAATCAAGAGTTACAAATCTCTGTAAGTGTCAAGTTATTTTTTTCAGGAAAGCTTTGAGTTCTTTCGGATAACACTGACAGTTGAGATTCTTTTCCCTAAAGGTTGATTATTTGGACCTCAATTATCAGTTTTTTTCTAAAAAGGAAAACATTGCCAAACAGTATGTTTCAGTTCAGGATAAAGCACCAAATACCTTCTGATTTGGTGGTTAAAATTCAGGAACACCTGCTAATGGGTCTGAATCCTTATTATTCAACCCTTCCTCTGAGTCTCAGAGATACCCTTGTAACCTCCCTGCAAAACTCCCACCCTCTGCTAAAAAATAAACAAATATATATAACAACACAGAAATGGATTTACAGATATACAGAATGAACTAGAGGTTACCAGTGGGGAGAAGGAAGTGGGGAGGGGCAAGATAGGGGTATGGGATTAAGGCAGACAAACCACTATGCATAACATAAAGAAGAACAGGATATATTGCCCAGCACAGGGAAATATAGCCATTGTATTGAAATAACATGAAATGGAGTATAATCTATAATAATATTGAATCTCTATGTTGTACACCTAAACTAATATTGTAAATCAACTACATGCCTATCAAAAAATTAAAAAAAAAACAAGAAAATCAAAAGAATATTTTGTGACATAAAAATTGCATGAAATTCAAATTTCAGTGTCCAAATTGTATTGAAACATTAAAAAACCTTTCCAGCCTCTAATTTAATAGGTTTCTGTTTTTTTTTTTTTTTTTTTTTTACTGTTTTGTTTGCACTAGCCTGAGTTGATTCTGTTGCTTGCAACTAAACGATGTTCCTGAAGTGGTTGCACTGTTTACATAAGATGCAATGGAAAACGCCTGACCCCCCTGCCCCTAGCAAAAGCACAAATTTCATTATTATATCTCTTTCAAAAGAGACTAAAATAAATTTTAGTAAAAAACTGAATAACTGCTATGAGCAGTTGATATGCCTGCTTTTCATATATATCATTTGCATCTGTATTTATTTTCTAGGGCTGCTTTAATAAATCACCACAAACTGGGTGGCTTTAAAGCAACATAAATGTATTCTCTGACAGTTCTGTATGCCAAAATTCTGAAATCAAGATGTTGGCAAGGTTTCAGTTCCTTTTGGAGTCTCCGAGGGAAAATCTGTTCCATGCGCGTTTCCTAGCTTCTGGTGACTGCTGGCAGTTCTTTGCTCTCCTTAGTTAGTAGCCACATAACTCCACTCTGCCTTAATCTTCTCATGGCTCTCTCCCCTCTGTCTCTGTGTTTTCTCCATTTCTACCTCTTATAATTGACACTCGTATTGGATTTAGAACCCACCCTGAATCTAGGAGGGCTCCCCTGGTGGCTCAGACAGGAAAGAATCTGCCTGCAAAAAAAGAGACCCGGTTCAATCTCTGGATTGGGAAGATCCCTGGAGAAGGGAATGGCAACCCATTCCAGTCTTTTTGCCTGGGAAATCCCTTGGACAGAGGAGCTTGGTTGACTGCATTCCATGGGGTCGCAGAGTCAGACACAACTGAGTGATTAACACTTTCACTTTTAGGACTTCCCAGGAAGCGGTAGTGGTAAAGAAACTGCCTGCCACTGCAGGAGACATAAGACATGTAGGTTTGATCCCTGGGTCAGGAAGACTCCTGGAGGAGTGCATGGTAGTCCACTCCAATATTCTTGCCTGGAGAATCCCATAAACAGAGGAGCCTGGCGGGCTACAGTCCATGGGGTCACTAAAGAGTCCGACATGACTTAGCCACTAAACAACAACAACAAATATTTACTGACCACTTATGACATGTCCCACTCATGACATGTCCCACTTATGACAAATCCCATGGACGGAGGAGCCTGGTGTCCATGGGGTCGCAAAGAGTCGGACACGACTGAGCGACTTTACTTTCCTTTTTTTCACTATGACATGTCAGGTATTGTAAAGATAGAGCAGCAGTCCTTAGGGTTGCACAGAGTCAGTCAGGCATGACTGAAGTGACTTAGCTGTGGAGTCAAAACTATTTAAAACCATTATAGTCTAAAAATGACCAGTCAAAACTTGGAACCTTTTATACAAAACCTAGATGTTCTTCATACCTGAGCACTTCAATCATTTGCATATTTCATTCCTAGTAGAGGTGCTCTGGCCTGGGGGAACTGTTATGCTTAGTCTCAAGAGGTGGTTTTCTGTGTCATTTTCTCCTCCTTACAACCCATCTCAGTCCCCAGATTACTCTGACTTGATCCACAGTGTTCTGGGACAGGTTTTGCAAGAACCTGAGTTTGGTTTTGAACACATTGAGTTTGAGCTGACCACAGTATATCCAAGGGAAAATGTCTAGAAGATATGTTAACTGGGTTTTTTGAGAAGCAAATACCAAGAAGGAACCTGAAGTACAAGAGACATTAGTGAAAAACGTGTAAAAGATAAACAGAATGGGATTAGGAATCCACAGGGAACTTACAGATGCAGGTGTGAGACCTGTGAAAAGAGATGGGGAAAGGAGGAGAGTTGGGTAAACACAGGCTCAGACGATAATGAAGTTCTGAGCATGTGTTGGCCAGGCCACTGGGAGCTCCAGAATGCCTTCTGTGTAGGGTCACTGACAGGGTACAGCCAGTAAGATAAGGCCTTGGTGTGGGTGTGAATGCTGTGGTGGATTCTGAAGATGGAGGTTATCAGCCAACTATACTCCCTGTAGCAGGTTCTTACTTGAAGGGAAATCTGAGCAGCTCTCCTCCATGGCTGCCACAGAGACATGGAACTTCATTTAAAGATGTGGGAAGGTTGTTATCTTAATAGTTGGCAAAGCATTCCTTTCAGGAAGGAAATATTTTAATTTGGAAAAATAATGAGCTTATTTATATGTGGAAGGATGACTGTAGAAACCCAAGCAGTTATAAAGTATAGCTAAGATGCTCTGAGGAAGAAAATTTTTTTGCTATTTACTCAACAAATATTGGGCTTCCCTGGTGGCTCAGATAGCAAAGAATCTGTCTGCAGTGCAGGAAACCCAGGTTTGATCCCTGGGTTGGGAAGATGCCCTGGAGAAGGGAATAGAAACCCACTCCAGCATTCTTGTCTAGAGAATTCCATGGACAGAGGAGCCTGGCAGGCTACAGTCCATGGGGTTGCAAAGAGCTGGACATGACTTAGTGACTAACACTTTCACTTTCTTTTTTTTTTTTTAGTTTTTTTAAAAAATATTTATTTATTTATTTTTTTAAACTTTACAATATTGTATTGGTTTTTCCATATAACACTTTCACTTTCAACAAACATTTAGAAGTTAGTGGTAGAGTGTGGTGCTGGTTTCAATCCCCAGTAGGTCCATCCATGCTTTAGAGTTTCCCTGGTGGCTCAGTAATAAAGAATCTGCCTGGAGTGCAGAGACATGGGTTTGATCCCTGGCTTGCAAAGATCCCCTGGAAAAGGAAAGGGCAAAACCTCCATTATCCTTGCCTAGGAAATCCCATGGACAGAGGAGCCTGGTGGGCTACAGTCCATGGGGTTGCAAAAGAGTTGGACATGACTTAGTGACTAAACAACAACAGATATTTACTGAGCATTTATGACTTATCAGATATTGTGAAGATAGAGCAGCAATCAAAACAGACAGCATTCCTTGCCCTTATGAGGTTTACATTCTAGTGGGTAGAGAAAGATATTAAACAAATGAGCAAGTTATAGTGCTATGGAGAGAAAACAGGTCAGGAAAAGTCAGTGAGTAATTCAGAAGTGATGGCTTACTATTATAAATATGGGGTCTGGGAAGTTTTCACTGAGCTAAATGGGAGTGGGGGGAGTGAGCCATGTAGATAACTAGAAGGATGTTCTAGGCAGAATGATAAAAGGCTCTGAGGCAGGAGTGTTCTGGAACAACAAAGAAGTTTTTGTGGTGGGAGCTGGTAAAGAAGGTGGGCCTTGGTAGGAGAAAGGTCTGAGAGTTACTAGGGGGACCAGGTGATGTAGGACACATCATAAGGACTTTTGGCTTTTCCACTGAGTATGATGCAAAGTTATTGAAAGCTTCGGAGCAGGGGAGTGGCAAAAAATGACCCATTTTCAAAGGATCCCTCTGGCTGCTATGTTGAAAATGGAGAGCAGGAGTGCAAAGCGAGAGACTAGTTGGGGGGTAGGCTATGGCAACAATTCAAGTGAGAAAATGGGAAGAATAAATTTTTCTCTTTAGATGAAAGGGGCAGAGGTGTGAGGAGAAAAGAGAGCAGAAACAAAAGTTACAAGGAAACGGGCTGTATGGAGACGTAAGTGATGGAGGTTTTCCACTGGGAAGTGAATAAGGGACATTTTAAGAAGGTGAATGTCAAATATTACCTTTGAAATTGTTGCCATGTTTATGTTTCTGCTTTGTATTTAAAATCAGTCCTATTTTGCTCACAATGTATTGTGGGAATGTGTCTCCATCATCTTTTTTATTTTTTTTATTCTAGAAAAAGTCTGTGTATTACAACTGGGTTGGAATATAGAACACAGGATATTCATGGTAATAAGATTTTAAAATGAAACATAATTGGGAGAATGAAAACCACGGTAGTTGGCAAAAGTCTTGGGGAAAGCTTTGCATCTTAAAAGTGGATTAAAGATTTGAACAAATCATTTAGTTTCAAAAGTTTTGAAACTTTCAGCTGACTTCTGATTTATAGCAAGTCTAGAGATTAAAATTTTTGAGTTATCCCTTGTAGAAATGATGACTAAATACAGAGACTCTTGGAGGAGGGAAAAAAAAAATCCGTACTTTAAGACTTTAGTACAGACATTTTCCACGTAGAATAGAGAGATTGTAGATTTAGTAGAGTGATAGATGAGAAGCAATGTTTCATGTTGTGGCAGAGTCTTCTGATTTCCCACCCAAATCCACATTTCTACTGCATATATACAAAATGTAATTGTATGCCTGAAATACTGTATTTCTTCTCCTCTATATGTAACAAGGTTTGACTCAGTTCTTTCCAGTGAGATGAAAGTAGAAGTTGGATGGAAATTTTTGACAGAATGAAAAGGAGCCTCAAAAGTGATCAGATAGCTAGGATAAATTTTTCCCTCTTTTCCTCTATTTTTATCTCCAGGAAGTTGGAAATTTTATGATGGCTGGAACTTCATCAGTCACTTTGGACCATTAAATGCCCTTGAGGATGGACAGTAATTGCTAGGATGATAGAACCAAAAGTAGGAAGGGCCCTGGGCTTCCTATTTCGACTTCTTTTATATGAAAAATAAATTATTTTTCTTATTTAGGTCACAGTTAATTTAGGTGTTCTGTTTATGCCAGTATAACTGCTGTATGATAATGGCAGCCACCGTTTATTGAGCCCTATTACATTTCAGGCATGGTGCTAAGAACTTATATTATTAGCTCAGTTAATCATCACAGTTATCCTATTAAATAGGTGCTGTTATTTCCACTAAGTTAATAGATAAGGAACATGAAATTTAGAAGGGTCATATAAATTCCCCAAGATCACCTAGAGAGTGTATAGTCTCAAACTGACTTGGTTGATTTTAAAGCTTGGGTATGTTCCAACATACTGTCAGGTGCGGATAAAACTTAAATGAAGTTCTGAGAGTCTTATTTGAAACTACTATGTCTCTAAACTTAATACTTTTTCATCGACCAGCTACACCTTTTAGGCCTATCTTCTTTACACACAATTTTGACAAATTCTCATCTCATCTAAAACTCATTCCACCACAGCTATGCTGCAGTCCAGTATGATGTTTAAATCCTGCTTGGCACAGTTCTCTAGGATAGCAGTCCTGAGGTCGGGGGAGAGCTGTGTTCTCAGAGGGTAGGTCTTTATTCAAAACTGAAAGGAGGTAACAGCTGGCCTAAAATTATGACTGGCATCTGGTTTCAGACTCATTATGGCTGCCCCGATGCTTTCTCAGATTCACTGAAATGTTTTTTCCTCTGAGAACAAAGCTTCCAGAAACTCAAAACACCTATATTAACTGGTGACCTAAAAGGAGTACTTACCTGCTAACTTCCTGGCCAGTTTTCAGGTAGCTTGGCAGAGACTTCCAGCTGTAACCAGGCTGCTATAAAAAATTAATTATTCTGAATAGCTAGGCCTATTTGAACAGAATCTGCCTCACTGTTAAAATCTGTCTTTTGAAAATTTCTAATAACTATTAAGAGGCCATTAGTAAAATTATAAGGAAAATAAGAAGGTAAGACTAGTAAAGCCATTATCCCAGTTACTCTTACTTCATGACACAGCATGCATTTAGCTTCTGTGGACGGCTTTTGGTGTTTTGTTTTACAATTAATCTAGATTACAGAGATGAAAGAGCTTCAGATCTTTTTATTTGCAAGTGTGATTTGGCGTGAAGTATGAAAGAATAGGTATGAATGGAAAGGATCGTTTAAATATTTTATTCAAAATTACATAAGCACTTATCATTTATGGAATGCCTATTAGGTGCCAGATGTCACATGAGATATGTTACTTGTCTCATTTAATGTCATCCTTGCACCAGTCTGTGTGAGGTAGAGCACAGTTTATAAATAGGATGTTCAGAGGCACTGAGTGAATTGCCTAAGGTCACATAGTGGGAATTTATGTATAGATCTGTCTGTCTCCAAAGTGCATGCTCTTTAGTTTATTACTCAATACTCTGCTATGGGATATTTCTGGAGAAGGCAATAGCACCCCACTCCAGTACTCTTGCCTGGAAAATCCCATGGGAGGAGGAGCCTGGTAGGCTGCAGTCCATGGGGCCACAAAGAGTTGGACACGACTGAGTGACTTCACTTTCACTTTTCCTTTCATGTATTTGAGAAGGAAAAGGCAACCCACTCCAGCGTTCTTGCCTGGAGAATCCCAGGGACGGGGGAGCCTGGTGGGCTGCCGTCTATGGGGTCGCACAGAGTCAGATACGGCTGAAGCAACTTAGCAGCAGCAGCAGCAATGGTCACATAAACAAAGTAAATCCTTAAAGCAACCAGCTTCATTTGTTGCTTTGAAGAGGTTTAGCTATAAAATAGTAGGATGGTTCTGGAAGAGCTTAGTGCAGTAGGGTCTCAACTGAACAGTATATTGGTTCCTTTGATGGACAAACTAGCTATGTATACAGTTAATCCTTAAAAACCTTAGCCTTAAGGTTTTATCACCATTAGCAATTACTAACATCATGCAATATATTAATACTTTAAAGTTACTGCTTAAATAAATTTATCACTTGCTAAATTTTACATGAAGGTCAAACAACATTAACTATTTTGGTAGTTAAATGTTTACTCTTATCAGCTATCTTCTATGGAAATTTTGAAAAAACAAATGTATCTTTTTATTTTTATTTTGTATATCTTTCCAGCTAATGAGGTCTGGAGAAAGTAATGATCAAATCCTTGTGTTTTTCTTTCTTTACATTTAAGTAAGTAAGGTACTTTTTAGTTTCATTTATGGGTATTATATTGACTATGTTATTACTATTAGGAAATTATACAATAAATTGATTATTCAATGTGTGTAGAACATTCATGTTTTTGGAAACACAAGGGAAAGAGGAAAATATGTAAATATTTACAAATTTGTTTGACAAGATTAAATAATCCCATTATCGCTAACTTGTTGCTGATAGTGATTGTGGGAGTATGTGTAGGAAAAGGAGAGTGTATATATAGACTCAGACTACTGGACTTGTCTGTTTTTACCCTATTCAAAGCTTTCTTAGAGTTAGGAGATAAACAGGAATCATGTATTTCCATTGCAAAAGGAAAATTTGTTTGAGGGTTTAATTTTGCCTGAATTTTCATTGCTCGCCTGGCCTTCTATGCAAGTTTAGAGGTCATTTGCAGTCCCTGTCCTAGGATTAGACTGCAATAAATTTTGGGGGAGGGAGGGTGTTCATCAAGGTGCTTTTCTCTGTAATCCCAGGTTTGAGAAGAATGAATGGTCCCAGGGAATAAGATGGAATAGTTTGCATTAGAAACTTTTCTCATCCCTTCTCCCCAGAATTTAAAATTGGAGACTATCAGAATAGCTTCAGTCAGTGTCCAATGATAAGGACAGGACATTGAGCTGAAGAAATGGCCTTGAGTCAGGCCTAAGACGAAGGATTAAATATCTATGGAAGAGGACTGGTTTCATATAGTGTGTTTGTGACCGTAACCAGTTACTCAAGCATGGTGGTTCTCAAACTTTGGCATGTATCCGAAACTCCTGGAGTAACCACATATGTTTTGGGCCCCCAATAGGTTTAGGGTGGTATCTGAGAGTTTTCATTTTCAATCAGTTTCTGCGTGATGCTGCTGCTGGTGGTTCAGAGACTACACTTTGAAAATCATTGCCCCCAACATACAGTTAAGCTTTGTGTAGGATCCTGTGAACCCAGAGTGCGGATGCTAACAAGTGAGACATTATGGGGCTTTGGTAGGAATCCAGCTGAAAAAAGGCATCTCTGGAGGAGTGGTCAGCTTCTTCTGGATTGGGCCTCATTGTCTTTTGCAGCTGTGCTGTGGCAGCACAGTGAGAAGCAATGGCAGTGGAATTGTACCTTTTAAATCTCTCTCACCTGTCCTGGAGGAGAATGGATAGGGAACGTTTGCTTAGCACATGACAACAGAGTTAGGTCTTCAATAAGTTCTTTGGGGAAAAATATTTTGGGCAGAGGGGAAGGTCCCCTGGAGAAAGGAATGGCTACTCTCTCCAGTATTCTTGCCTGGAGAATTCCGTGGACAGAGGAGGCTGGTGGGCTACAGTCCCTAAGGGTTGGAAACAGCTGGACACAACTGTGTGACTCACACTTTCACAGCTTGCATAAAAGCAAAACTCAGCTTGATAGTGTGATGATGATATGTGTGTATGTATCATGTATGTGTGGTAGGAAGTGAGAGATGGAGCTAAAAGGGAATGCAAAAAGATGTTTTTAAAAATATGTATGGAGCAACTTGGAGATTGATTGAGGTGTACAGTTTCACACGGTGCTCCAAGAGCATTTTCACACACACGGTGAAAGAAATGAATAGGGTTTGGGGCTCTCATACTCTTTTCAGCCAGGGTTTATTTATATCTTTTATAATTTGGGCTTTTCCTAATCTTTATATTAAACAAAGCACTCTACAGCTCTCATATTCACCTATGGTGGTTATGTGTTTCTTGCCATTTCTGGCATAATCTTTACATTTTTGGCACATAGTCTTTAAAGCCAGAGGCCATTGTCTTAGCTAGTCTATGAACTGCTTGGACAATTGTGTTTCTTTTTGCTTTTTCATACTGTACAAAATGCTAAAGTCATGGATCACAACAAACTGTGGAAAATTCTTAAAGAGATGGAAATAACAGATCACCTTACCTGTGTCCTGCAAAACCTGTATGCAGATCAGAAAGCAACAGTTAGAACCTGACATGGAACAATGGACTGGTTCAAAATTGGGAAAGGAGTACATCAAAGCTGTATACTGTCACACTGATTATTTAACTTACATGCAGAGTACATCATAGGAAATGCTGGACTGGATGAAGCACAAGCTGGAATCAGGATTGCTGGGAGAAATATCAGTGACCTCAGATATGCAGATGACACCACCCTTATGGCAGAAAGTGAAGAGGAACTAAAGAGCCTCTGGATGAAGGTGAAAGAGGAGAGTGAAAAAGCTGGCTTAAAACTCAGCATTCAGAAAACTAAGATCATGGCATCTGGTCCCATCACTTCATGGCAAATGGATGGCAAAACAATGGAAACAGTGACAGACTTTATTTTCTTGGGCTCTAGAATCACTGCAGATGGTGACTGCAGCCATGAAATTAAAACACGCATGCTCCTTGGAAGAAAAGCTATGACCAACCTAGACAGCATATTCAAAAGCAGAGATATTACTTTGCTGACAAATATTTGTCTAGTTAAAGCTATGGTTTTACCAGTAGTTGGGTATGGATATGAGAGTTGGACCATAAAGAAGGCTGAGTGCTGAAGAATTAATGCTTTTGAACTGTGGTGTTGGAGAAGACTCTTGAGAGTCCCTTTACTGCAAGAAGATCAAACCAGTCAATCCTAAGGGAATCAGCTCTGAATATTCATTAGAAGGACTGATGCTGAAACTGAAGCTCCAATACTTTGGCCACTTGATACGAAGAGCCAACTCAGTAGAAAAGACCCTGATGCTGGGAAAAATTGAAGGCAAGAAGAGAAGGGGATGAAAGAGGATGAGATGGTCAGATGGCATCACCATCACAGACTCAATGGACATGAGTTTGAGCAAGATCTGGGAGATAGTGAAGAACAGGGAAGCCTGGCATGTTGCAGTCCATGGGGTTGCAAAGAGTAGGACATAACTGAGTGACCGGGCAACAACAACAACAGCAGCAATAATCTTGTTTCTTCATTTGCTCCTTCGTTCTTTTCTCTCCTCATGAAGCTAATGTGTAATTGGATAAATAGAATTATGTCTTGTGGAGGTTCTAGTACCTTTGATCTCTATTTTCCCTTTTAGAATTACATGCCATAGAATCATGAGTATTTTCTCCAAACTTTCAAGTTCTTGTCTTACTACAGTTTAGACTTATATCAAGCCATCTGGCTCAACTGTTTTCTTGTTGGTTGTTGTAAGGCTTTGAGTGACAGGATGCATGAATCCTGATTGTAAGCACTCTTGCTTCACTAACCAATTCTTTTTATGGTCTTAAGTTCCTAGGTGTTTCCTTGATCTTCTCAGTGTCCAAAGGATGAAGACTTGTTTTTGCAAGCTATCTCAGTAGCAAGTTTTAGAATTGACTCAAGAATATTACAGTATCATCACAATACTTATTCTTTCTTTCTTCCCACAAATTTCTACCAAAATGTTATCTTCATTAATGTATTTTGACTGCACTTACATTTTACCAACCTAATGAATCTTTTCATTAAAATAGAGTAACTCAGAGAAAAAGAGAAAAAATAAAATAGGGTGACTCCTCTTATTACATCTGAAATATATAGGCTTATACTAGCAATTATCAGTAGTACCTGTATGATCATGATTATTGTCCTATATTATACATTTAAGCTTGATGTTCATTTCAGTTCAACCTTGTTGGTTTTCAAGACTGTGCATAGCTTTATAACTAGGCTAACATAGTGATTGTTAAGCAGCATTTCAGATCTTTAAAATTATTTTCTCATGGTAATTGTCAGACATCTGCTCTCTGGTTAGATTTTTTAGGCAGACTGATGACAGAGACTAGTTGGAAAGATAGAATTTTTCAGCATTTATCAATAACGCTTAGAAATAATTTTCTATTGTGTTCAGTGGTAATAGTTCACGATGTATATAAGCTCAGTTGAGAGACCTCTTTAAGAACACCGGCAGAAAATATGAGGACGAAAAAGTGGGAAAGAGTGCTAGCCTTGTACCCAGTTGGGGATTTGACAAGCCTTGCACACAATAAAACTTGACTAATTTTCCCCTTAAAGGTCACAGTTTGAGGACACCATTAGACAGAGACACACAATTGTGATTATCCACTGTAAAATGAATCAAAGACTGTAAAAGAAATGAAATGTATAGCGTATTCAAAAGCAGAGACATTACTTTGCTAACAGAGGTCCGTCTAGTCAAGGCTATGTTTTTTCCTGTGGTCATGTATGGATGTAAGAGTTGGACTGTGAAGAAGGCTGAGCACCGAAGAATTGATGCTTTTGAACTGTGGTGTTGGAGAAGACTCTTGAGAGTCCCTTGGACTGCAAGGAGATCCAACCAGTCCATTCTGAAGGAGATCAGCCCTGGGATTTCTTTGGAAGGAATGATGCTAAAGCTGAAACTCCAGTACTTTGGCCACCTCATGCGAAGAGTTGACTCACTGGAAAAGACTCTGATGCTGGGAGGGATTGGGGGCAAGAGGAGAAGGGGACAACAGAGGATGAGATGGCAGGATGGCATCACTGACTCGATGGACATGAGTCTGAGTGAACTCCGGGAGTTGGTGATGGACAGGGAGGCCTGGTGTTCTGCGATTCATGGGGTTGCAAAGAGTCGGACACGACTGAGCGACTGATCTGATCTGATTATTGGATTATTTCTAGATAAAGGTACACAATTTGCTTTTACTATTTTGTGTGTGTGTGTGTGCTTAGTTGCTCAGTTGTGTCCAACTCTGCGACCCCATGGATGTAGCTCACCAGGTTCCTTTGTCCATGGGATTTTCCAGGCAAGAATACTGGAGTGGGTTGCCATTCCTTTCTTCAGGGCATCTTCCCAACCTAGGGATGGAACCCATGTCACCTGTATCTTCTGCTTTTAAAGCAGGTGGGATTCTTTACCACTGAGCCACTTAGGAAGCTTTGCTATCATAGGGAGATTCTATTAGAATGATATGTAGATAGAGATGATCACTAGTTATTATTTAGTTTATAGGGAGCTTGGAAATCCAGTTTATTTGAGCAAGTGAAATGATGTTATTCATGATGAATTATTAGTTCAGTATTTTAATTCATGCTTTGGAAAATCATGTTTACCTTTAGAAATCTGTGTTATCTCAATAGAATTTTTTTTTTCCCTCTGTGACTGCAGGGTCTACCTTGTGATGATTCTAATGTTAGTGCTTATGTGGACAAAATTTTTGTTTTCATTTTTTCAGTGTTACTGATTTTGTTTTAGACAGTAATTTTGCTCCTTTTGCTTATTACTCTTTGAGAATATTGGTTCATTCCCACTGTTATTCAGGAAACTGACTGAAGAAGAGAGTTTATAACCCTACAAAGTATTTTGACAAAATATTTATTACTTAAGTGGTTTCCCTGACCACTGCTATCCATGCTGTAATACTGCTTTTCTTATTTCAATATTTTTTCCTTGTTAACTATAATTACAGAATTAAGGTATTGTGAAGGAGATATTGACTTTCTTGATCTGTTATAAAAACTGTCAAGGATTAGAAGTAGTTATATCCAGAAGTGTTAATGGATTTTTTTTTTTTTTTTTGGTATTGTACAGAACCCAGAATTTGGGTAACTGGAACTTGGAAAGATAAAGCAAAAAAGAAGGCTAAAAGACTATTGTGTATACCAGAAATCCCATGTAAATTTAAGTTAGAACAAACTCATAGAATAAAAAAACTCTTTTATTTTTTTTTTAAAACTCTTTTAAAAAATAGTTATAAGAGAAATGGCATTTTCTAAAATCCCTTGCTTTTGCATCTTTCAATCTAATAAAGCTACATTGAGATTTCTAATAAAGATTCAGAAATTTATGATACAAATTTCTGATAAAGAACACGAGCACTCTTCAGGCTAGCATAAGAAAGGGCTTCCATCTACTTGCCAGCTTTTGTTTATTTCTTAAATTATATTCCAGTGATCTTTCTGCACACTAAAATTTATCTAGTTCAGCTGTGGTATGGTTTCTTATATTTTAAAAGTACTAGTTTCATCTACTAAGGAGAACGGATGGAAACCTTTGATAGGAAGTGAGCCCTGTAGTGTTTTTCATCAAGTAAGACCATGGCAAAGCCTTCTGATGGTACTAAAGAGAAGTACGTTGAGTAAAAGACAACTGCTGCTTGAGCCTTTCCTGCAGATGGCACTGGTGTTGCTTAGATAAGGAACGTTTTTATGCTCAGCAGCTTTTGGTTCTTTGTGCACAATGAAAAGGCTTATAGGTACTGGAAGTGAAGTGAAGTGAAGTGAAAGTTGCTCAGTCGTGTCTGACTCTTTGTGACCCCATGGACTATACAGTCCATGGAGTTCTCTAGGCCAGGATGCTGGAGTGGGTAGCCTTTCCCTCTCCAGGGGATCTTCCCAACCCAGGGATCAAACCCAGGAGGATTCTTTAACAGCTGAGCCACAAGGGAAGCCCAAATATGTCCTGGGAAACTAAGTAGATGTCTTACAGTAAGCAGTTACTTCTCTGTGCCTGACGGAAGCCCAGCATGGTTCAGCCAGTCCTTTTGGAGGTCTGCATTTCAATTAATGCCTTCACATGGAAAATAAAATCTGATAGAATACTCTTTTTGACCAGGGAAGAAGACAGTACCAAAGTCACATTATGAAGCTCCAGGCTCATTCTCCCACTTGCAGAGTATAAAAAGCTAGTAGCTTATCTTAAAAGTTAATTCAACAAAGACTTACTGAACATTTGTTTGAGGCAATGCAGTGTTCCGGATTGTTCTAGAGGGTTCAAGATAGAAAACAAAAACAAACATAATCTTCATCTTGTCACATCTTTTTAGACATATGCATAAATACATGAGATACAAGTGTCTTAGTCCATTCAGGACATTGTAACAAAATATCACTGGTAGAGTAAACAACAGAAATTTATTTTGCAGATTTTCGGAGGCTGGAAGCCTGAGATGAGGGTGCCAGTATGGTTGAGTGGGGGCTCTCTTCTAGATCATAGACATCTCATTGTACCCTCTCATGGTAGAAGAGGCTAGAAATCTATAAATTTATGAGGCTTTAATCCTACTTATGAAGCTTCCCAGGTGGCTCAGTGGTAAAGAATCCGCCTGCCATGCATGAGGCACAGATTTGATCCCTGGGTAAGGAATGCCCCCTGGAGAAAGATATGGCAACCCACTCCAGTATCCTTGCCTGGGAGCTCCCATGGACAGAGCAGCCTGGTGGGCTATATAGTCCATGGGGTAGCAAAAGAGTTGGACTCGACTTAGTGACTAAATAGCAATAAAATCCTACTCATGAGGGCTCCACTTTTATGACTTGATCACCTCCCCTAAACCCACATCCTAATGCCATCATCTCTAGCAATTAGGATTTCAATATATGAATTTGGGGGGAGGGAGTGATACCACCATTCAGACCATAGCATACAAATTAGTTTCATAAATCACAGACAAATGACTAGTAAGAAGTCATTGGAGTACGGGACGAGGGTTTAGGTAGGTTTGAGATAGACTATGAAAGGAGGGCCTGCTTTCAGCTGAATATGAAGTGAGAATGAGACAAAATAGAATTTCCAATAAGGGAACTGTATGAGTGAAGCAGTGTATAGAGAATGCTATTCTTTTTGTGTTTAATGATTCATTCAGGGACTGTTCTGCGCTCTCTGTTAGGTGTTCTAAAGCGTGACTGTATTCCACTGGTTTCTGTAACAGGTATACCATGGACTGAGAAGCTTACACAATTAACATTGACTTCTCACAGTTTTGGAGGCTGGGAAGTCTAGGATTAAGGTGTCAGCAGATCCAGTGTGTGGTGAAGACCTGTTTCCTGGTTAGCAGGTGGGCTCCTTCTCATTTTCTCCTCATGTGATGATGAGTTGAATGAGAGGAAGCAAGGTCTCTCATGTCTTTTCTTAAAAGGACACTAATTTCATACATGAGGGCTCTCCTTTATGACCTAATTACCTCCCAAAGGCCTCAACTTGAAATACATCACATTGATTGAGGATTAGGCATGCTGGTGTGCTGCAGTCCACGGGGTCACAAATGGTCGGACATGACTGAGCAACAGAACTGAACTGAGGATTAGGCTTTAAAACATGAATTCTGGGGGGACACAAACAAACATTCAGCCCATCACAACATTCCAATTTTTTATTTTTAGTTAAAATTTCTTTTTTGGCTGTGCTGGGTCTTCGTTGCTTTTGTGTCGGCTTTTTCTAGTTGTGGTGAGCAGGGGTGTTTTGCCAAAAGTTTTCACTTTTGTCTTAGGTTCAAAGGATTTGTTAACAAAATAAACCACTTTTTATATACAAATACATAATACAAATATTTATTAGAGAATTATAGAACTTACTTTCAATATGCTAACATTAAAAGAAAAGAGAATAGCAGAGTATACATCACCAGATTGGGTTTTGACCAGCATCCAGACTTAATCAGCGCTGGGAAGTCCTGTGTCACAGCACATCTGGGGTCTCAACTGGGAAAAGGTCCCAGGCAGCTTGTCTGCTCCATGGGCGAGACTTCAAAGATTGTAGTTTGGGGTTTGGGGTTCCTGCTTATAATCCCAGGAGGTCGCAAACGGATACCATCATCCATCTGTGACCAAATTGCAGCTCTGGTTTCATGTTAATGCTGTTTGTTTTGTTGTGTAAAACTTGGGATGTAGTCAAGCTTGGGGCTTGGTTGGCTAGACACCCCTCGAGGGGCTCAACAATCTCAAGATTTCTCTTCCATCTTATCTATGGTGCTACAAGGCTTGCACTCACAGCAGCCAGTCACTCACAGTCACTCCCAATCAGGGCAGTGTCCAGGCAGGAGAGAAGCAAGGTCAGAGGCCTACTCTGCTCTGTCTCTGAAGCCTAAACAAGACTATTCATTTTAATTCCCAGACAAGGGTCTGCTCTCTAGTTGTGGTGCATGGGCTTCTCATTGTGGGACTTCTTTTGTTGCAGAACACAGGCTCTAGACACGCAGGCTCAGTAGCCTCAGACTGCAGGCTTAGCAGTTGTAGCTCGTGGTCTCTAGAGCATGAGCTCAGTAGTTGCGGCTCACGGGGTTTGAAAAGTGAAAGCATTAGTTCCTCAGCCATGTCCCACTCTTTGTGACCCCATGGACTGTAGCCCACCAGGCTCCTCTGTCCATGGAATTCTCCAGGCAAGAATACTGAAGTTTGTAGCCATTCCCTTCTCCAGGAGATCTTCCCCACCCAGGGATCGAACCTGGGTCTCCTGCATTGCAGGCAGATTCTTTACTGTCTGAACCATCAGGAAGCCTGATGCATGGGCATAGCAACTTTCTAATTTTGTATTAGAAAAATAGAAATTAGAAAATTAGTTTTCATCTCCTGCCCCTCTGCTTGTGTATCTTGGGTTACTTAACCTCTTTGTCTTTGCTTCCTCATCAAATGGAAAATGGTAAAATGGAGGTGATAAGACTACTTACTTCAAAGGGTTTCTGAGAGGATTAAATGAGCTAGCATATGTGTAATACCTGTCCATAGTAATAAATATTGCTGTAGTTGTAGACATAAATGTTAGATGTTATTATGAATATTTGTGTTTTATACCAATAATTCTATTAGAGAATCCTGATTCTTTTGAGAGGCTAAGAATTAAGACAATTTAGGCATAGGAAAATTAACTTGCTAAGCAGGTACAGGTTACATTTTTAAAAATTGAAGTATAATTGATAGTTAAAATATGTTTAAGGTGTATAAATCGATGGTTTAGTATACATATACATTGTTAAATAATTACTGTAATCAAGCCAATTAACATGTCCATCAATAGAGGCTGCATTTGAGCTGAGGCCAAATCTGTCCTTTTTTTCCTGCTTCATCATTCAATTCTTAATAATTATGTTGATTATAATGTCTTTCTGGTGAGTGGATAGCAAGAGCTACAGTAGGATGTAAAGATATTAGGGTTCCAAGGTGGAGGGTTTCTAATGCTTGGCCAAGGGTTTAAACTTTGTTGTGTAATGGGAAATAAATTATGGGATGTCATGGGCATTGCTTATTTCCCTTGGCAGAGGGATAGATAGCTAGCATCTGTAAAAGTCAATTAACAAGGTGTAGTGAAAGTCTCTTAGTCGTATCTGACTCTTTGTGACCCCATGGACTATATAGTCCATGGAATTCTCCAGGCCAGAATACTGGAGTGGATAGCCTTTCTTTTCTCTATGGGATCTTCCCAACCCAGGGATTGAACCCAGATCTCCTGCATTGTGGGTGGATTCTTTACCAGCTGAGCCACAAAGGAAGCCCAATTAACAGGTGTGGTTGAGATCTCTTGCCTGTCTCCCTGGATAGCCCAGTATGATACCTTACAAAGATTCTCCTAGGACAGGATTCCAGTCTATAAAGGAGTGGTTGGCAGACATTTATGGACAGGGAGGCCTGGCGTGCTGCGATTCATGGGGTTGCAAAGAGTCAGGCACCACTGAGCGACTGATCTGATCTGATCTGATCCTGGTCTAGGAGAACTTTCGTAAAGTATCATACTGGGCTCTCCAGGGAGACAGGCAAGAGATCTGAACACAGGAGAACATGTAAACTTTTGATCAACTTTTGTAAACTTTTAATCCAAGTGGTTAGGGGAGAATCAGGAGATATCCTGAGTGTCATGGATCCAAATAATGAGAAAGTTTTGGGAAAGAACAAAGCCTTGGCTGCTAAAGAGTGGTTGATCAAAACAATTGCTGAGAAGAAATGATTGGACTTCCTGGCTAGATGGACATCTGTGACTCTTCAAAGAACAGATCACTCCAATGTTGTGGTTTCAGACTGATACATGAAGTGAAGAGAGATTCAGAAAAATAAGTGGGGACAAATATAGATTAGTCTGATAAGCATGAAGTTTGGAGATAAAAGGAAATTGTAATTTAAGGTAGAAATATTATTACTAAGGGAGAAGTGTTATTACTGAAGATTTTCTTTTAGTAAGAGGATGGAGTATGGTAGTACTTCAAGGAACTACAGTAGCAAAGGACACTTAAATGGAACAGTTCAAGAAGATATGGAGAAAGCACTGAGATATTTTGGGATGGGCATGGACATAATAGCCAGGAGAACTTCAGAGGAGCAATCAGTAAAGTCAAATGCAGAAGAGAAATCAAATATGATGTCAGTGGAGGTGTGAGAACAGAAATTGTGTGTATTGATAGAAGTTTCTTTTCAGGAGCTTGATATGCTTGGTTATGAAACGGAGAGAAGAGGCAGCCCCTAGGTGGTGGGAGTTTTGTATTTTTAAGGATGGAATTGTATTTATAGTCTTTGAGGAAGATATCAATAAAGCTGAAGCCAGAGAAAGAGAGGTAAGCCGTGATGGCCAGGGAGATAACGATAGAGAATCTTATCATGAGCTCAAAGTGTTTAGTTATCCAGGACAATGAAAGTTGGATATGTTTGTGGATGGAGATGGGATGTTAAAGGAGCTCCTTTTTGCTTCACAAAGAAAATAGACCGGGGACAGTTCCATACACTCTGAATTTGCCTACACAACACAAGAAGCCCTTGCCTAATATGCTAGTTTTCATCTCCTGCCCTTCTGCTTGTGATGTAGCACCATTTAGACCTATTACCCAAGTGCTGTTCATATCCCGAGTCTTCCATGTGCTGCTCCTTCTGTTTTTTTGGGTGCCTCTGCTGTTTGGGTAGAATTTAAGGTCCTTCTGTGGCCTTCTGTGTCTTGAGCCCTATAAAACCCCTCCAAATAGACCGTTAGGTTGAAAGCACTTTAGGAACATGGACCATTTTCCAGTTCCCTTTTTATATGTGGCTCCTAGCACACAGTAGTTGCTCAATAATACTCACTGAATTTCATTTCTGCATTTTTCAAAATAACACTTTTGTGTGTTTTGAAAGTTTTTATAGCAATTGAAGACGATTGCAACTTACATACGTTCAATTTATAAAGTTGAATTGGAGACTGATTTGAGAATGGCATTGAAACATGTATAATATCATGTATGAAACGAGTCGCCAGTCCAGGTTCGATGCATGATACTGAATGCTTGGGGCTGGTGCACTGGGACGACCCAGAGGGAGGGTATGGGGAGGGAGGAGGGAGGAGGGTTCAGGATGGGGAACACATGTGTACCTGTGGCGGATTCATTTCTATATGTGGCAAAACTAATACAATATTGTAAAGTTTAAAAATAAAATAAAATTAATTTAAAAAAAAAGTAAAAAAAAAAAAACTGGTGGAACTAACATTTTACTGGTTAACTCACCTTCTTAAGCACATACTATCTCTGCTTATTTGACTTGGTGTGTGTGCCTGTCATCTCTGTGTGGATAATGGGTCACTAGTCAGTGTTAAATCTGCGAGGGGCAGAAGGTTGGCTTCATTTCTAAATCTACAATACAACATAGGCATGGTTTGTGGGTATAGTGTTATTTTTGAGAAGTCATTTTGCATCCCTGTGTCATAGTTATTGCTCTGTGAAGTGATTTCATCTGCTAACCTCTTTCCCACAATTATAGCTCAGAATTAAGCAGGTTATATTGATTAATATTAACAATTTTTGCTCATAAAAGGTAAGCACTGTACAAATAATTATTCACCAAGAGAAAGTTTCTTAGTCATGTACTGAACTTTTCAGTGGGTGACTGTACATGAGTAATATAATCTGCAACAACCATGCTAGTATGCAAAACCAGTGATAAATAGTTTAACAGATGCTTTTGCTCTTATTTAAATGAACATGAATGTATTGCCTTGATTCCTTAAATGATCAGTTCCCTCTTCTGCCTTATTTGGATCATTTTCTATTTCCATCTCCTTTCTTCCATGGTTTGTAATACATCTCACCTCAGTCCAAGATATTAGTCCCTGTTCTTCGTTTTTCCTTCCTCAGCTGACAGGGCTTCTCACCAGCTGAAGTACAAACACTGTCAGCATGTATTGATAGTTTTCATATTATGTGTTGCCAGTGCTACTACTCAGGACTGGGAACATGGTCAGAGAGACAGATGTGACCATCCATCCTTTCCAGGTACTATTGCTGTGATAAGGAACACTCATAGGAGACTTTCTGTTTTAGCTACCAAGGTAACTTTGGTGTGCACATCTTACTTTTTATTTTCCAAATGTATACTGCTATGTTTCTGAAGGCTTTGCTTGACATCATGTCCTAGGGTTTTTCTTCTGTGAGTGTTGCTTAGCGTGCATGCAAAGAAATAGTGGTGCTGACATTCTCTGTCTTATTTACAATATTTCATTGAGGGCCCAATATACGATGTAGTTTAATTTTAAATAACAGATTGAATACAAATGGAAAGAGTGTGCTGTCTTCCGAAACACACTTCATAGAGCCTTTTTTGGAGACTGATGTGACTGTCAAAGGTCACCATCACAGAAACATAACCTTGTGTGTGCCGTGCTCAGTTGCTCAGTCATGGCTGACTCTTTACAACCCCATGGACTGTAGCCTGCCGGGCTCCTCAGTCCATGGAATTTTCCAGGCAAGAATACTGGAGTGGGTTGCTATTTCCTTCTCTAGGGAACCTTGTGTACCATTTCATGTTTGAATGTGCTTCAGGAAGATAATAACTTCCTTAATAAAACGAATCAAATTTTAAGTCCATCAGCAGTAAAACAAAATTTCAGTATGTCTTAAATGTGATTTTCTGTAAAGATGCCTCCCATGATGTTACTTTTAATCAATTTCTTAATATTTGTATTAATACACTTACCATTTTTATTCAGATTACAGATATCATAAATAAAGAAAGTGGATTAAATTGAGTAAAATGAATAGAGTCGGTAAAAGGAGTGTAGAATTAGAGGGGAATATTCAAGAATCTGTTTATAAACTTTCATTGAAATGGTTATAAGACATGAAATTTAAAATACTTAGTAAAAGTCATTGATAAATATGATTAACACAATTTAAAACTTTTGTTTAAATTGGACCCTATAAAGTCCAGACAGGCAGTACACTGGGAAATGTTTATTCATTCACTTTCTTATTCATATTTCCCATAAACATTTATTGAGTACAATTTATGTTCCACGTATCATTTTTGGATATAGGAATCTAGTGAGCAAAACAGATAAAAACCATTGGCATCATAGAGTTTATAGTGGATTAGCATTCAGAATATAAGAAGAACTTCTTCAAACAAAACAAAAACCCAATGAACAAAGGGGATGTGTAGGTAATTCAGAAGGAAAGTACATAGAGCCAATGAACGTTTGAAATGTTTTAAAACTTCAGTAGTAAGTGAAGGATATAAATTAAATTAAAACAATTAGATAGCATTTTTTTTCCTAAAAAAAATGGAAAATTAAGAAAGATCGACAAATCCAGTGATAGTAATAGTGTTGGGCAGTGGGGAGTTTCAAGCATTTTGGTGCTCCAGTAAGTTGGTACAATCCTTCTGGGAGACAATCTGGCAGAACCTTCCACACTGCAGCTCTCCTCCTTGGTATATATCTGCCATGGACTGAATGTTTGTGTATCTTCAAAATTCGTATGTTGGATTTCTAACTTCCAGTGTGATGGATGGAATTTTGAGATGGGAATTTAGGATTAGGTGAAGTCATGTAAGAACTCTGCAAGCCAAGAAGAGCACTCTTACGAGAACCTAAGCTGGTACCCTGATCTCAGGCATTCAGCCTCCTGAACTGTGATTGAAATAATTTTATTTAAGTCTATGGTATTTTGTTATGGTAGTCTGAGCTGACTAACACAATATCCTAGAAAGAAAATAGAGCACGATCATGCTCATTGAGGTTTCTTGTTTGTTTGTTTTTACTATTTTCTTCAATGGCAAAAATGGAGAACAGGTGAAAGGGATAAATAGATGGACCACATAGGATATTTCTGTCAGTGAAAATATTCTATATGATACTATAATGGAGATACATGTCATTATACATTTGCCCAAACCCATAGAATGTACACCACCAAGAGTAAAATCTACAGAATACAGATTTTGGGTAATAATTATGTGTCAATAGAAGTTCATCAGTTATAACACATGTACCACTCTGGTTTGGAATGTTGATAATGGGGAAGGATATGCATGTGTTGGGCAGTGAGCATGTGGGATATCACTGTACCTGCTGTTCCGTATTGGTGTGAACCTTAAAATTCTCTAAAAAATAAAGTCTTAAAAAAATAGGAGAGAATAAAACAAAACAAAACCAAATGGAGATAATCCAAATAATCCAAATATTCATGGTGGGTGGGTTGTTAAATAAAACATGACATATCACACTTGGAAAATTATAGCAGATGTCTATTACTGACATAAGAAAATGGGTAAGGAAAAGAGTTAAAGTGATTTGGGTATGATCCTATTTATGTAAAACAAACACTGAAATACACAAAACAAAGTCATATATATATATATATATATATACACACATATATATGTATTTATATATCTTATATGTATGTATGTTGATATATATAAAGAGGTATGTTAATATTGATTGCCCCTCTGGGAATGGGGATTGGAAGAGAAATCCAGGGGAACTTTATTTGAAATTTCCATGTCAAAAGTCTCTTCTAGTCTGCTGACCCTGGCAGATGCTCAGATTGATTGACTCCGTCTCTATTACCAGTAGGGGGAAAGGCAGTGGTGACTGATGACTTTCTCAATATCCATTTGAAAGTGGAATATCCATCCATTTTATTTGAAGTCCTAAATTATTTGAATTCTGTGTAATAGTGAATTGATTTAATAATTGCATAATTAAACTTTTAAAGAGACAATTGCAGAAGATTTTTTAAAAGTCAATGAGCCGAAAAGAAAATTGGCAGCTGAGAGTATCAAGGGAACTGAGTTCTCCAAAGTAGAAAAACATTGTGCCTAGTCAGGTTTGTCTGAAGTTCATGTAAGAAGTTGAAGACTGAGAAAAAAATCTGAAAAATTGAACTAGAAGTGTTTGCGTATGGTTTTTAAGGTTGGACTACATTTTGTAGATTAAGTTTTAAGAAAACATGTGTTAGATCTCATAAACCGACTGACAAATATACTACTTGTGGTTGGTAGTAGAAATAATTTTGAGCACACTCACACATTAATGTGTCTATGTAATTTTCCTATCTTAGCTACTATTATCTTTTGTATATATTTAAGGAAATTTCAAGATGCCAAGATTTGTAGAATTTAGCAAAAAAAAAATTAATCTGTTTTTCAAGAACACTTGTTCTGCTTCTTTCTATCCCCTTGGCTTCACATTATTAAGAAACCATGAACGTTATATCAGGCCAAAAAGACAGATGATACCTACTTTAACATTTATCTCGTGGAATCTTTCTTACTTCTTTAAATAAAAAAAGACGGATATTGAGAAAGTCATCAGTCACCACTGCCTTTCCCCCTACTGGTAATAGAGATGGAGTCAATCAATCTGAGCATCTGCCGGGGTCAGCAGACTAGAAGAGACTTTTGACATGGAAACACATTTCATGATACAGCTCTCCCTCCAGAATGCATACTAATCTTAATCCTGGACTCCATTTTTTTTTTTTTTTTTTTGGTTTCTTTTTAGGAAGAAAGATTGATGTTCTTGTATCTCAAGAAAACTGTCTACCTTTTCCTATGCTGTTTTTCATCACCAAGTTTTTTTCTTTTGGACTCTGTGGGAGAGGGAAAGGGTGGGATGATTTGGGAGAATGGCATTGAAACATGTATAATATCATATATGAAACGAGTCGCCAGTCCAGGTTTGATGCACGATACTGGATGCTTGGGGCTGGTGCACTGGGACGACCCAGAGGGATGGTATGGGGAGGGAGGAGGGAGGAGGGTTCAGGATGGGGAACACATGTGTACCTGTGGCGGATTCATTTCTATATGTGGCAAAACTAATACAATATTGTAAAGTTAAAAAAAAAATCAAGTTGAAATGAAAAAAAAAAAAAAAAAACTATCTGCTGCTGCTGCTAAGTTGCTTCAGTCGTGTCTGACTTTGAGAGACCTCATAGACAGCTAGCTCATACTTTAAACATAAAACCTCCTCTCTCAATTGTTTTTTCACCTCCTAGTGTGTGATTTTAAAAAGTTGAAAGGGGAAAAAGAAATCTGTCTTCTGCAGGACATAGCATACATTTGGTACTACATACTTGTCAAGTTTTCAAAAGTGAGATTACAACGGAGATGATAAATGAAGGTGATGTTCTTATGATCCCTTCTCTTTTCAAGTCCATTTAATTCTCCTTCCCTTCATTCTCAATCTCCTTGCTCCTAAAACACTCATTCTTGTTCCCACTATATAAAATGGACAGACATTTGTCCTGTGCCTACTAAATACAAGCCCCCAGAGCAAAAGAACAATTTTGTCTTAGCTGTGGATAGAGAAGAATTGAAAAGGAAATGGGATATAGTGGTCATGAATTTCTTAAGCACAGGATTTTTTCATTCAAAAAATATTGAACACTAGGTACTAGGGACACGTGATTTATGGCAACTCTGCCTTCAAGGGGCTCAGATGACTAGGAAAGGCCTAAAGGTAAACATACCATCATATTAGTACCATATCATAGCTATATCAGAGGTCTTTAAAGACCTGCTGCATAAATTCAGAATAAAGGTAAAAACTCTGAACTCACGTGGAGAGAGGTCAAAGAAGTAAGTCATCATAAAGAAGATGCCACCCAGATGACCGAAGGAGCAGTGTAATGAGAAGAAGGGAGTGAAGGCTATTCCAGCATGCATGGCATATGTGAGGGCAGAGAGCAAGAAAGCATTTATTCCTCAGGGAAAGAAGGCTGCTCAGTGTGGTTAGAGAACAGGATGAATAGAGGGGAATTTGGGGAAGAACTGGGGGTGGGGAACAGCTAGAATGGTTGCTGTGTTGGCAGGAATGACCAGTCACTGTTTTCAATGTTGTATATGTTTTCTAACATTTATTCCTTACAAAAATTTTGAGTCAGGTATTATTACCCCTGTTTTTCACAAGAGAAGTCTTAGCTAAGATAAAACTAAGCCTCCAAATATCTCGTTTACATTGGCAAACAGTGGCAGAGACAGGATTTGGATTCAGATTTAATAGGCTTTTTAAAGCTTTAGCCTGTGATTCATAGAAGAGTGGAAGGAAAAGGGAGGTCTACCTTCTTGTTTGCAATGGGAATTTGAATTTTATGTGTATGCAGTAGGAATTGAAAGAAACATTTTAAGCAAGAGGAAAGGAATAGTCCATCATATACCAAGAGGAAAGCAATTTTTTAAAGAATTTATTTTGTTAACATTAGTAGCAATATTTTGGCTACCTGATGCGAAGAGCTGACTCATTGGAAAAGACCCTGATGCTGGGAAAGATTGAGGGCAGGAGAAGGGCATGACAGAGGGTGAGATGGTTGGATGGCATAATCGACTTCATGGACATGAGTTGGAGCAAACTCTGGGAGGTAGTGAAGGACAGGGAAGCCTGGCGTGCTACTGTCCACAGGTCACAAAGAGTCGGACACAACTTAGTGACTGACAATAACAATGTTAGTAGCATATAGTCATTAGTATTAAAGATTTGCCTCAAGTCAATGATTGGGCAGGAACAAAATATAATTAAATTGTTCTGTGGTAACTGGATATAGTCATCTATATAAAATTAAAGTAAGATGCAATTTAATTTAGAAAAGCACCCTGAAAGGACAAAAAGTTAAAGCTAGCTGATTACACAATTTTCAGTACATTCTCAGCTCATCAACATTTAAGAATTAAGATGAATTAAGAACAGAGAACAGCTCAAATACTTCTGCAGAAGAACCACTTTCATGATTATTTAGGGTCGATGTCAACACAAGATCCAAACAAACCCAGTATGACACAATAACTGTCGTAGCCAGGCTTTTCATACTCAACGATAAAGGAAATCAGTCCTGAATATTCACTGGAAGGACTGATGCTGAAGCTGAAACTCCAATACTTTGGCCACCTGATGTGAAGAACTGACTCATTTGAAAAGACCCTGATTCTGGGAAAGATTGAAGGCTAGAGGAGAAGGGGATGACAGAGGATGAGATGGTTGGATGGCATCACTGACTCAATGGACATGAGTTTGAGTAGGCTCCGGGAGTTGGTGATGGACAGGAAGGCCTGGTGTGCTGCAGTCCATGGGGTCGCAAAGAGTCGGACATGACTGTGCAAATGAACTGAACTGAACTGATAAATTAAAAATCTGTATAAATTTGAAGCAAATATGTAAAATTTGTTAGCATCAGGTGGAGGTCAGTGTACAAACTTATTTTTATCTGAAACAAAAGGCATACTGTACTGTGTTGTTTTATAGGAAATAAAGCATAAACCAAGAAGAACTCCTATATTAGGCTCTATGATCTCCCTGAGCTACATGTGCAGAAACTCAATTGATGTGCAAAGCATGCTGACCTGTTATATGGCAAATGTTTGTGTTTATTTCTTTTCCTTTTTTAAGAAAAAATGAGTAAAGCATTAATGAACAGTTTGATGTATTAATCTGCTCATGTTATCTTTTATTGCAAAGTATGTGTGTATTGTAAAGGAAATCTCAATATAGAAATTAACTTGGAAAGATACTTTTTAAAAAAAATTATTTATTTTAATTGGAGGCTAATTATTTTACAATATTGTATTGGTTTTGCCATACATCAACATGAATCCGCCATAGGTGTACACGTGTTCCCCATCCTGAACCCCCCCTCCCACCTCCCTCCCCATACCATCCCTCTGGGTCATCCCAGTGCACCAGCCCCAAACTTCCTGTATCCTGCATCGAAACCTGGACTGGTGATTCATTTCTTATATGAAATTATACATGTTTCAATGCCACTCTCCCAAATCATCCCACCCTCTCCCTCTCCCACAGAGTCCAAAAGACTGTTCTATACATCAGTGTCTCTTTTGCTGTCTCGCATACAGGGTTATCGTTACCATCT
Organism: Bos indicus; assembly: GCF_029378745.1. Lineage (NCBI taxonomy): Eukaryota > Metazoa > Chordata > Mammalia > Artiodactyla > Bovidae > Bos > Bos indicus. Next base: position 38,547,761 of record NC_091769.1, read on the forward strand.
TTCTAAATTCCATATATATGCATTAGTATACTGTATTGGTGTTTTTCTTTCTGGCTTACTTCACTCTGTATAATAGGCTCCAGCTTCATCCACCTCATTAGAACTGATTCAAATGTATTCTTTTTAATATGTACCACAGCTTTCTTATCCATTCGTCTGCTGATGGATATCTAGGTTGCTTCCATGTGCTGGCTATTATAAACAGTGCTGCGATGAACACTGGGGTACACGTTTCTGGAAAGAGACATTTTTAAAAAGTGAGGGAATGGTACTTTTCTTTCTGAATTCCATATTTAAAGATGATGATTATAGGTTGAGTGAACTCATTCAAGCTAATTCTTCCACTTTGAATCCTGATTCTTCTACTTATTAGCTGGATGATCTGAACAAGTTACTTATCAGTTCTGAGGCTCAGTTTCCTAAACTGGAAAATGGAAATGAAATCTTCCCTTCCTCTAGAATTGGTATGACGTTTAAAAGTGATAATGTGAAGGATACATTCAGTTCATGAAGGCTCCCCATTTCCCTGCCTACAGGAGGTCACACATAAATTTGGTGTCAACATCTGGTTGCTGCCAAAAAGATAGTCTTGCTGAGAAACACATATGTTTATCCAAAAATAAAGATGGTTCTAAGTATGAATATTGGAATTTGTCTGAATATTCAAATACTAATTATGTTGGTATTCGTTTTTCATTGTTGTTTAGTTGCTAAGTCATACCCATCTCTTTTGCATTCTCATAGACTGTAACCCATCAGGCTTGTTTGTCCATGGGATTTCCCAGGCAAGAATACTGGAGTGGGTTGCCATTTTTTTCCCCAGGGGATCTTCCCAACCCAGGGATTGAACCCATGTCTCCTGCATTGGCAAGCAGATTCTTTACCACTGAACTATCAGAGAAGCCCAGTTATTCATTAGAAGGTTGGAATTCTGATGCTTCTGCCTTCCTCAAAGCAATTGGAGTTCAGCAAAAGAAATTTTTAAAAGATAACAGCAAGATACTCTTGAAGAAACCCTTATCTGGAACATGACTTTTGAAGATGCTTTCTTTACTTCCCAAATCTAGTTTTAGATTCTCATGAGAAGACAGCTTGGTTCTAATTGCCAATCTGCAGGATAAAGCATGATCTCACTTTCTCTCTTATGACAGAGCTGGTTTTGAAACCAAACCAAAAAGGCTTCAAAGATGCTCAGGATAACTCTGCCAAGAACTAGGGTGAGGGTCCTTTTTTTTCCCTTTTTTCTTGCAGCTGATTTTGGAATCTGTAATTTAGGGGTTGCCATGGAAATAAGTCACATGTGTGAGTTCCTTTAGCAAAAGTGCCAGTTTGTGAATGGTGAATATTCAAGGTGGTATCAGGCTAAGGTACACTGAGAATAGTTCAGTTCTAAAGTATCCAGAAATCTTAGTCATAGGTGTAGCAAAGAGGGCACTGTTTTAGTGAATTAGAAAACAACTGCCTAATACATTTCCCTACTGCGTGGACTATGCCTGCTTAGACGTAAAGAGTAGATTCTTCTGTGTGGGTGTGTCATGATACTACACACATGTTGACCAGGACAGGTTGATTTCTTTTCCACAAACGATGAATGAAATGTTAATAAGAATACCGACTTGATGTTTTAGTGTTATGTTTTAGTCAATCAACTTTGATATCTTTAAATTAACCTTGAAAAATAACTCCAGTTGAGTTGAGCTATCAGCATAAAACTTCACTCTAAAGAAAGGTTAATACATTAAAAACTATACTCACTGTTCTGTGGGTTGCTTTATATACTCTACAAAGGAAAGCTACTTAAATTCTAATTTTAAATGTATTTTTGTTATCCTTATTCTTCTTACTCACTTGCCTACTTCTTTCACTTACTAAAATATATAGCAAAGAGTAGGTAGATGAATCAGTAAGGAAATTTCCAAGTGGTATACATTTTGAGGACATACATTTCAGATGTCAAGATAGTTGAGAAGTCATATTTATGTATTTTCATCTTATTTTAGTATACTTTGCCCTTGGATTCCCTGACATGAATAGTAAAATAGACTTCATGACTAAGAGGTTCTTAGTTACAGAAACCCAAGAAGAAATTTTCTGTTGTTTTGAGTGGCCCCCAAATAAAATTTAACCCACTATTGATACATACAGTTGAAATTCCCATTCCAATTCTGTTATTGTGATTCAGGTCTCAATTCACCACCTCTTTCAGGATTTGCAAATCTCTATAGTTATTTTATACTCTACTCTGATCACTTTGAATGACTATGCTTTTATTCCTTTTTATATACCATTTTCATAACTTTTCCATTTACTGCCCAGCACTGTATATGTGGTATTTATGTATGTCTATCGATATATTATCATCTTTAAAACCTTACATATAAACAAAACTATTCTTACTTGTTTCTATCTTGCCTTCATTACAGAAGACCTGGAGATTTCATTTGAAGTTTATGGAATTTGCCTTAAGTAGGTATCTTAGACAAGTGCTAAAATTAAAACAGTAGAATCAGTAATCTTCAAAGATAGCATTCCATATTCTCCATACTAATATGCAAAGAACTTCATCCCCTAGATTGCTTGATGCTTGGTGTGTGTCCAAAAGGTGCCATGATGAACAATTCACAGATTTTTGTCAGATTTAGTTTGCCAAGTGCACATACATGCAGCCAAAGGGTGACTAGGTAGAATTCCGATGGAGCATAATAGAAAAGCCATAAAATAAAAAACTGGAAAGAGGGGTAAAGGTGATAACTCAAGAGAAAATGCTTAAATGAAACCAGGGGGAAATGTTGGAAAGAGAGTAAAACATTTCACAGGGAAAAAAGAAGTAAAAGAAAAATGAACAGATTACAGACAGAATCATATAACTGAACACATCTGAAGTGTCAGGCAATACATCTCTAAAAATGTATTTGGGAGAGCAGTCGTTTCTTTTTAATAGTGAGCTATTCTCAAATGCTATGAAAGATGTGAGGTTTGGTGTCAATTCTACTCTTGGCATCCAGTCTTTCTGTATGGACACAAAAGGAAACCACGAGGCTAAAAAAAGGTAGAAGATAGTTTTTATAGAAGGAGAAAAAAGAAACGATATTGACATTATTGGAAAAAGCAGTTTAGGACTATTACTATTCTAAATGCTTATGCATATATGCTGTGACTTGCAGGCACCTTTAGCAGCATTGTTGCCAAACACTGATTTGAAATCAAATGCCTGGCATACTTTAGGTTGCATGTTCTATTGTATATTTGAAAAACCTGTTTAGTAAAATTGTGGGAGGAATTGTGGAGTGAGTTTTTCTTCATGGGAGTTGTAAAATTCATTTATAGTGGCTTCAGTAAAGTTTCACAGTGTTTAAACTGCTAAAACATTTCTTAAACACAAGGTTCAAAACATTTGAGAATCGCAATCCTTATAAAACATTGAACATTTTAAGTAGGCTTTTGAACTTATCTGTTTTTGTTATAGAGATTTCCTTTAGTTCTGACACCAGTGCCAGATTTCTATTCTTGCACATTTTCATTCCATTAAAAAGAAGACAAGAAGAATTTCAGCTCTTTCCAAGAAAGTGTTTTGTAGAAAAAGATTGATATAATATGCCTGTTGAGATTTATTCCTTCTCAAACAGAAAATCACAGCCCAATTGAACTTTATTTTATATTTGATGGATGGACAAAGATTTAGGACTTTTGAATGCTTCACTACCAATTAGAAAAAATTACTGTTTGAAGATGTAATAACGAGGAATGAGCTGTCAACACAAAAAAGAAATCATTGGGAGACTCTGGTGCCGTTTGTTTCTGTGATTTTTGTCTTTCTTTGGATATGGCGCTACAAAACAACTGAAAATCTAATAGAAATAAATATACAACCTGTATTGCATGATGTTTATAGCTAGACTGCACTCAAGGGAATTAAAATGAGGGCCAAGAGTCCTCAAGTTTTTCATTTTTTAATATTCTTTTCTCTCCTAGAAAGGGAAATATATTAGTATGGAATTAGCTATCCCCAATTTTTTCTACCTAAGTTCATTTCAAGTCTTTGAGGTGGCAATATAAGTCAAAAACTGAGAATTTTTAATTATATTAGTTTCAGGTGTGCTGCTGCTGCTGCTAAGTCACTTCAGTTGTGTCCGACTCTGTGCGACCCCATAGATGGCAGCCCACCAGGCTCTGCCGTCCCTGGGATTCTCTAGGCAAGATCACTGGAGTGGGTTGCCATTCCTGTACACCATAGCAATTCAGTATTTTTATAATTACACTCCACTTAAAGTTATTATAAATAACACATATATAGACACATAACACATATATAGAATATGTAAATACTATATATAAAATTATAATGTAAACATTATAAATAAAGTTATTATAAAAGTTATTATAAGATATAGGCTATATTCCCAGCCTCTTTAGTTGACATAACACTTATTCCTTACTTGGGTACTGTGCTGCTTCTTGGGAGAAGTGGCAATAAGAAAAAAAAAAAAAAGATATAGGCTATATTCCCTATATATGCTGTATATGCAGTACAGCATATATACTGTACCATATATCCTTATAGCTTATTTATTTCACACACAAAAGTTTGCACCTATCCCTCCCGAATCCTTCTCCCCACTGGTAATCACTAGTTTCTTCTATAAATATGGTTCTGTTTTGTTATATTCATTCATTTGTGTTATTTTTTAAGATTCCATATACCAGTGATGACATACAACATATGTCTTTCTTGGTCTTACTTATTTTACAAAGCATAATATCTTTGACTATTCATATTGTGACAAAAGACAAAATTTCATTCTTTTTTGCAGCTGAGTAATATTCCATTGTAATTAAAAAGCAGAGACATCACTTTGCCGACAAAGATCCATAGAGTCAAAGCTATGGTTTTTCCAGTAGTCATGTACAGATGTGAGAGTTGGACCATAAAGAAGGCTGAGCACTGAAGAATTGATGCTTTTGAACTGTGGTGTTGGAGAAGACTTAAGAGTCCTTTGGACAGCAAGGAAATCAAACCAGTCAATCCTAAAGGAAATCAGTCCTGAATATTCATTGGAAGGGCTGATGCTGAAGCTCCAATACATTGGCCACCTGATGTGAAGAGCCTACTCATTGGAAAAGACCTTGATGCTGGGAAAGATTGAGGGCAGGAGAGAAGGGGGCAGCAGGGGCTGAGATGGCTGAATGGTGTCACTGAATCAATGGACATGAATTTGAGTAAGCTCTGGGAGATGGTGAAGGACAGAGAAGCCTGGCATGCTGCAGTCCATGGGGTCACAAATAGTCAGACACGACTTAGCAACTGGACAATGAACAAAAATATTCCATTGTATATATGTATCACAGCAACTTTGTCCATTCTTACATTAATGGACACTTAGGTTGCTTCCATATCTTGACTATTGTAAATAATGCTGCTGTAAATAGATAGGTTGCCCATATCTTTTCAAATTAGCATTTTTTTAATATATACCCAGGAGTGGAATTGTTGAATAATATGGTAGTTCTATTTTTGTTTTTTTTAAGGAGCCTCCATAGTGTTTTCCATAGTGCCTGCACTGATTTACATTCCCACTAATAGCAAATAGAGGTTCACTTTTTTTCACATTCTTGCCAGCATTTGTTATTTGTGGTCCTTTTAATGATAGCAATTCAGACAGTCATGAGGCGATATCTCATTATGGTTTTGATTTGCATTTCTTTGATGATTTACAATGTTGAGCATCTTTTCAATGGTATATTGGCCATCTGTATGTCTTCTTTGGAAAAATGTCTTTTAAGATCTTCTGCCCATTTTTGATAGGACTTTTTTTTATATTGAGCTGCATAAGCTGTTTATATACATTTTGGATTTTAGCCCCTTGTCAGTCATATCATTTGCAAATATTTTCTCCCATTCTATAGCTTGTCTTTTGTTTTGTCAGTAGTTTATTTTGCCATGCAAAAGCTTTTTTTTAATATACATGTATTTATTTTAATTGGAGGCTAATTACTTTACAATACTGTATTGGTTTTGCAAAAGCTTTTAAGTTTAACTAGGTCCTATTTGCTTATTTTTGCTTTTGTTTCCTTTGTTTTAGGACATAGAACCATGAAAATAGTGCCAAGATTTATGTCATAGAGTGTTCTGCCTATATTTTCTTCTGTAGATTTTTGGGTTTTATTTCTATATTTAGATTTTTAATCCATTCTAAATTTACTTTTGTATATGATATGAGATAAGTTCTGAATGTATTCTTTGACATGTAGCTTTCCAGTTTTGCCAGCACCACTTACTGAAGAGACTGTCTTTTCTTCATTGTATGTTCTTGCCTCCTTTGTTGTAGATTAATTGACTGTAAGTGCATGGGTTTATTTCTGTGCTCTCTGTTTTGTTCCATTGATCTATGTATCTGTTTTTGTGCCAGTACAACGTTGTTTTGATGACTGTAGCTTTGTGGCACAGTCTGAAGTCAAGAAGAGTGATACCTCCAGCTTTTTTATTTTTTCTCAAGATTCCTTTAGCTGAAGAGTCTTTCATATTTCCACATAAATTTTAGGATTGTTTGACCTAGTTGTGAAAAATATCATGGGTATTTCTATTGGGATTGCATTAGACCTATAGATTGCTTTGTGTAGTATGCACAGTTTAACAATGCTGATTTCTTCTAATCCATAAACTTGGTATATCTTTCCATCTGTTTGTGTCACCTTTGATTTCTTAATTAGTGTCTTACAGTTTTCTGAGTACAAGTTTATTACTGCTTAGTTAGATTTGTTCCTAGATATGTTATCCTTTTTGATGAGATTGTAAATGAGATTATTTTCTTAATGTCTCTTTCTGGTAGTTTGTTGGGAGGGTTATGCCTCCATTTTTGTTCTTTTTTTCTTAAGATTGCTTTGGCAATTCAAGATATTTTGTGGTTCCATATCAAATTTTAGGGTATTGGATTTTTCATCTCTTTTTGATTGTCCTTTATATTTTCTCTTTGCTAACAACTTCTAACACTTCCTTCTGTTCATTCAATTTTCTCCCAAGTTCTTTGATCACCTTTACAACCATTACCCTGTAACTCTTTTGGGTAGGTTGCCTATCTCCTTTTACTTATTTCTTCTTCTGGGGTTTTACCTTGTTCCGTTGTTTGAAACATATTTCTCTGTCATCTTGTTTTGCCCAATTTGCTATTTTTATTTCTATGTATTTGCTACTTTTGTTGTGTTTCCCAACTTTGTAGAAGTGGCATTTTGTAAGAGATGTCCTATGCATCCCAGGAACACACTCCCCTCTGGTCACCAGAGCTATGTGCTCTAAGGGTGCCCCCTATGTGGGCTTCATGGGTTCTTCTGTTGTGGTTGTTTGACCATTGTGGGTGGTGCATTAGGTGTGGCTGGCCCCTGTTTGGTTGGTTGCCTGGGCCTGCTTTGTGTGCAGACTGCTGGCAGCTGTTGGCTGCTGGAGTTGTGTCTTGAGGCAACTGGCTTTGGAGCCCTGAGGGGTCCTGGGACTTGTGATAGCCTGTTGGTGGGTGGGGCTGAAACCTGACATGAGTGACTATGAGCTCTGGGGTGTCCCAGAGTTGATACTGGTCCACTGATGAGTGGAGCTAGAGCCTGGGGCTACTGGCTGAGGGGTTCAAGGTGTCCCCAGCCTGATGTTGGCCTGAGGGTGATCAGGCACTGGGTCCAGAGGATCTCAGGACAGGTGCCTGATGACTGGTATGTGTAGACAAGTCCTGAGGCAAGTGCGGAGCCACTGGTGGGCAGAGTCAGGTCCTGAGATCTCTGGCTGCAGGGTTTAGGGTTCTTAGAGCCCTGCCACTCTGCTGTCAGCACTCTGGTTAGTTGAGGGCAAGGTTCAGAGATCCCACTGGTAGGTGTAACTGTATCCTGGGGTGGCTGACTGAGGAGCCCAAAGTGTCTCAGAATGAGTGTTGGCCTGTTGGTCTGCAGGGCTGGGGCCTAGGGGTGCTGGGCTTGTGCTGATTTCTGGTGAGTGAACTGGGTCCTGGCACAGCAGGCTGTGATGCTAAAAAAAATGTACCCCCAAACTGAAAACAACCCCATAGTGATATGATAAAAGGAAGGAGATGACTGAAAGAGCTCCCAGTTGTCAAACTTACAACAATTAGAGTAACAAAATTAAGTAATATTGGATTATAGTCCAATGTATAAAAATTCATGAGTTTATACTAATATAAATAGAATAGCAAAGTAAGTGGAGAACAGTCAAATCTCCCATGCAAAAGAATTCCACATAATTTATGTATTGTGCCCTGAAAGGTGTGGAACATAAGTTCCCACTCTTTAAATATGAGCTATGGAAAGTGATTTCCTTTCAGAAAATACAGTTTGGGAAGGGGCAGAAAGATTAACTTCATTCTGGAGAACACTGACAACTATTAACTCTGCAAAGTGATCAATGTTGGAATCAACAATAATGTCATGTTAATTGTATGTTCTTTTGATATTATTTCATGACAATGGCACTTTACCTCTATTTTTCTTCAAAAAATTCATAACCCCAGTTAATCATGAGAAAAATATTAGACAAATCCCATTTAAGGGATGGTTATAAAATACCTGACCAGTACTCCTCAAAACTGTCAAGATTATAAAAAATAAGGAAAATCTGAAAACTGCCACAGCCAAGAGCAACCTAAGGAGACACGACAGCTAGATGTAATGTGGGTATCCTGAGTGGAATCCTAGCTTTTCTGGAGGCTACTTGAGGGACTGATTTTCTGCTCCCTGTGTTGTAGAGTGCTGATGGGACCCAGCATACTGTAGGTGACTGGGTGCCACTAAGAACAAAGACAGTTGCTTGAACTAGTATGAAATTTTGAGAGTTTCTCAAGACTACTTAAAAATTAACTTAACCAAGGAGTTGAAAGACTTGTACACTGAAAACTAAAAAACACTGATGAAAGAAATTAAAGACAACACAAATAAATAGAAGGGCATCCACATTCATAAATTAGAGACAATATAGTTTAAACATCCTCACTATCCATAGTGATCTATAGATTCAATGATATCCATATCAAAATCCCAATGGCATTTTAAAAAATAGAAATACAAAAAGTCTTAAAATTTATATGAATCCACAAAGGACCCTGAATAGCCAAAACAATCTTGAGAAGGAAGAATCAGCCATCACACTTCCTAATTTCAAGATATATTACAAAGTTATAATAATCAAAACAGCATGGTATTGGCATTAAGACAAACATATAGAACAATACAACAGAATAGTGAGTCAGAAATTAACTCATGCATATTGTCAACTGATCTTTGACAAGTGTGTCAAGAATACACAGTGGAGAAGGAATAACGTCTTCAAAAGACAGTGCTAGAAAAATTAGATTGCTACATACAAAACAATGAAATTAGTCCCTTGTCATATGCAAAAATCAACTCAAAATGGATTAAAGACTTAAACGTAAGATTTCAAACTATAAATATCCTATAACAAAACATAAGGCAGAAGCTCCATGACATTGGTCTTGACACTGAATTTTTTGATTTGACATCAACTGCAAAGGAACAAAAGCAAAAATAAGCAAGTGGGACTGCATCAAATTAAGAAGCCTTTGCATAGCAAAGGAAGCCAACAAAATGAAAAGACAAACTACTGAGTGGGAGAAAATATTTGCAAATTATATATCTGATAAGGAGTTAATGTCCATGTATATAAAGAACTCATATAACTCAACAGCAAAAATATAAACATTCTAATTAAAACATAGACTGAGGAACTATGTATAGATATATACATACAAAACGTATAGACATTTTCCGAAGACGATATTCAAAAGGCTGAAAAGTATAGGAAGAGGTACTCAATGTCACTAACTCTTCAGTTCTGTTTAGCCACTCAGTCATGTCTGACTCTTTGCGACCCCATGGACTGCAGCATGCCAGGCCTTCCTGTCCATCACCAATTCCTGTAGCTTGTTCAAACTCATGTCCATCGAGCCGGTGATGTCATCCAACCATCTCATCCTCTGTCATCCTCTTCTCCTCCTGCCTTCAATCTTTCTCAGCATCAGGGTCTTTTCAAATGAGTCAGTTCTTCTCATCAGGTGGCCAAAGTATTGGAGTTTCTGCTTCAGCATCAGTCCTTCCAATGAATATTCAGGACTGATTTCCTTTAGGATGGATTGGTTTGATCTTGCAGTCCAAGGGACTCTCATGAGTCTCCTCCAACACCACAGTTCAAAAGCATCAATTCTTTGGCGCTCACTAACCATTAGGGAAATACACAAAACCGCTAGGGAAATACCTCAAAACCACAATGAAATACTACCTCACTCCTGTTAGAATGACTGGGATAAACAAGACAAGAAATTTCAAGTGTTTGCATAGATATTGGAAAAAGGAAACCCCTATGCACTGCTTGTACAGATATAAATTGGTGCAGCCACTATGGAAATAATATAGAAGCTCCTCAAAAAATTAAAAGTAGTACTACCATATGATCTAGCAATTTCACTGCTGGGTATTCCCCCATGTTCATTGTAGCCTTATCTACCATAGCCAAGACATGAAAACAACTTTAGTAACAATTGACAGATGAATGGATAAGGAAAATGTGGTGTATATATAAATGGGATATTATTTAGCCATTAAAAATAAGGATATCCTGCTATTTATAATGACAGGGATAGACCTTGAGGGCATTATGCTTAGTGAAATAAGTTAGAGAAAGACAAATTTTGTATGATTTCATTTATGTATGGCATCTAAAAAACCACATAGATTGATGGTTGATGATGAAGAAAATTTGAGGGTAGGGAAAATGGATGAAGGTGGTCAAAGGTATAAATTTCCAATTATGAGATAAATGAGTTCTAGGGATGTAATATATAGTATTCTAACTATAGTTAATGCCGTATTGTATATTTGGAAGTTGCTAATAGAGTAGATCTTAAAAGTTGTCATCACATGAAAAAAAATGTGTAACGTTATATATACTAACTAAATTTATTGTGATCATTTGCAGACATATATACATAGAATAATTGCAATCGTTATGCTGTATACCCTTAAACTATTGAATAATAGTGTTATATGTCATTATATCTCAAAATTGAAAAAAAGAATTACGTACTTTGAAGATTTTTATATTGACTTCCACATCGTTAGAAAATTGATAACGTTTTATCTAGGTTTGACCAATGCAATTATTTCTTTTCTCTCAGGTATGAATTTTTCTTCTTGTTGACTACAATTTCTGTTAATCCTTTTCTGAGTATACATTGAACTTCTTGGAAAAGATTATTCCTTTTTGAGGTAATAATAAAGCAAATGTATAACGTGTTTCCTATGAGACCAGTATTGTTTGAAGTGTTTTACAGGTGTTAACTTGCTTGATGCTCACAACAACCCTACTGAATGGCTTCTATTATTAATATTTCCATTTAACAAATGAGGGAAATTAGTCTCATACCATATAGAGGGCAGAGCAGGGACTATGAATTTATTTACTAAATATTAGGCTCTTATATAAAAATGTGGCTTTAGGGTATTGGAGTCCATATTACTAAATTACTACATTTTCGGTTTGTATATGAAAGTGCTCAATCCACAGGTTTAAATAACAATTATGTCCAGAGGAAAGCTTTGTTTCATTCAAAATGCTTTAAGGAATGGTACCTGTCCACTTCACATAGTGTTGTGAGGAATGGCTGACATCTGCTCGGCACTCTGCTGTTTAGGTTTTGGTGTTCCTCAACATTCTGCCTTTGAGTGTTCTGCCCCAGGTGCCATGACCAGAAGGAATTCTAATCTGTTTCTTGTAATTGGAGGGCTATTTTATTGAATGAGATTCAAGAGGAAAACTGATTCCCAGGCTACCCCCAGCCCAGGCCAAGTGACATCAGTGCTCCTTAGTTGTGTCCTTGATATAGTTTTGAACTTAAAAAACTTTTGACTTACCTAATGAAAAGTATACGAATACAGATTTCTAAGATATCAACTGCTAATAAGAACCATCAAATACCTAATCATGATTTTCTTTGCTTGGTCAGAGAGCTCCACAGGAAGGAGATTGGCAATTCAGTAGGTGGAACTTTTCCCACTGAGCCAGACCTAAAACAAAACCCCAAACAAAACCCCAGGAATTCAATCTGCCCCAGGAACAGGTGTCCTTCCACTGAGAAATGGGACAAAGAAGGTGTTTATTGATGGTATTAAAAATATATTTATTTTGAAGTGCTCTAGTGTGCTGGTTAAAATCCAGTTTGGATAATTATATTCTTTTCATAGAAATTCCACCTACAATTATAACTGCCAACTCCAGTTTCACCAGCAGTTTGAATTCTAAATAGCCTTTCTTTGACACACATTGTTCTTTAGCTCCACTTTGCAATTTCTGGCCAACTCCCTTCCCCTCCCAACCCCCCCACCCTACCCCTACTGTAACTGGGATGAAGTAGCACAGCTAAATAGTTTTGGGTATAATGAAGTGATTTGAAATGAATGGCATTATATTAAAGTGATGTAGTATTTATTAAAATACAATCTGACTATGTAGACTTTCATGCTGCTGCTGCTAAGTCGCTTCAGGCGGTCTGACTCTGTGCGACCCCATAGACGATAGCCCACCATGCTCCCCCATTCCTGGGATTCTCCAGGCAAGAACACTAGAGTGGGTTTCCATTTCCTTCTCCAATGCATGAAAGTGAAAAGTGAAAGTGAAGTCACTCAGTCATGTCTGACTCTTAGTGACCCCATGGACTGCAGCCTACCAGGCTCTTCCCTCCATGGGATTCTCCAGGCAAGAGTACCGGGGTGAGTTGCCATTGCCTTCTCTAGTAGACTTTCATAGATTTTTGGAATTCCTCTGATGATGAATATTTTTGGCTTTTTCACTTGTGAGACCCTATAAACCTAGAACTTGATGTACTATATTCTTTTTTTTATTATACACGTTTCAGGTGTATAGCATTGCATCAACATTTGTATATACCAAAGAATGATCACCACCATAAGTCTGGTTACCATCCATCACTTCCACCACTCCTCCCCTTTTACTCTGGTAACTACTAATCTGTTTTCTATATCCATTAGTTTGTTTTTATTTTATTTTTTATTGCTTTTATTTTTAGATTCCACATATGAATAAAATCATGTCATATTGGTTTTCCTCTGACAGATTTATTTCACTTATTTTCATTCAAGATCCATCTATGTTGTTGCAGATGACAGGATTTCATTCTTTTTTATGACTCAGTAGTATTCCATTATTCAATGGAAGGACTGCTGCTGAAGCAGAAGCTCTAATACTTTGGTCACCTGATGCAAAGAGCCAACTCATTGGAAAAGATTCTGATGCTGGGAAAGATTGAGGGCAGGAGGAGAAGGGGACAACAAAGGATGAGATGATTGGATGGCACCATTAACTCACTGGACATGAGTTTGAGCAAACTCTGGGAGGTAGTGAAGGACAAGGAAGCCTGGCATGCTGCAGTCCATGGGGTCTCGGAGTTGGACATGACTGAGCAACTGAACAACACAAGTCTTCCATTATAGATATAGATGTGGTACAGACTCACACACACACACCCACACCCACACCCACACCCCACATCTTCATCCATTCATCCACTGTGGGACATTTCAATTGTTTCCATATCTTGGCTACTGTTAATAATGCTGTAGTGAAAATGTATTTCTCATCTATGTTTTCTTGTCCTTTGGATAAATACCAGAAAACTAGCTGGGTCATATGGTAGTTCTGGTCTTAATTCTTTAAGGAATCTCCATACCCTTTTCCATAGTGATTGTGTACTGTATCCTTTAGCTTTTAAAAAAATAAATATGTGAGTGTATTACCTGCCTGATGAAAACATATTCATGCTGTTGGTTTTCATTTCATAGAATATGACATGTTAGTCACTCAGTTGTGTCCGACTCTTTGTGATCCCATGGACTACAGCCCACCAGGCTCTTCTGTCCTTGGATTTCTCCAGGCAAGAATACTGGTGTGAGTAGCCATTCCCTTCTCCAGGAGATCTTCTCAACCCATGGATCGAACCTGGGTCCCCTACATTGTAAGCAAATTCGTTACCATTTGAGCCACAAGGGAAGCTCATAGTATGACATATATGAAAGATAAAGTACTTCATATGGAAAACACAGAGTACTTCACTAATATATATATCAAACTCCTTCCTTAAACTAAGAAATATATGAAAGTTAATTTGTTTTTCATCTTAAGACCTTATAATTTTAAAATTGAGTGAACCAAAAATAAAAAATATTTTCCTTAGAACTAGTCTTCAGAACAGTTAAGTTATATCTTAAGGTGAAAGCAGTTTTAAGAACTAATTTCTTTATTAACTATGGATATCGTTTATTCTTCCATCCTTTCACATCACTGTTCTTATCCCAAAACTCAGAGAAGCGTGATTAGTTTCTTATTCTTTATTCCTTTCAGTCCCTTTTGTGTGTGTTTCATGTCTTTCCATTCCTTGCACCATCCTTTACATAGTGTGCATAATGAATTTTGAATTTCACCTTTTTATTAATGCCTAAAATCACTGAAGATGGTGATTGCAGCCATGAAATTAAAAGACGCTTACTCCTTGGAAGGAAAGTTATGAGCAACCTAGATAGCATATTCAAAAACAGAGACATTACTTTGCCAACAAAGGTCCGTCTAGTCAAGGCTATGGTTTTTCCAGTGGTCATGTATGGATGTGAGAGTTGGACTGTGAAGAAAGCTGAGCGCCAAAGAATTGATGCTTTTGAACTGTGGTGTTGGAGAAGACTCTTGAGAGTCCCTTGGACTGCAAGGAGATCCAACCAGTCCATTCTAAAGGAGATCAGTCCTGGGTGTTCTTTGGAAGGACTGATGCTAAAGCTGAAACTCCAATACTTTGGCCACCTCATGCGAAGAGTTGACTCATTGGAAAAGACTCTGATGATGGGAGGGATTGGGGGCAGGAGGAGAAGGGGACGACAGAGGATAAGATGGCTGGATGGCATCACCGACTCGATAGACGTGAGTTTGAGTGAACTCCAGGAGTTGGTGTTGGACAGGGAGGCCTGGCGTGCTGCGATTCATGGGGTCGCAAAGAGTTGGACACGACTGAGCGACTGAACTGAACTGAATGCATAATAATCATTATTCAGATAAACTAAACTAAATCTCTTTGAAAGACTGAGAACTTTGAAAAGTAAAAGACATTAATGAATAATTACTGTGCACTAATTGTAAGACAGACATATTAAAATGTTAGACATAATGATTGTTACTTTTATTTTCACTAACTAAAAGTTGACATCAAAGCTCAAGGCCTCACATCATGCCTTGCGTAAATTCTGATTCGTACACCTGCTCTTCTCATTCCCTAGCCTGAGTTTCAGTCATCTAAGCCCAATTGTTATGATATATCATTGCAGTCAGCAATGGCAACAGTACATGAACCTCCTCTGTCAACACATAAGTCAATCCTATTGCCAATCTCTAGTTCCAGCTTGTATTATTCTTATTGTATCAACAAAGTAAAATTAAATCCCTGCCAGTACCCTTTTTCATATAGTTAGGGAGGAGAACAAGCATACATCATGAAAAAACTTGTTACTCAGCTAGGTGATGTAATTCAGAGGATATTATTAGATTTTCTTACCTCAAGGTAAAGGGAACAGGCAAGAACACAGAAAATATGAAGTTGCTTCCCTGGTGGCTCAGACAGTAAAGCATCTGCCTGCAATGCAGGAGACCCAGGTTCGAATCCTGGGTCGGGAAGATCCCCTCAAGAAGGAAATGGCAATCCACTCCAGCACTCTTGCCTGGAAAATCCCATGGACGGAGGAGCCTGATAGGCTACAGTCCATGAAGTTGCAAAGAGTCGGACACGACTGAGCGACTTCACTTCACTTTAAATAAACAAAATCCATATTTGAAAAATAGGGGGTTCTAACTAAAGTTTTCTTAGATCAGCAAATGGAACTCTCACATACCTGTCTGATAAGATGTGCCCTCAAGTTTCTGAGAGGGCTACTTAATACTTATGAACTGAAAAGTATTTCCTCCTTGATCCAACTTTATTAAGGCTCCACTGAGCCTTCTTTTTAACTGGGTCCTGCCTTTGGCTGCCTGAGCCCAGTTTTTAGCAAAGAATCTGGTTGAATCCAGTTTCACCAGGGATCCTGCTTATACAGTTTAGTGAGAATTCTTACATGCTTGATAACCCTCCACCTCTGATATTTAGTCAAGTTCCTCCTAGTAATTTTCTATCCAAAGATTCCCTCACCCTGCTCTTTGGCTATATATCCGCAGCTGTCCCATTGTATTCAGAGTTGAGTTCACTGGTTCTCTCCTATTAAAATAATCTCTCTCCCTCATTTCAATAATCTTGAATAAAGTCTTCCATGCCCATTTAGTTGCAGAAGTTGCAACTTTTCTTTGACAGAATCAAAAGGGTGCATTTGATCCAAATACCTTCCACCATAGCCTACCATGATATGAAGCATTCACACTTACAGTTTTTTAATGGCAGACTTAAAAAATGCAAATATATAATGTAGGAGGGGCATGTATTAACATTCATATGCCTTTGGGATCCATAACAGATAACTTTTAACAAGGAAAGAGGAATCTAGAAAACAGTTACAGCATGCAGAGTTTATCTGATGAAAGTGGGTGTCTATCTAGGACCACAGTGGGGGATCTCAGGCAGTTTGGCTTTGAGGTGGAGGACAGTTCTCACGTGAGACATAAGGTGCCAAAAGGAAAGCAAAGAGGAAGGCAATAAAATAGAAAATGTTTGGGTATTCTGAAGAAATGACAAAACTATAATTAGATTCTGCCGTACCTCAGGTTTATATGCTCTCACTGCAAAATAAGCTCTAGCAACCACCTTGGATAGCATTGGAAAGAATAATGTCACAAAGAGAGGATTCTCTTAATAGCTTACTGAGTTTTACGAATGAAAGAGAACTTCAATTTTTTTAATTATGATCTAGGAATCTTAGCTGAAAATTTTGCTTATCTCTCTTAGGTGTAGGAGCAGGGTGGACTGAAATTCTATTGTCAAATACCAAAAATCTTAACAAAAAATATACAAATAAACAAATATTTATTTTTTTATAATTTGTAAAATATTTAAACATGCCCCATCTTTAAATACTGTTAGTATAAGTAGAATATGCTATTTAGATTGATTTTCAAGGATCAGTGAGTTATTTGCTCTGAGCCACACATATTCCTTTCTCATCACTTTTAAGGCCAAGAGCAAGCATTGACAACAGTTAACAGGTTTTCTAGGACAACCTTTCACACAGAAGAAAAGCAAAGTTAACAGACTTGTGAAAGCTTTGAACCCAAGACCTTGACCAAGTTTTGATCTGTTATAAGACAAAAGCATTGAGAAAGACAAAGTCACTATCATCATATAGGCCATGTGTTTGAACACATTTTACAGAACTTACACCACTCTCTAAGGATCATTGTGTTATTTCTCCAGATTCACACTTAGGAACACAGAAAATGCCAGTTGTCAAAGCTTTGGAAGTAACCGTTTCTTTTCTTACCTAGAGAAAGATTATCCTCGTTCTAATAACAGCCTGATGATTTTTATTTATTTTACTACAGTAGATGGTTACTGGAAGGAATGGCACTCTATGATAGAGTTGTGTTGCATGGTGAATTTTTTTCAACATATTTACAACGATATATTACTATGATACCCGGTTTGAAAATAAATGATTTCCATAGGTCGTTTTGTCTGTTTAAATGTGAATTATTGTTGTTGTTATTGTTGTGCAGTCACTAAGTCATGTCCGACTCTTGGCAACCCCATGAACGGCAGCATGCCAGGCTTCTCTGTCCATCATTATCTCCCTGAATTTCCTCAAACTCATATCCATTGAGTCAGTAATGCCATCCATCGATCTTATCCTCTGTTGCCCCCTTTTCCTCTTGCCTTCAGTTCTTCCAAGCAACAGGGTCTTTTCCAGTGAATCACCTCTTCACATCAGGTGGCCGAAGTATTGGAACTTTAGCTGCAGCATCAGTACATGCAATGAATATTCAGGGTTGATTTCCTTTAGGATTGACTGGTTTGATTTCCTTGCTGTCCACAGGACTCTCAAGAGTCTTCTCCAGCACAACAGTTTGAAAGGGTCAATTCTTTGGTGTTCAGCCTTCTTGATGGTCCAACTCTCACATCCATGCATGATTACTGGATGTGTCGTGTATAGATGACTACACAGACCTTTGTCGGCAAAGTGATGTCTCTGCTTTTTAAAGCACTGTCTAGGTTTGACATAGCTATTCTATGAAGCATAGCTTGGAGAATTTTGAGCAAAATCTTGCTGGCATGTGAAATGAGTGTAATTTGTAAGGTAATTTGAACATTCTTTGGCACTTTCTTTGGCATTGGAATGAAAATAGACCTTTTCTAGTCTTGTGGTCAAGCTGAGTTTTCCAAATATGCTGGCATAATGAGTGTAGCACTTTAGCAGCAGCATCTTTTAAGATTTGAAGTAGATCATCTGGAATTCCATCACCTCCACTAGCTTTGTTAATAGTAATGCTTCCTAAGGCCCACTTGATTTCACACTCCAGGATGTCTGATTCTAGGTGAGTGACCACATCATTGTGGTTAACTGGGTCATTAAGAGCTTTTTTTTTTGTACAGTTCTTCTGTGTATTCGTGCCATCTTTTCTTAATCTCTTATGCTTCTGTTAGGTCCTTGCCATTTTTGTCCTTTATTGTGCCCATCTTTGCATGAAATGTTCCTTTAGTAACTCCAGTTTTCTTGAAGAGATCTCTAGCCTTTCCCATTATGTTATTTTCCTCTATTTCTTTGCATTGGTCACTTAAGAAGGCTTACTTATCTCTCCTTACTATTCTTTGGAACTCTGCATTCAGTTGGATATATCTTTCCCCTTCTCCCTTGCCTTTTGCTTCTTTTCTTTTCTCAGCTATTTTTAATGCATCCTCAGACAACTACTTTGCCTTCTTGCATTTCTTTTTCTTGGGGATGATTTTGGTCATCTCCTCCTACACAATGTTACGAACCTCTGTCAATAGTTCTTCAGGCACTCTGTCTACCAGATGTAGTCCCTTGAATCTATTGATCACCTCCACTGTATAATGGTAAGGGATTTGATTTAGGTTATACCTTAATGGCCTAATGGTTTTCCCTACTTTCCTCAATTTAAGCCTGGATTTTGTAATAAGGAGCTGGTGATCTGAAGCACAGTCAGCTCCAGGTCTTGTTTTTGCTGACTGTATAGAGCTTCTCCATCTTCAGCTGCAGAGAATATAATGCCTGATTTCAGTACTGATCATCTGGTGATGTCCATGTGTAGAGTCGTCTCTTGTGTTGTTGGAAGATGGTGTTTGCTAGAAGACTGTCTCTTTGTTGTTGGAAGACCAAATGTGGATAATACTAACTTACTCTGAAGAGTAGGGGGAGAAAATTGACAGAATAGTGTTAAAACCTTTTATTCAAGTGAATAAAAATAATAATGAGAAAAGATGAACATTATTCCCTAATTCTAGCAGTATATATGCCTTGGTGAAAATAAAACTAATCTTTACGCTAAATTTTATATTAGATTCTACAAGTATCCGTATCAGAATCAAAAGCTGCTTTCATGGCTCCTCCTATTTAATTCAAGGGGTATTGTCCAAGTGCATCAAACTGGTCAGATGTTGCCAGTTCCAACAAAGGATCTGATGAGAATCAGGCCATTTGAATGTAATTAAAACAGAACAGTAAACACCAGAGCTCCTCTACTTTCACAGAAGAAAGCTACTTTTAGTGACTGTAGAGTGAGCATAAAGGACAGTTGTGTGGAGGAGGGAAGTATGAATAGAGTCAGGAAGTCACCACTTACATGCCAGTCCACCAAGCACTTCAGAGGTCACCCAATCAGACATCACTCAGGAAGTCTTTTCAACTCTGTAGGCACATGTTTCATTATAAACTCTAACACTGACACTGAAAAAGGCTGAAAAAGCTCAGTGCCTTTGAGTGAACACAATATCATGTGAGACTTTCCACTTTACAACAGAAATGTTTTAGCTCGTATGTAATATAGTTAACAACCGTCATACAATCACTAATGCAGCCTGATTTTCTCATAGATAAGTTCTCCTTCATTACTCCCCAAAATTCAATAGCCCAACTCAAACAGGAGATTTCTCAGAGGATTGCCTTCTTGCTCAAGTTGCCAGACCCATGAAACTGCTTTCACAGATTTTCAGGAAGCCTATTGATCTACTTGGTTTCATCTGCTGCAACATGCACAACTTCTAATATCTCTGCCTTCTTTCCTCCAATATGTCTTTGCTTCATTTCCCCTGGAATTTCCATTTCCCAAAAAGTTTGCTATAAAAATGACCTGTAATACATCCATTTCAGCACTTTTCCATCTGTTCACTAAAATCCATTCTTCATAGCTCAAAAAAATCAGGATTTAATTGTCACAAGGAGCCAAACACTCTAAAGAAATACTTTTTGAATGATGTGATACATATAGTACATCAACTTGCAGCTACAGAAAATACACAGATTAACTATCTCAAATATTTAGATACATACATGTGTACACACATACATATATGTGTACCTACATCACACATATTTATTACGTATGTGTTCATAAAAATAAAGAACTAGAAGGCAATAAATAAGCCCCACATGCATATAATAAGCACACATGCATTCTACTTGTAGTGCTTAATTTCAAAGCATTTTCTTGCTCCTTAACTATTGTTTATAGTCGTCAGATGAAAAACTGAAATTTAACCGGTCAAACTTCCCAGAAAAGGGAAACCCTTGTGCATTGTTGGTGGGAATGTAAATTAGTATAGGCACTGTGGAATATAGTACTGAGATTCTTCAAAAAATTAAAAATAGAACTACCATATGATTCAGTGGTTCCACTGAGGGGTTTTTATCCAAGGAAATGAAATCACTATCTTGAAGAGATGTCTGTACCCTGATGTTCATTGCAACCTTATTTATAATAGCCAAAACATGAAAATAACCTAAATGTCCATTATATAAATGGAATATTATTCCACCATAAAAAGGAAGAAAATACTGTTATTGTGAAAACATGGGAGAACCTTGAAAGCATTATGCTAAATGAAATAAGCCAGACAAAAAAGACAAATACTATATGTTCTCATTTATATGAGGAATCAAAAAATACCCAAACTCCTAGAGAGAATGGATTGGTGGTTGCCAGAAGTGGGGTTTGTGGGGTGGGTGGGAGAAATGTGTGAAGGTGGTCAAAAGGTATACACTTCCAGTTATAAGATAGGTAAGTTCTAAGGATGTAATGTTCAGCATAGTGACCATAGGTAGCAACACTGTATTGTATATTTGAAAATTACTAAGAAAGTAGATCTTGAAAGTTCTCACTGCAATAAACATTGTGAAAAAAGATCACTTTCTTTGGGGTCAGTGATTTTTGGGTTGTTGACTGTCCAAATTTTTAGTCAGTGCTTGGTTGGGAAACTGAGACACTAACAAAATACACCCTGTCATTGACAAAAACAAAAGGAAACAAAAACAAAACAAAACGTTTCTACATCTAAAGTACCATTCTTTACTTAAAACTTCCGTGATCTTTTAAAAAGGACATTGTTTTCTGTGACTGTTTGTTCCATATGATACATATGTATGTAAAAAAACTTCATACCACTTTATCCATTTATAAATCAAATTTGCCCAACTGCTATTCATGACATGGCCCTCAAATCCTTTGCCCTTTTGGCCTTCCATTGCTCCTGCTTTGCCAATTCCCATGCCTCAGTGAGCCTCATTTTCTGTTTCTGTCCTCAGAGCTTCTGACTATTGCTGGATCCACTGTAATTTCATGCTGTATGTTCACTGGTGCTGAGAGATCCTTTGTTTCATCTCTTGTTGATTTTTATTTTATTTCTGGAAGTGGCATTTCCAACTGATTTGAATTATGCTTCAGCTCTTAACTCTAACTTTTAGTAGTTGATTTGGTTTCTGGTTACTGAGAAGTGTGAATTCTTTTAATTTTCTAATTTATTCTCACTTTATTTTTCTTATTAGTGTTAATGTTCCACCGGCCTTTTTATTCCCTAATTACTCAACAATATTCTTTATTCAATCCTGGTTCTTTTTAACTGTCTGTAGCATTCTACACTGTTATGTCATGAAAATTATTGGTTATATTGGGTACAAAAGGAAATACTCCTTTCTTCTCCTTCTCTGTTTTTTCTTGCATATTTCTCTTTCCTTGGCTTCCATCACACTTTACGTAACCTGCTTTTTTATCACCAACAATTGTTTTTATATCCTCATAGCAGAGTCTTCTTCCTTCCAAACTACAGTATTTGAAGGAATCACTTTTACCTACCCCACCACCCCACCACATAGTTGGTGTTCAACAGAGATTTTTTTAAACTAACTTATTTTTAATTGAAGGATAATTGCCTTACAATATTATGTTGGTTTCCACCGTATATCAACATGAATCAACCATAGGTATACATATGTCCCCTCCCCATGAACCTCCCTCCTACCTTCCACCCCTCTAGGTTGTCACAGAATACTGGTTTGAACTCCTTGAGTCATATAGCAAATTCCTACTGGCTATTTACATATGGCAGGGTATATGTTTCCATGCTACTCTCTCCAATTGTCTCACCCTCTCCTTCCTCTTCCCACCATGTCCATAAGTCTGTTCTCTGTGTCTGTGTCTCCATTGCTGTCCTGCAAATACATTCATCAGTACCATATTTCTAGATTTCATGTTGCTGTTGTTGTTCAGTCACTAAGTCATGTCTGACTTTTCAAAACCCCATGGACTGAACCCAGGTTTCCTTGTCCCTCACCATCTCCCAGAGTTTGCCCAAGTTCATGTCTATTGAATCAGTGATGCCATCCAACCATCTCATCCTTTGTCACCCCCTTCTTTTGTCTTCAGTCTTTCCCAGCATCAGGGCCTTTTCCACCTAGTTGGCTGTTTGCATCAGGTGGCCAAAGTTTTGGAGCTTCAGCTTCAGCATCAGTCCTTCCAGTGAGTATTCAGGGTTGATTTCCTTTAAGAGGTCTGCCAAAAGTCTTCTCCAGCATCAGTTTGAAAGCATCAATTCTTTGGCACTCTATATATGATATTTTTCTCTTTCTGACTTACTTTACTCTGTATAATAGGCTCTAGGTTCATCCACCTCATTAGTCAGTTCAGGAGCTCAGTTGTGTCCGACTCTTTGTGACCCCATGGACTGCAGGATGCCAGGCTTCCCTGTCCATCATCAACTTCCGGAGTTTACTCAAACTCATATCCATTGAGTCGATGATGCCATCCAACCATCTCATTCTCTGTCAGCCCCTTTTCCTTCTGCATTCAATCTTTCCCAGCATCAGGGTCTTTTCAAATGAGTCAGGTCTTTGCAACAGGTGGCCAAAGTATTGGAATTTTAGCTTCAGCATCAGTCCCTCCAATAAACATCCAGGACTGATCTCCTTTAGGATGGACTGGTTGGATCTCCTTGCAGTCCAAGGGACTCTCAAGAGTCTTCTCCAACACCACAGTTCAAAACCATCAATTCTTTGGTGCTCAGCTTTCTTTATAGTCCAACTCTTACATCCATACATGATTACTGGAAAAACCATAGATTTGACTAGATGGATCTTTGTGGACAAAGTAATATCTCTGCTTTTTAATATGCTTTCTAGGTTGGTCATAACTTTCCTTCCAAGGGCCAAGCATCTTTTAATTTCATGGCTGCAGTCACCATCTGCAGTGATTTTGGAGCCCCCCAAAATAAAGTCTGCCACTGTTTCCACTGTTTCCCCATCTATTTCCCATGAAGTGATGGGACCAGATGCCATGATCTTCGTTTTCTGAATGTTGAGCTTTAAGCCAACTTTTTCACTCTCCTCTTTCACTTTCATCAAGAGGCTTTTGAGTTCCTCTTCACTTTCTGCCATAAGGGTGGTGTCATCTGCATATCTGAGGTTATTGAGATTTCTCCAGAAATCTTGATTCTGGCTTGTGTTTCTTCCAGCCCAGCGTTTCTCATGAGGTACTCTGCATATAAGTTAAATAAGCAGGGTGGCAATTTACAGCCTTGACATACTCCTTTTCCTATTTGGAAAAGGTCTGTTGTTCCATGTCCAGTTCTAACTGTTGCTTCCTGACCTGCATACAAATTTCTCAAGAGGCAGATCAGGTGGTCTGGTATTCCCATCTCTTTCAGAATTTTCCACAGTTCGTTGTAATCCACACAGTCAAAGACTTTGGCATAGTCAATAAAACAGAAATAGATGATTTTCTGGAACTCTCTTGCTTTTTCTATGATCCAGTGGATGTTGGCAATTTGATCTCTGGTCCATCTCATTAGAACTGACTTAAATGCCTTCCTTTTTATGACTGAGTAATATTTCATTGTATATATGTACCACAGCTTCTTTACCTATTTGTGTATTGGTGGACATCTAGGCGGCTTCCCTGTCCTAGTTATTGTAAATCGTGCTGCAGTGAACACTGGGTACATGTGTTTTTTTAAATTATGATTTCCTGAGGGTATGTGCCCAGTAATGGGATTGCTGGGTCACATTGTAGACTTATTCCCAGGTTTTTAAGGAACTTCCATACGATAGTGAAAGAGGAGCATGAAAAAGTTGGCTTAAATCTCAACATTCAGAAAACTAAGATCATGGCATCTGTCCCCATTACTTCATGGCAAATAGATGGGGAAACAGTGGAAACAGTGTCAGACTTTATTTTTGGGGGGCTCCAAAATCACTGCAGATGGTGATTGCAGCCATGAAATTAAGAGACGTTTACTCCTTGGAAGGAAAGTTATGACCAAACTAGAGAGCATATTAAAAAGCAGAGACATTGCTTTGCCAACAAAGGTCCATCTAGTCAAGGCTATGGTTTTTCCAGTGGTCATGTATGGATGTGAGAGTTGGACTGTGAAGAAAGCTGAGTGCTGAAGAATTGATGGTTTTGAACTGTGGTGTTGGAGAAGACTCTTGAGAGTCCCTTGGACTGCAAAGAGATCCAACCAGTCCATTCTAAAGGAGATCAGTCCTAGGTGTTCTTTGGAAGGACTGATGCTAAAGCTGAAACTCCAATACTTTGGCCACCTCATGTGAAGAGTTGACTCATTGGAAAAGACTCTGATGCTGGGAGGGATTGGGGGCAGGAGGAGAAGGGGACAACAGAGAATGAGATGGCTGGATGGCATCACCGACTCGATGAACATGAGTTTGGGTGAACTCTGGGAGTTGGTGACGGACTGGGAGGCCTGGCATACTGCGATTCATGGGGTCACAAAGTCGGACACGACTGAGCGACTGAACTGAACTGAACTAAACTGATACTATTCTCCATAGTGTCTGTATCAATTTGCATTCCCACAAACAGTGTAAGAATGTTCCCTTTTCTCCACATCCTCTCCAGCATTTATTGTTTGTAGATATTTTGATGATGACCATTCTGACCTATGTGAGGTGATATCTCAATGTAGTTTTGATTTGCATTTCTCTGAAATGAGTTCTGTTGAGCATCTATTCTTGTGTTTATTAGCCATCTGTATGTCTTGTTTGGGAAATGTCTGTCCAGGTCTTTTGCCCTTGATTGGCTTGTTTGTTTTTGTACTGAGTTGCATGAGGTGCTTGTATATTTTGGAAATTAATCCTTTGTCAATGGTTTCATTTGCTATTATTTTCTCCCATTCTGAAGGTTGTCTTTTCACCTTGTTTATAGTTTCCTTTGCTGTGCAAAAGCTTTTAAGTTTGATTAGGTCTCACTTGTTTATTTTTGTTTTTATTTCCATTACTCTAGAAGGTGGATCATAGAGGATCTTGCTGTGATTTATGTAATAGAGTGTGCTGCCTATATTTTCCTCTAATAATTTTGTAGTTTTTGTTCTTACATTTAGGTCTTTAATCCACTTTGAGTTCATTTTCGTGTATGTTGTTTGGAAGTGTTCTAATTTCATTCTTTTACATGTAGTTTTTCCCAGCACCACTTATTGAGGAGACTATCTTTTTTCCATTCTTACTTCATTTGTCAAAGATAAGGTGCCCATAGGTGCATGGGTTTATTTCTGGACTTTCTTTCTTATTCCATTGGTTTGTATTTCTGTTTTTGTACCAGTACCATACTATCTTATTAACTGTAGCTTTGTAGTATAGGCTGAAGTCAAGAAGGTTGATTCTTCCAACTCCATTCTTCTTTCTCAAGATTGCTTTGGCTATTTGGGGTCTTTTGTGTTTCCATTGTTCTAGTTCTCAACATCAATTTTTGACTTATAAATCTACAAAGATTCTCTTTTCTCTTTCTCTCTTAACCCTTTCATCACTTCATTAATTTTCTCTCTCTTCACTATTTTTATAATAACTCTCTTTCTCCTGGTAACTTTTCCAAGACCTGTAAATAGGCTTACTTCCCCATCATTAAACTCACAGACACAGAATAAACGTGTGCACTTAAGTTTTTCAGTTACAAGAAGTGGAAACCAATTCTGGCTAAACATAAAGGTATTTAATTTTATCTCCAGAAACTCATCAAATCAAATGGAATCACAGAAAATGAGGATCTGGTTGAAAGAGGCTTATTTACATATCTAAAAAAAGGAACATAAGACAAGTAACATAAAATAACTTTTCTTCATACACCTGGATACAAGTTTACTTCCTTCTCAGTGCTTCAGGACCCACATGCAACTTTAAGTTCTGACTTATAATCAACTAACCATTAGTTCTGTTGTGATCTTTCTTGATATTTTATAGTCTATAGACTAAGTTGTAAAGTTACAAACCCCAAATAACTTCACATAAAGTAGCAGAGGAAAGTAAAAAAAGAGAAATTGTATGTATTAAATTATTTTAATAACTTTATATTTATTGATTATAATTTAAAGCCCTGGGATTTCTTTGGAAGGAATGATGCTAAAGCTGAAACTCCAGTACTTTGGCCACCTCATGCGAAGAGTTGACTCACTGGAAAAGACTCTGATGCTGGGAGGGATTAGGGCAGGAGGAGAAGGGGACGACAGAAGATGAGATGGCTGGATGGCATCACTGACTCGATGGACATGAGTCTGAGTGAACTCCTGGAGTTGGTGATGGACAGGGAGGCCTGGCGTGCTGTGATTTATGGGGTCGCAAAGAGTCAGACACGACTGAGTGACTGATCTGATTTAATAAATTATGAATAAGTTGACAGCACATTGATTATATTTATTTTTTTTAATATGTGTGCATATACACATATATGTACACATATGTAAATATGTGATCTATATTATTGAAGGAAAAGACACAATACATGTTTCAACATTATTTCTGTAACTAGTCATTAAGTTACAGATGCTTTTGAGATTACTCCACTACTCTTAATATCCCCCATGATTCCTTTAGAATTTCTATGTCTCTGACTTACATCTTAGTAGGAAGAAGAAGCTCCAGGGGCTTCTACTTGCTTCTAGGGTAATAACCTGTAGAAGAATCATAGCAGTGTAACAAAAGTATGAATTCAAACCAGAATCTCCAGCTGTGAATCTAGAATCTGATACTAGCTTTGTGACCCTGGGCAAATTACTTAACTGATTTGTTTCCTAGTTGTTTTTATCTGTAAAATGAAGATAATGATGGTAGAAGTTTGCTGTGAGATTAAATAAGTACATTCATATAAAGAATTTATAACAATGTCTGACACATCACAAGTACTCGAGTGTTAGTAATTATTATTATTAGTGGTGGTGCTGGTGGTAGTGGTTCTCCAAGGATTGGGTAGCTAATGGAGTATTAGCTGAGGAGTATTCTGAGTCTTACTCGTCAACAAGGAGGTGAACTTAAGTTGAAATTTTTTTATCCCTCTTTTTCTATAAGTTCCTATTCTGACAACTGGACTACAAAGGTAATATGAGGAACCTTCCTCATGTTATAGCCTCCCTTACAATTCAAGGGGCTATGGATGTGAGAACTAGACTATAAAGAAAGCTGAGGGCTGAAGAATTGATGCTTTTAAACTGTGGTGTTGGAGAAGACTTTTGAGAGTCCCTTGGACTTCAAGGAGATCCAGCTAGTCCACCCTAAAGGAGATCAGTCCTGAGTGTTCATTGGAAGGACTGATGTTGAAGCTGAGACTCCAATACTTTGGCCATGTGATGTGAAGAGCTGACTCATTTGAAAAGACCCTGATGCTGGGAAGGATTGAAGGTGGGAGGAGAAGGGGATGACAAGGATGAGATGGTTGGATGGCATCACTGACTCAGTGGACGTGAGTTTGGGTAAAATCTGGAAGTTGGTGATGGACAGGGAGGCCTGGCCTCCTGCAGCCCATGGGGTCGCAAAGAGCCGGACATGACTGAGCGACTG
Source organism: Bos indicus (assembly GCF_029378745.1). Taxonomy (NCBI): domain Eukaryota; kingdom Metazoa; phylum Chordata; class Mammalia; order Artiodactyla; family Bovidae; genus Bos; species Bos indicus. Next base: position 38,576,084 of record NC_091769.1, read on the forward strand.
AACTGAATTGATAGGTATATGAACTGTCTTAGATCTGAAAACTAGAAGAGGAGTCATGACTCACAACAGTGTTGTATGTCAGGTGGTATCTTAGTGAACTATCTATTCTGTTCTTAAGAGATTGCCAGTTCATGTCCTTCAAAAGGAAAAGCATTTTTTTCATTTGCAAATAAATTTGCTTCTCAGGTGTTTGATTGCAAAGGAAGGTCGCACACATATACTTCATATCACCTTGTTTGTTTTGAATGTGACCTCTATTCAGTCTTCCCTGCTAATTTAACTCAGCTGCTCCATCAGGACACAATGTTGACTTCTGAGAGAACATGAGTAAAATATAGAAAGATCATAATCACTGTTTTGTTTCTGACCCCTTACTGTTTCTTTCAGAACCATGGCGGTTTGTAGTTGACTATGACAAGACTGACTAGTTTGTTTAGAAAATGTAAGCTGGATCTCACCTTCACTGCCTTTGGAGGCTATAAATCCTGAGTAGCAAGAAAGACTCATTGTTTAGAATATTATTTTTCTGCTTAAACTGTACTTTGGGCTGTTAATCTCATTAACCAATGGCTGTAAACTTTGGAGAATATGTAGATGTAGTTAATAATACTTACTGTGAAACTGGCTTTTTGTTCTATAACCAAGCATACTGCTGCCTTTTAAAACTATGAGATATAGCAAAAGGACCCCAACTGTCACCTCCCCACCATCACCCACCCATACCCATAACTAATGCCTTAAAGTCACCAGCTGACAACCCCCGATATGAACACAGAACTTTGAAATGTCAAGAACAAGGAGACAGGAGCAACTGGGTAGCAACAGTTATGAAGTATTAAAGGCAAGAGGAAGAAGATGGTGAGGTAGCAGATGTTCGCTTCACCAGTGCCTGGGAACTACCAGAATAGAATGTGCAGAGCAACTGTAGAGCAATCCCATTCCAAGGAGACCTTGCTGAATCTGAGTATATTTCTTTAGGAACTTTGCCAAGACTGTAGTAACCACAAGACTAACAAATATTTACCAGAGGGTAGACACTATCACTACAGTGCTAATAATGTTTTCCAAGTGCCAGTGGGTTATGTTTGAATTCCATATCTTAGATCAAGCAGATATCCCTAATGTGTAAAGAATTGTCAAATGTTTCCCATAGCCTTTAATAAGACTGTTTTTGTTGCGTTAGTTGCTCAGTCGTGTCGGACTCTTTTTTGACCCCATGGACTATCGCCCACCAGGCTCCTCTGTCCATGAGATTTCCCAAGCAAAATACTGGAGTGGGTTGCCATTTTCTTCTCCAGGGGATCTTTCCCAACCCAGGGATTGAACCTGTGTCTCTGTGTCTCCTATATTGACAGGCAGATTCTTTACCACTGAGCCATCTGGGAAGCCAGGTTTATAGGGACTCTATGTAATCAAACATTCTTCTATGATGTAGTTCTTCAATACTTGAATACTGTTGTCAAGTCTTTTGAAGTCAACTCTTGAGTTGATTTATCTTTTTTCCCCTGCCAACCAAATCATTTGTGAATGACACTTTAAAATCACTCCACACTATTTAGCAGTACACATCAAAACCCTGCTAATGTTTTACCTAAATAATCACACTTCTAGGAGTTTATCCTAAGGAAATAATTATATGAAACTATAAGACTGAAGACAGTTTGTGTGGAAAAATAGTAATTTATAAAAGTTGAAAAGTTATTCTGATTTAAATATCCCTAATAAATTAACTAAGTAAGTTTTGAAATGTTCATATGATGGTATTTGAAATGCCATTAAAATACTGCATAAGCGTATCTACTGATAGGGGATAATGTTTATTTTATCAGGTTGTTTCCATTTTCTCTTTCTGCCTAACAAATCTCCCCAAAACTTACTGACTTAAAACAAAAGCAATTTATTTCTCCTGATACTGTGTGTTAACAGTCTGGGTGGTTCTGCTTGTCTTCTCTGAGATTACGTACACAGGGGTAGTTATTTGATGACTTAACTGGTGATGGAGAGGCTATGATGGCCTCACTCACTTGAATGATAGTTCCTGTTATCGATTGTGGTGCCTCAGTTCTCCGAGGCTCCTAAACTTATACAATGTCACTTCTGTCACGTTTTATCTGTTAAAGCAGATCACAAGACCAGACCATATCCATGACATGAGGAAATAGACCCTACCTCTTGATGGATAGCACTACAAATAATCTGTGGCCATGTTCATGATCTACCAGGATTCCCTGGTGGCTCAGATGGTAAAGTGTCTGCCCTGCAATGCGGGAGACCTGGGTTCCATCCCTGGGTCGGGAAGATCCCCTGGAGAAGGAAATGGCAACCCACTCCAGTACTCCTGCCTAGAAAATTCCATGGATGGAGGAGCCTGGTGGGCTATAGTCCATGGGGTCGCAAAGAGTTGGACACAACTGAGTGACTTCACTTCATGATCTACCACAAATATCAAGTAAAAGAGACAGCTTATAAATAGCTTGACTCATATTTTCTAATGTTATTGATACATACATACAGATAAAATTTTTAAAGATATATGTGCAAATGTTAAAAATGATGTTTTGTGGGTGATAAGATTGATTATTTTTTGCGAAATTTTTAATGAGTGATATCATTTATGACTAATTTTTTTTACAATGAATCAATTTATTATGAAAATAAGAGAGATGACATCTCAAAATACTAATTTTGTGTTTTCTGTGTATGCCCGTACTCCTTGGCTCTCTCTAAGGTATTTTTAGGGTCATTTTTCTTTTCTTCAACTAGAAAAATGTCACAGAAGATATTTTTATTAAATTCTTTACAGAGACTAATATGCACTTGCTTATGGCCTTCCTTTTATTAGATTCTTGGATTTACATAGGTTACTTGACTTGTCTTGTTCTTTGTATCACATTCTGGATTCCAGTGATTACCACCTCATTTTCTAACTGTTCACAAATTGCCCCCCAAGATCTCTGTAAATAGCTCTGTCTGTAACAGTTCTTATTAGAATTGCTGGGGATCATGTTAAATTTATCAGGTAACACTGAGAAAATTATAAGTAGGAAGACCAAAACTGACTTACATGAAATAATCACTGCTATTTGAGGGTTTATCTTGGTATATAAGCTACCCCTTCCTGGAATGTCTTCCTTCCAAATTCACTTCTTTATATGTCCTCCCCTTCTGAATTCACATCTTTAAAATGCCCTCCATTTCTTAGATCAGGCTTAATCCAGTTCTTCTTGAAAGCCTTCTTTCAAGACTAGACCATACTGATGCTACTAGACTATACTGGTGTTGCTAGACTACACTGATCTCTCATTGTCCTAAATTTTTATTACTTTAGTGTCTTTACATGTCAACATGGTATTTGCTATATTTTGCAATGCTCTCAAAAAGTAGGGGCAAATGTCTTCTATGATATCTGTGCAACAATTTTATATATAGTTCTAGGTACCCATCAATAATTTAGCAAATTCCAGTTCACCTGACTGTTAAGAGTTACTGTTTTTGCTAAGATGTTTCCTTTTCCTGAAAGTGTTTATCGTCTTCTGAGCTCGGAAATGTTCCTCCTTTGTGACTTTTCTACGCTGTCCTCTTAGCCCTCCTTGCTCTGTGTGTGTCCTGAATTTATAATTAGACTTCCTAGAATATTGCCTTAAATTTTCTTTTGTAAATGTATTTATTTTTTAATACTGTGTTGATAATTTTATGAGAGTGGAGATGAGGATAATGCAACATGATCTGTTTGAAAACTTTAAATTTAATACTTAAGAATTTGAGGACTAAGTTTGCTTCATATTTATTCTCAGCATTCAGGAACTTACTGTAAGGGATACCAGGGTGTATTTTTAAGTGCATAATGGCAATACTCTAAGGAAGAGCATTATTTAAATTGAAGAAATAGACTATTCTTGAGGCACCGCTTAATGCCTACATGTACTTCTTGACTGATCCTATTCCCTTTCTCAAATATGTAACGTATCTGTGTGTGCATGTTTTTATACCATTTGTGTGCATTACTGTCTTTCTTCCTTTCTTCTCCCCACCCCCGACCCCTGCCCGGACTCTCCTCTTAGGTGTATGTTGTTCAGTATGTTGGCTGATAGTTACAGTGGCTGTTGACTACTTGAAATGTGGGTAGTCCCAAATCGAAATGTGCTCTAAGTATAAAATACACAGAAATTCAGTAATTTTAGTAAAAAAATTAAAAATTTACAATTTTTCTATTGATTGCCTAAGATACAATATTTTTAGAAGTCAGTCTATATAAAATAAAATATGGTATTGAAGTTAATTTTGCTTCTTTAAATTTATCTTTTTTTAATTTACATTTATTTATTTTAATTAGAGGCTAATTACTTTACAATATTGTATTGGTTTTGCCATACATCAACATGAATCTGCCACAGGTATACACGTGTTCCCAATCCTGAACCCCCATCCCACCTCCCTCCCCATACCATCCCTCTGGGTCATCCCAGTGCACCAGCCCCTAGCATCCTGTATCCTGCATCGAACCTGGACTGGCGATTCGTTTCTTATATGATATTATACATGTTTTAATGCCATTCTCCCAAATCATCCCCCCCTCCCTCTCCCACAGAGTCCAAAAGACTGTTCTATACATCTGTGTCTCTTTTGCTGTCTGGCATACAGGGTTATCATTACCATCTTTCTAAATTCCATATATATGCGTTAGTATACTGTATTGGTGTTTTTCTTTCTGGCTTACTTCACTCTGTATAATCGGCTCCAGTTTCTATAGCTGTTAGAAAGCTTAAATTAAGCATGTGCCTCAAGTTTATGACTCAAATTAAATTTTTATCAAACAGTACGTTCTAAATCAGCTGAAGGATTGGATGCCTTTCCTCTTCCTTCCTTTTCACTTCATTCCTTCTTTCCTTCTTCCATTCCTTCTTTCCTTCCTTTTTTTCTTCAATATGAAGGGTAAAGCCCTGTGGTACTTGGTAATAACACAACAAATTTTTAGTGGTCAAAGTGGTCACAATTTTGAGAGAAAGATTGTCTGGAATAACTTTATGGGCATTAAAATTTAACTGGCAATGAACAGAAGAAATTCTATTTGGACTTTCCATCTCCTACTTTAAGCTTGGTCAAAAAACAGGAACTAAATTATGTCACTCAGGATCTGTGAAATCTGTCATAATTCCCTTCTATTTGGAAACTGTTGCTTGGGAAACATGTATATCTGAGCACAAAAACTCCCAACAAATATTATCCACTACAATTTCAAAATTATGGGTAAAATTTCAAGAACTAAGGGCAGCTATTATGACAGATTACTTACTAGATCAAAATGTTTTATCAAATACTATCTGCTGTTTGGGAGGTACATAGTCCTTTTAGTTTAATCAGTGATGCAAATAAATTTGCTTCTGTGAACTCTGGTGCCAAATTAAAAAAAAAATCCTTCAATAAAAGGGAGACATAAAGGAATTAGAAAAGTTTATCTTTTGGCAAAATTTGGTAATCTACTGAATTTCTTTCAAAAATTGACATCTGTCAGATTTAAAAAATGAATACCAAAAATTCAGAATTGTTTTCTTTTTTCTCTGTGAAGAAGAGTTAATGCATTAGTAACTAATTTTATGGCTTCTAGGATAATGTTTAGAGAAAACAAGAAAGGTTGAATTTGAACGATCTCTGTTCAGCCTTCACTGATAATTGATTCACAACATATAATTTTCTCCAGTGTGTATACAAAAGGCCAAACCTGGGAAGAATAGAATCAGTTCCCTAAAGGAATGACAAATGGAAACTTTTCTAGTTAAATAACAAAAAAGACAGTTACATTTTTTCCAACTTTGTTTAAACAAATTAGTTCAGTTTAAATATGAATAAACACACCTTTTCTAATAATATTCAAATTACTTTCTCTAATGACATTTCCCTATCTATAGTATAAGAAGTTTTTAGATACAAAAAACATAAATACTATTTTGAGAATTTAATTTTGCCTATTAACTGTCTTTGTTAGAACACATTTTTGAAGTGAAGTGAAGTGAAGTCGCTCAGTCGTGTCTGACTCTTTGCGACCCCATCGACTGTAGCCTACAAGGCTTCTCTGTCCATGGAATTTTCCAGGCAAGAGTACTGGAGTAGGTTGCCATTTCCTTCTCCAGGGGATCTTCCCCACCCAGGGATCGAACCCTGGTCTCCCGCATTGCAGGCAGATGCTTTACTGTCTGAGCCACCAGGGAAGCCCAGAACACATTTTTAATGACCTGTTAAAAGATAAACTTCAAAGTGTCCCTTTGGGACTTTGTTGTGGACAAGCTCTAGACTAAGGTTTGTTAAATCCTATCTGGTCTATCCCCCTAGCTGATGGAATTAGACATTTTAAATAACAGATACTAAAAAGCAACAAACAAGAAAAAAAAAAAAAAAAAAAAGGCTAGTCTTATTTGCCGGGTCAGTAAAGAAGGCATTAATGTTCCCATCCTTTTCCTCTATCATGGGTTCTGAGATGACATTCTCTCACTTGTCAGTGTTTTCTCTTTTAGGTGGCATTATGTGTCTGATGATGGATGCAAGTGTTAATGGCTCCCCTTGGTCCATTGCTCTGCTTTCTGTGTCACTGGGAATAAGGTGGAAGTTTTAGTTCTCAGGAAATCTCTTCCTCACAGGGTGTTAGAAATAAGTTGATCACCATAGTCCTTGTCTGTGACCCCTCATTTTTGTCACTGATTCCATGGAAGAATATAAATTAGTATTATTAGGGTAAACTGAAGTAATGAAAGCCAAATATCAGTGGCTTAATAAAACAAAGGATTTTTTTTCTTGTTTATATTTCATGTCCGGTAAAGGTCAGTGGTGATGGTGTATGGGATTCTGCTCCATATAGTTGCTCAGGGATTCATGCTGGCTGAGCTACCAAACTGTGGTTGTTGTTTTTGTTCAGTTGTTCAGTCCAACTGAACTCTTTGCTACCCCATAAATTGAACTCCAACTCTTTGCTACCCCATAAATTGCAACACATCAGACTTCCCTGTCCTTCACTATCTCCTGGAGTTTGCTCAAACTCATGTCATTGAGTTGGTGATGCTGTCCATCTATCTCATCCTTTATCACCCCCTTTTCCTTCTGCCCTCAATCTTTCCAAGCATCAGGGTCTTTTCCAATGAGTAGGCTCTTTGCATCAGGTGGTCAAAGTATTGGAGCTTCAGCTTCAACATTAGTCCTTCCAATGAATATTCAGGGTTGATTTCCTTTAGGATTGACTGGTTTGATCTCCTTGCAGTCCAAGGGACTCTCAAAAGTCTTCTCTAGCACCAAAGTTTAAAAGCATCAATTCTTTGGTGCTCAGCCTTCTTTATGGTTCAACTTTCACCTCCATACATTACTACTGGAAAAACCATAGCTTTGACTATATTGGCAAACTTTATTGGCAAACTGGTATTTCTGCCTTTTACTATGCTGTTTGGGTTTGTCATAGCTTTTATGCAAAGGAACAAGAGTCTTTTAATTTTGTGGCTGCAGTTACTATCTGTGGTGATTTTGGTGCCCAAGAAAATAAAATGTCACTGTTTCCACTTTTCCACCATCTACTGGCCATGAAGTGATGGGACTGGATGCCATGATATTCATTTTTTGAATGTTGAGTGTTAAGCCAGCTTTTTCACTCCCCTCTTTCACCCTCATCAAAAAGCTCTTTAGTTCTTCTTTACTTTCTGCCATTAGAGTGGTATCACCTGTATATCTGTGTATCATCTGTATATCTGTATATGATCTGTATATTTAAAAGATGCTTGCCCCTTGGAAGAAAAAACTATGACCAACCTAGACAGCATATCAAAAAGCAGAGACATTACTTTGCCAATGGAGGTCCATCTAGTCAAATCTATTGTTTTTCAGTAGTTATGTATGGATATGATAGTTGGACCATAAAGAAAGCTGAACACCAAAGAATTGATGCTTTTGAACTGTGGTGTTGAAGAAGACTCTTGAGAATCCCTTGGACTGCAAGGAGATCAAACCAGTCAATCCTAAAGGAAATCAGTATGGAATATTCATTGGAAGGACTGATGCTGAAGCTGAAACTCCAATACTTTGGCCACCTGATGCGAAGAACTGACTCATTGGAAAAGACCCTGATTCTGGGAAAGATTGAAGGTGGGAGGAGAAGGGGATGACAGAGGATGAGATGGTTGGATGGCCTCACCGACTCAATGAACATGAGTTTGAGCAAGCTCCAGGAGTTGGTGATGGACAGGGAAGCTTGGCGTGCTGCAGTCCATGGGGTCTCAAAGAGTCGGACATGACTGAGGGACTGAACTGAACTAAACTGATCTGTATATCTGAGGATGTTGATATTTCTCCCAGCAATCCTGATTCTAGGCTGTGCTTCATCCAGCTTACCATTTTGCATGATGTACTCTGCATGTAAGTTAAATAAGCAGGGTGACAATATACAGTCTAGTCATATTCCTTCCCCAATTTTGAACCAGTTTGTCTTACCATGTCTGGTTCTAACTGTTGCTTCTTGTCCTGCATGTAAGTTTCTCAGCAGACAGGTAAGTTGGTGTGGTATTCCCAACTCTTTAAGAATTTTCCATTGTTTGTTGGTGGCTCACATGGTAAAAAATCTGCTGGCAATATGGAAGACCTGGGTTCAATCCCTGCATCAGGAAGATCCCCTGGAGAAGGAACTGGCAGCCCACTCCAGTATTCTTGCCCAGAGAATTCCATGGACAAGAAGCCTGGTGGGGTATATTCCAAAAGGTTGTAGAGTTGGACACGATTGAGAGCCTAACACACACACACACAGTCAAAGGCTTTAATGTAGTCAATGAAGCAGAAGTAGATTTTTTTTTTTTTAATTCTCTTGCCTTTTGGTTTCATGTTATTACAGCAGGGAAAGAGAAAATTGGAGGATTGTGCATTGACTTTTAAAAGCTTTGACTTAGAAATGACACACATCCTTCTGCTCATAGCTCATTGGTCAGAATTAGTCATATCCTAATGTCTGTGTAAAATATTTAATTCATTATCATAAATGTACAGATATCAGTAGAAGCAGCTTTTATGTTCAGATTTTTAAAAACTTGTCTAGGAATAATTTTAGATTTACCAAAAAGTTGCAAAGATAGTATAGAGGCTTCTCATATACACTTTATCCCTAATGTTAACTAAGGTGCCAACATTGGTTGGTTCTATTAATGCAACTCTGCATTTTATTTGGAGAAGGCAATGGCACCCCACTCCAGTACTCTTGCCTGGAAAATCCCATGGACGGAGGAGCCTGGAAGGCTACAGTCCATGGGGTTGCTAAGAGTCGGACACGACTGAGCGACTTCACTTTCACTTTTCACTTTCATGCACTGGAGAAGGAAATGGCAACCCACTCCAGTGTTCTTGCCTGGAGAATCCCAGGGACAGGGGAGTCTGGTGGGCTGCCGTCTATGGGGTTGCACAGAGTCAGACACGACTGAAGTGACTTAGCAGCAGCAAGGAGCTATTAGGGGATTGTGACACGAGAAATGTGTGGATATTTGGTGAACAATAAATGTATCTGACATAATATTCCTTTTTGGTCATTAATATTCTCTTCTTTGTTCCTTTTAAACATAGAATATCTCCTTAAAAAAGACAAAATTCCATTCAATTTTGAGCACTAAGCTCAAAGCTCAAGTTCCATCCAATTTTGACCATTAAGCACAAAGCTCAAGTTCCATACAACTTTGAGCATTAAGCTCAAAAATTAGAATGATACAAATCAATCTCTATATCAGGTCTGAATGTGTTCTTCTTAGTGTAGAGTCCTATGAACTAAAAGATGAATTATCTCCCTCTTAGAAACCTGATCTGAAGTAGTAGAATATGTACAGGATAACTACAATGAGCCCTTTCATTTATAAATAGGAAAAATGAAGGCATGGCAGTCACTGGTCTTTAGCAATTTTGAAATCCCAAAGGTAGACACTGGGGAAGTGGAGGGGGGCCTCTATCCCTACCCTGGGGCAGAGGAATGTTCCCTGGAGAGACTTGGGTTTCCTGAAAGAGCTTCTTTGTCCATGTTCTCGCTGGCCCTGATTGTGCCCCTTATGATGTTCTTCTTTATTTTCTTCAGTCATTTCTGAAGCAGGCTTTGGATAATATTATCTTTTTGGAGGGCATATAGCTTTTGAGGGGGGGAGACTCTCTGGTGGTTCAGATGGTAGGGAGTCTGCCTGCAAAGTGGAAGAGCCAGGTTCGATCCCTGGGTTGGGAAGATCCCTTGGAGAAAGGAATGGCAACCCATTCCAGTATTCTTGCCTGGAGTATTCCACGGACAGGGGAACCTGGTGGGCTACAATTCATGGGATTGTAAAGAATAGGGCATGACTGAACGACTGACACATTCACTTTCATAGCTTTTGAAGTCCAACTCCTATGTCTTGAAGTTTGGGAGCCTGGATCATTTTATACCTCACAAACTCAGTTTTCCTTGATAGTTTTCTTGAGAACTTAATAGGCTTTCATTTGAATCAGGCCAGTTATATAATCTAGTAATTAAACCAACAGTTATATTTGAGACAGTTCTTAGATCTCCCATATCTCTTTGTGTTTCTTCTCTCACATACTCATCTCAAACTTTCTCTTTCTTACTTAATGATGGATACACTGAATCCAACTTTAGAATAAATAGGTAGGTATGTGTGTGTATGTGCTCAGCCTCTAAGTCGTGTCTAACTCTATGTGATCCCTTGGACTGTAGCCCACTGGACTCCTCTGTCCATGGTATTTTCCAGGCAAGAATACTGGAGTGGGTTGCCATTTCCTCCTCTAGGGGATCTTCTGGACCCAGGGATTGAACCTGTGTCTCCTGCATTGGCAGGCGATCCTTTATACTGAGCCACCAGGGGGAAAGCATATAATAGTTGTTCAGTTGCTAAGGTCTGTTTGACCACTAAGCCAGTGACATATATTAGGTTTTTGTTGTGGGAGCACCCCACTCCTACTCCTGGCATGAATTCTGTACTCATTAGATAGGCTAGACTATGCTATGTTAATAAATTTGCTCTGAAATACAGTTGGCTTAACATAACACTGGTCTACTTCTTGCTCGTATTAAATGTCCAATGAAATAAAAGTCTCTGTACAATGTAGTTTCTAACAGACTCAGTCTGAACAAGGCTCCTTCATTTTATAATGTTACTATTTCAACATATAACCTGACGCTTTGTTCAGAAGGGAAGATGAAGCTATCTATTGGCTCTTAAATGTAAGAGAGGTAGGAAATAAGAAGCAGAGTGGTATTTGCTTAGTAGTAAATATTTCTGCGGAGTAAATTCAGAGAGGCTCTTACTTAATATTAGCCAACATAGAGAAATAAAGGATATTTATTCATTAATAAAAATATTACTGAAAAATACTGTATCATCACTGATTTATGATACCAATCATAATTGACCAAGCCATATTTTATTTCTCCTTTTTTCAGAGTATGGCTTTATTGTATCAGAATTTAAAAAAAAGTTATCTGTATGTAGTATGGTACTTACTCTTCTTTTTTCCTAATTTCTCTGAGATCAAATACTTATAACAGCATTTTATAGAATATTTTGTTTTTATCCTTGAAGATGGAGGTGGCAGAGAATAGTAGAGGGAAGACTACATCTTTTTCTAAGTATTATCAAAATTTACCCAACTAGATATTGTCAGGGTCTAAAATTTTACCCTACTTGCAAGCTAACAAGCTTGTGTTCTACTGCTTCAGAGATGCTGGTGTAAGACACGATACTCCTGCTTCAAAGACAAAGGACTTTGTTACTCATTACTAAAGCAATGGTCAGGGTTTCATGTTCACTTGAATTGGTTCCATGTCCCCCAAGACCCATGCAGGTAGGCCCAAGTGGATGGCTGCATGTGCAGTCGACTACATTATAGGAGAGGAACACTAAGCTTGGGACTTGGTGAAGAGTCACTGCTTTTATAGTAAAACCAAACAAGTATATTTTTTGTGTAGAGAGAGGTATTACCTCATTTTTTAAGGCTGCTTTCTCAAACATGATCCTGATGAAACTGGCCATTACAGCCTTTCATTTTTGGCATACTTGGCAAGAATGTGGAGAGATGCTCGAGGTGTCAAGGTGGATGGATGGCTGTTTCCAATAACTGGTAGCAGAATTAAGACTAGAACTAGATCTCTCAGTTCCTAGTTTACTAAATTATACATAGCACTGTCACTGAAGACAAAACCTTTGATAAATTATCTTTATTCTGTTTGAAGTATTCTCTATTATCTTCTTTCTTGCATTGGGGTCACATTTTCCAGTCCTATTGACATACTGAATATTTTCTTCTGATAGATAGATTTGTATTAAGATCACATGTAATGACCCTTAATTATCTCATATACAATAAGACCTAGTTGAAGACCAACAAATTTGTGCCAGTGTATTCCGAATTACAGGAAGTTTATCTTTTGAAAATATCATTACTTTACTTTTTAATTTGTTTTATACTTTGTTCTCACTAGTCAAGCTTCATGGATTCCTTAATTTGTGCCAATCTATACTTGTGGTTTGGGTTATACAATAAATTACAAAAGTCATGGCATTACAGTGCTTATACGACTCATGCAAAAGAAAGTGAAAAACAAAAATGAAGAAGTGGAATGGAGTGGAATTCTAAGAGTGGAATGAGCAGTACAGAATGCAAGTTCATTAGGTGCCAGAAGAGTTAGAGATTTCTGGCTAAATGTGCTCAGGAAGGATTCATGGATGAAATGGAGAAAGAAAGGTTGTTCTTAGAGCAGAGGGAAAAGAGTGATTTCTATTACTTTTTATATTCTCTCTGATTTTTAGAGTAAGCATTAAAAGAGCCTCTTTAATAGAAACCATATAGGCATTTTCGTTATCAATTTTATTTAATGCTCAATCTTCAGTTCTTTGAAAAATGCCCTGTCCATGTTCAGTTCAGTTCAGTTCAGTTGCTCAGTTGTGTCTGACTCTTTGCGACCCCATGAATCGCAGCACGCCAGGCCTCCCTGTCCATCACCAACTCTTGGAGTTCACCCAGACTCACGTCCATCGAGTCAGTGATGCCATCCAGCCATCTCATCCTCTGTCGTCCCCCTCTCCTCCTGCCCCCAATCCCTCCCAGCATCAGAGTCTTTTCCAATGAGTCAACTCTTCGCATGAGGTGGCCAAAGTACTGGAGTTTCAGCTTTAGCATCATTCCTTCCAAAGAACACCCAGGGCTGATCTCCTTCAGAATGGACTGGTTGGATCTCCTTGCAGTCCAAGGGACTCTCAAGAGTCTTCTCCAACACCACAGTTCAAAGGCATCAATTCTTTGGCACTCAGCTTTCTTCACAGTCCAACTCTCATATCCAAATCTCTAACTCTTCTGGCACCTAATGAACTTGCATTCTGTACTGCTCATTCCACTCTTAGAATTCCACTCCATTCCACTTCTTCATTTTTGTTTTTCATTTTCTTTTGTATGGGTTGTATAAGCACTGTGATGCCATGACTTTTATAATTTATTGTATAACCCAAACCACAAGTATAGATTTGTCCATGTTAGAAACTCATAAAAACACTTAATGAATGAGGGACAATGGTTGAGGAAGTGTGTGGTTTGTATTACGTGACTTCAACATTCGTCTTTTATACAGCCCACACATTCATATAATACACAGTCCACCTGTATATAGATAATTTCTCACTCAATGGATTGTATCTCTCATATGGTTCTGATGAAATGTAATTTCAAGATCAGTTCAGTTCAGTCGCTCAGTTGTGTCCGACTCTTTGTGACCCCACGGACTGCAGCACGCCAAGCTTCCCTGTCCATCACCAACTCCTGAGCTTGCTCAAACTCACGTCCATTGAGTTGGTGATGTCATCCAACTATCTCATTCTCTGTTGTCCCCTTCTCCTCTTGCCTTCAATCTTTCCCAGCATCAGGGTCTTTTCCAATGACTTAGTTCTTCGCATCAGGTGGCCAAAGTATTGGAGTTTCAGCTTCAGCATCAGTCCTTCCAATGAATATTCAGGATTGATTTCCTTTAGGATTGACTGGTTTGATCAGTTTCAAGATACCAACTGTAATATAGTCTGATCCTGGCCCTAGGATAAGGGAGTTGATTTCAGTACTGAAGTACAAGATTTTTTAAGCATTTCCAAATCTTCCTCAGTTGTACCCAAATCTTTCTTACTCTGTGAAATGCAGGGCCTCTTAGGGCAGCAGTGACTTGGCTCATGTATACTCACATTGTAATTATTTTTTTATTCAGCCTAACTTTCCTCTGTATTCTGTTCTTTGCATCCTACTTCTTCCTCCACTTACTCCTAATTGCAGGCTCAGGCTTGTGGAAGCCACAGCTGCTGGTGGAGAGTGGTGGAGCAAATCTACCATGCAGTGGTGGTGGAGGCAGCCTCCTTTTGTCTTGTTTCCAGGACATACTGATCCCTGCTGGCAGAACTTTAAGGATGAGGGGCAGCTTTAACACCCATGTGAAATCATACTAGGCCTATGGGAAGTGGACAAGCCTGGAACAGCCTGTTGCAGCTTGATGGAATGCCTAGCATTCTTGTCACCTGTCACCAATTCCTGACAATCTCACGGGTCTGCAGAGATTTTTGTCACCATGTTCTTTGGACCTTGGAAAGTAGTATTGCCCTATTAGTATTATAATTATGTCATAATAATATTTTTATATATTTCATATAGTGTTGAAACATAATAATGTTTTTTATTCTTTGGGAATGAAGCCAATTGGGAACCATGTAGACTCAACTTTCCAACATTTAACTTTCAAATGCATATACAGAAAAATAGGAGATTACCTATATTTTGTTCTTGGACTATGAATTTTACATCTACTACTAATGATAACTATGTGATTTTCTAGCGAAAGTTTTAAATTAAGTGAAGATAATAATACAAAGTGTTACAGATTGTAGAAACCTTTTCTCAGGTAATGCATGCCACATTTTCACATTTTCTTTACAAAATTTTAATTTTATTCATGCCTGATGGATCTGGTGAATATAATGATAATTAATATACTTTTACCTTCCTTGGAAGGAAACTATTAAATTATGTAACTTATATACTCACTTCTTACACTAAGAGACTCATTCTGTAGAAACATCATTCTGTTAAAAATCCTGCTATTGCAGTGATGTAGATCTCTGAAGGGAAGCTAAAATAGGCAGCCTGAAAGGAATGCCAGATGGTTCAGCATTGCACAGGGAGAGCTGTGAAGCCAGGTGTAATGCCAGGTGATGCTTCCTAGGATCACAGTGGGGGTAGGAGAGAATGAAGCATTGACTTCAGTCTGAATCTTTTATGTCTAGGCTAATTCAGGGACTCATAAGATTTGCAGGGCTCTCCCCAAGTTGGGAAGATGGGAATCTGACTATAATTTAGTTTCCCAATTAGACTTACTCTGGCCCCAGGTTACCTGGAAGCTAGAGAATCTGTAGCTGGAGATAATGACTTCCTAGAATGTTATGATTTAAAAGTGATCAGTAAGTATCAAATTTTCCACTTCCATCTGTCCCCTAAAATCGTGTAACCATGGCAAAACTTGACTCTTGAGGGAATCCCAGGTACTATGACCTAAATGTTAGTTTTCTCCCAAATCCATATATAGAAATCCTAACCTCCTAAGGTGGTAATGTTAGGAGGTGGAGCCTTTGGGAACTGCTTGATTTACTAAATGAAATGAGTGTCTTATAAAAGAGTCTCCAGAGAAATCCTTTGCCCACCTACAATGCGAGGACACAGCAAAGAGTTGCCACTTAAACCAGGAAGAGGTCTTTCACCAGAAAGTGACCATTCTGGCACTTTGATCTTGGACTTCCCAGTCTCTAGAACTGTGAGGAATAAATATTTGTTGTTTATAGGCCACCTGCTGCTGCTGCTGCTGCTAAGTCGCTTCAGTCATGTCGACTCTGTTCGACCCCATGGACTGCCCAGGCTTCTCCGTCCATGGGATTCTCCAGGCAAGAACACTGGAGTGGGTTGTCATTTCCTTCTCCAATGCATGAAAGTGGAAAGTGAAAGTGAAGTTGCTCAGTCGTGTCCGACTCTTAGTGACCCCATGGACAGCAGCCTACCAGGCTCCTTCATGCATGGGATTTTCCAGGCAAGAGTACTGGAGTGGGGTATTATAGGCCACCTAGATCCTGATATTTTGTTATAACAGTCTGAATGAACTAGGAAACTAGGAAAATTAAAAATCTGAACCTAAGTATTTATTAATAGTGTTAAAGGATTAGAAATCATAAAAATATCCAGGAAATGTAGTAAAATAGCACTAATCATTCATTCATCCAGTGATTATTCACTGGTCCTGGATGTACCAGATATTCTGCTGGGCCCTGGAAGAGACAAGCAGATTAAAGACATAGTCCTGATCCTCAAGGATATTGTGGTTGAGGTAAACAATGGTATTGAGATTTTTATGTACAAAATAATGGCTAATTATGTAGTGCTGGGGACTTCCCAGTTCTTGACTTTTCCCAGGCGGTTTACGTATCTGCTGCAGAATACTTTGTTAGCCAGTGAACAATGTTAGCACAGCGTATTCATGTACAAGTGCAGTCAGTGAAATTTGATCAACAACAATTTTAAAATTTCCAGTGTGTTTTTACTGGAGAAAAGTAGGATTTGACAAGAATTCTTTTAGTTCACATTCCCAATTCCTGGCTGTTCATCAACACCATTTACTTTAATGTAAGGTCAAGTTTCTCAGTTTAGTAGGGGCAGTGGTGAGAATGGTTGTAGGGTAGGCATTTTTCCCATTCCCCCGACCAACAAGAAAATTATTATTAAGTTATGGACAAAATGTTTGCCAAATAATTTTCACAAGATTTATCTCTAAAAGGCAGAATTATATTTACATCACTGGTGGACTGTTGACAAGGTACTGATGATCACTGAAGATTGAGAAGGAAAAGTTTCATTTTTTTTTTTAAGAGTTCACAATTCCTTTTGTGCAATGGGTCTAAATGGAGGAAGATGTAGAGCACAAAAGGCATACAATGAACAGTTTTTGTTGATTGTAAAAATAATGATAAATGGTTAGTGAAAACAAAACTGAGAGTTTATTGATTAATATTTATTCAATAAGCACTATAGGAGAGGCACTGTGCTGAGCACTGTAGGTGATACAGAAATGACCATGACCATTGACCCCTGCTTTCCAGAATGTTGCAGTCACTGAGTATAGGAGTATGACAAATATATATTGCAACTATAGTACCCACCATAATAGGTTAAGGATTTATGACAAAGAAAGAAATAAAAGGCTAAAAGTTTCAGGAAAAGAGAGAACATTTTGTTGAGTATGTATTTAGGGCTTAGAGCACTGATAAGATTAGTGAAATGGAATTTCTGTTGTGTCTGAGGATGGATGACATTTAATCGACAGATGGGCAGAGGTGCAAAGGTAGGAAAGCACAGTTGAGGAAATGGCCAACAATCCTTTGGGGAGAAATGGCTGATAAAGCTAGAAAGATGGTGAGGGAAAAGCCTATAGCTATTTATTATTTATGTCTTTTTTCCTCTTATTTTTCAATTCAGTTCAGTTCAATTACTCAGTCGTGTCCGACTCTTTGTAACCCCATGACTGTGGCACGCCAAGCTTCCCTGTCCATCACCATCATTCCGGAGCTTACTCAAACTCATGTCCATCAAGTTGGTGATGCCATCCAACCACTCATCCTCTGTCTTCCCCTTTTCCTCCTGCCTTATTTTTACCCTTTTAAAAATTTGAATCTTTCCTCCTATCTGATCCTCTTTTTTTTTTTCTTGTACTTAACAGTGAAAAATCTGTCCTTGAAACAATCGTTTTGCTTAATTGTAAGGTTGTTAATGTGTTTTAACCAAGTGTCTATTATATGTGATTTTTTAAGTCACTGCAATGAAATAGTACTCATAAGTCTCTAGTGGAGCAAGTCTTAGAGGATCAAAAAGAGAAAAGAGAATAAAAGTGAACCTTTAAATATATGGATGTGAAACCAGGTCCATAGCAACCTTTCCCCCTACAGGCATACAGTTTTGATGCATTGCCTTTTAACTTCTAGTGGATTAAAGATAAAATCTTAGAGTTGAAACAGATCAGTAATTAGATTTTTCCCAGTCGCTTACTTTAAGGGCAGAAATAGGCTACTCTCTATCCTGAGTTACTTTATTTTTGGCTCACCTCATGGTTGTTCAGCTTTGAAACATTTCATGTTTAGTTTAAGCATGCTTTTGGGCAAATTTGATTTTTATCAGAGTAATTCCAAGCCATGCTACATCCACAAAGTTGGAGGTAAAAAGCTTGTTTCTGATCTCCTTTAATAGGATAATACTGGTGCTTTTTGTTGATTTTTTAAAAGGAAGCTCTTGGGTTACATAATTGTTATTGTTCTATCACAGATTAGTTATGTTTGAGTGCTTGCTAAATAGAATTATAAGAAGCCACAAGTGATTTGAATTGTCGAAGATTGGTTGCTACTTTTGTTGTTAATAGTAAATTTGTTTTCAGTCCAGATAATATTTACTTGATATGCTATGCTAAGTCACTTCAGTCATGTCCGACTCTGTGTGACCCCATAGACGGCAGCCCACCAGGCTTCCCCGTCCCTGGGATTCTCCAGGCAAGAGTACTGGAGTAGGGTGCCATTGCCTTCTCTGTGTATCCTTTGACTTTTGCCAAATTCTTTTCCCTAATAATTTTACAGGGCCTGTGGGATAAAGTCACTTAATATTTCCACTTGATATACATGCTTTTAACTATGACAATAATTTCTAATTAAAAGAATCTACTGAAAAGGCAGAGGAACCAGAGATCAAATTGCCAACATCCACTGGATCATGGAAAAAGCAAGAGAGTTCCAGAAAAACATCTATTTCTGCTTTATTGACTATGCCAAAGCCTTTGACTGTGTGGATCACAATAAACTGTGGAAAATTCTGAAAGAGATGGGAATACCAGACCACCTCACCTGCCTCTTGAGAAACCTATAGGCAGGTCAGGAAGCAACAGTTAGAACTGGACATGGAACAACAGACTGGTTCCAAATAGGAAAAGGAGTACGTCAAGGCTGTATATTGTCACCCTGCTTATTTAACTTATATGCAGAGTACATCATGAGAAACGCTGGACTGGAAGAAACACAAGCTAGAATCAAGATTGCCAGGAGAAATATCAATAACCTCAGATATGCAGATGACACCACCCTTATGGCAGAAAGTAAAGAGGAACTCAAAAGCCTCTTGATGAAAGTGAAAATGGAGAGTGAAAAAGTTGGCTTAAAGCTCAACATTCAGAAAACGAAGATCATGGCATCCGGTCCCATCACTTCATGGGAAATAGATGGGGAAACAGTGGAAACAGTGGCAGACTTTATTTTTCTGGGCTCCAAAATCACTGCAGATGGTGACTGCAGCCATGAAATTAAAAGATGCTTACTCTTTGGAAGGCAAGTTATGACCAACCTAGATAGCATATTCAAAAGCAGAGACATTACTTTGCCAACAAAGGTTCGTCTAGTCAAGGCTATGGTTTTTCCTGTGGTCATGTATGGATGTGAGAGTTGGACTGTGAAGAAGGCTGAGGGCCGAAGAATTGATGCTTTTGAACTGTGGTGTTGGAGAAGACTCTTGAGAGTCCCTTGGACTGCAAGGAGATCCAACCAGTCCATTCTGAAGGAGATCAGCCCTGGGTGTTCTTTGGAAGGAATGATGCTAAAGCTGAAACTCCAGTACTTTGGCCACCTCATGCAAAGAGTTGGCTCATTGGAAAAGACTCTGATGCTGGGAGGGATTGGGAGCAGGAGGAGAAGGGGATGACAGAGGATGAGATGGCTGGATGGCATCACTGACTTGATGGATGTGAGTCTGAGTGAACTCCGGGAGTTGGTGATGGATAGGGAGGCCTGGCATGCTGTGATTCATGGGGTCGCAAAGAGTCAGACATGACTTAGTGACTGATCTGATCTGATCTGACTGTACACATGGACTTCCTTGGTGGCTCAGTGGTAAAGAATCCGCCTGCAGTGCAGAGTGCAGGAGACACTGGCTTGATACCTCGGTTGGGAAGATCCCCTGGAGCAGGGCATGGCAACCCACTTCAGTATTCTTGCCTGGAGACTCCCATGGACAGAGAAGTTTGGCAGGATCAGTCCACAGGATCACAATGAGTCAGACACGACTGAAATGACTTAGCCCGCAGGCAGTCACTGTACATATACTATGTGCTAAGTCTAAAGACAAAAAAGTGTTTTGTTTAGACTTAAAAATATCAAGTAGACCCTGTGCGTTATCAACTGGTTTAGACATTTCACAAAGTGAGTCTTCTTTGTACTTCTAAATAATGCTGGTTTGAAGAGTTTATTCAACTTAATACATAGAGTAGCCACTTTTCTCCACTTTTCATTTGGCGGTTACATTTTTTTGTTGTTGTTAAATGGTAAATATTGTAAAGAAGTTCTGCAGTTTTAGAATTTATCAGATTATGAATTCTTTAATTTTATATATCACTGTTCACTGAAAAGAACTTAAGTTGAATCTTCTATTATTTGCCTTTTGGTTGAATATACTCAGGCCTCCCACTCCAGCTTTTAAAGGTTATATTTTATTTTTAATATGTCATAGTGCCTAGTACATGGTACTCTGTGTATTATAAATATTGTTAAATTGATTTAGTATGAAAGACTCATGTTCTGCTAAAACTTCTGTTATGCTTTTTGAGAATGGATGCATTTAGATGGAAAAACTGGGCTCAATTTAGATCATTGTACTTGACTATTTCAGCAGAATTTCCAATGTCATTCATCCTCTTATTTGAAGTTAATAGTTGAATATACTTCATCCAGTATTACATAGTGGCTATAATATCAGAGTATTTTATGCAAAATACTGATATTCTATGAAAGAAGGAGGCAGTGCATGATTTTGGACATACAATGTTCTGGGCTACACCAGTGTTTCTGCCACATTAGTATAGGGACAAGTCCCGAGAGTAGTCTGAGAACTTCTGGACAAATCACCAAAGCATATTTTTATTACATTCATTGACTTGGAAATTGCAGCTAAAATGACTTACATGCAATTGGATAATTATCCTGTTGGTGTCCTGTTTACTAGTCTCTGTGTAGCATTCAGTTCAGTTCAGTCTCTCAGTTGTGTCCAACTCTCTGAGACAATACAGGGAAGCATGCCAGGCTTCCCTGTCCATCACCAAATCCTGGAGCTTGCTCAAACTCATGTCCATCGAGTCAGTGACACCATCCAACCATCTCATCCTCCACTACCCCTTTCTCCTCCTGCTTTCAATCTTTCCCAGCATCAGGGTCTTTTCTACTGAGTTGGCTCTTCATATCAAGTGGTCAAAGTATTGGAGCTTCAGTTTCAGTATCAGTCCTTCTAATGACTATTCAAGGCTGATTTCCTTTAGGATTGACTGGTTTGGTCTCTGTGCAGTCCAAAGGACTCTCAAGAGTGTTCTCCAACACCACAGTTCAGAAGCATTAACTCTTCAGTGCTCAGCCTTCTTTATGGTCCAACTCTCACATCCATACATGACTACTGTAAAAACAATAGCTTTGACTAGATGGACCTTTGTCCGCAAAGTAATGTCTCTGCTTTTTAATATGTTGTCTAGGTTGGTCACAACTTTTCTTCCAAGGAGCAAGCGTCTTTTAATTTCATGGCTGCAGTCACCATCTGCAATGATTTTGGAGACCCCGAAAATAAAGTCTGTCACTGTTTCCATTGTTTCCCCATCTACTTGCCATGAAGTGATGGGACCAGATGTCATGATCTTAGTTTTCTGAATGTTGAGTTTTAAGCCAGTTTTTTCACTCACCTCTTTTACTTTCATCAAGAGGCTCTTTAGTTCCCCTTCACTTCCTGACATCTACATATCTGAGGTTATTGATATTTCTCCCAGCAATCTTGATTCCAGCCTGTGCTTCATCCAGCTCATCATTTCTCATGATGTACTCTGCATGTAAGTTAAATAATCAGGGTGACAATATACAGCCTTGATGTACTCCTTTCCTGATTTGGAACTAGTCTGTTGTTACATGTCAGGTTCTAACTGTTGCGTTTTGACTTGCATGCAGATTTCTCAGGAGGCAGGTCAGGTGGTCTGGTATTCCCATCTCTTGAAGAATTTCCCACAGTTTGTTGTAATCTACACAGTTACAGGCTTTGGCATAGTCAATAAAGCAGAAGTAGATGCTTTTCTGGAACTCTCTTTTTTGAGTAGCATAGTTCTCTTAGATGTTACAGCAGTTTTCAATGTGAAATGTGAGAAGACTAAACAGCGGTACTTTAAAGAAAGATAGGACTTGGGGTCTGAGCACTTAAAATTTTTCAGTGTGGCAAACAATGTCTTTGCTTTATCTTATTTGGTAAGGTGCTTAGATTTGGTATGTCTTACACATCACTGTAAGAAGGGTTTTAATGATACTTTCTTCTCTCTGTCTTTCTCTCTGCCTCTTTGGTTTTCTTAATAGTTTAGGAAATTTGACTTAAAAACAATAAACAAAAAAATCATTTGGCTTGTTAAAATATGGAGAAAGGCAGCTTTTTAATTTTAATCTCAATGACTCTAGCTCAATAATTAAAAAAAAAAAAAACAACACTGAAATTAGAGGAGAAATTTAAATTGATGAACTCACTTCTTTCCTGAATAGAATAACCCTCCAAATATGGCAATTGTTTGTGAAATCTTTTTTTAGCTTTGAAAATTAACTTTTTGATCCTTTATTTCCATGCTGTACTTTTTTTCAGGAGACTGAATATTGTCATGAACTCAAAAGTAGATTTGTAAAGAAAAATTCATCCCAAATAATAGTCAACTGGTTGAATTCTGTCCTATTAATATAGTGGGAAGAACAGGATTATATTTGTTTGGTCTTTTACATAAAAACACCATTTCTTTAACCCAAAGAGATTCAGCTTTTGTGTAGAGGTGGATTAATCAAAATGCCCACTGAAAACAGCTTGCTCAGCTGCTGCCAAGCCTTGAGCCGACATAAATGTGTTGCAGCCAGATGCAAATGCAGCCCATGTATTGAAAAAATATTAAAATACTTAATGACACAGCTTATAGAAGGTATTCAAGTTTCATTCAGGTTCTAGTGTCTGAAAGTCTCTTACGACTTTCCTATTTCCTTTTGTTTCAGGACATTGAAATGAGTCTGACTCAGAGACAAGATATGCATATTTATATGTTTTATAAGAACAACTAACCTTGAAAAAATGCAGAATAACTTGGAGAGGGCTGAATTATGCTTACTTTTCAAATTCCCAATAGTCCTTTATTTTCTGAACAGTTATTTAACATTCTTGTGAGTGAAGTGCTTTTGAAAGGAGCATTTATTAATGTGCTCAATATATTTATTTATGGCCTGATATATTTTAAAAATAGCATGTGTCCTAGATTTGGAAAATGTTGTTAGGCTTTTTTATTGTCATTTTACTTGCTTTGGAAGACTTATATTCTCAGTAAGTATTTTAATTTTGACTGGAGAAAAAGGAGGAAAGATGAAAAAAGCAAACCCACTAAAGTGTTTATAATGTACAGTTTTTTATTCAGAATTCTCTTTACCAGAGTCTCAAATAGCATTTCTGTAAATCACACATGCAGTGATAATTGATTTTTATAGTGATGAGTTTTATTTTTATAGTGATGAGTTTTAGTTATTGCTACATATTGAAGAACTTCTGAATCATTAAAGAAACATTATGATTTGATTAGTTTGGTGTTAAGTTTTAAGAAGATTATATATCCTTTCAAGGTGCAATGTGTCATTCACCAAGCTGTTCCTCCTGCTTGGGAAAGCTGGTGAGGGCAGGTTAAACATCCATTATATTAGCATATATTGGATTGAAAGGGACCTTTTTTCTCTCTATGGGCTTTATCTGTGGCATAATATTTTAGAAATACATCTAGATAGTAGCTGAGTGCATCCTGATCATGTCTAGTTTTAGAGGAAACCAGGTATTTTGGCTCAATTTGGACTGTCTTCTGCATTGATCTTTCCATGAGTCTGCCTCTTGCCTCCTTCCTTCCCCTGTACATCCCTCACAAATTTAAAAAGATATTTATAAAATATACTTTTATTTGTGCCACACTTCTTCTGCTCATCAGCCTGCCATGTGTTCTTCCTCTGTACCCCGCCTCCCACCTCCATTTCAGTCTCTTTTTTGGTTGGCATCCACAAGTTTGGGGTAGTGGTCAATGGAGGATAGAAAAGGGTACAAAAAAAAGAAAAGAAAAATGGTTAAGATGGTAAAAGAGGAGGTGAAACAACTATAGGAGATAAATTTGAGTTTTTAGAAACTCAGGGCATATAATTTCCAGTTTACTTGGTTTGTGTGCAATATGGAAATACAAGTTGCCCTCTGTATCTGCGGGCTCCATGTATGTGGAGTCAGCAAACCACAAACTGAAAATATTTGAAAAAAATCCAGAAAATTTCAAAATGCAAAACTTGAATTTGTTGTGCACAGTGGCAACTATTTACATAGCACTTTACATTGTATTAAATATTATAAGTTATCTAGAGATTACTTAAACTACAGGGGAGGATATGTGTAGGTTATATACAAATATTGTATCATTTAGTATAAGGAACTTGAGCATCCATGGGTTTTGGTATCTGTGGGAGTCCTGTCCTGGAACCAATCTCCTTTAAATATCAAGGGACACATATTGTCTTAAGTTTCTCAAGATGGTTTTATCTAGCGAGGAGTATGAGCTCGGCTGATTTCCTCTGTCAGAAATTGCAGATAATGTCACTGCTTTGGAAACCAATGAGTGATGATTCAGTCTAGGAATACATGTATCTGCAATATTATTGGCATTTTAATGTTCGGAATGATGCTAAAGCTGAAACTCCAGTACTTTGGCCACCTCATGCGAAGAGTTGACTCATTGGAAAAGACTCTGATGCTGGGAGGGATTGGGGGCAGGAGGAGAAGGGGTCGACAGAGGATGAGATGGCTGGATGGCATCACTGACTCGATGGACGTGAGTCTGAGTGAACTCCGGGAGTTGGTGATGGACAGGGAGGCCTGGCTTGCTGCGATTCATGGGGTTGCAAAGAGTCGGACACGACTGAGCGACTGAACTGAACTGAACTGATCTATGTATAATTACATCTGATCTCTAAGAAAATATGATAGTCTGAGAAGCTCTCTTCTAGAATCAGGTTGGGAAAGATCATTTCACTCTTGGGCCCCCATGTGATTGTACCTCATGGATAGCACAATAGATTCTGAAAAGAGATGAGTTGGACAAAACAAAACTGTGAGATTGGGGAAGTTTTTCATACCATATTTAACTTCCCCATATGGCATTTTACTTTATTTTCAGACCCTCCCTCTAACATCTTGTTGTTTCAGAGTTTCTTCTCTTTCATTTTACCCAATTGGAGCTCCTCCTAAAAAATAGGAGGTTGAAATTTATGTCAACTCTGTTTGCATTTTAAGCCATGTTTATTGTAAATAAGACACAGATTCAGAAAATTATCCAAATCAAATATATGGTGCAATTAATTATAATAAGGTAAGCATTGTCCAGGTCAAGAAATAGAACCTTTCCAGAGGTGAGAGAGGAGGCGACTCGAGAAACCTCTTCTATTTGTACCATTCCTATTATAACCCTCTTCCTCCTGCCATTATCCAAACTTTTACAGTAATAATGACTTCCTTGAATCTTTTTTATAGTTTTAACACTAAAATATATATCCCTAGACATTCTAGTTTGGTTTACATTTTAAAAAAATTTGACATGCTTTTAAGTCTTCTTAAAATCTCTATTTAACCCCATCCCTTTCATTTCTTTACAGTGTATATATCTGTTTAAAAAGTTGGAAAATTTGGTATGTAGAGTTTCCCATAAACATTTTCTGGATTTTAGTGATCCTATCCTTTTGGTACAGTTCAGTGTGTTTCTTTGTCATGGATATTTCTAACACATTGGCTGCTAAATCCAGAGGGAGGACCTGATGCAGACTTGATTCCTTTGTCAAGACTATACATAATATTTGTATTAATAGTTATAGGAGGTACATGTCTAGTTTTCTCTCTTTTTGTAATTTTTTTTTGGGCAGCAATTGATATTTAATGCTTATATCAGTCATTCATTGGTAGTTATGAATGGTATTTTCTACTTTATTATTTCTTTTTTCATTGTTGATTGGGATACTTTTATAAAGAGACACTTCCCCTTATCTCTCATTCGATTACCTAGTTGTTCAATCACTCAGTCGTGTCCGAACCTTTCATACTGTTCATGGGGTTTTAAAGGGTGCTGTTCATATAAAAGAAGCTAGATCATATTTGCTGCTGTGCCTTTAAGTATTAGTTTTCAAGATAATGAGTTAGGTCCCTATCATTATCTGAAGGTGATCAATATTTAAAATTTTATTATGACCTCATGAATTTGAACATACAGTTAGATTTCAAGCCATTGCAATTTGTATCACTGTTGAAGCTCACATACTGTATGATTAAATTATTTAATCCTTATGTTTCTACTGGATATAGTCATTATTTTCCATCTAGGGATGACTTCTTCAGTAACTGAGTCTTTTTTTAACTTTTATACTTTTATTTTAAATTTTTTCCAGTTTGATTGAGATATAATTGACATATAGCACTGTGCACAGCATAATGACTTCATTACATATATTGTGAAATGACTACCACAGTAAGGTTAGTCACCATCCATCATCTTATACAAATAAAAAAGAGAGAAAAAAAAGTTTTTTTTTTTTCATTTTTATGATGAGAACTCTTAGGAGCTACACTCTTTTTTTTTTTTTAATTTTATTTTTAAACTTTACATAATTGTATTAGTTTTGCCAAACAACTTTCTTTTCTATCATACAGCAGTTTTATTTATTATCATCATGTTGTAATTTCCAATATTTATTTTGTAACCAGAAGTTTGTACCTGTTAACACTTTTGTGTCTGGCTTCTTCAGACACAAAATATATATCTGGCTTCTTCATCCCGCATAATGTTGAAATTCATCTATGTTATTGCCTGAATCATTAGTTCATTTTTAAAAAATTTATATTAAGGAGTATTATGGATGTACTGCATTTTTTGTTTGTTTTTCTGTTTTAAATCACTCATTTGTTTATAGAGTTTATTCTTCTGTCTCCTTCTACAGAAAATAAGTGGCTTTATTCTATTGTTTTAATAAAAGAAAAACATGTTTAATCATAAATACATAAAAACATTAAAAGAGAAAATGAAACGAATTTATAATCCCACCACCCCAAACTAACCACTGTTAACATTTTGATCAATACCCTTCCAGAATTTTCTGTGCATAATATATAGAAATAAAATCATATTTGATTCTACTTAATGTTATCCTTTAAAAATCTGTATGTGATAAATGTATTTTCATGTGAATAAATACAGATTGTCTCATCATTTTTAATGTATGAATATAAATTCATATTTAAATAGTTTCTATTTTTCTACCAAAAATAATGCTATTGAATAATTACTGAAAATAATGCTATCATATATAATTGCTTTTGTATTAGAAATGCAGGACATTTCCTGACCCAGTCATACCTCCTTAGAAATTTCTGAATGGGTAGCGGAGTAGAAGACAGCAAACTGCCAGAACTTCCTTGGTGGTCCAGTGGTCAAGACTCTGAGCTCCTAATGCTGTGGGCCTGGGTTCAATCCCTGGTCAGGGAAGTCGATCTTGCATGCTGCAACTAAGCGCCCACATGCTACAAGGAGATCCTGTGTGCCACAACTAAGACTCAGGGCAGACAACAGCAATGAGACCGTGCACTGCCTCTCCCTCTGCACAACTGAGGGGTTAATCTAGGGTTCCATAACTTGTGACTTAATTCAAAGTGATGAGATGAGTAGTAGCAATTAGATTTCTTCTTAAAAATTTTATAATTGTGAAATTGTGAACCAACAAACTGCTGTAGTCTCTGATAGCATTTTTTTTTTTAGGGTGCAGTAGTTGTGATACACGGGCTTAGTTGTCCAATGACAACTAAGGAACCTGAGGGATCTTCCCCGACCAGGAATCAAACCTGTGTCCCCTGCTTTTGCAAGCAAATTCTTTTTTAAAAACTATTTTATTTTTTATTGAAGTATAGTTGATTTACAATGTTTCAGATATATAGCAAAGTGATTCTATGTATATATTCTTTTTCAGATTTTACCATTATAGGTTATCACAAGATTGGATATAGCTCCCTGTACTATATAGTAGGTCTTTCTTGTTTATGTATTTTATATATAGTAGTGTGTATCTGTTAATCCTCAATTTATCCCCTCCCCACTTTACTCTTTGGTAACCATAAGTTTTTTAAAAATTATTATTAATTTATTTATTTTAATTGGAGGCTAGTTACTTTAAAATATTATGGCGGTTTTTGCCATACATTGACATGAATCAGACACGGGTGCATGTGTACCCCCGTTCTGAACCCCTCTTCTACCTCCTTCTGCATCCCATCCCTCTGGGTTGTCCCAGTGCACTGACTTTGAGTGCCCTCTTTCATGGATTGAACTTGGACTGGTCATCTGTTTCGCATATGGTAACATACATGTTTCAATGCTATTCTCTCAAATCATCCCACACTCACCTTCTCCCACTGAGTCCAAAAGTCTGTTCTTTACATCTGTGTCTCTTTTGCTGTAGGGTGGTCATTACCATCTTTCTAAATTCCATATATATGCATTAATATACTGTATTGTTGTTTTTCTTTCTGACTTACTTCAATCTGTATTAGAGGCTCCAGTTTCATCCACCTCATTAGAACTGACTCAACTGCGTTCTTTTTTTTTAATAGCTGAGTAATATTCTGTTGTGTAAATGTACCATAACTGTCTTATCCATTAATCTGCTGATGGACATCTAGGTTGCTTCCATGTCCTAGCTATTGTAAACAGTGCTGCAATGAATATTGGGGTACATATGTTTCTTTCACTTCTGATTTCCTTGGTGTGCATGCTCAGCACTGGGATTTCTGGGTCAAATGGCAGTTCTATTTCCAGTTTTTAAAGGATTCTCCACATTGTTCTCCATAGTGGCTGTACTAGTTTGTATTCCCACCAACAGTGTAAGAGGGTTCCTTTTTCTCCACACCTCTCTAGAATTTATTGTTTGTAGACTTTTTGATGGCAGCCATTCTGACCGACATAAGATGGTACCTCATTGTGATTTTGATTTGCATTACTCTGATAATAAGTGACGCTAAGAATCTTTTCATGTGTTTGTTAGCCATCTGTATGTCTTCTTTGGAGAAATGTCTGTTTAGTTCTTTGGACCATTTTTTGATAGGGTTGTTTATTTTTCTGGTATTGAGCTGCATGAGCTGCTTGTATATTTTTGAGATTAATTCTTTGTCAGTTGCTTCATTTGCTATTATTTTCTCCCATTCTGAAGGCTGTCTTTTCACCTTGCTAATAGTTTCCTTCATTGTGCAAAAGCTTTTAAGTTTAATTAGGTCCCATTTATTTATTTTTGCTTTTATTTCCATTACTCTGGGAGGTGGGTCATAGAGGATCTTACTGTGATTTATGTCAGAAAGTGTTCTGCCTATATTTTCTTCTAGGAGTTTTATACTTCTTGGTCTTATATTTAGATCTTTAATCCATTTTGAGTTTATTTTTGGGTATGGTGTTAGAAAGTATTCTAGTTTCATTCTTTTACAGGTGGTTGAGCAGTTTTCCAAGCACCACTTGTTAAAGAGATTGTCTTTTCTCCAATGTATATTTTTGCATCCTTTGTCAAAGATAAGGTGTCCATAGGTGCATGGATTCATCTCTGGGGGTTCTATGTTGTTTCATTTATCTATATTTCTGTCTTTGTGCTGGTACCATATTGTCTTGATGACTGTAACTTTGTAGTTTAGCCTGAAGTCAGGCAGGTTGATTCCTCCAGTACCATTCTTCTTTCTCAAGACTGCTTTGGCTATTTGAGGTTTCCTATTACTTTGCCAACAAAGGTCCATCTAGTCAAAGCTATGGTTCTTCCAGTAGTCATGTATGGATGTGAGAGTTGGACTACAAAGAAAGCTGAGCACTGAAGAATTGATGCTTTTGAACGGTGGTGTTGGAGAAGATGACAGTTCCTTGGACAGCAAGGAGATCCAACCAGTCAATCCTAAAGGAAATCAATCCTGAATATTCGTTGGGAGGACTGATGCTGAAGCTGAAACTCCAATACTTTGGCCACCTGATGCAAAGAACTGACTCATTTGAAAAGACCTTGATGCTGGGAAAGATTGAAGGCAGGAGGAGTAGGGGACAACTGCCGAGGTCCAGCCCCGGCTGATCCAGGGAGTTCGAAGCGGGGACTGCATTGGCGAGGATCAGGATACAATAGCTTCAATTAGATATTAATTAGAGATATAAAGAGTAATAGAATGAGGATAGCACAGTAGGAAAATTCAGTGGAGAAAAGAGGCTGAGTAGCTTGGTTTACGCGGGAGACCAATAAAACTTCAAGACAAGAAGTTTGCACCACTTACGTAGGCCACAGGCATCCTTCCATTCTCCTGAAGGAGGGGAGACACTGAGGCCTCCCCAGTCGGATCTTAGAAGCCCAGGCATAATTAGTAAGCTTGGTGGGTTCCGCGCTCCAGATGGAGACTCAGCCAGAGTTTGAGAGAGAGAGCGACATGGGGAGACTAGTATTTCGAGAAACTGATCCCAATTCTTTATTTTCCATGGTCTACTTTTATACACTGAGATGTTATGCAAAAGTCATGTGGGGTCAGCAGTCTTGACTTTTATCAAAGTCAGGTGCTTCATACAAATGTATACAGAGGTCTTAGGGGTGTTACATCATCTTCTGGCCAGGGGGCCTGCTGACAATTTATGACCCTCTCCTTGTGACAGGGGTCAGTCAACCAGGATACTTATTTTTCCAGGGGTGATTATTCTTAAAAAAGACTCCACCTTCCGAAGGTACCAGATAAAGTTACATTCCTATAGGGTGAGGGTGTAGTGGGTTTTAATTAAGGAAAGAATTTACTTAACCTAAGGTCTAACATGATTAATATCAAAGGTTAATACTTATTTCTTCTATATATTCATTAATGTGTGTAAGGGCAGGGGATGTGGAGACTTAGCAACAAACATTGGCTCAACAAATGAAAAACCCTTCACCAATACAGTTTCTAATCAGCCCACTGTACTTATACTAATGGTTTTCTAACTTTTCTAAGGAACCTGTTTTTAGAAGGTTTAAAGCATCTCATGGTTGGGAGGCTGTGAGCAATCACATGTGGCCGGACAAGCCTGTCAGGCAGGCTAGAGAACCTTCAGAGGAGTTTGTAGGTTAAAACACTCCTATCACACCCAGGAATTATTATTAACTGGAGCTGTAAGTTAACTCTTTTTCCGAAAGAGGTGGTGGGGGACAGCCCCCCATAAAGTCAGAGGTGTAGGTGAGAGCACAAAGTAGTAAAGTAGGCAGACTCTGGTTTTGGGGGTAGATGCTCGAGAATTTCCAGGGGGACTCCTGAGGCTCGATCCTGCCTTTGCGTATGTTGAGCCTCCTTCCTCATGACCTTTGCCAGGGGTGGAGGTCCTCCCGCCGGCTTCCCGCAGACAACAGAGAATGAGACGGTTGGATGGCATCACTGACTCAGTGGACATGAGTTTGAGTAGGATCCGGGAGTTGGTGACGGATAGGGAAGCCTGGTGTGCTGCAGGCCATGGGGTCACAAAAAGCTGGACCCAACTGAGCAACTGAACTGAACTGAGCTGTGTTTCTATACAAATTGTAAAATTATTTGTTCTAGTTCTTTGAAAAATACTGCTGGTAGCTTGATAGGGATTGCATTAAATTTACAGATCACTTTGGATAGTATACCTATTTTCACTATATTGATTTTCTGATCCATGAACATGGTATGTTTCTCCCTTTTTTGTTGTCATTTTTGATTTCTTTCATCAGTGTTTTATAGTTATATATATATATATATTTTAAATTTATTTTATTCTTTTTGTTGCAATGGTGAATGGGATTGTTTTCTTAATTTCTTTGTCTTCTCATTGTTAGTGTATAGGAGTGCAAGGGATTTCTGTGTGTTAATTTTATATCCTGCAACTTTACTATATTCATTGATTAGCTCTAGTACTTTTCTGGTGGAGTCTTTAGGGTTTTCTCTGTAGAGGATCATGCCATCCGCAAACAGTGAGAGTTTTACTTCTTCTTTTCCAATCTGGATTCCTTTTATTTCTTTTTTTTCTCTGATTGCTGTGGCTAAAACTTCCAACCCTATGTTGAATATTAGTGGTGAGAGTGGCCACCCTTGTCTTATTCCTGACTTTAGAGGAAGTGCTTTCAGTTTTTCTCCATTGAGGATGATGTATGCTGTGGTTTATCATAGATGGCTTTTATTGTGTTGAGATATGTTCCTTCTATGCCTGCTTTCTGGAGAGTTTTAATCATAAATGGGTGTTGAATTTTGTCAAAGGCTTTCTCTGCATCTATTGAAATAATCATATGGTTTTAACCTTTCAGTTTATTAATGTGGTTTATCATATTGATTGATTTGCGAATATTGAAGAATCTTTGCATTCCTGGGATAAAGCCAACTTGGTCATGATCTTTTCAATGTTATTGGATTCTGTTTGCTGAAATTTTGTTGAGGATTTTTGCATCTATGTGCATCAGTGATATTGATTTGTGGTTTTCTTTTTTTGTGGCATCTTTGTCTGGTTTTGGTGTTAGGGTGATAGTGGCCTCATAGAATGAGTTTGGGAGTTTACCTTCACTTCCTCTGCAATTTTATGGAAGAGTTTGAGTAGGGTAGGTGCTAGTTGTTCTCTAAATTTTTGGTAGAATTCACCTGTGAGGCCATCTGGTCCTGGACTTTTGTTTGTTGGAAGATTTTTGATTACAGTTTCAATTTCAATGCTTGTGATGGGTCTGTTAAGATTTTCTATTTCTTCCTGGTTCAGTTTTGGAAGGTTATACTACTCTAAAAATTCATCAATTTCTTCCAAGTTGTCCATTTTATTGGTATATAGTTGCTGATAGTACTCTTTTATGATCCTTTATATTTCTGTGTTGTCTGTTGTGATTTCTCCATTTTCATTTCTAATTTTGTTGATTTGATTCTTCTCCTTTTTTTCCTTGATGAGTCTGGCTAATGGTTTGTCTTATTTATCTTCTCAAAAAACCAGCTCTTAGTTTCTTTGATTTTTTTCTGTATCTCCACTGTTTCTTTCTTTCTTTTTTTAAATTTTATTTTATTTAACTTTACAATATTGTATTGGTTTTGCCATATATCAAAATGAATCTGCCACAGGTATACATGTGTTCCCCGTCCTGAACCCTCCTCCCTCCTCCCGCCCCATACCATCCCTCTGGGTCGTCCCAGTGCACCAGCCCCAAGCATCCAGTATCGTGCATTGAACCTGGACTGGTGACTCATTTCATATATGATATTATACATATTTCAATGCCATTCTCCCAAATCATCCCACCCTCTCCCTCTCCCACAGAGTCCAAAAGACTTTTATATACATCAGTGTCTCTTTTGCTGTCTCGTATACAGGGTTATTGTTACCATCTTTCTAAATTCCATATATATGTGTTAGTATACTGTATTGGTGTTTTTCTTTCTGGCTTACTTCACTCCGTATAAGAGGCTCCAGTTTCATCCACCTCATTAGAACTGATTCAAATGTATTCTTTTTGATGGCTGAGTAATACTCCATTGTGTATATGTATCATAGCTTTCTTATCCATTCATCTGCTGATGGACATCTAGGTTGCTTCCATGTCCTGGCTATTATAAACAGTGCTGCAATGAACATTGGGATATACGTGTCTTTCAGTTCTGGTTTCCTCAGTGTGTATGCCTAGCAGTGGGATTGCTGGATCATAAGGCAGTTCTATTTCCAGTTTTTAAAGGAATCTCCACACTGTTCTCCATAGTGGCTGTACTAGTTTGCATTCCCACCAACAGTGTAAGAGGGTTCCCTTTTCTCCACACCCCCTCCAGCATTTATTGCTTTTTCATTTATTTCTGCTCTGATTTTCATGATTTCTTTCCTTCTACTAACCCTGGCATTCTTCATTTCTTCTTTTTCTAGTTGCATTAGGTGTAAAGTTGGGTCATTTATTTCATTTTTTGAGGTAAGCTTGTATTGCTATGAACCTTCATCTTAGCACTTTTTTACTGAATCCCATTGGTTTTGTGTTGTCGTGTTTTCATTTTCATTTGTTTCTATGTGTATATTGACTTTTCATTTCTTCCATGATCTGTTGGTTATTCAGAAGTGTATTGTTTAGCCTTCATATGTTTGCATTTTTAATAGTTTTTTTTCCCCAGTTCAGTTCAGTTCAGTCACTCAGTCATGTCTGATTCTTTGTGACCCCATGAACCACAGCATGCCAGGCCTCCTGTCCATCACCAACTCCCGGAGTTTACCCAAACTCATGTCCATTGAGTGGGTGATGCCATCCAGCCATCTCATCCTCTGTCATTCCCTTCTACTCCTACCCCCAGTCCTTCCCAGCATCAGGGTCTTTTCCAATGAGTCAACTCTTCACATGGGGTGGCCCAAGTATTGGAGTTTCAGCTTCAACATCAGTCCTTCCTATGAACACCCAGGAGTGATCTCCCTTAGGATGGACTGGTTGGATCTCTTTGCAGTCCAAGGGACTCTCAAGAGTCTTCTCCAACACACAGTTCAAAAGCATCAATTCTTCGACGCTTGGCTTTCTTCACAGTCCAACTCTCACATCCATACATGACTACTGGAAAAACCATAGCCTTGACTAGACTAATCTTTTTTGGCAAAGTAATATCTCTGCTTTTTAATATGCTATCTAGGTTGGCCATAACTTTCCTTCCAAGGAGTAAGCGTCTTTTAATTTCATGGCTGCAGTCACCATCTGTAGTGATTTTGGAGCCCAAGAAAATAAAGTCTGACACTGTTTCCACTGTTTCCCCATCTATTTCCCATGAAGTGATGGGACCAGATGCCATGATCTTAGTTTTCTGAATGTTGAGCTTTAAGCCAACTTTTCCACTCTCCTCTTTCACTTTCATCAAGGGGCTCTTTAGCTCCTCTTCACTTTCTGCCTTAAGGGTGGTGTCATCTGCATATCTGAGGTGACTGATATTTCTCCCAGCAATCTTGATTCCAGCTTGTGCTTCTTCCAGCCCAGCATTTCTCATGATGTACTCTGCGTATAAGTTAAATAAGCACGGTGACAATATACAGCCTTGACGTACTCCTTTTCCTATTTGGAACCAGTCTGTTGTTCCATGTCCAGTTCTAACTGTTGCTTCCTGACCTGCATGCAGGTTTCTCAAGAGGCAGGTCAGGTGGTCTGGTATTCCCATCTCTTTCAGAATTTTCCACAGTTTATTGTATCCACACAGTCAAAGGCTTTGGCAATAAAGGCTTAGTCAATAAAGCAGAAATAGATGTTTTTCTGGAACTCTCTTGCTTTTTTGATGATCCAGTAGATGTTGGCAATTTGATCTCTGATTCCTCTGCCTTTTCTAAAACTGGCTTGAACATCTGGAAGTTCACGGTTCACGTATTGTTGAAGCCTGGCTTGGAGAATTTTGAGCATTAATTTACTAGCGTGTGAGATGAGTGCAATTGTGCAGTAGTTCGAGCATTCTTTGGCATTGCCTTTCTTTGGGATTGGAATTAAAACTGACCTTTTCCAGTCCCGTGACCACTGCTGAGTTTTCCAAATTTGCTGACATATTAAGTGCAGCACTTTCACAGCATCATCTTTTAGGATTTGAAATAGCTCAACTTGAATTCCATCACCTCCACTAGCTTTGTTCATAGTGATGCTTTCTAAGGCCCACTTGACTTAACATTCCAGGATGTCTGGCTCTAGGTGAATGATCATACCATCATGATTATCTGGGTCATGGAGATCTTTTTTGTACAGTTCTTCTGTGTATTCTTGCCACCTCTTCTTAATATCTTCTGCTTCTGTTAGGTCCATACCATTTCTGTCCTTTATCGAACCCATCTTTGCATGAAGTGTTCCCTTGGTATCTCTAATTTTATTGAAGGGATCTCTAGTCTTTCTCATTCTGTTGTTTTCCTCTATTTCTTTGCATTTATTGCTGAGAAAGGCTTTCTTATCTCTCCTTGTTATTCTTTGGAACTCTGCATTCAGATGCTTATATCTTTCCTTTTCTCCTTTGCTTTTCACTTCTCTTCTTTTCACAGCTATTTGTAAGGCCTCCCCAGACAGCCATTTTGCTTTTTTGCATTTTTCCCCCCCTGTGGTTGACATCTAATCTTACCTTATTGTGATCAGAAAAAATACTTGAAATGATTTCAATTTTTTGAATTTACCAAGGCTAGATTTATGGCCCAAGGTGTGGTCTATCCTGGAGAATGTTACTTGTGCACTTGGGAAAAAGGTGAAATTCATTGTTTTGGGGGTGAAATGCCCTATAGATATCAATTAGGTCTAGCTGGGTCATTTTATTATTTAGATCTTGTGTTTCCTTGCTAATTTTCTGTTTAGTTGATCTATTCATATGTGTGAGTGGTGTGTTAAAGTCTCCCACTATTATTTTGTTACTGTTAATTTCCCCTTTCATACTTGTTAACATTTGCCTTATATATTGAGGTGCTCCTATGTTGGGTGCATATATATTTATAATTGTTTATCTTCTTCTTCTTCTTTGATCATTATGTAGTGTCTTTCTTTGTCTCTTTTGTGATATTTATTTCAAAGTCTACTTTATCTGATATGAGTATTGCTAGTCCTGCTTTCTTTTGGTCTCCATTTACATGAAATACCTTTTTCCAGCCCTTCATTTTCAGTCTTGTGTGTGTCCCTTTGTTTGAGGTGGGTCTCTTGTAGACAGCATATATAGGTGTCTTGTTTTTGTATCCAATCAGCCAGTCTTTCAGAGAAGGCAATGGCACCCCACTCCAGAACTCTTGCCTGGAAAATCCCAAGGACAGAGGAGCCTGGTAGGCTGCAGTCCATGGGGTAGTGAAGAGTCGGACACAACTGAGCAGCTTCACTTTTACTTTTCACTTTCCTGCATTGGAGAAGGAAATGGCAACCCATTCCAGTGTTCTTGCCTGGAGAATCCCAGGGACAGTGGAGCCTGGTGGGCTGCCGTCTATGGGGTCACAGAATCAGACACGACTGAAGCGACTTAGCAGCAGCAGCAGCAGAAGCCAGTCTTTGTCTTTTGGTTGGGGCATTCAACCCATTTGCATTTAAGGTGAAAGTGTTGTTTTGGGTTTGATTTTATTTTATTTTATTTTTTCTTCTGAAGGCCGCAGACAGCGGCAGCAGCAGCGCGAAAAGCCGGCTGAAGCTCCTTAGGGAAGAGTCCAAAATCGGGTTTGATTTTATAAACCTTTTCTGTGTTTCTTGTCTAGAGAAGATCCTTTAGCATTTGTTGATGAGCTGGTTTTGTGGTGCTGAATTCTCTCAGCTTCTTCTTGTCTGTAAAGCTTTTGATTTCTCCTTCATATCTGAATGAGATCCTTGCTAGGTGTAGTAATCTTGGTTGTAGGCTTTTGTCTTTCATCACTTTAAGTATGTCCTGCCATCCGCTTCTGGCCTGAAGAGTTTCTATTGAAAGATGAGCTGTTATCCTATTGGGGATCCCCTTTTGTGTTATTTGTTGCTTTTTCCTTGCTGCTTTTAATATTTGCTTTTTGTGTTTGATCTTCATTAGTTTGATTAATATGTGTCTTGGAGTATTTCATCTTGGTTTTATCCTGTTTGGGACTCTCTGGGTTTTTTGGACTTGGATGGCTATTTCCTTCCCCATTTTAGGGAAGTTTTCAACTATTATCTCCTCAAGTATTTTCTTATGCCCTTTCTTTTTGTCTTCTTCTTCTCAGACATCTATGATTTGAATGTTGGGGCATTTAACATGGTCGCAGAGGTCTCTGAGGTTGTCCTCATTTCTTTTCATTTTTTTTCCATCTCTGCTTCATTTATTCCACCATTCTATATTCCACCTCACTTATCCTGTCTTCTGCCTCAGTTATTCTACTGTTGGTTTCCTCCAGAGTGCTTTTTATCTCAGTTATTGCATTATTCATTACTGACTGACTCTTCTTTATTTCTTCTAGGTCCTTGTTAAACATTTCTTACATCTTCTCAATCCTTGTGTCCAGTCTATTTATCTGTAAATTCATTTTGTTTTCAAGATTTTGGGTCATCTTTACTATCATTATTCTGAATCTTTTTCAGGTAGACTCTCTATCTCCTCTTCTTTTCTTTGGTTTGGTGGGCATTTATCATGTTCCTTTGACTGCTGGATATTTCTCTGCCTTTTCATTTTGTTTAGATTATGGTGTTTGGGGTGCCCTTTGTGTAGGCTGAAAGTTCATGGTTTCTCTTTATTGTGGAATCTGCTCCCTGTGGGTGGGGTTGAACTAGTGGCTTGTCAAGGTTTCCTGGTTGGGGGAGCTTACATCTGTGTTCTGGTGGGTAGAACTGGATCTCTTTGCTCTGGAGTGCAACAAAGTGTCCAGTATGGAGTTTTTGGGTGTCTGTGGGTTTGGTATGGCTTTGGGCAGCCTGTCTTTTAATGCTTAGGGTTGTGTTCCTGCTTTGCTGGAGAATTAGCATGGTATGTCTTGCACTGGATCTTGTTGACTCTTGGGTGGAGCTTGGTTTCAGTGTAGACTGAAACTTTTGGGTGAGACTTTTGGGTGAGCTCTTTTCTATTAATGTTCCCTGGAATAAAGAGTTCTCTGATGTTCTCAAGTTTTGGAATTAAGCCTCCTGCCTCTGACTTTCTGTGCTTCTCTTACAGTAGCCTCAAGAGTTCTCCATCCATACAGCACAGACGAGAAAACATCTAGGTTAATGGTGAAACAATTCTCCACAGTGAGGGACACCCAGAGAGATTCAAAGAGTTACATAGAGAAGAGAAGAGGGAGGAGGGAGATAGAGGTGACCAGGAGGAGAAGATGGGGAGTCAAAATGGGAGAGAGTAATCTAGCCAGTAAACAGTTCCCTAAGTGTTATCCACAGCCTGGAACACCCAGAGAGATTCACAGAGTTAAGTAGAGAAGAGAAGGGGAAGAAAGGACATAGAGATGACCTGGGGGAGAAAAGGGAGGGTCAAAAGGCAAGAGAGCAAATAAGCTAGTAATCAAATCCCTTCTTTTGAGGAGACTGTGCTGCCTTTCTGGGTGACTGGTGTCCTCCACCAGCGTTCAGAAGTTGTTTCGTGGAAGTTGCTCAACATTCAAGTGATCTTTAGACAAATTTGTGGGAAAGAAAGTGGTCTCCCCATCCTATTCCTCTGTCATCTTGGGACTGCCCCCCACTGATAGCTGAAGTTGGGGGCTGAAGTAGCCAAATGTGACCACATGCACGCTAAAGATTAATAAGAAATAGTGGGGTAGGGGGGGAAGCAAGAAGAAATAGCAAGGAAACAAACAAACAAAAAATGGAACAGATATACAGAGCATCTACCGTGTACCACTCACTCACTATTTGAGCTGTTTCGAACATATCAGTGAATTAAACTAAGACTTCTGCTTTCATGAAGCATATATACCAGAAGGCAATCAACAGTTGGCATTTTAAATGAGCTGTACAGCACATTGGAGTGCTCTGGAAGGAAAGCATCTGGAAAGAAAACATCTGGAAAGATGGTTGATGTGCCTCTTGCAAGAAAAATAGGGCAAGCCACTGCTTTGGCTCTGGTAGCTTTCCTGTTAATGGTTTCAGTTTGCATAAATCCTGCCTAGCCCTTCTCACTTGTAGTACTTGGGCATTTGTGACTTTTAGATATCCTCTCACAAGTCTTTTTTAGTTTAAACTAGTTTCAGTCTGTTTCTGTTCTTTTCAACTTTGATGAATTAAATATGAATTTTGAGCCACTTATTCAATTATTTTTGTAATATAATTTGCTCTAGGTAGATTATTGGATTGGGGCTTCCCTGGTGGCTCAGACTGTAAAGAATCTCCTTGCAGTGTGGGAGACTGGGTTTGATCCCTGGGTTGGGAAGATCCCCTGAAGGATGGGATGACAACTCACTAGAGTATACTTGCCTGGAGAATCCCCATGGACAGAGAAGCCTGGTGGGCTATAGTCCATGGGGTCATGTTAGTTGGACATGACTGAGCGGCTAAGCATAGCACAGCCCAGGTTACTGGATTAATGAAAATGCATATTCAGATTCCTCAGATACCTTGTCTGAATTTGTCTTTTAGTTTTCTAACTACCAGTAATACTGTAGGAGATGATAAATATTAATGTGACATATTGAGAAACATAGTATGTCACACATGGTACAATCAGAAGCCAGACATCTGTGTATTTTTTAATATTGCATGCATGCTAAGACACTTCAGTCATGTCTGACTCTGTGTAACCCCTGGACTATAGCCCACCAGGCTCCTCTGTCCATGGGATTCTCCAGGCAAGAATACTGGAGTGGGTTGCCATGCCTTTCTCCAGGGGCTCTTCCCAATCCAGGGATTGAACCTGCATCTCCTATGTCTCCTGCATTGGCATGTAGGTTCATTATGACAGGGTAATTTTGATATACTAGAAAATAAGGCCAGAAATAGGGACCCATTTGCTTTTCTTTATACAAATGGTGTATTTGAGTACAATCCTATTTGATCTGAAGCTATTTTGAGCATGAGAAAAATTTCTACTATTTTAACAATTTCATCTTTGGGCTATAATTCTGTATCACTATCTAGCAAAGTGATGGAATGGTTTGTTTCATCTTTCAGTTTTACCTCCCAAATGAAGACCAGATAGTGCTTGAGTCCAGAGAGAATTTTATTGATTTAAGTTTAATACTGTATATTAATCTTGCTGTGAACAGCCTTTCCTACTCATCAGATTCCCTATATACTGCTTACAATTATTTTCCATGTATAACCTGCAAGCCTTTTCAAATGCGTTTGTCTCACAGGAATCCAAAAGCTCCAGAAGCATTTTTTAGTGTGTATTTCAGTAGTTGCAATTTCAAGGTATAGCAGCATCTGGTGGGACTGTCACAATTCATCTGCTGTCTCTTAGAAAAATGCAGTAAATTGTTCAATGAACTAGATATTTTTTGATATGTATTTCTCTTTTTTTTCATATTGCATCTGCTCAACAAATTATGTTAATATAAAGGAAAAAAATCATCCTAAAAATGGTATTTGAACATGTGTTATTTATAGAGAATAGTTATCACTACTGAAATTTTTCATAGGTAAAAGCCATCACCCTCTTAACATCCCATATTATATTGCCTAAGTTCAGACCCTGATCATGTCTCAAATTATTAGGCTAGCCTACTAAACTGTCTCTTGGGCTCTGTTCTTTGCTGTTGTTGTTGCTTTTCAGTTGCTAAGTAGTGTTCAGCTTTTTGTGACTCCATGGATTGCAGCATGCCAAGCTCCTCTGTCATCTACTATCTCCTGGAGTTTGCTCAAATTCATGTCAACTGGGGCTTCCTGGATAGCTCAGTTGGTAAAGAATCTGCCTGCAATGCAGGAGACCCCAGTTTGATTCCTGGGTCAGGAAGATCCACTGGAGAAGGGATAGGCTACTCTCTCCAGTATTCTTGGGCTTCCCTTGTGTCTCAGCTGGTAAAGAATCCTCATGTAGTATGGGGGATCTGGGTTCTATCCCTGGGTTGGGAAGATCCCCTGGAGGAAGGAAAGGCTACCCACTCCAGTATTCTGGCCTAGAGAATTCCATGGACTGTGTAGGCCATGGTACTGCAAATAGTTGGACACAACTGAGTGAGTTTCACTTTCACTTTCATGTCAACTGAGTCAGTGATGCTATCAAACCATTTCATCTTCTGCCACCCTCTTTTCCTTTTGCCTTCAATCTTTCCCAGGTTGGTTTTTTTTTTTTTTTCCTTCCTCCAGTGAATTGGCTCTTTGCTTCAGATGGCCTAAGTACTGGTGCTTCAGCATCAGTTCTTCCAATGAATATTCAGGGTTGATTTCCTTTAGGATTGACTAGTTTGACCTTCTTACTATCCAAGGATTCTGTTCTTACCTGCCCCAAATCTGTTCTCCATACTTTTATCTGTGAGGTCCCTCCAAAAGAGCTGATCTTTTCTCATATCACCTTTTCTCTGGGATTAAATCTTCACTTTGTTCCCCAGTCACTAAATTCTTTGGCAAGGCAGACAAAGTCACATCACTAACTAATCACTCCGTTTTACTCTTTACTTTAATTTCCTGAACCACTGGCCATTTTGCACAAGTGAATGCTGTTTTGTGCTTTGTGGATTTCTATTCATCCTTCCTAACCCATATTAAGGATTTTTATGAAGATGTCTATGATACTTGGGAAGAGTTGTTTAATCTTGGCTGTCAGGGTTTTATTGTAACCATCACTCAGAAGTTTCAAATATTTGAGCACTTTCTTTGTACAGGAAGAGAACAGAGAGTGTTAGGGTTAAAGGGAGATTTTTGGTAGGATGACTAACTCTCTGAAGTAATGCTGAGCAGAGAACTGAATGAACTGATGGATTAAGCCATGTTGCTCTCTGGGGGAAAGCATTTCAAGCATAGGACACAGTAAGTGGAAAGGCTCTGAGGCAGGATGTGTTTTTATACAGAAGGAATAATATGGGGAATGATTGGCAGGAGGAGAGGGAAGAGTGGGAGAGTGATTGGAGGCAAGGCTGGATCCTGGAGTGGGAGTGAGAGCAGATTACATAAGGTTTTGTAGACCATGGTAAGGATTTTGCATTTTATTCCAGCGAAATAGGAAGTGAAATGTTGTATAAGAGTATATTGTATTAAATCCCTCTCCTCAATTTGCTTTCACAGTGGAAAGTAAATTAATTCTTTAGGACATGGGGACATGACATTTTCTAATTAAAATTCTTTTCACTTTTGCATTGAACTTTGCCATACAACAATGAGTTAACTTGCTTTTTTGGCCTTTTATAGGTAGGAGATGTATTTTGGTGAAAGGAAATGATGATTCTTGGAAAAATCAATTTCTTCTTATCAAATCCTTGAAAATGAAAAAGGCTCACAGTTTTTACAATTCCTTGGAAATAGCCTTGTAGTCAGTAGTGGTTTTTGATCATGTATTAACCCATATTGCAAATTAAACTATCACAATGTCCCATTGGGTTGGTTTTTTTTTGGGTCACTTTGTGTTTGAATAACAGGCAGTATTTATTATTTAAATTTATAGCAAAATCTTAACGAGGCAGCAAAGTAGAAATTCAGTATATAATTGTTTTCAGTATGGAAAGGACTTTTTGTGAAAGAGATAAAATATCATTTTATAGAATGAATTGATGTGTTATTTGCATAAATTTTGCAATTTAATGGGAATTCTAAAAATAATGTAAATACATAGGCTATAACATCTGGAATTTTAAATGACCTTTAAAAATAAAATAAATACTTTAAAACCATGGACATACTTAAGATTAAAATCAAAGTCTATGTTAGAAACTATATGTGAAGGTCAACAGTTCTGTAGTTTATCCAATCAAAGTTATATGGTTATGTCATTCACCTTACAGTATGTGGCTCATTGTGGCTTTGATATGAGTTTTAGAAGTGCAACCGTGATATTGTGAAACTGAATGGAGTCTATCCCTGAAGAGTATATTAACTTCTTTTTAATAACTGAGGATGTTACATGACTAACATCTAGACCTACCACACAAATTGATCAATAGAAATTCAATTTCAATATTAAAATAACAACAAAAAGTTTCAAAAACATAAAACTGTACCAAAGAGATTTGA
The DNA here is from genome assembly GCF_029378745.1 of Bos indicus. Taxonomy (NCBI): domain Eukaryota; kingdom Metazoa; phylum Chordata; class Mammalia; order Artiodactyla; family Bovidae; genus Bos; species Bos indicus. Next base: position 38,619,769 of record NC_091769.1, read on the forward strand.
AATACATTAGAATCTAATGAGCACACAGATTTTAGTCCACATTCATATTTTTATTCCAGAAATCTTACATGGTGCAAAAAGGTGATGATAGAGTGGGTTTCCCTGTATTTTAAAAGCAATCAGAAAGAGAGAGAGAGGATGAAAGTCTCTGAGAAAATATTTTAAAGAAATGCCCTTCCTTTATCCTTAGCATATTTTGGATGCAGGTCATTCAGTTTGGGATATTTGGTGTTTTGTCAAAAAGTGGAACACTTCTTTTCTGTTACAATCTCATATGTACTCTAATGCTTCCATTCTTCCATGCTTTCCAGAATTCCATTTGCATTCCAGAAGATATTAAATATAAACTAGATTTTCTGAAAAAGTTCTTGAATTAGCATATCATTTACCTACCAGTGAGACAAAGTCTACATAATCCAACAGACAAACACAGCTTTGCTGACACTTTTTTTTGGAGTTGTTTGGTATGGGTGTGTGTGTGTGTGTGTGTGTGTACATGTATGTCTGTGTATATTCTCAAGCAACCAAAGAATTTAATTTTAAATAAGAATGATTTGTGTAATGTGACATAGCCCATCCACTTAGAGGAATAGCTTTTGAATAAAGAATAAGGTATTGAATTTGGCCAGAGAGGAGGACTAACTGAGGGAACAAAGCTGTTTTCATACACTTTGATGTGGCCCAGCTACTGGTCCCAGCTGTTTCAGATCCTTAGTTTACCAGCTGTCAGCATGTTCCCAGGCTAGATCAACCTGCCTCAATCCTTTTGTTGTGATGTGTTCAATCCCAGCGTGCCACACTTTGTTTTGGCCTTAAAATCCCTGGAAGAGCTTCAAGAAGAACTTGGGAACATAAATCACTTTGTTGGGGTAAAGTGATGGTGGGGGTGAGGTAGTAGCAGATTTTTTTTTTTTTAGTCCTAGGGGTGTATTTTTCCTATGTCTGTTTAGTCTCCAATTTCCATTATTGGCCAGGAAGGCAGGACAGAAGATTCAGGAAAGTAAGAAATAATACACAACCAGGTTCTAGCAAAGTGAAGTTGCTCAGTCGTGTCCGACTCTGTGCGACCCCATGGACTACAGCCTACCAGGCTCCTCCATCCATGGGATTTTCCAGGCAAGAGTACTGGAGTGGGGTGCCATTGCCTTTTCCAGGTTCTAGCAAAGATGTAGTAAACTTTCGGAACCATAAAAACCAGGAATGAAAAATGCTTAAAAAAGAAAATTAATAGTGAGAAGGTGAAGAAATAGGATTAATCAAAGAGAGAGAGAAATACTCAAAAAGAAGTAGAGAATGTAGATGAACAAATGAAGATGAAATAAATTATCTTCATATTAAGTAAATCCATTTCCCACAATTAATTAACATGATAAGTCATTTTCTAACAGAAAACTTTGCCTCTGATACTAGTTCCCTAAATGTGAGAAATGTTCAGACTTTCTGGTTCCACATTTTTTGCACATTGACAGTTCTGCTCACATGACCTGGTCCTTTAGAGATGTTCTTAACCACAGGTCTCCTGCTAATCAACCTGATGGGCCTTGGAGGTTATTAACACTGGCCTACTTTTGAAGTCTTGAGCTTAAGATCCAAGGTATCCATTTGTGTAGAGAAACACAGACAGGGGAAATGGTACCATTTCTGTTTCTTTACAGGTAAGAAATCATCCTGTTAATTAAAGGAAGAGTTTGAAAAGTGCTTGGAGAATTGTAGCGCTCAGGCCAAAAGAGTTTTCTTTGTCATGTTTTTGAAGTCTTTGGAAGTCAAAGTTGCAGTTCAAGCTTTTCCTTTGTGAATTAGAATTTGAGCTCATTTCATTAAGGAAAATGAAATCTTTGCAAGCAAATTTCTAACTATAAATAAAAATCATAGATCTCAAATGGAGGTTTGGACTATCCACCCTTTTACTCTTTTAATTATAGCTCTAGGGAAAAGGTTTGGAGATTCAAAGTGGTGAAATACATCATAGTCAGAAGCCCAAATTTAACTTGATTTTTAACTACCATTTGCGTGATTTTTATTATCTGCTGCAAACACTGGGGCTTGAAAATAGCTTTTGGGTTCCAGACTCTGGACCTAGCATTCCTGTGTGTTGCTGCAGAGTTGCTGGGTTATTTATACTGCGTTGCCATTTTGCACATTAAGGAACATGGTTGGGCAACTCTGGAATATCAAGAAAGGCTTACACTGTTTGCTAAATAATGGGAAAGAGCTTGAGTTTTGGAGCCAAAGCAGAGTTCAGATTTCTTCACCTTTCTGATTATGTAACCCTAGGAAGATTGCTTATTTCTTCAACCCTCATTACACAGGTGAGAACTTTGTTCACCAGTTGTGTCATCTGAAACACTGACGGGGGCCTGGTAGGCAGTTTATAAATAATAGATATTTTATTATTCAGGTGTTGATTAATAAAATATTTTCACTTTGAATCTTTTCTTAGAATTGAAGTCTAGAGCTTAAAGACTCAGGAATATGGGTTGATTTTACTTTGTCTTCAGATGATTTGCCTGCAGTTTTTTTCAGAGAGAAGGTATTAATTTGCATTTTGAGCAGTCATCTTTAAAGTCATTTTCTAATATTCCCCAACCCTTATCTACTTTTTACTAGTGAGAACTGCATATTGTTTTTATTGTTGTTGAGAACTGCATATTGTTGCACTTTGTTTTTTTTTTTTAATTTTATTTTTAAACTTTACAATATTGTATTGTTGCACTTTGATTTTCTCTGCACAGTTGCAACTATTGCATGAAAGTCTGCTAGCTTCTTTTTCTTCATCCTCTACCCTAGAACTCAATACAAGCATACATACAACCCCTTATCCCACTCATACAGTAGACTGGAAATTTCTCTCCTTCATAGTCTCTTTCTAACCAAGCACTCCTTTGCATTAAGAATCTCTAAGTTAAACTCACTCTCCCCTGGCCGTTGTTATCTGGATTGGTATAAATGTAATTGTTTTAAGTCACTTAAGATTACCTTTTTAATAGCCTCTAGTTCTTCCAACTGTTTTGTAACCTGAATTCTGCTTGATGCTCCTTCACATTAAAGTCATTTGTTTCTGATGTTGCAAATACATAATATACTTCTACTAGGTACTAAATGTGTAAATAAAGATGGCTTTTTCTGCAGAGTTAGAAGAAACAGAATGACATTAACAAGAAAACCAATTCTGATTGTTGACCAGACTTGCGAGAGGGTATGTATGAAGCAGGGATTGGCAAACTATAGAGTCTGTGCCAGATCTGGCCTACTACCTGTTTCTGCAGGGCTTGTGAACTAAGAGTTCATTTACATTTGTAAAGGTTGAAAAACACCAGAAGAAAAATACTGCTTGATACATGAAAATGCTAGAAAAATAAAATTTCATTGTCATAAGCTAAGTTTTATAGGAACATGGCCACTCATTTATTTATACATGGTCTGTTGCTGCTCTCATGCTACATCAGCAGAGCTGAGTAGTTATAACAGAGTTCATATGGTCTGCAAAGCCTGAAATATTATATTTACTATCTAATCTTTTATAGAGAAAAGCTTGATGACCTCTGGTATAAAGTGTTCCCTGTAGGGAATGTCATTTATCTACTTTATGATTTACATTATACTTTTCTACATCTTTAAACTTTTTCCTTATTATTAAATGATTTATTTATATAAGATTACAATATTAGTGGCAGAGCTTTGGTTTCACATATTTTTTCAACAAGACCACAATTTTAAACTTAATTTAGCCAGTCAGAATGGCTGCGATCAAAAAGTCTACAAGTAATAAATGCTGGAGAGGATGTGGAGAAAAGGGAACCCTCTTATACTGTTGGGAATGCAAACTAATACAGCCACTATGGAGAACAGTGTGGAGATTCCTTAAAAAACTGGAAATAGAACTGCCTTATGATCCAGCAATCCCACTGCTGGGCATACACACTGAGGAAACCAGAAGGGAAAGAGACATGTGTACCCCAATGTTCATCACAGCACTGTTTATAATAGCCAGGACATGGAAGCAACCTAGATGTCCATCAGCAGATGAATGGATAAGAAAGCTATGGTACATATACACAATGGAGTATTACTCAGCCATTAAAAAGAATACATTTGAATCAGTTCTAATGAGGTGGATGAAACTGGAGCCTCTTATACACAGTGAAGTAAGCCAGAAAGAAAAACACCAATACAGTATACTAATGCATATATATGGAATTTAGAAAGATGGTAACAATAACCCTGTATACAAGACAGCAAAAGAGACACTGATGTATAGAACAGTCTTTTGGACTCTGTGGGAGAGGGAGAGGGTGAGATGATTTGGGAGAATGGCATTGAAATATGTATAATATCATATATGAAACGAGTCGCCAGTCCAGGTTCGACGCGCGATACTGGATGCTTGGGGCTGGTGCACTGGGACGACCCAGAGGGATGGTATGGGGAGGGAGGAGGGAGGAGGGTTCAGGATGGGGAACACATGCATGCCTGTGGCGGATTCATTTTGATATATGGCAGAACCAATACAATATTGTACAGTTTAAAAATAAAATAAAATTAAAAAAATAATAAAAAGATAAAAAAATAAACTTAATTTAATTAAAAAAATGCTCACATTGGAAGAAAGTGTATTTTAAAAATATACAATAATTTTTCTCTTTCATCTATTCAAGAGGATTTATTCAGACCCAGGTGTTTTTCTAAATCATTTATAAGGAACTTTGTCTTTGGATTATTTACCATATAATAGGTGGGGAGTGGGCTTTCCTGGTGGCTCTGATGGTAAAGAATCTGCCTGGAATGTAGGAGACCCAGGGTTTGACCCCTGGGTCAGGAAGGTGCCCTGGATAAGGGAGTGGCTACCCACTCCGGTATTCCTGCCTGGAGAATTTCATGGACAGAGGAGTCTGGCAGGCTACAGTCCATGGTGGAGAACAAGTATTTTGTGAAATAGCTGGTGAAATATAAAATGAGTGCATGATATTGAGCTGCAGATTTTGTATACCCATGGACAATTTTGCACATACAGTGAATGCAGCAGAAAAGATAGTATCATAAAAAGCAATTAACCTGGAAAGAGTTAAAAAACAGTATTTTTCTTCTAAATTTTGTAATGTATAATTTTAAATTTTATCAAAATTCAAAATGACATATCAAGTATAAAATGAAAAGTACTAGAAAAACTAGGTCAAATCAGTTTTATATTTTGTCTTTGTACTAGTTTCTGAATAAATCATATCTAATAAGTAGTAGTTATTATTATATGATTTTTTCAGTGGGAAACAGATGAATTGAAAATTCTTAGGGTAAAAAGAGAATATTTGAAGAGTAAATGACTAATTTTATAGTCCAACTTTGGTCATTGTTGTTGTTCAGTCACTAAGTCATGTCCTACTTTTTGCGACCCCATGGACTGCAGCAGGAGAAGGCAATGGCACCCCACTCCAGTACTCTTGCCTGGAAAATCCCATGGACTGGAGCCTGGTAGGCTGCAGTCCATGGGGTCGCAGAGTCGGGACACTACTGAACGACTTCACTTTCACTTTTCACTTTCATGCATTGGAGAAGGAAATGGCAACCCACTCCAGTGTTCTTGCCTGGAGAATCCCAGGGATGGCAGAGCCTGGTGGGCTGCGGTCTATGGGGTCGCACAGAGTCGGACACGACTGAAGCGACTTAGCAGCAGCAGGACTGCAGCATGCCCCGTTACCCTGTACTCCAATATTGCCTGGAATTTGCTCAACTTCATAATTCATGTCCATTGAGTCAGTAATGCTGTCTAACCATCTCATCCTCTGTGGCCTCCTTCTCCTATTGCCTTCAGTATTTCCTAGCATCAGTGTCTTTTCCAGTGAGTCAGCTTTTCACATCAGGTGGCCAAAGTAATGGAGCTTCAGCTTCAGCATAAGTCCTGCCAATGAATATTCAGGGTTGATTTCCTTTATGATTGACTGATTTGATTGTCCTGCAGTCCAAGGGATTCTCAGGAGTCTTCTCCAACACCACAGTTCAAAAACATCAATTCTTTATGGTCTAATTCTCACATCCCTATATGACTACCAGAAAAACCATAGCTTTGACTAGATGGACCTTTGTTGACAAAGTGCTATTTCTGCTTTTCAATATGCTGTCTATGTTGTTCATAACTTTTCTTCCAAGGAGCAAGTGTCTTTTAATTTCATGGCTGCAGTCACTGTCTGCAGTGATTTTGGAGGCCAAGAAGATAAAATCTGTCACTTTTTCCATTGTTTCCACATCTATTTGTCATGAAGTGATGGGACCAGAGGCTATGATCTTAGTTTTTTGAATGTTGAGTTTTAAGACAGTTTTTTCACTCTCCTCTTTCACTTTTATCAAGAGGCTCTTTAATTCCTCTTCACTTTCTGCCATTAGGAAGGTGTCATCTGCATATCTGGATTATTTTAAATCAAACATCATCTGTATATGTCTCTAAAAGGTGACTACTTTAGAGCATTATCACACCTAAAAATTAAGGTCAGAATCCAAATAAAGGACATGAATTTTTAATTAGTTTGCTATTTCTCTAAAATCTGAATGTTTTCTGTCCCTCTTTTTATCCATGCAATATTTGTTGAAGAAATCAAGGTTTTTACCCAGTAGAGTTCCCTGTGTTGTTAAATGTTGCTAACTGTACCACACTGGCATCACTTAACATGCTCCTTTATTTCCTGTATTTAGTACAAAAGGTATTTGGAAATAGAGGATTGATCAAATTCATATTCAGTTTTAGGGCAATAGTACTTTTTAGGAGGATCCATTAGGAGACAGATAAATATTCTGTACGTCTCTTTTTTTGTAAATTTGGGGCTTTGATGTTCACTGACTAGATTTATTATTTCCTTAGGGTAACACTATAATTCTACCATTCCTTCTTTACTTTTTGGAAAACTTCATTAAAGAGAAGAGCTTCAGTTGGTAAAGAATCTGCCTGCAATGCAGGAGACCTGAGTTCAATCCCTGGGTTGGGAAGATCTCCTGGAGAAGGGAAAGGGTACCCACTCCAGTATTCTGGCCTGGAGAATTCCATGGGTGGTATAGTCAGTCCATGGTGTTGCAAAGAGTCGGACATGACTGAGAGACTTTCACTTTCACTTTCATTAAAGAGAAGCTTCTTATTTGGTTATCTCAGTGTAGTTTGTATAGGAAAAATGTTATCAATGTAATTCTTTCATGTAGTATACATTGTGTATATTTGTGTGTGTATTTATTTAGTGAGCTCATTAACTTAAATGTAAAATGAAGTTTTCAATCAATTGCAGTTCCTATTCTTACTATTGCTTAAAATGCTCTGTTTTTAGCTAGTAGGAGTTTAGTTACAAAATTGTAAACCTATTTTAAAAATTATATGTGTGTGCAATTTTGCTTGAAGTTTAATTTAAATCGTTTTAGTGCTTTATCTTTCTGTATGCAATGAATTCCTCAGTGCTTATTATTACTCAACTAATAATTAAGCCTTTTAATTGGAGTTTGAGTTAGAGATGGCAATCTCCATCCTTTTTCTAAGGGCAGCCCTTCCTGAGTCCTGTGATCAGCTCACCCTGGATGAGGCTCCCTGCTTGTTTCTGCCTAACTGTTTTCTTCGTATTTTATTTAGCTTGACAGAATTTTCTGCAAGCAAAAAAACTCAAGACAAACAGAAATATTTTTGTCAATAGCAGTAGATTGAAAATAAAGTGATCTTTTTGTTGTTGCTATTGTTCTGATTCATGGCACTAAATTACAATTTGTCAAATTGGCCTAGATTAGTGTTTTCCCTCAAAATTGTTTCTGTGGGATCTCTTGAAAAAGGTTTCTTGTTCAAATAAACTTGAGACATATTTCCTATATGTTTTTCTGTTTGTTTTGGAGTACAACTATACCTGTTAAGATAAGAAGCTCTGAGAATTTTATAGGAAAGAAATCCATTTAACTTGGTGTAACTGCAGTCTTCTAAATCTACGTGACCACACAATCATTAACAGTGTTATCCCTTGTCTTAGAATTCCAAGTAGCACTCTTTGAGAAATGTTGGAATACCTAATGACCAGGTGTCTCCTAATTCTGAAAGTTGAATTGTTATAACAAAATGTGTCAGAGATCAAAGTTTTCTTTTCATGTGGAGCCTGCTTTCCCTCTTCATTTCACTGAGCAGGTGTCTTCCTCTGCTCAGTCATTGAAGCTGATTTTATCTCTTCCCAATGGGGAAAAATTGTCCTGGATGCCAGACTTCAGATTAGATGTGAATTTTTGTTGCCGTCATTTTCTGAGGAGGCCTCGAGTAAAGTAAGACTGGCTTTGTCAAAGTAGACAAAAGGAGACTCTTAAGGAGATTAATGTGGCATTGGTGTATTAGATAATTACCTTAGGAAAATGAGAATTTGAAGTCATACAAAATAAAATCTAAACTGGGGGAATTATAGTGGAAGTAGAAAGTGGAAGAACTGAATTACTGTTTACCAACTGGGAGGATTTTGACTCCATTACACACATTTAGCATCACCAGGGCTTTTGGTTTATAGACCTGGGAACCATCTGGCAGTAGCTCTCCCACTAACTGTGTCACCCTCGGTAAATCATATGGGCCACATCTTTATGTGCAAAATGGGAGTGTCTCACTAGATGACCCTCAAGGTCCCCCTCTGTTCTAAGTCAATGATCACTGTTAAACATGTTAAAAAGCCTCTGTGTTTCACATATTATTGGTGTGGGGAGAAACAAAAGACTTTCCTTCTTTTCAAGTGTATTCATATTAAGAATCAGTTCAAAATTCGGGACTATAATTTTCCCAAAGACATTATGTGCTTGACGGAAATAACACGGTGATGGGCAAAGAGCGAGTGACAAAGTTTAGAATGTAAAGAAAGATAGCAGACTTCTAAAAATTATTTTTTATCTCTACTATGTAAATGAACAAATAATTTGAGGTAATCATTAGCATCAGAGTAATAGAGCAGATATTTTGACTGCAAATAATTTTGTTTATTTGCAGGGATTGTTAAGGACAGAAAATATAGGAATAGGCAATAGAGGGAGAGGAGTATGGACTCTAGGATAAGCAAAGCATTTGAGATAGCTTTCTACACTGTGCAAAAGACCTATGAGCAGGCAGGGACATCAATTCAGATTTTTTAATTTTCAGTTCCCAGCATGTTCTTTTACTAACCTTTTTCTTTTTAATTACATTCTCATTTTACCAAGCCAACAGCTTCAGAATTACTGTGCTTTTCATTTCATGCAGTCAGTTTGCAAACAGAGCATGTCTGGGTTCCTCTGTGGTAAAGAAAATCAAGAGAAGTCAACTTTAATTCTGTGACAAAATGCCTGTAAAACACAACAGAACTTAGTTATGGTCTTGCACAAAGTGCCTTATTAAGCTATCTGATCTTCAGTTCAGTTCAGTTGTTCAGTCATGTCTGACTCTTTGCGACCCCATGGACTGTATGTAGCACGCCAGGCCTCCCTGTCCATCATCAACTCCCAGAGTTTACTCAAACTCATGTCAACTGAGTAGGTGTTGCTATCAAACCATTTCATCCTCTGTCATCCCCTTCTCCTTCTGCCTCCAATCTTTCCCAGCATCAGGGTCTTTTCAAAAGAGTCAGTTCTTCATATCACGCAGCCCAAGTATTAGAGTTTCAGCTTCAGCATCAGTCCTTCCAATGAATATTCAGTACTGATTTCCTTTAGGATGGACTGGTTGGATCTCTTTGCAGTCCAAGGGACTCTCAAGAGTCTCTTCAAAAGCATCAGTTCCTCAGGGCTCAGCTTTCTTTATAGTCCAACTCTCACATCCATACATGGCTACTGGAAAAACCTTAAATTTGACTAGATGGATCTCCACTGGCAAAGTAATGTCTCTGCTTTTGAATATGCTGTCTAGGTTGGTCACAACTTTTCTTCCAAGGAGCAAGTATCTTTTAATTTCATGGCTGCAGTCACCATCTGCAGGGATTTTGGAGCCTAAGAAAATAAAATCTGTCACTGATTCCATTGTTTCCCCATCTTTTTGCCATGAAGTGATGGGATCAGATGTCATGATCTTAGTTTTCTGAATGTTGAGTTTTAAGCCAGCTTTTTCACTCTCCTCTTTCACTTTCATCAAGAGGTTCTTTAGTACTTCTTTGCTTTCTGCCATAAATGTGGTGTCATCTGCATATCTGAGGTTATTGATATTTCTTCCAGCAATCTTGATTCCAGCTTGTGCTTCCTCCAGCCCAGCGTCTCTCATGATGTACTCTGCATAGAAGTTAAATAAGCAGGGTGACAATATACAGCCTTGACGTACTCCTTTCTTGATTTGAAACCAGTCTGTTGTTCCATTTCCAGTTCTAACTGTTGCTTCCTGACCTGCATGCAGATTTCTCAGGATGCAGGTCAGGTGGTCTAGTATTCCCATCTCTTTCAGAATTTCCCACGGTTTGTTGTGATCCACACAGTCAAAGGCTTTGGTATAGTCAATAAAGCAAAAGTAGATGTTTTTCTGTAAGTCTCTTGCTTTATCTGTGATCCAGCAGATCTTGGCAATTTGATCTCTGGTCCCTCTGCCTTTTCTAAATCCCACTTGAACATCTGGAAGTTCATGGTCCATGTACTGTTGAAGCCTGGCTTGGAGAATTTTGAGCATTACTTTGCTAGTGTGTGAAATGAGTGCAATTGTGTGGTAGTTTGAGCATTCTTTGGCATTGCCTTTCTTTGGGACTGGAATAAAATTTTTTCCAGTCCTGTGGCCACTACTGAGTTTTCCAAATTTGCTGGCATATTGAGTTCAGCATTTTCACAGCATCATCTTTTAGCATTTGAAACAGTTCAACTGGAATTCCATCACCTCCACCTGCTTTGTTCGTAGTGATGCTTCCTAAGGCCCACTGACTTCACATTCCAGGATGTCTGGCTATAGGTGAGTGATCATACCATTGTGGTTATCTGGGTCGTGAAGATCTTTTCTGTATAATTCTTGTGTCTATTCTTACCACCCCTTCTTAACATTTTCTGCTTCTGTTATGTCCATACCATTTCTGCCTGTCATGTGCCCATTTAATGCATGAAATGTTCCCTTGGTATCTCTAATTTTCTTGAAGAGATCTCTAGTCTTTCCCTTTCTATTGATTTCCTCTATTTCTTTGCACTGATCACTGAGGTAGTCTTTCTTATCTCTCCTTGCTATTCTTTGGAACTCTGCATTCAAATGGGTTCATCTTTCCTTTTCTCCTTCAATTCTCTTCTTTTCACAGCTATTTTTAAGGCCTCCTCAGACAACCATTGTGCCTTTTTGCATTTATTTTTCTTGGGGATGGTCTTGATCCCTGCTTCCTGTACAATGTCACGAACTTCCATCCATAGCTCTTCAGGCACTCTAACTGATCTAATGACTTGGATCTATTTCTCACTTCTACTGTATAATGGTAAGGGATTTGATTTGGGTCATACCTGAATTGTCTAGTGGTTTTCCCTACTTTATTTAATTTAAGTATGAATTTGGCAGTAAGGAGTTCATGATCTGAGTCACAGTTGGCTCCTGGTCTTGTTTTTGCTGATGGTATAGAGCTTCTCCCTCTTCGGCTACAAAGAATGTAATCAATCTGATTTCAGTATTGATCATCTGATGATGTCCATGCATAGAGTCTTCTCTTACATTGTTGGAAGAGGCTGTTTGCTATGACCCGTGTGTTCCCTTGGCAAAACTCTATTAGCCTTTGCTCTGCTTCATTCTGTACTCCAAGGCCAAATTTGCCTTTTACTCCAGGTATTTCTTTACTTCCTACTTTTGCATTCCAGTCCCCTTTAATGAAAAGGGCATCTATTTTGGGTTCATTCTAGAAGGTCTTGTAGGTCTTGATAGAACTGTTCAACTTCAGCTTTTTCAGCATTGCTGGTTGGGGCATAGACTTGGATCACTGTGATATTGAATGATTTGCCTTGGAAACAAACAGAGATCATTCTATCATTTTTGAGAGTGCATCCAAGTACTGCATTTCAGACTTTTTTGTTGACTATGATGGCTATTCCATTTCTTCTAAGTGATTCTTGGCTACAGTAGTAGATAAAATGGTCATCCAAATTAAATTCACCCATTCCAGTCCATTTTAGTTCGCTGATTCCTAGAATGTTGATGTTCACTCTCGCCATCTCCTGTTTGACCACTTCCAATTTGCCTTGATTCATGGACCTAACATTCCAGGTTTCTATGCAATATTGCTCTTTACAGCATCAGACTTTACTTCCATCACCAGTCACATCCACAACTGGGTGTTGTTTTTGCTTTGGTTCCGTCTCTTCATTCTTTCTGGAGTTATTTCTCCAATGATCTCCAGTAGCATATTGGGCACCTACCGACCTGGGGAGTTCATCTTTCAGTGTCCTATCTTTTTGCCTTTTCATACTGTTCATGGTGTTCTCAAGGCAAGAATCCTGAAGTGGTTTGCCATTCCCTTCTCCAGTGGACCATATTTTGTCAGAACTTTCCACCATCAGAGAGACCCGTCAGTCTTGGCTCACCCTACATAGTTTCATTGAGTTAGACAAGGCTGTGGTCCATGTGATCAGATTGGTTAGTTTTCTGTGATTGTGATTTTCAGTCTGTCTGCCCTCTGATGGAGAAGGATAAGAAGCTTATGGAAGCTTCCTGATTGGAGAAACTAACTGAGGGGGAAACTGGGTCTTGTTCTGATGGGGGAGGTCATGCTCAGGAAATCTTTAATCCAATTTTCTGTTGATGGGTGGGGCTGCGTTCCCTGTTATTTACCTGGGGCCAAGCTATGGTGGATGTAATGAAGATAATGGGGACTTTCTTCAAAAGGTCCCATGCATACATTGCTACACTCAGTGCCCCCAACCCTGTAGCAGGCCACCGCTGACTCATGCCTCTGCCAGAGACTACTGGACACTTACGGGCAAGTCTGGGTCATTCTCTTGTCGGGTCACTGCTCCTTTCTCCTGGGTCCTAGTGTGTACAAGCTTCTGTTTGTGCCTTCCAAGAGTCTGTTTCCCCAGTCCTATGTAAGTTCTGGCATCTCTGTGGTGGGGTTAATGGCGACCTCCTCCAAGAGGGCTTATGCCATACCCAGATCTGTTGCACCTAGAGCTCCTGCCCCTGTGGCAGTCCACTGCTGACCTGTAACTCTGCAGGAGACACTCAAACACAGTTCTGTCTCAGTCTGTGGGGTCTCTGGGTGATCATGTCTCTACCCAAACTAAAGCTTTAAAACTCCTTAAAAATATTTACTAGCTCAAGGCAATCAAGGGTAAATGACCTTAAAGTATGCTTCTAGTGATTAACTAGATACTTAGCTTCAAGACCCAGATAATCATGATGGTGTGATCATTCACCTAGAGCCAGACATCCTGGAATGTGAAGTCAAGTGGGCCTTAGAAAGCATCGCTATGAACAAAGCTAGTGGAGGGGATGGAATTCCCGTTGAGTTATTTCAAATGCTAAAAGATGATGCTGTGAAAGTGCTGCACTCAATATGCCAGCAAATTTGGAAAACTCAGCAGTGGCCACGGGACTGGAAAAGGTCAGTTTTCATTCCAATCCCAAAGAAAGGCAATGCCAAAGAATGCTTGAACTACTGCACAATTGCACTCATCTCACATGCTAGTAAAGTAATGCTCAAAATTCCCCAAGCCAGGCTTCAACAGTATGTGAACTGTGAACTTCCTGATGTTCAAGTGGGATTTAGAAAAGGCAGACGGTCCAGAGATCAAATTGCCAACATCCTCTGGATCCTCAAGTTCATTTAGTTCAGTTCAGTTGCTCAGTCGTGTCTGACTCTTTGTGACCCAATGGACTATAGTCCACCAAGCTCCTCTGTCCATAAAATTTTTCAGACAAGAATATTAGGGGGGGTTGCCATTTCCTTCTCCAGGGGATGTTCCTGACCCAGGGATTGAACCTGGATCTCCTGCATTGCTGTCAGATTCTTTACCATCTGAGCCACCAGGGAAGCCCAAGGATACAATAGTGTCCAAGTATTCAATGGCTAAATTGAGTGACCAATTTTTTATTTCTCACCTCAGGCCTGCAAGACTATTGCATAAAGCAGCCATGAGCAGTGTCCACTTTTAATATGGTATTTGGAATTCAGATGTTTTTCTTCTTTTAGTCTGCAATTGCAAACACCACATTCCCCATTTGTTTGTCATGTCCTTGGGGCTTTGTTTTACCAAATTGTTAACTTGCAGCTTTCCACAGTAATTTATAGAGCCCAGTTCACTTTGTGTCACCACAGGTTATAAATGAAAATGGAAACAATTTGCTGTTAAGAAATCATTCTGAAACAAAATGCAAATAACATATTGAAACAATCTAAGGCTATTTTAAAAGAGCAGTGCAATATAATTACAGCAGTTATATTACAATAAATTTTTTCTTAGTAGTCTCTCTGTGTGTCAGAAGATATTCTTTTGTTTATTTAAATTAAAATATTTTCTCTTTGAAACTTTTAATTAATTTCTGTTTTTTCCCCCCAATCAGTTAACTTTGAGCCTCTGGACTTTGATGGAAGTTGGGCAGAGGGGTAGGATCTTGGAGTTATTCTAGAGGGTCTGCAAATCCATCTATTCAACAAGCATTGTCCTTACACTGAATAATCTGTTTTTCCCATTCATGGACCATAATTTTTAAATATAACAGAAGTTGTGATTAAGTTTATTTAAAACTGAAAGGAAGTCATAGTAAATATTTTTTTACTATGTACTTTCTTAACAGGTTCACAAAGTATTACTTGTATCACATGACTATTTCACATTTAAATCTAAAATGAGTTTCCCATACCCCTCAGTGTGAACCACTTCTCTATATAACATGTTGAATAATAGTTAGAATTAAATTGGTCATTAAAAGAATCAATGTGAGTTTCAGACATGAGTTTTTTAAAAGCAGGTTTTCTTGGTCACAAGTTTATGGGCCCTGAGAAAGTACTTACAAAATTTGATGTTTACAAATCTATGTTCATTTTTTTTCTGAAGACAGAATTCATAGCAGTGTTCATCCAATTAACAAAAGTGTCTGTGACCATAACATGATTGGGAAATACTTTATGTGGGTAAGAGATAAACCTTCAAAGAGTGGGCATACTCTGGATTACCTTAGAATGAATTATATTATAAAAAGATGTCCAAGTCAGCAAGTGATGAAAACTTTTGTAGGTTGCTTTTGTAAGAGAGAGTGCCATACTTCAGCAAATTACCTAGAGACAAGGAAAACTCAGATATTCATTCTTTTAGAGAACTATTGCCAATACCAAGCTGTTTTCATAGTTGACTCACTTTTACTTTGCCCTCTGTGTTTGCGTCATCCACCCTTCTGAGTCCTCGCCCAGTAAAGGTCCTTCTGCCCAGTGTCCCTCGCGTCAGCAGAACAAGACTGAGTTCAGTTCAAAAGCAAAGGAAAGCTTTATTCTTTGATCAAAGAATGGAGAAATTCAAACTTTCACCCTAGACGGCATACTATCCCTAACTGTCAGTCATTGGCTCTGCTTTATAGTGTCCTTATCAGCAGTGGGAAGGGGCAGAATTGTTGCATGGTAGGTACAGTTATACTGCTCATGTTTCAGATTACAGTGCCTGACACAGCATCTCTGCACATGGTCTGCCACTGACATCTTTAACTGAGTATCTTGAGTGCAATGTCTCTGCACACAGCCTATTGAGGTATCAGACAGAATGGTTGGTTCTGTGCTGGGAACCCTAACCTTAAGTTTAGGTGCAAGGCCTCTGCACTTGACCCCCTAAAGGCAAGTAGATTAGGCTAGATTCCATCTTATTTTTCTCTGGGACTTCAGAAAGGCTTTGTTGGTGATATAAGGAGCTAACATTTACTGGAGGAAATGCTATAGACCAGAAGCTGAGAGATTGGTTTAAAAGTTTCTTTTTCCATTGCTTGATTATATAAAATTAGGAGATCAGGTTGTGATGTTTATTTAAAAAATGGTCTATTAATTAAAAATAAATTTTATTTGTTGTCCAGTTTTGAACAATTAAGATAACAGTTGACTGAGTGCTAGAACTGTTCCTGTTTAAAAGAGTCACACTGTTGTCAAGTGATTATGAATTTGATTTCCCTTTGCTTCAATATTTCTACCTGTGAAACAAATTCAAGCATGTGTTGTCACTGACTTAATGGAAATGCTAAAAAACATTCAGAACTTGTAGATACAGAAACACAGAAGATTTAGATAGCTTTGTATTTCCTAGAAAATTCAGATTTGATTACCAGAAAATAAAAAGCATACAGACCATGTTCTCCATGCTTTATGCTAGTCAGATACCTTGGTTTCCATACCTATACTTCTAATCACAAATAAACTGGTGATATAATTTGGGGAAAGGTAGATTTTTCCTTTTATAGTACCTATGTCCATAATAAAATATGTAAGAACATAACATTGCATGTTTGAGCATCAGCCAAGATTTTTCCATGTCCAGCCACCAAATATATCCAAAGCTTTCAAATATCACAGAATTCCTCAACAATATTTTATCTTTGAGAACACATACATTCCTAAGTGGTACCTCTGAATGTCATTTCAGCAATGACTTTTGACTAATGAACCAAGACAATTTATATTTTAAAATGCTTTATTAAGATAAAATTGGCTTAAAGTGAAATGCATAGATCTTAAATGATTCTCTGAATTTTCACAAATGTTTGCACATATATAAATACTATCTCAACCCAAATATACAACATTTCAACCTCTGTAGTAAGTTCCTTATATACATCACTCTCATACGTGACCTGGAAAAGGAAATGGCACCCCACTCCAATACTCTTGACTGGAAAATCCCATGGACAGAGAAGCCTGGTAGGCTACAGTTCATGGGGTTTCAAACAGTTGGACACGACTGAGCGAATTCACTTTCACTTTCATAGGTGACCACTGTCTTGATTTCTATCACTATAGACTACTTTGGATTGTATACAAACTTATGTAGATAATATAACATGTACTGTTTGTGTCTGGCTTCTTTTCATATACATATGTTTTTGCAAGTTGTCATGTTTCTTTAATCAGTAGTTTGCCCCCCCTTTTTTTTCTTCCTTATTTTTGTACCAAAATATTTATCTAATTTCCTACTGATGGATATTTGGGTTGTTTCTAGTTTTTGACTAGTATGAATAAAGCTGTTGGAAACATTTTGCACAGGTTTTTGTGTGGATATGTTTTCGTTTTTTTCTAAGTAAATACTCAGGAGCAGAAATGCCGCTATAGGACATGTATGTTTAATTTTACTTAGAAACTTCCAAAGGTTTCCAAAGTAGTTGTACTACTTTATAATTTCACCAACATTGTTATGAGATTTCCAGTGGCTCCATATCCTCATTAACATTTGAGGTTGTCAGTCCTTCTAATTTTAACTGTTCTAGTGAGTGTGAAACAGTATTACCTCTGTGGCTTTAATTTGCAATTTCTTGATGATTGCACTGATTACAGAGGAAGGCTTTCTTATCTTTCCTTGCTATTCTTTGGAACTCTGCATTCAAATGGGTATATCTTTCTTTTTCTCCTTTGCTTTTCAATTCTCTTCTTTTCACAGCTATTTGTAAGTCCTCCTTAGACAGCCATTTTGCTTTTTTGTATTTCTTTTTCTTGGGGATGGTCTTGATCCCTGCCTCCTGTACAATGTCACAAACCTCTGTCCATCAGGCACTCTGTCAGGCACTCTGTCTATCAGATAGTTCATCAGGCACTCTGTCTATCAGATCTAGTCCCTTAAATCTATTTCTCACTTCCACTGTATAATCATAAGGGATTTGATTTAGGTCATACCTGAATCGTCTAGTGGTTTTCCCTACTTTCTTCAATTTAAGTCTGAAATTTGCAATAAGGAGTTCATGATCTGAGCCACAGTCAGATCCTAGTCTTATTTTTGCTGACTGTATAGAGCTTCTCCCTCTTTGGCTGTAAAGAATATAATCAATCTGATTTCGGTGTTAACCATCTGGTGATGTCCATGTGTAGTCTTCTCTTGTGTTGTTGGAAGAGACTATTTGCTATGACCAGTGCATTCCCTTGGCAAAACTCTACTGGCTTTTGCCTTGCTTCATTCTGGACCCCAAGGCCAAATTTGCCTGTTACTGCAGATATTTCTTCCTACTTTTGCATTCCAATTCCCTATAATGAAAAGGACATCTTTTTGGTGTGTTAGTTCTAGAAGGTCTTGTAGGTCTTGATAGAACTGTTCAGCTTCTTCAGCATTGCTGGTTGGGGCATAGACTTGGATTACTGTGATATTGAATGGTTTGCCTTGGAAACAAACAGAGATCATGCTGTCATTTTTGAGATTGCATCCAGGTACTGCATTTCAGACTCTTTTGTTGATTAAGATGGCTACTCCATTTCTTCTAAGGGATTCTTGGCCACAGTAGTAGATATAATGGTCATCTGAGTTAAATTCACCCATTCCAGTCCATTTTAGTTCACTGATTCCTAAAATGTCGACGTTCACTTTGCCATCTCCTGTTTGCTTATTTAACTTATATGCAGAATACATCATGAGAGATGCTGGGCTGTATGACAAGCTGGAATCAAGATTGCTGGGAGAAATATCAATAACCTTACATATGGATGTAAGGGTGGATGACACCACCCTTATGGCTGAAAGTGAAGAAGAACTGAAGAGCCTCTTGATGAAAGTGAAAGAGGAGAGTAAAAAAGTTGGCTTAAAACTCAACATTCAGAAAACTAAGATCATGGCATCTGGTCCCATCACTTCATGGCAAAAAGATGGGGAAACAGTGGAAACACTGGCAAACTTTATTTTTTTGGCTCCAAAATCACTGCAGATGGTGACTGCAGCCATGAAATTAAAAGATGCTTGCTCCTTGGAATAAAAGTTATGACCAACCTAGACAGCATGTTAAAAAGCAGAGAACTTACTTTGCCAACAAAGATCTGTGTAGTCATGTATGGATGTGAGAGTTGGACTATAAAGAAAGCTGAGCACTGAAGAATTGATGCTTTTGAACTGTGGTATTGGAGAAGACTCTTGAGAGTCCCTTGGACTGCAAGGAGATCCAACCAGCCCATCCTAAAGGAAATCAGTCCTGAATATTCATTGGAAGGACTGATATTGAAGCTGTAACACCAATACTTTGGCCACCTGATACAAAGAATTGACTCATTTGAAAAGACCCTGATGCTAGGAAAGATTAAAGGCAGGAGGAGAAGGGGATGACAGAGGATAACATGGTTGGATAGCCTCACCGACTCAGTGGACATGAGTTTAAGTAAACTATGGAAGTTGGTGATGGACAGGGAGGCCTGGTGTGCTGAAGTCATGGGGTCACAAAGAGCCAGACACTACTGAGTAGCTGATCTGAACGGAACTGATGACTAAAGATGCTGAATACTTTTTAATATGCTTTTTATTTCCATTGTGGTATTGTCTTTTCCCTGTTAAAAATTTGGGCTATTTTTAAATTAATTTTTAGCAGTTTTTTTTTTTTTTTTTTTTTTACTGTTTTTGGATACTTGGTATATGTGTACTTGCATCTTTATTTGTCATTTTTACCATATCTTTAGAAACAAGAACTTTTCAAATTTTATTATAATGTCCAAATTATTATCATCATTTTATTTCTTTTATGGATAGTGCTTTCTGTGTACTAAGAGTTACTGCCTCCCCAAGACTGTGAACATATTCTACCATGCTTTCTTACAGATTTATAATTTTAGCTTTTATCTTTAGATCTATGATATATCTTGAATTAAGTTATATTATGGATTGAAGTAGCTTGCATTTTGGTAAGTTGTTTCATCATCATTTATTGAAAAGACTCTCCTTTCTCCACTGACCTTATATGTATTGGCCTACTTTTGGAATCTCTAATCTATCCCATTGATATGTTTTTCTTTCCTTAGCCCAATTCACACTATCTTGATCACTAAAACTTTATAAGTAATATAGTTTGAAATCAGGTTGTGTAAGTCCTCCAAGTTCACTTTTCTTCAAGTTTTTCTTTTCTTTCTATTTATCTCAAGTCCTTTGGGATATTTACACATTTTAAACTTACGTTGTAAATTTGTATAACAAAACATGCTGGGATTTTTATCAGAATTGTGTTGAATTTGTAGATAGTTTGGGGAGAATTGACATTGTTTCAATGTTGATTCCTTCAATCTAAAACATGGTCTCTCTCTCTATTTGTTTATAGTATCTTTTAAAATGTTTTGTAATTTCAATGTGCAAATATTTTGCAGATTTTCCTTATTGCAGATGAAGTTTTTTTTTTCTCAAATTTTACTTTTCAGTTACTTGTTGCTAGTATATACATTTTTTTTCCTATATTAACTTCTTGTTCTACATCTTGTTAAATTTACTTATTAGTTTTAGTAATCTTTCTGTGGGCTTCCCTGGTAGCTCAGAAGTTAAATCTTTCCGTAGTTTACTTTGCATTTCATATATATAACATATGATCAATTTATATAATTTTTATTTCTGTGAATAAAAACAGTTTAATGCTTTTTTTCAAATTTTATACTTTAAAAAATTTTTCTGCACTGACTAGTTTCCCCGGTGGCTCAGATAGTAAAGAATCTGCCTGCAGTGTGGGAAACCTGAGTTTGATTCCTGGGTTGGGGAGATCCCCTGGAGGAGGGCATGGCAACCCATTCCAATATTCTTGCCTGGAGAATCCTCAAGGACAGAGGAGCCTGGTGGGCTACAGTCCATGCGGTTGCAAAGAGTCAGACATGACTGAGTGACTAAGCACAGCACAGCACAGCACAGGATTTCTGAACTTGGAGGACAAAGGTCAATATGTCACCCATAATTATAATGTTATCTATAGGTTTTCACAGATGCCCTTTATCAGAAATGGAGGCCCACTTCCAGTTTTAGCTTGTGATATCTTATCTTGATTTGGCCCTCAATTTTGTTAGCTGCCTTTTCTTTATTAGTTCAATATGTCAAATATAATGATTTTTAAAAGCTACTAACTCTACTTAGTTATGATTTTTTAAATATATTTCTGGGTTTGATTTACTTATATTTCATTTATAAGTTTTGCATCTACGCTCATGAGGAGTATATTTTTTTCACTATATTTTTTGTGACATTTTGGTAGTGGAATTAGGCTGGTCTGTTGTTAAAATAATTTTTTGAGTGGTCTCTACTTTCTAAAAATGAATTTTAGTGAGATTCTTCTTTTTCTTCCTTAAATGTTGATAGCTTTTATTAATGAAATCATTTGGGCCTCTAGCTTCCTGTGTGCGGAGAAGGCAATGGCAGCCCACTTCAGTACTCTTGCCTGGAAAATCCCATGGACAGAGGAGCCTGGTAGGCTGCAGTCCATGGGGTCGCTAAGAGTCAGACACAACTAAGCAGCTTCACTTTCACTTTTCACTTTCATGCATTGGAGAAGGAAATGGCAACCCACTCCAGTGTTCTTGCCTGGAGAATCCCAGGGACGGGGGAGCCTGGTGGGCTGCCGTCTCTGGGGTTGCACAGAGTTGGACACGACTAAAGCGACTTAGCAGCAGCAACAGCAGCTTCCTTTGTGAGATGAGATTTAATTATGAATTTAATTTCTTTTACATACATGGGGCTATTCAAACTTCCTGTTCTTTCTTTATCAGCTTTTTCAAATTATACTTTTGAAGAAATTTGTTCATCTGTTTGTCATACGTATTGGCATAAAGCTGTTCCATAATGTTTGTTTATTTTCCTTTTTATGTCCGTAGGATCTCTAGTCATAGTGCTTCTTTTCATTCCTAATATTGATAATTAATGTTTTATCTCTTATTCATTTGTTAGTTCTAGAAATGCATCAATTTTATTAATCTGTTCAGAGAATCAACTTTTGACTGTTAATTTTCTTTATTGTCTGTTTTTTATTTTTTCAATTTCTGTCCATACCTAATTTTTAAAAATTTTAAAAAATTTTTTATTTACTTAGGATTTAATTTACTTTTTTCTTTCTAGCTTCTTATAGTGGAAGCTTTCATCATTCATTTGCAACTTTCCCACTTCCAAATATAAGCATTTAGTTATAAATTCACCTCTGAAACACTTTAGTCCATCCCATAATTTTCATATCTTGTGGATTTATCATTAAATTAAAATGTTTTCTAATTTTTCTAGTGATTTCTTCTTTAACCTGTTAATTACAAGATGTTGCTTAATTTATTTGGAGATTTTAGAGATATTTTAATTGATTTAAATTTAATTATCTTATGGTCAGAGAACATATTCTGTATTATTTTGATATCTTAAAACTCATTGTGAATTTATGGTACACTGTATAGTCTGTACGGTGACCATTATACGTGTACTTGAAAAGACTGTTTTCTGTAGGCATTGAATATAATTTTTCAGACAAATTAGTTAGGCCAAATTGGTTGAAATTGTTGTTCAAGTGTTCTACACACTTATTATCCTTTTCCAGTCCTATATCTTTGAAACTAAACTTTTAAGATGTACTTTTTGTTGGAGATTATAAGAAGATGAAATTTGATCATAATAGATTTATAGTCCTATTTTAGTTAGACTTTGATTAAACTTTATGTCAATTTACTTAAAAGACAAGCCCTCTATTTTTATAGGACGCAGATAACACAGATTTGCAATCCCACCAACAGTGCATAATGGTTTCCTTTTTCCACCTCCTTACCAGCATTTCTTATCTCTTGTCTTTTTGATGATAGCCATTTTAACAGGCACAAGGAGACATCTCATTGTGGTTTTGATTTGCCGTTTCATTTATGATTGCAGATATTGAGTA
Organism: Bos indicus; assembly: GCF_029378745.1. Lineage (NCBI taxonomy): Eukaryota > Metazoa > Chordata > Mammalia > Artiodactyla > Bovidae > Bos > Bos indicus. Next base: position 38,642,477 of record NC_091769.1, read on the forward strand.
CCTCTTCATGTCCCTGTTAGCCATCTGTGCATATTTTTTTAGAAAAATGTCTATTCAGATCCTTTACCATTTTTAAACTGGATTATTTGTTACATTATTTTGCTATTGAGTTGTATGAGTTCTTTGTATATTTTGGATGTGAAAGCCTTATCAGATAAATAATTTAAAAATATTTCCCATTCCTTAGATTATCTTTTTCATTTTGTTGATCATTCATTTTGCCGTGCAGATTTTTAGTTTGACATAGTCAATGTTTGTTTATTTTTTGTTTTCTTGTTTGTGCTTTAGGTGTCATATCCAAACAAATCATGGCCATGACCCATGTCAATGAGCTTTTGAAACAATATGTTTTTTTCTTGACTTACATGTATGAGCTTATTTCTGGGCTCTCAGTCCTGTTCCATTGGCTTATGTGTTTTTTTTTTTTTTTTTTTTTTTATGTCTGTCCTATACTGTTCTGATTACTGTGCTTTATCATATAGCTTGAAATCAGGAAGTGTGGTACTTTCCACTTTGCTCTTCCTTCTCAGGATTGCTTTGGCTATTTGAGAGCTTTTGTGGTTTCATATAAATTTAATAGTTCTTTCCTACTTCTGTAAAAAATGTCATTTGAATATTGATAGAGATTACATTGAATTCAGGTAGCTTTGGGTAATACAGATGTTTTAACGATATTAATTATTGCAGCCCATGAACATGGTATACCTTTCCATTTATTTGTGTCTTCTGTTTCTTTTAATGTCTTAGAGTTTCCAGTTTAGACATTTTTCATCTCCTTAGTTAAATTTATTCCTATACACTTCTATTTGCTGATATTACAAATGGAATTGTTTTATTTCTTTTTCAGATAATTTGTTTTAATATTTAGAAACATTACTGATCTTTGTACATTAATTTTGTATCCTGCAACTTTGAGAACTTGATTAGATCTAATAAATTTTTGGTGTAGGATTTTCTCTTTATAAAATTATTTCATCTGTTTTATTTATTTTTTTCAAAGTCTAATGCCTTTAACTCTTTTTGTTGCTTTATTTTTTTCTGGTTTTTGTGTATCAATTGGTTTTTGACTTGTGGTTAGAATAGGTTGAGTATATGTTGATCTCCATTTTTTATTTTCCTTTCCAAATATATTTTTGATGTCATATTTTATTTTATTTTTAAACTTTACAATATTGTATTAGTTTTGCCAAATATCGAAATGAATCCACCACAGGTATACATGTGTTTCCCATCCTGAACCCTCCTCCCTCCTCCCTCCCCATACCATCCCTCTGATGTCATATTTTATATCTTCATCCTCATCCCTTTGTTATTTATTGGTTATAGCTGCTATTACAGTTTTATTTTAATCTAGGTACTGACTTAAGTCATATTGAATCTTTACTATATGTCTTTGCAATTGTGTTTTTTCCCTTTCCTCTAGATTCTTACTTCTTTTGCATTTAGAGAAGACCCTTCAACATTTATTTTAGGGTAGGTTTAGTATTGCTGAATTTTTTCAGTTTTTGCTTGTGTGAGAATTTCTTTATTTCTATTTTATTCTAAATGATTGTTTTGCTTTGTAGAGTATCCTAAGTTATAGGATTTTCATTTTAGCATTTTGAGCATATCATGAAGAAATTATGACTGAAAACTTCCCAAACTTAAAGAAAGAAACAAATATCCAGGTACAGGAAGCACAAAGGGTCTCAATCAAAATGAAGCCAAACCAACCCACAACAAGACATATCATAATTTAAAAAGGCAGAAGTTAAGGATAAAGAGAGAATTCTAAAAGCAGCAAGAGAAAAACAGTCATATATAAGGGAATCCCCACGAGGCTATCAGCTGATTTCTCTGCAGAAACATTGCAGGTCAGAAGGGAGTGGCATGATATGCTCAAAGTGCTAAAATGAAAGTCCTGCAACGTAGGATGTCCTGGGTCCCCAGATCACCTCTGTTTCCCCAGATGGAACATTTTCCCAGGTCCTCAACACTTTAGATCCAGTGCCAAGTTGTGGCATGGAGTGAGGGGCCAGGGCACTCGCTCAACTCACACTGGGGAGTGTGGTGAGGCAGCAGGCCTTAAGGCAGGCCTCTGTGCTCTCTGCTTGGAGCAAGGCAGCACCTGTGCATTCCTCACAGGCGGAGTCTCAGTTTCTAGCATTTATATCTGTACCAGCAGATCGCCAAGCAGCCAAGGGAGCTTTTCTCCTATGCACTGGACTGCAGGACTGGAACACCCAGCCTGTGGCTCAACCCACTCACTCCACAGGGTGAGTATCCACCCATGTGATCTTCCCCTTCCTCTTAGTCTCCTCTCAGGCTTCAGGTCCTGTCCTGATGCTTTTCTTTCCATCCTGCCTGATTATGTGTATATCTTTCTTATAGCCTTGGTGTGTGGGAGTTCTTCTGCCAGGTTTTAGGTAGTTTTCCATGAGAATAGCTCCATGTTATAGATGTAATTTTGATGTGTTTGTGGTTGGAGGTGAGTTCTGTATCCTCTGCCATTTTGATCTACCCTGCCTCCTAATGTATCTTTTTATAAATATGCTCTCATTGTCTTAATCTTGACATTTTTGCCCCCCCTGTGGTAGTTGGTCTTGAGAGCATCCCCTTGTGGTATTTATGGTCATGACTCATGTTCTTTGAAGTCAGAGGTACTTGGTTTTGACTAGAAGCCAAAAAAGGAGCATGAGTCCATGTAGTGTCCATACTCTCTCTGGTCATATATCCAAGTTTCTCTACATCTATATTTAGAACAAATTTCTTTTGAACTTTCTTCCTTTCTCCAAGATTTGATAAACACCCTCATTTAGCTATATTATGGAAACACAAAAATATCTCTTCCTTAGCTTTATTTTCCCAAAGAAGGCAATGGCAGCCCAGTCCAGTACTCTTGCCTGGAAAATCCCATGGACGGAGGAGCCTGGTGGGCTGCAGTCCATGGGGTCGCGAAGAGTCGGACACGATGAGTGACTTCACTTTCACTTTTCACTTTCATGCATTGGAGAAGGAAATGGCAACCCACTCCAGTGTTCTTGCCTGGAGAATCCCAGGGAGGGGGGAGCCTGGTGGGCTGCCGTCTATGGGGTCGCACAGAGTCGGACACGACTGAAGAGACTTAGCAGCAGCAGCAGCAGCAGCTTTATTTTCCACGGTTTACTCATTTATTCGCACTCTTTCTCTGAGAAGACTACTGCATTAAAATTCTTACTTCAATAAACCTCATCACAAGAATTTTTCATAGAGCTTTAGAAATGCATTGAAGAGATGGAATTGTCATAAACAGGAATTTTGCTACCTGTATATCGTCAGCTCTTTTATGGAACCACTTATTTATATATCAAAAATATAAACACATCCAGCACAACAAAGACTACTTTCCATCTGACTTGGAATTCACTGGTGTATTAATCCTAGGGAGTCCTAGGAAAGAAATGTGCAGGACTGAAATAGAAAGGCATGTTCAGAGCCCGGGGGTGGGGGTGGGGAGGAGTTGTCTGGACCATGATTTACCTGTCTTCATTTTCTGAGTTCAGCCCCTAAAAATGTCTAGTGTAGTGAAGGGAATGAATGAGAGCAAATTAACTTTCATTTTCCAGCAGGGGGAGATGGGAGATACTCAGGAGTGAATCAGTCACTCCTGCCACTCGCTGCACTGACAGCATGCATCCGTGAGCAAACTTCTGTGTGGGCAACTCCAGTGAAATATATTTCTCAGAGCAAGTTACTGCTTTCATTCAGGGTGTCTTATCTTTCTGGCAATCAGGATAAATTGTGCCTCAGTAATAACATTGTAGCAAGCTATTCTTTACTGAGAGGATCTGGTAATGACTGTGTCTTATATTTGCATTAATTCTGACAAGATTTACTGGTGCTTGCTGATCTGTAAATTTCAAAATGGCAAACAGCAGCAAAGGTCAACACAGCAATAATATTAATAGTTTTAGAAAAAGGTTGAGAGACTCAGAAATTCCAGATGAGAGGTTGGGTGAGAGGGAAATTCAATGGATGTTTTTGTCATCTTTTATTTCACTCTTTCTTTTATAATACCATAACAAAGGAAGCATGAAGTCATAAAGATCATAATACAGAATCTACTTCAATCTTAGGTAACATTTTCTCCAGAGTCTATATTTTATAAAAACACTGGAAAATATGGTGAGAAGATGGAGATCCTTGGATATTATCTTTAGCTATAGCACTTACTTGGAATTCTTGTTAAGGTTAGGGACAGCTCAGTAACAGTTAATAGTGTCCCTTGTATTATAATATATACTTCACTAATTGAAAAACTCAGTTAGAAAAGCATATTTAAATAGAATAAGGTATTATCAGTTTGTTTCTCATAATATATTCTTCACTAATTGAAAAACTCAGTTAGAAAAGCATATTTAAATAGAATAAGGTATTATCACTTTGTTTCTTTTGGTTTTTAACTGGAGAAATGTGTTTTACATCATACTGGATTCACATTTTATGTGAAATTTTTCCTGATGCCTCCAGAATGATCTTGAATAGCTGAAATGTGTAAATTATCCAGATTGGAATCACCACAAGGTGGTTTACCAAATGGTCATGTGTGGTTCCACTAATCCAGATATCCATTTTGAATAAAACCTGGGTAAGTTCTTTAGCTTAGGCATCTTGAAGACCGCAGGAGAATGTGTGTAGGATAACTGAATCCACTGCATAGGAAGAGAACTTAAGCGCAGTTTGCTCTGAGTTGAGTGGTATTATATCCAGACAAATATAAATGATATTGAGAGCTCTGGTGTAAAACCTGCAAACTTTTCTCACATGGTGAAAATTCTAAAGCAGAAGAGAATAGTTTGTTCTTACTATGTGTGAACTCCTTTCTTATTTTGTTATTTCAAGTCTTCTAGGCCCTGTGGTGATCTAAGCAAAATCCTTAAAAGGTTTTCCTTTTGAATCATTTCATATCTGATGAGACATTGCCTTGGAGACATAGACTGAAGGAGAAAGCAGACATACATGCAGCTATTTTGTTTAGACACTTGTAACTAACATGTGTGTGCTCAGTCACTTCAGTTGTGTTTGTGTCTGACTCTTTGCAACCCCATGGACTATGGCCCACCAGGCTCCTCTGTCCATGAAATTTTCCAGGCAAGAATACTTGTGTGGGTTGCCATTTCCTCCTCCAGGGAATCTTCCTGACCCAGGGATTGAACCCACATCTTGTGCATCTCCTGCATTGACAGGTGGGTTCTTTACCACTTGTGCCACCTGAGAACAGCTAACTTACCTGATGTCATAAAGAACAAGAGAATTATAAGATATGGCATCTGTGGACAAGAGACTTCTTTTCTCAGCAGGTACACTGCAATAGAGTGAATTATCTCCCCAAGTTCTTCACCTCTCCTTATATCCATGCACTTTGCTATGTGAATAGAAGTTCTACTGCTGGCAAGTGTCCTTCCCACTGTCATGTGAAGAGTTCTCCCTAGATAGCTCTTGTTCTTTCGGTGTGGACACCAGTATGAACATACTTAGTGCAGACCTGAGTGTAACCTGTAGAAAATAGATAACCTGCAGGATGAAGCTGAAGTACCCTGCCAACTGAAAATAAATAATGGCTGTTTTAAAGTAATACTTCTGAACCAGGTATGATTTTGCCCCTCTAGGGACACTTAGCTATGTCTGGGACTATTTTGGGTGATCGCAACTTGAAGGGTAATCCTGGCAATTAGTGGGTAGACGCCCAAGATGATAATATATATCCAACAATGCACAGGACAGAACGTACTATGAAGAATAATCTTGCCCCCACATGTCAATAGTGTTTCTCTAAATTATATTTTAAGGTAATAGCTAATTTATATACCCACATAAGTTCTCTTTTATTAGATGCTTTCTGACATTCACAAAAAAGAGTCAAAATTGGTCAGAGACCAGAATTTTCACTTGCTTTAAGGCTTACTAGTGAGCAGAACTTTATACCTTTAAGTCATGACTACTCTATATGTTGTCTTGAGAATTTTAATCCCAATATTTAGTACACCTAGGCAGAACCTATATCTTTGGGGAAAATTCAACTATCTCCTCTTCTTTTTCTTTTCTCTAGGATCTCTTCTGAATTTTTTGCTCACTTTATGTTCTATCATTTTAGATGACCCTGAACTTTCCTCTAGACCCCCTGATATAGGTTAGATTCAATTAGGCATGAGGGCTTTCTGAGCTGTAAATACAATGGGACTTTGATTTCTAGTCTGCTCTTTTCTTTAGTACATAGGGCTTCCCCAGGAATCCCACAGGGAAGAAAGTGTTTGGCATGACAGGATGCAGGCATTTCTTGGTCCCAAATGGTATTACAATCAAGTAGTACTAAAACCTGTCCCTGAGATCCTTACAGGCTCACAGCTGCTAACTTGGTTGGTAAAAATGTTAAATTCTATAGATGTTCAAAGAAGGAGGTGTGAAAATAACTGGAGAAGACTTCATGGAGAAAACAGGAAACATTCAGTAACTATTTGTCAAACCAATTTCAAATACGTATGCTTGGCTTTTAAGTATTCAACGCCTTTCAAAATGTAGCCTCAACATTTTTCTATTTTAGTCTCATCTACCCTAGTCCCTTTCTGTCCTCCACATGGTAAAGAAACCAGATGACTCACTACTCTCCAAATAAGCTGTTACATGTGCTCGTCTTTCTATATCTAACTTATCCCTTGTATTTATAGAACCCTTTACACCTTAGCGATTGTAATGGGTCTCCAGTTTTGCTTTCTTGGTCTTTTCTGTGTTATTTTTATTCCTTTAAACTTATTAGGATTATGTTTTATATTTCTTAGTGTTTCAAATTCTTTTTTTTTTCATCAGTTTTATTGGTCATATATCCAGAATTCATTATATAAATCTTTCAAAATAACCAGTTATTACAAGAATAGTTTATAATTCAGCTCTGATTGCACAAATATTTGACACAGGAAACCATTTTTACAAATACTTATTTTTCTTATAAGAATACTTTAGTACAGAAAATAAGTCTATATATCTTACAGCAAATTTTATGCAGTTTTTTTTTTTAACCCATTCAACCATCATTTCAGGTTTCCTATCTCAGCATATCCATCACATTCCATAAACCAACTTATAATCTGCAGCCACTTCTGATTTTGAATTACAATTGAGATTCACACTGGTAAGAGTTTTTAGGCTTCTTTTTCTGCTGCTCTGAAAGAATTCACGTATTCAGGTAGAAGAGGTAATTTAAACAACATTCCTTCTAGATCGCATATGTGTCAGGTTAATCACTGTGCTTGGTGAAGAATCTTCACTTTTCACTTAAGCTGGACTGGCTGGTAGCTCACCTCTGCTGTATCAAGCAGAAGGGATAAAGTCCTTACATTCTTAAGAGTTTCTAAACTGCAAAAACAAAACCCTAGAAACGAGTTAAATACAAATACCTAGAAAGCTAAAATGTTTGCTAATGATGAGAAGTAGAGAACACTTTTAGAATTGAGGTCTCTCCTTGGTTGAAAACATAAAAGATAGTGTAAGGATGTGGCAGTAGTAGTATAAGATACTGAAGAACTGAAAAAGGTGAATGACTTAGGTCAGTGGTGTGGTGTTCCCAAAGTCCCAGGTGATACAGAATCTTAGACTCTGGCTAGCTCAACTATTTGACATTCTTCTGATCTGTGGCTTTGAATAGCCTAATAAATACTCCCTTGACCAGAACAAGTAATCATTTAGGCCAGGGGAACTTTACAGAATACTGACCACGTTCCTCTGAAGAGACAGGACACCCCCAGGGGAAACATTTGGCATTCATTCCATTCCTTCAGTTACTGAAAAGTGTGTCCAGTTAGCAAAAGCTTGTCTTACTTTTCAGGTAGCATGAATTAAAACCAAGAGCCTAGCAGCATTCTCCATCCAAGTTCCTGAGTGCTCAGCTCCAATCATCCAATATTCTTAAAAGGATTTTTTGTTATCAAGCTCTTGTCCAATAAGATATTTAACAGTACTTGGGGACTACAGTCGGTCCCATTCCTCTGCTTTTTCATTTCTCTTGATTTCTCTTTCTCACCCCAGTGTAACAAGTTGCTACAGGTTTTTACCAAAATACCAAAGCAGAATTTTGGAAATGAGTTATTTTGCATTACATAAAGTGTCTGATCACATTATAATGGGTCAGATTTGCATTTAACTGGGAGATGGCCACATCGGGTCTACTGCAGGGATTTTGCAAATTCCCCTGGCATAGTCGATGTATCCATCATTGTTCTTGTCATCCTCTCTCAAAACACCATCTATTAAGTTGATCAGCTCATCTTCGTTCATTGGTGCCTGCTCATTTACCTCCTCCTTATGAACATGAGTGATGGCCGTGGAGAGTTCTAGGCCGTCAAGCAGATTATTGCCATCATAATCATGCATTTTGAAATAATGGAGCTGCAGCTCTTGTGGGGACATCTCTGCTTCTGGTTTGTTGATGACACCTTCAAGATGCTCCATGATATGCCCTCGCTGCCACCAGCTGCCACCAGTTTTTCCCCAGACGTGAAGCCCTCCTCAAATTCTTGACAGATGTTAATATTTGAGATTGAGGAATAAGAAATTGAAATTCACAGAACTCTTGGGAATTTCTGACATCTTCAGTTCAGTTCAGTTCAGTCGCTCAGTGTCCAACTCTTTGTGACCCCGTGGACTGCAGCAGGCCAGGCATCCCTGTCCATCACCAACTCCTGGAGTTTACTCAAACTCATGTCCATTGAGTCGGTGATGTCATCCAACCATCTCATCCTCTGTCGTCCCCCCTTCCCTCCCACCTTTAATCTTTCCCAGCATCAGGGTCTTTTCAAATGAGTCAGCTCTTCACATCAGGTGGCCAAAGTATTGGAGTTACAGCTTCAACATCAGTCCTCCCAATGAATATTCAGGACTGATTTCCTTTAGGATGGACTAGTTGGATTTCCTTGCAGTCCAAGGGACTCTCAAGAGTCTTCTCCAATACCACAGTTCAAAAGCATCAATTCTTCAGCGCTCAGCTTTCATTATAGTCCAACTCTCACATGTAAAAACCATAGTCTTGAGAGATGGATCTTTGTTGGCAAAGCAATGTCTCTGCTTTTCAATATGCTATCCAAGCTGGTCATAACTTTTTTCCAAGGAGCAAGTGTCTTTTAATTTCATGGCTGCAGTCACCATCTGCAGTGATTTTGGAGCCCTCCAAAATAAAGTCTGTCACTGTTTCCCCATCTATTTGCCATGAAGTGATGGGACCAAATGCCATGATCTTAGTTTTCTGAATGTTGAGCTTTAAGCCAGCTTTTTCACTCTCCTCTTTCACTTTCATCAAAAGACTCTTTAGTTCTTTGCTTTCTGCCATAAGTGTGGTGTCATCTGCATATCTGAGGTTATTGATATTTCTCCCAGCAATCTTGATTCCAGCTTGTGCTTCGCCCATCATATCTCATGATGTAACCTGCATATAAGTTAAATAAGCAGGGTGACAGCCTTCACGTACTCCTTTCCTGATTTGGAACCAGTCTGTTGTTCCATGTCCAGTACTAATTGTTGCTTCCTGACCTGCATGCAGATTTCTCAAGAGGCAGGTCAGGTGGTCTAGTGTTCCCATCTCTTTCAGAATTTTCCACAGTTTATTGTGATCCACACAGTCAAAAGCTTTGGTATAGTCAATAAAGCAGAAATAGATGCTTTTCTGGAACTCTCTTGCTTTTCTGTGATCCAGCAGTTGTTGACAATTTGATCTCTGGTTCCTCTGCCTTTTCTAAATCCAGCTTGAACATCTGGAAGTTCACAGTTCACACACTGTTGAAGCCTGGCTTGGAGAATTTTGAGCATTACTGTACTCGCGTGTGAGATGAGTGCAATTTTGCAGTAGTTTGAGCATTCTTTGGCATTGCCTTTCTTTGGGATTGGAGTGAAAACTGACCTTTTCCAGTCCTGTGGCCACTACTGAGTTTTCCAAATTTGCTAGCATATTGAGTGTAGCAGTTTGACAGCATCATCTTTCAGGATTTGAAGTAGCTCAACTGGAATTCCATCACATCCAGTTGCTTTGTTCGTAGTGATGCTTTGTAAGACCCACTTGACTTCTCATTCCAGTATGTCTGGCTCTAGGTGAGTGATCACACCATCGTGATTATCTGGGTTTTTTGTATAGTTTTCTGTGTATTCTTGCCACCTGAAGTCTTAAAATACATCATACTTAATATACTTCATATGTTTTATGTTACTTTCCCTGGTAGCTCAAACAGTAAAGAATCTGCCTACAATGTGGGAGACCTGGGTTTGATCCCTAGGTTGGAAGATCCCCTGGAGGAGGGCATGGCAACCCACTCCAATATTCTTGCCTGGAGAATCCCCATGGACAGAGGAGCCTGGTGGGCTACAGTCCATGGGGTTGTAAAGAATCGGACATGACTGAGCAACTAAGTGCAGCATGGATTTCTTTAGAAGTTGTACAGGAAATATTAATTTAGGAGTACTTACACGTCTAATAGCCTACAGTAAATATTTAAACACTGAAAAATGCCAGTCAACATTATTGGGTAGTGTTCAAATGGTATAAAGTTTGGATCTCCAAGTAATATTAATAGCACACAGAGAATCTCCTGTCAAAATTGCCTGTTTAAGCTATTATTTTGCTTCTATTATCTGTTATTTTTGGGCTTTCACTCATTATTTTTGATATGTTTATAGTATAATATGCATGTAAACATATTAATATTTATTTTATTTGAAAGAATGACTGACCATTAGCAGTAGAGAAGAATACATGAATACATATACATTCAGAGCAAGGGAATAGCTTCAGCTCCAAGCAAGATTAACTGAACATATTTTCTCTCTTACTTTCAACTTGATATCAGTGTTTCCTGCTCATTAGTAATATCTCTATGTTAATTGTTAAGCTATAATTTTTTCATGAGAATTATAATAATTTTTTATCTTTTACCTTTTTGATTCCTTAACTGATTTTTTTGAGGGGGAGGATTTGGCAAAACATAAGTTTCCCAAGAAATGCCAGGAAGGAATTCCATCACGGAATACTGGTGCCTTGCCACTTATTTAAGACAGGCTATTTAGCCTGTCTCTTAAATATGCATATTCAGACTGCTATATGATACATGTCTGCTGTAAGTTTTGTAAAAAAAAGAACAATATGTGAAAATAGATCTTTATTAACATTAATCTGAGAACTGAGAAATGTCAGATTGCAGGTGGTAAGGAACAGGATGGGAATAAGTGAATTTAGATGGAGGTAAATTGTAGAATGCTAATGCAGTAATCCTTGGGCTTCCCCAGTGGCTCACTGATAAAGAATTTGCCTTGCTGATACAAGAAACATGGGTTCTATCCCTGGGTTGGGAAAATCCCTTGGAGGAGGAAATGGCAACCCACTCCAGGATTCTTGCCTGGAAAATCCCATGGACAAAGGAGCCTGGCAGGCTACAGTTCATGGGGTCACAAAACAGTCAGACATGACTGAGCAACTAAACAACAATAGCAACAATGCAGTAATCCAGGTATGAAGAAAGCTGGCTTACAATAGAAGAAGCAGGAATAGAGAAGTGCTAGTGGCTTGATAAAGACAATAGAGCAGAAGGTATAGCCTAAGATCTGAGATATTAAGTTTGGGAACTAACAGCATTGTAGGGTATTATAGAAATAGGGAATTTGATAAAAGAAACTAACTCTTAGGAAGCACTGGTTAATATGCCAGGAATTGTTCTATTCATTTTCATATATTATTCAAATTAGAAGAAGTTGAGTCGATTCAAAGAGGGAAGACAATTATGTTTGGAAATAGAATCTAGAGTTTGGAGAAGATGAACCAGTCAGTGATGATGCCCAGTTGACAGTTGGAAATAGAGTGATTTTACGCAAAGGTCAGGATTGATTACACAGATCTATTTTTGAGGAATTAAAAATAGAGATGATGTTTACAGCTGCAAAAAATCGACATGGATCTTCTTGAACTGGCCTAAGTCTTATCACCATTTAGAATAGAATATTAAGTATCATAAACTGAAAGGAAGTAGAGAAAATATTATGATCATTTTGATTGGTGTATGTTAGAAAAATCCTAGGATATGTTTAACCACTAATATTTTGTAGTTTAACTACTACTAATACTAATCCTTCTCTGTTTGAATACATAACAAAACTTATTAATTATAAAAGAAGCTTTTGAAATGTAAGCTGTAATGGTTTCATTCGGGTCTGCTGGACCCGAATTACTTACTATGCTAATGAAATAATCCTAGCTTTAGATTTGAGTGAGCAAGTGACTTTTGGGAATTTTGGAGTCAACACTGTGGATGATGTTACTAGACTCAAGGAATGGGCAACAGGTATGGTTTTAGGCTTATGTGTCAAGCTCCAGTGATATTCTCCATTTTTCTTTGTTCTGTGGGTGATTATGTAATTCACTCATGGCACTAAAAGAAGTCAGAGGAAGAATAATGATCTGAACTCTGACCCCAGGGGTTTTCTCCTCTGACATCTTTGGCTTTTGAAATGTAACCTGGTTAGAGGAAAAAGCCCTGTGAATAGGGGACATTATCTGTTACTACAACTAGTAAGTATGATCTAATGGCTTGGTCAGTGATAATGTTAGTATATTGGTTACCAAAAACTTCTTCTCCTAGAAGAAAAATTGAGAAGGCATAAAGATATTGTGAAAAAAAGTTGGAAAGTAGTTAGATACTGAAAACATGTATGCTTTACTCCTGAACTTTTGCTCTCTGACTTTTCTGATCCCATTTATTTTTCAGTTGTGTGCTTGTCTTTGCTTTTTAAATTCATTGTTGTCTTGATGTCTATATTTGTAGCTGTTCTTTTGCATAACAGAATACTCTGCTTGTGTGAGTTCCATGTGTCTCCTTTAAATATATGATGAAAGTAGCTTCTCTCTATGCTGCATCAAGAATATTTCCCTCATAAGCACAGGGATAATACACTTAAGATGCATTAATGGAACTTGGTTTAAGTGAAAACAATTCTTCATTTCATACATCCAGCACTCTCTTTTAAAGCACAGTGAATTGATTATTCAAAGCCACATTTAACCAGAAGACTTTTAGCCAGAGTCAGCCACTCAGTCACAGAGCAGAAATGAATATTGTATGTTGCTTATTGTCCAAGCGCAACTGCTTTATTGAGCATTATAGCAGATTGTACCAATGCTATGATTATAGGGAATCTATTTTGAGAAGTTTCCAAGTTACAAGCCAAGAAATACATTGAAATTCAATCAGATATGGTACATGTTGTGTTGTAATTATCAATGGAGGCTCTCTAGCCTTCTTTGAAGGGGGAACACAACAACTCAATGGCTCTCTGTTCTTTGTTTTGTATTCTTTCAGACAGTTTTTTAAGTGACCACAGTTGAACCTCCTGTTAATTTTTGCCCAGATTTATTTTACTATCAAATAAATGAAGCCATTTTGGAATAATTTGTTCAGCCACTGTGATTTTAAGGTTTCCATTTTTGTTCACTGAACAAATTCTTAATTATCTCAGGGCAATTGAAATGCTCCACAAATCTTTGTGCAGTCAAAGTTATTTCTGTGAATAATGTACAAACTAACCTCTTGGGAGCCCGTCTATATTTGAAAGGTTTACTAATGGGCTGCTTCTTCCCCTTGCACATATGCTGGTGTATAATTTACAGCAGCCCTCCAGGAGCTGTGTCTAATCCCACGGCCCTGCTGCACATCACAGCGCACAGCTCTCAGCTGCCACAAAATCCCTGGCTGGGAACTTTCTGTTCTCTTCTTACCCTAGAGTTCATAGTATTTTGTTTCTATGGTTTTTGTATTTCCAATTATTTAATTGAGACCAAAATGTTAGGTTTTGTGCCATTAAAATCCTTCAATAACTTTCTTCAAAGATAGAGATTTAACATTTTCTATGCTATTTTTACTTTTCAGTCCACGATATACAGATTATTAGTATTTCTTTGTATAATCAAGTGATTGGTTGAGGAGTCAAAACAACTGGAATGTTCTGGGAATATTTTTTGTGGCTGTTTTTCCCATTGCTGTTCATTATCACCCACCTCTGTGCCCAATCCACTGCCTTTTCTGCCTCTGCAGATATTTTTTCAAATCACGGATGAATCTCTTTGGGAATAGCAGTTGTCTTTTGTCTCTGGGTTTCTTTGGCATATGTTCTCACTTGGATTTGTGGAATGGAAGAAAGCCAAATTAATTATATTCTTTCAGTTCTTGACATGCATTTTTAGTCCAATGCTATCATGTTAGCTTAACGCCTCCTATATTAAAGGCCTCTATTAAAGGAACAGAATTACAATTTGTATTTAGCTTTGAAATTCCCAAATAACTTATAGGATTAAACTTATATTTTTAGTATTTTATTTCATCTTCTAATCAATATTATCTCTGCCTTAAACACAATCCAATACCTCTTTTTGATTTTTGGTCTTTTCTTCAATTTTATTGATTTTTTATAACTGCTCACTATTTTTCCTTTTTCCTGTTTTCAGTTTGATGCAAACTAGATATATTAGCTTTGGGATCTGAAACTGACAAAGCTTTCTGATCTTTCTTTTAAGAGGAAATTGCTTTCTTCTTATTAGTGAAAACTGTAATCTTCTGCTTATTGAATTTGGAGCATATCCTATAGTCAGGCCATTTCATTTAATAATGAACCATTTTATATTCACATTGCTTCCAGTTTTACTTCTTTTTTCTTGGGTTATCCTAAAAATTGTTTATTTTAAAAGAAAAATAATGTATTGTCTGTTCTTGACATTTGGAAAGTTAGTTTTTGCATTAGTGTTTGAATTTATTAAAATCTGTTCTTAAAAAGAATGTATTATTAAGAGCAAGTCATTTGTTGCACTAGTCATTCTTATAATTTTTTTTTGCTGTTCTTGAGCTTTGTCACATTCTTGGAGCTATCTCAAAACCAGCTGATGCCTATGGAGCGGGGAGATTCAGACTCTCTTGAACATAGCCATGGAAATATAACTTTAAGGCCATAATTACTGATTTACATTGGTAATACAACATTCTCCCTTTTCTATTAAACTTTTTGTCAGGAGAAATGATTAATCATGTGACATTTTCTTTTTCATTATATTCTCTGTGATGAGAATATGAAATTGTGAAATGCATATTACATTTATGAATGATTGCCAAATGCAGTAATATTTTGAATGGTGTGTGTGTGTGTGTGTGTGTGTCTGCACTGTATTGTTAGCCAACTGCCTCAGTCAATTTCACTGTGCAGCATTCTGACTTATGGTTCAAAGAATCAGATAACCCAAATGCAGAATGCTAAGAACCTATAATTCAAAGGCAACATCAATCTCACAATGCAATTTTCTCATTAAAATGAAATCGTAGTGAGATATGCCAATATCATAATATGAACTGTTCTTGCTAGATGATTGTTATTCAAATTGGGCAAAGAGCAAGTTGAAACCAATCCTACTCAAGATAATTTATTGCATTTGTTTCTCAAAGTGTGCTGTAGTGTTGACAGGCCATTGTGTAATTAAATCAGTTTTAAATTTTGCACAAAAGGGATAAGATGCTCAAGGATCATACTGTTGCATTTTAGAAGGTTAAGTATCAATTACTGGGCATAAAGTCTTGTAAATCCTCCTGGAGGTGGCAGTGGCCCTGGGACATGGAAAAGAATCAGGGTGCAAGAAGCTTGTAACATACTTCCAGTTCCATTGGGCAGTAGTTGGGGCTCCCTATTTTTTCCTATTTCATCTTCCTGCTGAAAGATCTTCCATTCTTATCGCCTTGATAATCACTCTATTTTTCAGTACCATGGCATTTACTCTGTCTTCCCTGGGAGAACAACTGAGTGTAGGAATCTTGGGAAATCTGAGGTGACAATGTTCAACAAACTCCCCTCACTAAAGTTAAAGCTCTTGCTATTCACTTTGGTTCAAAGTGAACTATAGCAACTCAGCTCAAGTTTCTAAGGTGACTTTGAAATAAATTCTGTTGTCTGTAGGTTTCTAGACTTACTATTGGTAGAAAATGGCAACATGCTAGTTGATGCACTCAGCCTTTGTACCTCTGTCACCATAATGAAACAATAATCACCTTAAAAGAGGCATTTTTAAAATGAATTTATCATTGTTTTCCTCACAGTTTTAGGTGTGTAGTACCTTATACTTAATAGGTATTCAATACATATTTATATAATTTAATTGAGAACCTATCGGAAGGGAATGAGGTTATATTCCAAAACAGGATTTTAATTACCTTCATTGTTGAGCTTACTATATGGATATTAAGAATCATTAAATGACTATTTCTGAATGTTTCTTATTTGTTCAGCTAACATTTATTGAATCTACATGCAGAGTACTGTGCTGGGAGCTAGGGACAGAGAGTGGTGATTAAGAGCCTAGGCCCTCAAGGGGATACCAATACAGGGTATCTTTAGGGATATTTAGCTGAATTAGATGCTAGATTAATTCAAAATTTAGGTCACATTGTTTCTGAGGTCAAGATAACTGACTTAATTCTTTCAGTCCATTTATTCAAATGGATTATTCTCTATGGCCTCTCCCAGGTCTACGATGCTGATCACAAGTGAGACTTGGCGATAGATTACATGTGACTTTGTGTCCAGTCATTCATTACTGCTAAGGAGAAACCTTCTCTGAAACATGTAGCTAAGTGGTTAGTAGCATCATCTTTTGGTACAAAGCATATTTTCACCTCTGAAAAATTTTTTCTTCTTTTAGGCTTACAGTTATGGAAACTAATTATTTGAATTTCAACTTATTTACAAAATTAATCCTGGATGCTTGACAAGAAAAACGCTTGGTCTGTGGAACCTTCTTTATGGAGTTATTGCTGATTTCAGTTGTATGATAGGTGGTACTTGTCTAGGTTCTGCTAGTCTATGCAGAATCTTTGGCAGAATTATAAAAATCTCCCTAGAAGATTTTCTAGAAAGATAATTGGAAAGAGATGTCCTTTTCCTGGAGGCTGTTGCAGCCCTTTGACTAGATGGACCTTTGTCGGCAAAGTAATGTCTCTGCATTTTAATATGCTGTCTGGGTTGGTCATAGCTTTTCTATGGTTTTTCTAGTAGTCATGTATGGATGTGAGAGTTGGACTATAAAGAAAGCAGAGTGCAGAGGAATTGATTCTTTTGAACTGTGATGTTGGAGAGACTTGAGCCTTTGGACTGCAAGGAAATCAAACCAGTCAATCTTAAAGGAAATCAGTCCTGAATATTCATTGGAAGGACTGATGCTGAAGCTGAAACTGCAATACTTTGGCCACCTGATGACTCATTGGAAAAGACTCTGATGCTGAGAAAGATTGAAGGTAGGAGGAGAAGGGGACGACAGAGGATGAGATGGTTGGATGGCATCACCAACATGATGGACATGAATTTGAGCAAGCTCTGGGAGTTGGTGATGGACAGGGAAAGCTGGCGTGCTGCAGTCCATGGGGTCACAAAGAATCGGGCACGACTGAGTGACTGAGCTGAACTGAACTGCTGCAGCCCTATACCAGAGCATAGCATTTAGAGAGCAGAGAGCAGAGATTGAATTTCAGCGCCATCCACACCTTCTGCAAGATCTCTGTGTTTTAGACAAAAGTGAACAAATGTAGCCATGGCCCTGGCACTTGAAGATGAAATAAGATTTAATTTGTGACTCTATAATGACACCAACTTGGTTTTTAATCTTAGAGTGCTGATCCTATTTCCATAAAGATTCTCCGTTTAAAAACTCACTCTGTTAATGACAAGTCTCAGGACTCATTTCAATATGCAAATTCTCTTACAAAATACTTTAAAGAGCTTGACATCTTGAGAGAGCAGCTTAATTCTACTTCCTGAATTCTCTGGGATAGGTGTGAATTGAAATTGTGGGAAACTGAAGAGCATTAAACAGTCTATTTTTCAGTGAATGACAGGTCCATAGTACATGTTATCATCTTTGTGCTATTTGATAAATAATATTGATGCTTTATAGTTTATACTGTTTTGCTTATTTGTGGAGAACTTAGCAGAATTATTATATTTTTAACTGTATCATGATATATTATAAAACTTCAATGTTAAAAGGTTAGGTCTTTTTTTTAAACTGAACTGATTAAGAAGGAGAAAAGCCCTCTTAACACTTGTAAATCTAAGCCGGTAGCTTTGTAGTCCATGTACACAGCAAATAAGAATTTGTTTACCCACCTTTACTTACCTTTGCTGACCCAAATAAGAATGTATTGTATGCTAGGCATTTTATATCACTTAATTTATATAGATTTAGAATGGTTTAAATTTTTTTGTATTTGGCACAATAGAGAAATGTGAACAGTGCAATTCTGACTTTTTCTGGCTCTTCCTCTATGCCACATAAACACTATTGGGACAATGATTTTGTTGTTTGCTTCATTCCAATATGCAGATCCTGTAACAGTGTCACTACATTAGGAATATTTTTAATACATATATATTTGAATAAATAATGAATTAATGTTTTTAAATTATATCATTTAAAATTTTTCTTAAATGTAAATAAAGTATGCTGATTTTTGACACTTCAACCAGGACTCTACCTGCACTGCGGGAGACTTGGGTTTGATCCGTGGGTTGGGAAGATCCCCTGGAGAAGGGCATGGAAACCAATTCCAGTATTTTTGCCTGGAGAATCCCATGGACAGAGGAACCTGGTGAGCTAATTTTGAAGTTTAGAGGAATCTTGCAGAAAGCCTACAGGGAATAGGTCAGTCTATTATAAATTAAGAGAACATCAGGTATGGTTGATAGAAATAAATTTTATGATCCTGCCATTATCTTAGTCCTCTTCTTTTCTTTTTTTTTTTTTTTTTGTTATCCATGTAATTCACTACATTCTTTTTAGTATGTTTTTATTGATGTATAGTTAACATACAATGGTGTGTTAATTTCTTTTTTTTTTTTTCTCTAATTTTATTTTATTTTTAAACTTTACATAATTGTATTAGTTTTGCCAAATATCAAAATGAATCCGCCACAGGTATACATGTGCTCCCCATCCCGAACCCTCCTCCCTCCTCCCTCCCCATACCATCCCTCTGGGCCGTCCCAGTGCACCAGCCCCAAGCATCCAGCATCATGCATCGAACCTGGACTGGCAACTCGTTTCCTACATGATATTTTACATGTTTCATTGCCATTCTCCCAAATCTTCCCACCCTCTCCCTCTCCCACAGAGTCCATATGACTGTTCTATACATCAGTGTCTCTTTTGCTGTCTCGTACACCGGGTTATTGTTACCATCTTTCTAAATTCCATATATATGCGTTAGTATACTGTATTTATGTTTTTCCTTCTGGCTTACTTCACTCTGTATAATAGGCTCCAGTTTCATCCACCTAATTAGAACTGATTCAAATGTATTCTTTTTAATGGCTGAGTAATACTCCATTGTGTATATGTACCACAGCTTTCTTATCCATTCATCTGCTGATGGACATCTAGGTTGCTTCCATGTCTTGGCTATTATAAACAGTGCTGCGATGAACATTGGGGTACACGTGTCTCTTTCCCTTCTGGTTTCCTCAGTGTGTATGCCCAGCAGTGGGGTTGCTGGATCATAAGGCAGTTCTATTTCCAGTTTTTTAAGGAATCTCCACACTGTTCTCCATAGTGGCTGTACTAGTTTGCATTCCCACCAAGAGTGTAAAAGGAGTCCTCTTCTTTTCAATGAAAGTAGTTCAACCTGAAGACAGCTAAAGAAATGGGGGCAGGAAAATTTTAGAAAAATATATACTGAAGAGAAGGATATTCTATAAAGCTTAGATTTGCAGTAAAATTATATTATTAATCCTAATATATGTTTTTGCCAATTTTTAGTATCAACAGATTAAATTTTCTGGCAGATTATGTGGTTTGTTTGTGGACCTAACCTTCAAAGATATAATGAATTATGTGTATGTATATATTATTGTGGAGAAGGAAATGGCAGCCCACTCCAATATTCTTGCCTGGAGGATACCATGGACAGAGGAGCCTGGCAGACAACAGTTCATGGGGACACAGAGTCGGACACGATTGAGCGACTGAGAACATATATTATTGTAAAAGTTCTACTTGCTAGAAATGTCTCTGGTTTATTTTAAGAATACATATTTTGCATTCTAACATGAACTTTCTATAATTAGGAAGAATAGGAGAGGTCTTGATCCAGTTTATTTAAAATCACATATGAATGCAAATCAGGAAATTGCTAGCATTTCCATTTGCACTGCTAATTGGCAGATATTTGTAGCCATACAAGCCAGCACTCTTGTAAATTATCACATTACGTATTCAGGAGTGCAGAACATATTAGAATGACTCTGTGATAGGATTGTAATTTGAAGTGATATATGTCTTGTTGTTACATAACAGTCTGAGACTATACAAAGTAGTTCAGTGTAGTAATTTGATCTATATGAGACTCTGATGTATAGCTGTCTTCACTACATGGCATAAATAACCTGTCTGGTTTTAGACTCAGGGAAGAGCTCTTTTCCCCAAATTTCTCTCTCCTACTAAGAAATGATCACACTTCCCCTTTCGAACAGACCAGTCCTGCATTGCATCTATTTCCCTGGCATAATTATTAATAGTACCTCTTTTTACTCTCAAAAGTATTCTTGTTTTGATAAGAAATTATTTGGACACACTACTTCTAATCATTTCCCCTGGACACTAGACTTTTATACTTTAGTGTGAATGTAACTTAGGACCTTTCCCACAAATATTTCTGTTAAAAATCAGATCAGGAGGAGGTATAGACTCTAAGAAAGTGGAAGGAGTACTTAAGTGGAAGGTTGGGGAAATAAACACCCTCAATCTAATTCAGTTTTCCCAGAAAAATACCCTTTCAGGAACATCCTTTACATATATTTTCTGTTTTATGTTTCTAATTCCCCTTTCCTTGCTCTTTGATGTGGAAACCAAAATAAGGAAGTCTAGAAACAATATGGCACCCCACTCCAGTACTCTTGCCTGGAAAATCCATGGACAGAGGATCCTGGTAGGCTGCAATCCATGGGGTCGCTAAGAGTCGGACACGACTGAGCGACTTCATTTTTGCATTTCACTTTCATGCATTGGAGAAGGAAATGGCAACCCACTCCAGTGTTCTTGCCTGGAGAATCCCAGGGACGGGGGAGCCTGGTGGGCTGCTGTCTATGGGGTCACACAGAGTCAGACACAACTGAAGTGACTTAGCAGCAGCAGCAGCAGCAGCAGAAACAATAACTGCACATCTTTGGGTAATTTTTATTCATAGCATTTCAGCTTTATTTTAATGTCTGTTTCCCTTTGCTTCTCTCCTTTTCCCTGGGTTTCTCCTCTTATTTACTTTCTCTTCCCTACATGCTATTCTCTGTTTCATTCTCTCTCAGTCTCCTGTCTTTATCTTATCTCCCTCTACCTCTTTAAAAGTTTGATGCCGTTTTGCCTTTCTGCTTACTCTTCTAAAACAGTAAGTTCAAGAGCTCTTGAACTTACTTACTCTGAAATGTTTACATAGCTTGAATGACTACATATGCTGGTATAATTGTTGTTTTGGGACAGCTGTGATTTATAAGATTTCTTGTGACTTACATTTGAAGAACATCTCTGCATTTTGATCAGTCAACACTGTTTTTTATTTTTTGAGCATGTGCTATAGACTCAGGACTTTAATAAGAGTTTTGGAAAGTCTAGTAGAATAGAGCAGGGTAGTTAAGGAAGATGTGATTTTAGTGAGCAGCACAAGCTGGAATGTGGACTGCTCCTGATTTATAAATAGGCTATATTTCAAGATTATTTGGGAGATAGACACTTAGAAATCAGAATACTTTTTCCTCACACAAGAAAATATTGTGTGGCCACAATAAACTATTCTAGAAAAGCTATTTATGCTAATAATTCATTGGATTAATAGTGCTATAGAACTTAACTCCCAGGAGAAGATAATCCTAATGCTAATTAAGGTAATTGAAACACATCTTCTCTAGCACAAAGGCTGAGATATGTCTTTAGTAGCCAAGGGATTGGAGAAGGCAATGGCACCCGATTCCAGTACTCTTGCCTGGAGAATCCCAGGGACGGGGCAGCCTGGTGGGTTGCCGTCTATGGGGTCGCACAGAGTCAGACACGACTGAAGCAACTTAGCAGCAACAGCAGCAGCAGCAGGGATAAATGAGAACTGTGAAAGTAAAAGGTGTGACTGGATGTGGAGATGGTTTCCAAAGCCAGGTATTCATGTTGGGGAATTTAAGGATAATAAGGTCTCAACAATAAGGAGCTCTTGATCTGAGCCACAGTCAGCTCCAGGTCTTATTTTTGCTGACTGTATATAGCTTCTCCATCTTTGGCTGCAAAGAATATTATCAATCTGAGTTCAGTATTGGCCATTTGGTGATGTCCATGTGTAGAGTTGTCTCTTAGGTTGTAGAAAAGGGTGTTTGCTATGACCAGCATGTTCTCTTGACAAAACTCTGTTAACTTTTTCCCTGCTTCATTTTGTATCCTAAGGCCAAATTCGCTTGTTATTCCAGGTATCTCTTGACTTCCTACTTTTGCATTCCAATCCCCTATGATGAAAAGGAAACCTTTTTTTCTTTTGGGTTAAGTCCTAGAAGGTCTTGTAAGACTTCACAGAACTGGTCAACTTCAGCTTCTTTGGCATAAGTGATTGGGGCATAGGCTTGGATTACTGTGATATTGAGTGGTTTGCTGAGGAAATAAATCAAGATCATCCTGTTGTTTTTGAGACTGCACTCAAGTACTGCATTTCAAACTTATTTGTTGACTATGAGGGCTATTCTATTTCTTCTAAGGGATTCTTGCACACAGTAGTAGGTATAATGGTCATCTGAATCCAGGCAAGAGTGCTGGAGTGGATTGCCATTTCCTTTTCCAGGGGATCTTCCTGACCCAGGAATCGAACCAGTGTCTCCCATATTGCAGGCAGATGCTTTACCATCTGAGCCACCAGGGAAGCCCATGCAATATTGTTCTTTATAGCATTGGACTTTACTTTCACCACCAGACACATCCACAGCTGAGTGTCATTTCTGCTTTGGCCCAGTCTCTTCATTCTTTCTCGAGTTATTTCTCCACTCTTCCCCAGTAGTAAATTGGAAAACTTCCAACCTGGGGTGCTCACTTTCTGGTGTCATATCTTTTTGCCTTTTCATACTGTTCATGGGGTTCTTGAGGCAAGAATGTTGGAGTGGTTTGTCATTCCTTCCTCCAGTGGACCACATTTTGTCAGAACTCTCCACTATGACCCGACATTTTAGGTGGCCCTACATGACATGGCTCATAGCTTCATTGAGTTATACCAGCCCCTTCACCACAGCAAGACTGTGATCCAGCCTCAAAATCACTGCTGATGGTGACTGCAGCCATGAAATTAAGACGCTTGTTCCTCAGAAGGAAAACTCTGACCAACCTAGACAGCATATTAAAAAACAGAGACTTCACTGCTGACAAAGGTCCATCTAGTCAAAGCTATGTTTTTTCCAGTAGTCAGGTGTGGATGTGAGAGTTGGACCATAAAGAAGGCTGAGTGCTGAAGCATTGATGCTTTTGAACTGTGGTGCTGGAGAAGACTCTTGAGAGTCCCTTGGACAGCAAGGAGATCCAACCAGTCAATCCTAAAGGAAATCAACCCTGAATATTTGTTGGAAGGACTGATACTGAAGCTGAAGCTCCAATACTTTGGCCACCTGATGTGAAGAGCCAACTCATTGGAAATGACCTGGAAGCTGGGAAAGATTGAAGGCAAAAGGTGAACAGGCCAGCAGAAGATAAGATGGTTAGATAGTATCACCGACTCACTGGACAGGAGTTTGACCAAACTCTGGGAGGAGTGAAGGACAGTGAAGCCTGGCATGCTGCAATCCATGGGGTCACAAAGAGTCAGACATGACTTAGTGACTCAAGATCAACAATAAAATGTCACAACCTGTGTGGAAGAGTGTGTATACACTACAGAGCTCCAAGGAGAAGGAACTTAGTGAAAGCTTGAGCAGCCATGGGAGTCTAATAGAAAGGCATAAGATTATAACAAACTGATGGCTTCTTATCTACCTTTTATATAATTTTCCTATATATTTATTCTAGTTGGTTATTTCTTAGATTAGTCCCTCACTTCATGACTGAATGTCTTAATTGGTTTGAAATCTGTGAGTTGGCTATACTCATACTATCACCATGTCCATGAACAATCTCTCCAGATGACAGAGATCTAAGGTAGCAAGAGAGAGGATTTTTAAACCTGATTTTATACTTCAGCTATATACAGCTGACTTTCAGTTATTATCTTTAGAGATATATGAAGGCTGGGAAAGTTTTTCTTTGATGGCTCTTATAAACCCAGGATGTATTCCTCACTGTTCAATTTCATTTTTGAGGTTTGTAAAATAACCTTCCAAGTAAACTAAAAAGTATGCGTTTTTCAAAAGCTAACAGAATGTATTTGAAAATGCAATTTCAGAAATTTAGATATCAGATCTGTGTGAGAAAAAATGTGGTCCGGTGGAAAAAGTATTATTAGACTTCGGAGTTGAAAGGCTCAGGAGCTGATCATGGTCACTCAACTTACTAGGCTTGTGATCTTGGTAAAGGTATTAAATTCTTTGTGGCTCAGTTTCTTTATGTGGCAGAAGTAGTCTTAGCTAATAGTCTAAGCCTGGATATCACAAAAGGGGCTTTAAGGCACAAATGAGATGCAGAGAAAATAACTTGTGGAAATGACTCTACAAACCTGCAGATCACTATATTATTCTCTTGACCTTAAGTTAGAATTCCAGGGCTTGTATAACAGGGCTTCTACAGCCAAATGATAACTCCATATACCATTTGTTACCTCCAGATACCATTTAGTCTATCCTGCTATCTTTAAGCCAATAATTAAATGCAGAAATTGAGACTCAGAGAGGTTAAGTAACTTATACATTGTCACACAGACTGAGAGTAGTTAAAAACTAAGGTATTGTTTTTTTCACTGTATCAGACTAATTTTTCTAAAATATAATGCTTCTCATTGAGGCAGGATATTTTAAATATTCAGTTGTTTTTTGCCTTAAACAAACAAGCAAATATTATTTCTTTAAAGGAGAGCTATAGAATGTCTGGGCTTCCCAGGTAGCTCAGCTGGTAAAGAATCCACCTTCAATGCAGGGGACCCCATTTTGATTCCTAGGTTGGGAAGTTCCCCTGGGGAAGAAAAATACCCACTCCAATATTCTTGGATTTCCCTGATGGCTCAAATGGTAAAGAATCCACCTGCAATGCAGGACACCTGGGTTCGATCCCTGGATTGGGAAGATTCCCTGGAGGAGGGCGTGGTAACCCACTCCCAGTATCTTGCCTGGAGAATCCCTGTGGACAGAGGAGCCTTCTTTGGGCTTCCCTTGTAGCTCAGCTGGTAAAGAATCTGCCTGCAATACAGGATTTGATTTTGATCTTGGGTGGGGAAGATCCCTTGGAGAAGAGATAGGCCACCCACTCCAGTATTCTTGGGCTTCCCTGATGGCTCAGATAATAAAGAATCTGCCTGCAATGTGGGAGACCTGGGTTTGATCCTTGGGTTGCGAAGATCTCATGGAGGAGGGATAGGCCCACTCCAGTGTTCTTGCCTGAAAAGTCCCCATGGACAGAGGACCTGGTAGGCTACAGTTCATGGGGTTGCAAAGTGTCTGAGCGACTAAACACACAACACATGGAATTTCTATACTAGTTACCAGTTTTAGAGTTTGAACTCAGGACTTCGGATACAGAGCACCCACAATTGTATTTCTTAGAATATCCAGGTTAATTTAAAATATCACTAAGATGCAGAAGAATTTGTATTTGCCCCCTTTTACACGAGTAACTAAGATCCTCAAACATTGCACAGATTACTCGTCATTGCCAGTTTGTAGGAATCAGGTTATGAGTATCTGGTAAATAAATAGAAGAATATTTAAAACATTTGCTAATTAAAGCAATTGATATCATTTAAGTAAAAAGGAGGGTAAGCCTTTATTGAACATTCTTCCCAAGCGATTAAAGAAGATTGATGGAACTCAGCCTCAGCTAGCTGAGGGCTGTAAATTAGGGGAAAATTACTTTTATCCTACATTTCCCTCACTTTATCCCTGTGGATTTAGGAAGCTATTAGTGAGATGTGTGTGCAAAGAAGCAATAGACTACAATAACTATTACTCTTCCGATGAGTTGCAACTCTAGCAGTTATCAAAGTAACTTAAAAAATAATGGACAGAATAAAAATAAGATCAGTAAGCAACCAGTAGAACTTTAAAAAATCCTGGTTCTAAGAAGGGATTTATCACCTATTATGTATCACTAATTGCTACAAGATGACAAACTCAGAATTTTTCAACCCTGCCTGGCTGTTTTCTTTTCAATCAGAGCAATCAACCCAATCAAGTACCTTTTGCAGTCCAGTATGAACTTTAATTTATGGCTATTTGAATGAGGGAGAAGCTTGGGAAAATTGTCTGCTGTGGTATCATTTAATGGTCTTATTACTATGCTTGATTGAAGACAGTATAGTACAGTTTTCCACTATAAAGTTTCAAGAAACAAATACAAGTTTAGCTATTTACTCAAACTTTCCCAGTTAGAGGAATTGAGTTATAAATTTGGATGCCTGGGCTTTCTCAGAAGTCTTCTAGTACTTCTGCTCAAGCAGAAAGTACGTGAGATAAGCACTGTCGTTCTTAAAAATCAACTTGGAATAGTGGGATAGCAGAATAATAACATAACAATTGTCTTATAACATAGTGATACCTCTGGCTTTCCTTAGTCTTCTCAGGATTTTATATCTTCCAGTGAACTTTCTTACCTATCTTACTCAAATGAAAGACCTGGTCATTGTGTATAATGATTATGTCTATGAAAATACTTGATAAACATATCTGTTGGAGAGAAGAACTTGGCTGATGTAATTGCAAAATATATTATAAATCTCTGTACTAAAAAATAAATTAAGAAAACTTGATTAACTCCTTCATGCATTAAAAAAATAGGCACTTGTGTTCACAGCACACTTTTAACTCCCTGAAGTTCTGGGGGTTAGATCTTTAATGTCACACATTCATAAAGGATATAAAGTCATCCAAATTTATAAATCTTTAACTTGATTTTTATGATAAAAGTTTTTTAAAATGATGTTTGAGAATTTTTTGGGAAAGTAGCCAAAGTAAATATGTACAATAGAAAAATACATTAAACATAATTGAGTATACATGAAATATAGGGAAATTATAGAGTGAAATTTTGAATAAAATTTAAAATATAATTAGATAAATAAATAATAGTATTATAAAAGTAATGCATGTGTGCTCAGTCACATTCAACTGTTTGCAACTCCATGGACTGAGTCTACCAGGCTCCTCAGGCCATGGGCTTATCCCAGCAAGAATACTGGAGTGGGATGCCATTTCCTCCGCCAGGAATCTTTCCAACCCAGGGATTGAACCTGCAGCTCCTGCATTGGCAGACGGATTCTTTTACCACTGAGCCACCTGGGAAGTCCTGTAACAGTAATAATGTTCACTACTGAAAGTTTGGAAAATATAGAAGGCACAAAGAAGATCTTACTATTTAGTAATCATTATTTGCCTTTTGAGCTGTGGTGTTGGAGAAGACTCTTGAGAGTCCCTTGGACTGCAAGGAGATCTAACCAGTCAATCCTAAAGAAAATCAGTCCTGAATATTCATTGGAAGGACTGATGCTGAAACTGAAGTTGCAATACTTTGGCCACCTGATGCAAAGGGCTAACTCATTGGAAAAGACCCTGATGCTGGGAAAGATTGAAGGCAGGAGCAGAAGGGGATGACAGAGAATGAGATGGTTAGATGGCATCACTGATTCAATGGACATGAGTTTGAGTAAGCTCTGGGTGATGCAGAAGGACAGGGAAGCCCAGTGTGCTGTAGTCTGTGGGGTCACAAAGAGTTGGACACAACTGAGTGACTGAACTGAAACGAACTGAATATGTGTTGATGCTACTTTCTCCATTCATCTCACTCTCTCCCTCACCTACTGGGTCCACAAGTCCATTCTCTATATCTGTGTCTCCATTCCTTCCCTGCAAATAGGTTTACCAGTGCCATTTTTCTAGATTCCATATATATGTGTTAATATATAATAGTTTTTTTTTTCTCTCTGACTTACTTCATTTGGTATAACAGGCTTTAGGTTCATCCACTTCACTAGAATTGGCTCAGATTCTTTATGGCTGAATAATATTCCATAGTGTATATGTACCACATCTTTTTTATCCATTCTTCTATCAGTGGACATCTAAGTTGCTTCATGTCCTGGCTATTGTAAATAGTGCTTCAGTGAACATTGCAGTACATGTGTCTTATAGAATTGTGATTTTCTCAGGGTATATAATCAGTAGTGGGGGGTTGCTGTGTCATATGGTAGATTTATTCCTAATTTTTAAAGGAACCTCCATACTGTTTTCCATAATATAATAAAGTCACAGGATATAAAATTATTATACAGAAATCCCTTGCATTCCTATACCCTAACAATGAAAAGTCAGAAAAAGAAGTTAAGGAAATAGTCCCATTCACCATTGCAACCAAAAGAATAAAATACCTAGGAATAAACCTACTTAAAGAGACAAAAGACCTGTATGCAGAAACCTATAAGAAATTGATGAAAGAAATCAAAGATGACAAAAACAGATAGAGAGATATACCATGTTCTTGGATTAGAAGACTCAATATTGTGAAAATGACTATACTACCCAAAGCAATTTACAAATTCAGTGCAATCCCTATAAAACTACCAAAAGTATTTTTCACAGAACCAGAACAAAAATTTCACAGTTTGGAACCACAAAAGACCATGAATAGCCAAAACAATCTTGAGAAAAATATGGAGCTGGATGAATCAACCTTCCTGACTTCAGAATACATTACAAAGCCATCGTCATCAAGAAAGTATGGTACTGGCACAAAAACAGAAATATAGACCAATGGAACAAGATAGAAAGTCCAGCGATAAACCCACAGACCAATGGGCACCTTATTTTGACAAAAGAGGCAAGAATATGCAATGGAGAAAATACAGTCTCTTCAATAAGTGTTGCTGGGAAAACTGGACAGCTGAATGCAAAAGAATGAAAGTAGAACACTTCCTAATACTATACACAAAAATAAACTCAAAATGGATTAGAGACTTAAATATAAGGCCAGAAACTATAAAGCTCTTAGAGGGAAACACGTGCAGTACACTCTTGGACGTACATTATAGCAAGATCCTCTTTGACTCACTTCCAGGAGTATGGAAATAAAAACAAAAATGAACAAATGGGACCTAATGAAACTTCAAAACTTTTGCACAGCAAAGGAAACAATAAACAATATTAAAAGACAACTCTCAGAATCAGAAAAAAAACAATTGCAAATGGAACAACTGACAAAAGATTAATCTCCAGAATATATAAGCAGCTCATACAGCTCAATATTAGGAAAACAAATAGCCCTGTCAAAAAATGGGCAGAAGGCCTAAACAGACATTTCTCCAAAGAAGACATACAGATGGCCAATAAATACATGAAAAGATGCTCAACATCACTAATTATTAGAGAAATGCAAGTCAAAACACCTCACACTAGTCAGAATGGACATCATCAAAAAAATCGACAAACTATAAATGCTGTAGAGAATGTGGAAAAAAGGGAACTTTCCTACAATGTTGGAGGGAGTGTAAGCTGATACAGCCATTATGGAGTACTATTTTTAAAGCAGACTTATTGAGGTATAATTTACACACAATAGAATGTACCTATTTTAAGTTTGATGGGTTGGTAAATGTGTATAATACTATAGCTGCCACCACACAGTCAAGATTCAGAACACCTCCATCAGGCCACAAAGCTTCCTCACACCCCTTTGCATAGCTTTATGTTTAGCTTCTCTTACTTAATACTTTTAAAAGATTCATCTAAATTTTGTATTATCAATTACTCCTTTTTATTGATGAGTAGTATTTCATTGTATTAATATTCCATTTTTCATCTGTAATTTACCTGTTGATGGACATTTGGACTATATCCACTTTTGAGCTATTATCATGATACTGTTACAGTGAAGTGAAAGTTGCTCAGTTGTGTCCGACTCTTTGAGATCCAATGGACTATACAGTCCATGGAATTCTCCAGGCCAGAATACTAGCATGGGTAGCCTTTCCCTTCTCCAGGAGATCTTCCCAACCGAGGGATCGAACCCAGGTCTCCCATATTGCACTGGGATTCTTTACCAGCTGAGCCATCAGGGAAGCTCAAGAATACTGGAGTGGGTAGGCTATTCCTTCTCCAGAGGATCTTCCTGGCCCAGGAATTGAATTTGGGTCTCTGGTAGATTCTTTACCAGTTGAGCTACTAGGGAAGTCTTGTTATGAATACTAGCCTATGGAAGCTAAACATTTCAGCTAAAAATAACTGCAACACTGTATACATTTACCAACTCATCAGCCTTGAAATAGGTAGATTCTATTGTGTGTAAATTATATGTCAATGTCTGCTTTAAAAATAGTACTCCAGTGTATAGTACTGAGTGTATCAGTTTACACTCCCACCAACAGTGCAGGATGGTTACCTTTTCTCCCCATCCTCTACAGCATTTATTGTTTGTAGATTTTTTTTGATGATGTCCATTCTGACAGGTGTGAGGTGATAACCCAATTAAAATGTCGTCTCTGGAAAGAGAATTTAAGTTTCCAGGCAGAGCTAATAGCTGATGGTGAAATCTGCATTATAACCTTTTTCCTACTCTGTTGTAATTATTTGCATTTTTGTGTGTGTGTATTTTTAAAAATATTTATTTGGCTGCATCAGGTCTTATTTACTGTATGAGAGACCTAGTTCCCCCTTTAGGGATTGGACCCAGGGCCCCTGCATCAGAAGCATGGAACTTTAGCCTCTAGACCACCAGGGAAGTCCCTATGTATGTATTTTTATTCTGACTGAATTTTGTCCTAAGCTGTTTTGTATCTTTATTGACACACATGGTGCCTAGCTCATATTACATCTTTGTTGGATGGGTAAAGAAATTTTAAGTTGCAAAATAATTTCATCTGGAAGCTTTCCCTCTCTTTCCTTACTTCCATTACTTCTTCTTTCCTCCAATACCCATCTTCCTGTCTTCCTCACCCTCTCTTCCCGACTTTCTTTCTTCCTTCTTCCTCCATTCATTCCTTTCTCTTTCTTTCCTTCTTTCTTGCACGCTCCCTGCATGGCATTCCAAAATTAATATTCTCATAATAAAGTAAAAGTACTTTAAGCCTAGTTTTTGTTTTTTCTGTTTTGAAATCTGGTGTTTGCATATAATTTGGGTTTGTTTTTTACATCACTATATTGCTAAAAATGCTATTTTCTATGGAAAAATGGATATTCTTTGACCTCCCATTTATATTTATGTGTACTTTATACCCATAATATATATACCATAAAAAGTATATATATATTTTATGTATTTATATATTTATATATATATATAAAATACACATAAATATATATATATTTATGTGTATTTTATACCCATAATATATACCATAAAACCAAGGGATTTGGTTTTTTGGTTGCACAGTTTTATCTTTGTGGTAATAGGATAATTCCAGGTTATCCTGGAATGCAGATTCCAGTCATTTTCATAGATGTATAGTGATCTGTTAATAACTAAATTCATTAAAAGAGAACTACTATAAATTTAGAAATGGTTTTTGGGTTTTATAACCAATTATTCTGTGGAATCTAGACCTTTTAACAATGCTAGTTTTCAGTGGGATGAGCACCAATCTTCCTCAGTGAATGAAATAAATTCCAAAGGAACTTTGCTATGTGTGCTCCTAGCCGGAATTCACATTTCTAAACTATCTGTGGAGTTTCAGTATTTATTCAGATTTATCTTCTGAAATGGTGAATAGATTGCTTTTACCTGAAGGACTTTAGAAGTTATAGAACATTTTTGTATTGGTCAGAATTCTGACTATATTTATTTTTCATACCACTGGAAAATAATAACTTAAGTTTTCAGCCTTGTTTCTCAAAACTATCATTTAAATAAAAGTATGTATTGTGGGGATGGTGTGGTGGAGAGGGTAGAACAAAACACACTAATTCTCAACATCTCTTGCTGACATATTTTTAACATTAAAAAATGATTGATAGGGATATATGGGCTCCAGGAATATAAAGTTGAATAGGATCTAATTTTTCTCACTCTGTTATTCAATCACTATGCAATTCCCTCATTCCCAATTCTAAGGCATTGCCGTATGAGAAGAGCAGAGAAAAGAGGTCCTTATAAACTTGAGTCAAGTCAGAGTGAATGAAGTGTCAGTACTAAAGAGAAAAGAGAATAGGCAGATGTGAGTTTTAGTATTTATATAGTTATTAAGACAGAAACTTAATCCTATAGAAATCTGGGGTTCATAGTATGAAGAAAGAAAGAGTAATACTTATGTTGACTTGCTTAAGTATTATAAATCTGCATAAATAATACTTATGTAGATTTGCTATAAGAGCTGTTAAACTTATATTTGACCCTTGTTATTTGCCCACATTATTTCAATAATGAAACATGTATTGGTGAAAATGCAAATCAGTAAACACCTCAGATTATCTAAGATTTTCTTGAGATGTATGCTTTTCTATGTGTGTGATTTGTTCTGGATTACCTGAGGGCAATTGGTTCAGTGTTTCTGGGGCACTGATGTCAGAGGACAATGTTTTTCATGTGTTCAGCATACAATGGGTCACATACCTGCCTCATTGTATTAGTTTTCTATTGCTGTATAATAAATTCACACAAACATAAGAGTTTAAAACAATCTTTATCTGTTTATTATGTTGCTGCTGCTAAGTCGCTTCAGTCATGTCTGACTCTGTGCGACCCCATAGACAGCAGCCCACCAGGCTCCCCCCGTCCCTGGGATTCTCCAGGCAAGAACACTGGAGTGGGTTGCCATTTCCTTCTCCAATGCATGAAAGTGAAAAGTGAAAGTGAAGTTGCTCAGTCGTGCCCGACTCTCAGCGACCCCATGGACTGCAGCCTACCAGGCTCCTCCGTCCGTGGGGTTTTCCAGGCAAGAGTACTGGAGTGGGGTGCCATTGCCTTCTCCGGTTTATTATGTTATAGTTCTGTAAATCAGAAGATTGGGTCAGTGTGGCTGGGTTCCTATTTTTTTTTTTTTTTTTTGCTCAATGTTTCAAAAGGCTGTTGGTCAGGTGTTGGTCAAGCTGTGTCCTCATCTAAGGCTTTAGGCCTCTTCCAAGCTCTCATGGTTGTTGGCCAAATTCAGTTTCTTGCAGGTGTAGGACTGAAGTTCTCATTTTCTTGCTAGCTATCTGCCAGGAACTATTCTCAGTACTTATGGGATAGTCTCAGGACCTAACCCTGTGACTCTTTCATAGCCTAATTTCTTACCACTTTAAAGCCAGCAGGAAAGTTTCTCATGCTTTAGATTTCTTCCTTCTCGAAGGCCTCATTCCCTTAAAAGAACTCACCTAATTAGGTCAGGCCCATCCAGGATAATCCCTCTTTTATTTAATCCCAAATAATTTGTGATTTTAATTACATATGCAAAACTCCTTCATCTTTATCATAATAGTTCACTTAATGAAAATACTGAAATCTATCATATTTACAGTCTAGCCAACCCTTAAGCAGAGGTGATTATATAGGAAATGTACACCTAGGGTGGGGATCATGGGATGAGCAAAGGAGTATAGCATTCTGCCAACAATTTTATAGTCTATGTTAGATACTACAAATTCATTTTCATGTTAAACTGAGAAAGAAATAACTAGGGACTCAAATCTGCTGCGAAAAAAATAGTTTCCTTTGTCCCATTTCCCTCATTTATTGATTTTGGCCTCATTTCATAAAATTTTGTAAACATACCCAAACCTAGATTCTGAAACTAATGAGGTATAAATAAATATTAAGAAAACTTTTTTCTTTCTGAAATCAGCATGAATATTTGAATGTTCACAGTTTTAGATTATCTGAGTCACTTTTCCTCTCATTGATTCCACTAGATGACTAGTGTCTTTTCGTTGATGAATTTTTTAGTAGTGTGACTTAATGATCAGTTCTACAATATTAAATGGGAGCACTTTTGAGATTTTTATAACTGTACAGCTTACTGGTTTGTTTGTTTTGAATAAACGTAGTTGTCAAAGGAGCAAATTTTTGCTAATTTTTTTTGAATTATACAATTAATAGTGGAAAATCTAGAAGAATGAATGTTATTGTGGTATTTAGGCTTTATTAACAAAGAAACAGATGTAATCCTGTTTCTTTAATACCAAAATGCATGAGGCAATGTCCATCTTGTCATTTCTGGTTTCCCTTCTAGGATGGTAAGAGTATTGATGTCAGATTATCCTGGATTTGAGGCTGAATTTAGCTCTTAATGTGTGAGCTTGTGCAGATTATGAAACTTCTCTAAACTTTTCCTATCCCTTTCATTCTTTGTAAAGTGGTGAAAGTGATCATCACTATAATTGTGTAGTGATTGTGTGGATTAACACAACAGTAGATGTAAAATGCTTAACATAATATATGGCACCTAGGTGTACTCAGTAAATGTTGTTATTAATACCATCATTGTAATCTATGAATTTTTCAGACCAATATACTTTTCCTAGTGTCATCTTGTTTAGTTCTTCAGTTCAGTCACTCAGTCGTGTCCGACTCTTTGTGACCCCATGAATCGCAGCACACCAGGCCTCCTTGTCCATCACCAACTCCTGGAGTTCATGCAAACTTATGTACATCGAAGTCTAATAATTGCAGAGGGATGCAAGTTAACTGATGAGGGATGAAACTACCAATACACAGCATTGATAAGGTCATAGTGGGCTGGTATTGGTCTTGTGGAGCAAGAGTCGGGGGAATCTGGCAGTAAACTTTGCTTGAAACATGGAGAGAGGATTAGGAAGAAAGTCTGTAAGAGGAATGATTACTTTTTCTAATACTAATATTTCCATCTCCAATTTGTTCACCTCTATGGAGTCAGATCGGAGAAGGCAATGGCACCCCACTCCAGTTCTCTTGCCTGGAAAATCCCATTGACGGAGGAGCCTGATAGGCTGCAGTCCATGGGGTCGCTGAGGGTTGGACACGACTGAGCGACTTCACTTTCACTTTTCACTTTCATGCATTGTAGAAGGAAATGGCAACCCATTCCAGTGCTCTTGCCTGGAGAATCCCAGGGATGGGGGAGCCTGGTGGGCTGCCGTCTATGTGGTCACACAGAGTCGGACACGACTGAATCGACTTAGCAGCAGCAGCAGTAGCATGGAGTCAGATGGCTTCCCTTGTGGCTCAGCTGGTAAAGAATCTGCCTGCAATATGGGAGATCTGGGTTCGATCCCTGGGTTGGGAAGATCCCCTGGAGAAGGGAAAGGCTACCCACTCCAGTATTCTGGCCTGGAGAATTCCATGGGTGTCCATGGGATCTCATAGAATCAGACGCAAGTGACCGACTTTCACTTCACTGGAGTTAGAATAGTCTTTCTAGTAAGAAAACCTATATTCCTTTCTCTTCCTCCAGATCTTTCATTGGTGTCCCATGTCTGGATTCATGGAATGTAAACTCTTTCATAGTATATCATGTTGGTTCTTAATGATCTTGCTTTATTTGCCCATTCTTTTCCACCATCTTTTACTTCTTTTCCCTTAATCTGTGGTCTACTCTACCTTTTCCTCGCTCACTTTTCCCCAAATTATGAACTATGTCGAGTTTTCAAACACATGGCAGATTCTCTTGCCACTATGTTTTCCAGGAGTGATCCCTTCTGTCCAGAATGCACTCTCTTTTCCTTTGATATGCTAATGACTTACTACAAGGCTCACTTCGAAGATGCTTCTTCTCTTAATCCTCACAGACTCCAAAGGAAGATGTAGACACTTTGTTCCACTGTGCTATGAAGAGTCCTCCATCATGGTGATTATCATGATACATTTCTGTCTTTCCCACTACAATATATTCCCACTACGATAATCACAGAAGGGACTCTGATCGTCAACTCTACCACACACTTTCCCCAGGACTTGCTCATACATTTAAGCCTCACAGTTTCACAAAAATCTTTGCATGCATGTAGAGGATAACTATTGCCACATTTTACAATTGATGTACAGCTATTAAATGGCTTCACTAAAGCCTTATAGCTAGAAAGAAAATGGCAGACCTAGGATTTATATAAAGGATTTCTGGATCCAAGATTGTTTTTTCCATTGATGAAATATTAAATTATAGTAAAACCTCAGATATTTAGTGAGTAGTAATTATGTTCAAATATTAGTGTTTTGTTCTATGATTAAAAAAAAAAAACACATCATTTTAAAGGTGCCCTTGATCACTTCCCTAGTAGCTTAGCTGGTAAAGAATCCACCTGCAATGCAGGGAACCCTGGTTTGACTCCTGGGTTGGGAAGATCCTCTGGAGAAGGGATAGACTACCCATTCCACTGTTCTTGAGCTTCCCTGATAGCTCAGGCAGTAAAGAATCCACCTACAATGCAGGAGACCTGGGTTCAATCCTTGGGTTGAGAAGACACCCTGGAGAAGGGAACGGCTACTCATTCCAGTACTCTGGCCTGGAGAATTCCATGGAGTATACAGTTCATGGAGTCCCAAAGTGTTGGACACAACTGAATGATTTTCACACTTCACTTGATCTCTTGAATAATACTAGGACAGTGTTCTTTTCACCTGCTGGTAATAAACATATAGTAAGCATTAAAGTATATTTAAGGGATTCTTTATGTGTATCTTCTGGTCTAGAATCTTTCAGCTGAGTTCAGTTCAGTTCAGTTCAGTTCAGTCGCTCAGTCGTGTCCGACTCTTTGCGACCCCATGAATTGCAGCATGCCAGGCCTCCCTGTCCATCACCAACGCCTGGAGTTCACTCAGACTCATGTCCATCGAGTCAGTGATGCCATCCAGCCATCTCATTGTCTGTCGTCCCCTTCTCCTCCTGCCCCCAATCCCTCCCAGCATCAGAGTCCTTTCCAATGAGTCAACTCTTTGCATGAGGTGGCCAAAGTACTGGAGTTTCAGCTTAGCATCATTCCTTCCAAAGAAATCTCAGGGCTGATCTCCTTCAGAATGGGCTGGTTGGATCTCCTCGAAGTCTGAGGGACTCTCAAGAGTCTTCTCCAACACCACAGTTCAAGCATCAATTCTTCAGCGCTCAGCCTTCTTCACAGTCCAACTCTCACATCCATACATGACCACAGGAAAAACCATAGCCTTGACTAGATGGACCTTTGTTGGCAAAGTAATGTCTCTGCCTTTGAATATGTTATCTAGGTTGGTCATAATTTTCCTTCCAAGGAGTAAGCGTCTTTTGATTTCCTGGCTGCAGTCACCATCTGCAGTGATTTTGGAGCCCCCCAAATAAAGTCTGACACTGTTTCCATTGTTTCCCCATCTATTTCCCATGAAGTGATGGGACCGGATGCCATGATCTTCGTTTTCTGAATGTTAAGCCAACTTTTTCACTCTCCTCTTTCACTTTCATCAAGAGGCTTTTTAGTTCCTCTTCATTTTCTGCCATAAGGGTGATGTCATCTGCATATCTGAGGTTATTGATATTTCTCCCGGCAATCTTGATTCCAGCTTGTGTTTCTTCCAGTCCAGCGTTTCTCATGAAACGCTGCATATAAGTTTTTATATGCATATTTCTCTGCATATAAGTTAAATAAGCAGGGTGACAATATACAGCCTTGACGTACTCCTTTTCCTGTTTGGAACCAGTCGGTTTTTCCATGTCCAGTTCTAACTGTTGCTTCCCGACCTGCATACAGATTTCTCAAGAGGCAGGTCAGGTGGTCTGGTATTCTCATCTCTTTCAGAATTTTCCACAGTTTATTGTGAACCACACTGTCAAAGGCTTTGGCATAGTCAATAAAGCAGAAATAGATGTTTTTCTGGAACTCTCTTGCTTTTTTGATGATCCAGTGGTTGTTGGCAATTTGGTCTCTGGTTCCTCTGCCTTTTTTAAAACCAGCTTGAACATCAGGAAGGTCACGGTTCACGTATTGCTGAAGCCTGGCTTGGAGAATTTTGAGCATTACTTTACTAGTGTGTGAGATGAGTGCAACTGTGGGATAGTTTGAGCATTCTTTGGCATTGCCTTTCTTTGGGATTGAAATGAAAACTGACCTTTTCCAGTCCTGTGGCCACTGCTGAGTTTTCCAAATTTGCTGGCATATTGAGTGTAGCACTTTCACAGCATCATCTTTCAGGATTTGAAATAGCTCAACTTGAATTCCATCACCTCCACTGGCTTTGTTCGTAGTGATGCTTTCTAAGGCCCACTTGACTTCACATTCCAGGATGTCTGGCTCTAGGTCAGTGATCACACCATCGTGATTATCTTGGTCATGAAGATCTTTTTTGTATAGTTCTTCTGTGTATTCTTGCCACCTCTTCTTAATATCTTCTGCTTCTGTTAGGTCCATACCATTTCTGTCCTTTATCGAGCTCATCTTTGCATGAAATGTTCCTTTGGTATCTCTAATTTTCTTGAAGAGATCTCTAGTCTTTCCCGTTTTGTTGTTTTCCTCTATTTCTTTGCATTGATCGCTGAGGAAGGCTTTCTTATCCCTTCTTGCTATTCTTTGGAACTCTGCATTCAGATGCTTATATTTTTCCTTTTCTCCTTTGCTTTTCGCTTCTCTTCTTTTCACAGCTATTTGTAAAGCCTCCCCAGACAGCCATTTTGCTTTTTTGCATTTCTTTTCCATGGGGATGGTCTTGATCCCTGTCTCCTGTACAATGTCACGAACCTCCATCCATAGTTCATCAGGCACTCTATCTATCAGATCTAGTCCCTTAAATCTATTTCTCACTTCCACTGTATTATCATAAGGGATTTGATTTATGTCATACCTGAATGGTCTAGTGGTTTTCCCTACTTTCTTCAATTTCAGTCTGAATTTTGTAATAAGGAGTTCATGATCTGAGCCACAGTCAGCTCCTGGTCTTGTTTTTGCTGACTGTATAGAGCTTCTCCATCTTTGGCTG
The DNA here is from genome assembly GCF_029378745.1 of Bos indicus. NCBI lineage: Eukaryota > Metazoa > Chordata > Mammalia > Artiodactyla > Bovidae > Bos > Bos indicus. The sequence continues at coordinate 38,681,502 of NC_091769.1, forward strand.
CAAAGAATATAATCAATCTGATTTCGGTGTTGACCATCTGGTAATGTCCATGTATAGAGTCTTCTCTTGTGTTGTTAGAAGAGGGTGTTTGTTATGACCAGTGCATTTTCTTGGCAAAACTCTATTAGTCTTTGCCCTGCTTCATTCTGTATTCCAAGGCCAAATTTGCCTGTTACTCCAGGTGTTTCTTGACTTCCTACTTTTGCATTCCAGTCCCCTATAATGAAAAGTACATCTTTTTGGGGTGTTAGTTCTAAAAGGTCTTGTAGGTCTTCATAGAACCATTCAACTTTAGCTTCTTCAGCGTTCCTGGTTGGGGCATAGACTTGGATTACTGTGATATTGAATGGTTTGCCTTGGAAACGAACAGAGATCATTCTGTCGTTTTTGAGATTGCATCCAAGTACTGCATTTTGGACTCTTTTGCTGACCATTATGTCTACTCCATTTCTTCTGAGGGATTCCTGCCTGCAGTAGTAGATATAATGGTCATCTGAGTTAAATTCACCCATAGTTTGGCTCAAATAAAACTCTTTCCTACCCTATTATAGATTTCTATTGGCTATTTGTGTGGACCAATGTGTGGTTTACCTTGATTATCAAGGGCAATCTTTGATATTGACCTGCAAATAAAAACTGATTGGTTAATGACTCCTTTTTTCAACTACTTCAGGTTTGGAGGAATTTTTCTGGATTTCATGGACAGAGGAACCTTGCAGGCTACAGTCCATGGGGTCGCAAGAGTTGGACACGGCTGCGTGACTTTTACTTCACTTCACTAAAGTATATTTATTGCTGGATGGATGGTTGAATGTTATGAAAAAATTTTTCACATATTTATCTATGAAGAAATCATTTTACTGATATATGATTTGACTTGAACTTTATGCTACATAGAACAGCCTGTCATATCCTGTCAAGCATGCATTGCACATCTGCTTTAACCATTAAAGACAACAATGCACTTACAAATCAAAATGAAGTAACTGTGGTTCAAACATTCAAAATGGATGTTTTGGGTGGCCATTGTGGATGTGGTTTCAGATACATTCCTGCATCACTGAGAAACTGATTTTTCTGAACTGTATTAATCTCAAAGATACCATAAGTCATTCTTAGAACAATAGCTGCTAGCAGCTACCAGCTGCAAACTTACCATATGATTTTCCCTTGTAACTATATAGTCATTTGGACACACATCAATCCTTGCTTAATGGGCGCTGTTATTTCTTGCCAGCTTCATTTCTAATTCTTGATAGATAATTTACATAATTTTGCAGTTTTTGTCTATTTAGCCTCTCCCATTTGGTAGTCTGGTGGAACACAATTCTAGGGTTTCTTTATGTGTGTCTCCTGGGCTAGAGTCCTTAGTTTGGCTCAAATAAAACTCTTTCCTACTCCTATTATAGATTGTCTATTGGCTATTTGTGTGGACCAGTGTGTGGTTTACCTTGATTATCAAGGGCAATCTTTTGATATTGACCTGCAGATAAAAACTGATTGGTTAATGACTCCTTTTTTCAACTACTTCAGGTTTGGAGGAATTTTTCTGGATTTCAGTTTTGCAGACATTTAGAAAGATGGGTTGATAGGATATATTATAAAATAAAATGGCATAATTCAGATTACAAACTAGAACAGAGGGAGCATAAAAGTAATAAATATTAAGTTTATCTTAAGTAAACTTAAGATGAACTATTAAGAGTTAGTTTAACTCTTATTAGTTAAGATAAACTAATCAGATAAACTAATCAGAGTTACATTTACAAGAAAGCTTGGTAGCCCAGGTGAAAAGTGGATGCACATTAAAGTACACAGTTTTTTGAAAGAAGAAAGCCTATAAGTTTATTTGTTGAGATAAGTTCCCTAGGATTATATGGTTTAGGTGATTAATGAGTTGGCTAGATATTATCTGTTCAGTTTAAAGCACTTCTCTTCAGAGGAAGATCTCACAGATAAAATAGCATGTTTATCCATATATCCTCTACTGTATTTGAACCAATGGGAAACAGATGTCAAATTGTCACTTTCAAATATCTTGGAATTACAGTCAATTGCTCCAGGTTTTGTGAGGCCTGAAGTTTGTTCAGTTTTAGAGACTCCTTCTAACAAAAATAATTAAAAATTATGAATATAAAATTGAGTACCAAAGTATGTATTTATTTACAATAAAAAGAAATCACAACAAATTACAGATTTGTAAAAGCTAACATATATCGCAAATATTTCCTTCAGTTTGATTTCAGCTTCCACAAGGATATCACTTTTCTTATGTTAAAGAAAAGTATTGAGGATCCTTGGGTCAAATGTATAGAACAGTCTTATGGACTCTGTGGGAGAGGGAGAGGGTGGGAAGATTTGGGAGAATGGCATTGAAACATGTAAAATATCATGTATGAAACTAGATGTCAGTCCAGGTTCGATGCACGATACTGGATGCTTGGGGCTAGTGCACTGGGACGACCCAGAGGGATGGTATGGGGAGGGAGGAGGGAGGAGGGTTCAGGGTGGGGAACACATGTATACCTGTGG